>NC_141193.1:9375000-10000000 GCF_055505025.1 Bos grunniens
TTGACAATCTGGTGATGTCCATGTGTAGAGTCTTCTCTTGTGTTGTTGGAAGAGGGTGTTTGCTATTACCAGTGCGTTCTCCTGCCTTTGCCCTGCTTCATTCCGTACTCCAGGGCCAATTTTGCCCATTACTCCAGGTGTTTCTTGACTTCCTACTTTTGCATTCTAGTCCCCTATAATGAAAAGGACATCTTATAGGGGACATTCTAGTCCCCTATAATGAAAAGGACATTCAAAAAGATGCCCTTTTTTGGGTTTTAGTTCTAACAGGTCTTGTAGGTCTTCATAGAACCATTCAACTTCAGCTTCTTCAGTGTTACTGGTTGGGGCATAGACTTAGATTAAGATGATATTGAATGGTTTGCCTTGGAAATGAACAGAGGTCATTCTGTCGTTTTTGAGATTGTATCCAAGTAATGCATTTTGGACTCTTTTGTTGACTATGATGGCTACTTCAATTCTTCTAAGGGATTCCTGCCCACAGTAGTAGATAGGTCGTGTGAGCTAAATTCACCCATTCCAGTCCATTTTAGTTCTCTGATTCCTAAAATGTTGATGGTCACTCTTGCCATCTCCTGTTTGACCACTTCCAATGTGCCTTGATTCATGGACCTAATATTCCAGGTTCCTCTGCAATATTGCTCTTTACAGCATCAGACCTTGCTTCTATCACCAGTCACATCCACAACTGGGTGTTGTTTTTGCTTTAGCTCCATCTCTTCATTCTTTCTGGAGTTATTGCTCCACTGATATCCAGTAGTATATTGGGCACCTACTGACCTGGGGAGTTCATCTTTCAGTGTCCTATATTTTTAGCTTTTCATACTGTTCTTGGGGTTCTCAAGGCAAGAAAACTGAAGTGGTTTGCCATTCCCTTCTCCAGTGGACCATGTTTTGTCAGAACTCTCCACCGTGACCTGTCTGTCTTGGGTGGCCCTACATGGTTTAGTATTTCATTGAGTTAGACTGTGGTCCATGTGATTAGATGTTGAGAAACCAGGAAGCAACAGTTAGAACTGGACATGGAACAACAGACTGGTTCCAAATCGGGACAGGAGTGCGTCAAGGCTGTATATTGTCACCCTGCTTATTTAACTTATATGCAGAGTACATCATGAGAAACGCTGGGCTGGAAGAAGCACAAGCTTGAATCAAGATTGCTGGGAGAAAGATCAATAACCTCAGATATGCAGACGACACCACCCTTATGGCAGAAAGTGAAGAAGAACTAAAGAGCCTCTTGATGAAAGTGAAAGAGGAGAGTGAAAAAGTTGATATATGGCAAAACCAATACAAAAAAAAATAAAAAGTAAAATTGAATGGGGTGGGAGGTGGGAGGGATGTTCAAGAGCGGGGGGGGGGGGGTATATGTATACCTGTGACTCATGCTGATGTATGGCAGAAACCAACACAATACCATAAACCAAATATCCCTCAATTAAAATCAATAAAAAACAAAAGTAAAAAAAAAGTTGGCTTAAAGCTCAGCATTCAGAAAACTAAGATCATGGCATTTGGTCCCATCACTTCATGGGAAATAGATGGGGAAACAGTGGAAACAGTGTCAGACTTTATTTTTTAAGACTCCAAAATCACTGCAGATGGTGATTGCAGCCATGAAATTAAAAGACACTTACTCTTTGGAAAGAAAGTTATGACCAACCTAGATAGCATATTAAAAAGCAGAGATATTACTTTGCCAACAAAGGTCCATCTAGTCAAGGCTATGGTTTTTACAGTGGTCATGTATGGATGTGAGAGTTGGACTGTGAAGAAAGCTGAGCGCCGAAGAACTGATGCTTTTGAACTGTGGTGTTGGAGAGGACTCTTGAGAGTCCCTTGGACTGCAAAGAGATCCGACCAGTCTATCCTAGAGGAGATCAGTCCTGGATATTCATTGGAAGGACTGATGCTGAGCCTGAAACTCCAGTACTTTGGCCACCTCATGTGAAGAGTTGACTCATTGGAAAAGACCCTGATGGTGGGAGGGATTGGGGGCAGGAGGAGAAAGGGATGACAGAGGATGAGATGGCTGGATGGCATCACTGACTCGATGCACATGAGTTTGGGTGAACTTTGGGAGTTGGTGATGGACAGGGAGGCCTGGTGTGCTGCGATTCATGGGGTCACAAAGAGTTGGACCGACTGAGCGACTGAACTGAAATGATGCCTTTTAAATTGTTTATAAACAGCTTTATGGATCTGTTTATTGAGCAGTTATTGAGGTATAACCAACATACCATAAACTGCATATATTCAGAGTATACAATTGGGTATAATTTGACGTGTGTATTCAGCCATGAAACCATCACCACCATCAAGATAACGAATAACCAGGAATTCCCTGGCAGGCCAATGGATAGGACTCTGCTTTCACTGCTAAGGCTGCAGGTACAATTCCTGGTGGGGGCACACACATCTGCATCACTCCCACAGCTTTCTTTGTCCCCCTCTGTAAACCCCTCCCTCTTCCACTCACATCCCCATACAACAACTGATGTGCTTTCTGTTGCTATGTGTTAGTCTGCATTTTGTAGAGGCTTGCATAAATGGAATCATATTGTATGTGCTTTTTTGTGTCTCTCTCCTTTCACATAATTTCATATAATTATTCCAAGTTATATCTATGTTGCTGCATGTTATCAATAGTTTATTTCTTTTTATTACTAAGTAGTAATTCATTGTATGGATAGACCACTGTTTGTTCATTCACTCACCATTGATGGGCATTTGGGTTGTTTCTAGTGTTTGGCTGTTGCAAATAAAGCTTCTTATGAACACGTGTGTACAGATTGTTACAGGGAAGAGCCAATTTTGACTCCATATTGAATCTGTTTCTTTGACTTTACCTTGTGTTTCCCATTGCTTTTGGTCACTAAAAAGATACTGTCCATACATAATGGCCTGCCTCAGGGAACCCTCCCCTCTGCTGTAGGCAGGAAATAAGCCCTCCACCCACTTCCTTGTATCACCCCTCAGAGTTATAAGACTTTCAGAAACTTTTATCATCTAGGGGCCTTATGAAAGACTGGTTTTTCTAAACAGGTGCCTATCTCTGGGAGAAGGGCCAGGGCTGGGCTGCCAGCCTGTGAAAGGGAAATAAATAACAAGATGGATGGAAGATTTTGAAGTGACATCTTATTTCAAAGAGAGTAAAAGGGCAGAGAAAGCTTAATCTGGATTTGAAGACTGGAGCACCAGCTGGGACTGGAGGTCAACCTGGAGAATATAGACTGGTTCCCTAAGGTTCATGAAGTGCTGGGGACCAGGTAAAGTCAAGGATAAAGGAAGGATGAGACTGGAAAAGCTTCCAGTATGGCTACAACCTTGGCTGCCATTAGAATCACCCAAGGAGCTCTTAAAACTCTGGTTCTCAGGCCATACTCCAGATTAGTCTTAATTTTTAAGAGCGCTGCAGGGAATTTCCATGTGCAACCAAAGTTGAGACCCAAAGCTCAGTACAATCAGTTTATAGTGGGAGAAACTTTAGCAAGAGAGCAGATGACTATTAAGCAGGTGACTCTAGGTGACTATTAAGTCTGTTGTAAGTTCCATTCAAGTTTTCACGTTCCTACCCCTGTTAAAACTCAACATTCAAAAAACCAAAGATTATGGCATACGGTCCCATCACTTCATGGCAAATAGATGGGGAAAATGTGGAAACAGTGACAGATTTAATTTTCTTGGGCTCCAAAATCACTGTGGACAGTGACTAAAGCCATGAAATTAAAAGACACTTGTTCCTTGGAAGAAAAGCTATGACAAACCTAGACAGCATATTAAGAAGCAGAGACATCATTTTGCCAACAAAGGTCTGTATAGTCAAAGCTATAGTTTTTCCAGTAGTCATGGATGGATATGAGAGTTGGACCGTAAAGAAGGCTGAGTGCCAAAGAATTGATGCTTTTGAATTGTGGTACTGGAGAAGACTCTTGAGAGTCCCTTGGACTGCAAGGAAATCAAACCAGTCAATTCATTCAGAATATTCAACCTTGATTATTCACTGGAAGGACTGGTGCTGAAGCTGAAACTACAATCCTTTGGCCATCTGATATAATCCTTTGGCCATCTGATGCTGGGGACAAGGTGCTGATCCTGGGGAAGACTGAGGGCAGGAGATGAAGGGGATGACAGAGGATGAATTAGTTGAATGGCGTCACTAATTCAATGGACATGAGTTTGAGCAAACTCAGGGAAATAGTAAAGGACAGGTAAGCCTGGAGTGCTGCAGTCCATGGGGTGGCAAAGAGTCAGACATGAATTAGCAACTGAACAGCAACAACCCTTATCCAGTGGCAATGTTGCAGGTGGGTTACAATTCTAAAATCCACTTCCCTCAGTGCTGAAACTTTCTGTTTCTTGTACCAAGCTCGTTAAACATCCTTGATGGCCAGCATTTGGATTTATTTTCATTTTTTTTTCTGGCTTAGACTAACATCAGAATAAATTGTTCTGTCTCCCTAATGGCCGTTATTCCAGGAAAATTCAGCAAGGATAGTGATTTCACGGTCCACATGGGAAGGCTGGTTTGGGGCGCCCTCTAGTGGGAACTAAGTTGCTATTGTACTTTCTCTTTCAGGCAGGAGTTAGTCTTGCCAGGGGGTAGAAACCTGGTTTTGGTCCTAGCTCTGCCAGCTGACTTGCAAAGGACTTTGGCAAGCACTTCATCTTTCTTGGCCACAATTTCTTCCATGTAGTATTGCTGAGTCAGTGGTATGCTTTGTGCCCATAAAAATTCATTCCCTCAAGTGGTCAGGACTTCTGAAATGGCTGAGGATCTCAGAAAATCTCCCCAAATAGCAAAAATAAAGCTGGATGAAACTGTCAAATACAATGATTTAAACACTCTGGGGCTTCCCTGGTGGCCCAGTAGTAAAGAACCTGCCTGCCATTGCAGGAGACGCATGCTCAATCCCTGGTCCAGGAGGATCCCACATGCTGTGGAGCAACTAAGCCCGTGTGCTGCAACTATTGAGCCTGTGCTCCAGAGCCTGGGAACAGCAACTACTGAAGCCACCATCCCTAGAGTCCATGCTCAGCAACGAGAGAGCCACCACAATAAGAAGCCTGCACACCACAAGGAGGAGTGGCCCCTGCTTGCTGCAACTAGAGAAAAACCTGTGCAGCAACAAAGACCCAGCACAACCAATAAATAAATGAAAGGAAATTCTGGAATTTGACCAAAAGCATACAGTAAGTTGATACGCATTAAATCAAGAAAGTCTAACCCTGGAATCTCAGAACAATGGAGATCTGTAGTGTCTTAGTATGCCCTCCATCCCCTACCTTCCCCAGCTCTGTGGTGGGAAAGTGGGTGGGACATGCCAGGAGCACTGGCAGTGGCCACAGAGGGAAACTTTATTTGAAACAGAATGTGGAAAATTCCATGCCCATGGATGTTGTTGAAAACAATAGTTACCTAAGTGACAGACATCATGGAAGGCCAAAATTGCAGCTAGTTTGAGGCTGCAGTGTTTGTTGGGACAAGCGATAGATTAACAGACCAGCCAGAAATTTAATACAGAAATGCAGGTACTGAGATAGTTAAAGAGGGCCTAGAAAAGGTGCTGGTCTGGAAGGGGTGCATAGGCTGCACACACATTCAGGAAACACTGGAGGGGCCTGTCCTTCCATTCCTGGAGGAGCATGAGGCCTTGTGAATGCAGAAAGTATTAAATAACAGCTCACAGACTTTTCAACTTTAAAACCTTGAATGAATTTTCCAAACCACACCAAGCTCCATAGGGAAAAAGTGATGCCTTATTGGCCCAAGAGGTGTGTCAGCCTCTGACCAGTCACTGCCCATGTCAGGCTTAAAAATAAAAGCAAGAAAACAAAACAAAACTGGAGCAGATACACCAGGGGTTGAATACTGTGAGGGAAACAGACATCGCAGAATTAACCCAGGCAGCCCTTTAAACAAACAAACAAATAGCAGCAACCACCAGCTCTGGGGGAATCAGAATCAAAACAGTTGAAACATCTTGAAAGCCATGAGAGAGAGAGAGAGAGAGAGAGAGAGAGAGGGAGGGAGAGAGAGAGAGAGAGAGAAAAGACTCACGTACAAAGGAACCACAATTTTATACCTGTGGCGGATTCATGTTGATATATGGCAAAACCAATACAATATTGTAAAGTTAAAAAATAAAATTAAATTAAAAAAATAAAACTGATAGCTGTTTTTTTGGTGAGAAATGATGGAGGCCAGAAAGCAGTGGGATGGGGTATGAAAAGTGACAAAAGGAAAAAAAAAAAAAAGCTATCAACCAGAAATCCTATGTCTGGTAAACTATCTTTCAAAAATGAAGGTGGAATAAAGTGAAGTCTCAGATAAGTGAGGACTGGAAGAAAGTGTTGCTAGAGGACTTGCCTGAAAGGGAGTAGCAAAGAAAGTTCTTCAGGCTGAAAGGAAGTCACACCAGACAGTAACTAATCTACATGAAGATATACAAAGCACCAGTAAAGGTAATTACATAGGTTATTATTGTAAAGGAATAAAAAAATATATATTTTAGCTTTTATTCTAACTAATTTTAAAGTCATGGAGCTTGTATTAGATCAAGGACTCCAGATGGGAATTTGAATCCACAGTTTCACAGCGGTTTGTGACTCAAACAGTCCAAAAAAGGATCATCTGACTTGCCAATACAAGATCCAGTTACAGGCCACCTACAAGAGACAAGCTATTTATTTATTATTTTGGCTGCATGGCTTACAGGATCTTAGTTCCCTGATCAGGAATTAAACCTGGGTCATGGCAGTGAAAGTGCTGAGTCCTAACCAGTGGACCACCAGGGAATTCCCAGGAGGCACTCTTTAGATTCAAGGTCATAAATAGGTTGGATGTAGAAAGATGCAAGCAGAATCACAGCTGGAGTGGTTATACTAATATTAAAAAAAAAAACAGACTTTTAAGAGAAGAAATTTTATTAAGGAGAGGAACAGTTTTGATGATAAAAGGCTAATTCATCAGAAAGATATAACAATTGTAAACACATATGAACAATATAAGCCCCGAATTCATGAATAAAAGCTGACAGAATTGAAGAGAGAAATAGGCAATTCAGAAATAATAGTCGAGGACTTAGATACTCTACTCTCAATATTGGATAGAAAAACTGGACAGAAAATCAGTGAGCATATAGAAGATTTGAACAATGATATTAATCAACTTAACTGACTTTTACAGAGTAGTCTACTCAAAAATAGAACACATATTCTTCTTAAGCAGACTTGA
Organism: Bos grunniens; assembly: GCF_055505025.1. Lineage (NCBI taxonomy): Eukaryota > Metazoa > Chordata > Mammalia > Artiodactyla > Bovidae > Bos > Bos grunniens. Next base: position 9,382,238 of record NC_141193.1, read on the forward strand.
ATATTCCCCAAGATAGATCATATTCTAGGCCATAAAGCAAGTCTCAGTGAATTTAAAGGGATTGAAATCATGCAAAATATTTCTTTGTTCACATGAAATTAAACTAGAAATCAATAACAATGAAATTTGGGAAATATGTATTTGGAAACTAAAAAACATACTTCTAAATAATCCATGGGTGAAATAAAAATATACAAATTAGAAGATATTTTCAGTTGAATAAAAATGAAAGCAACACATCAAATTTTATATGCAGTTAAAGCAGTGCTTTATATAATCTATAAATGCCTATATTAAAAAAGAAGAGAGATTTCAAATCAAGAACCCAAGTTCTTACCTTGATAAACTGGAAAAAAGAAAGCAAGCTAAACTCAAAGCAAGTAGAAGGAAGCCATATGTTGTTTCTCTGAGATGATAAACAAAATGGGCAAAACTTGCTACATTCATTGACCAAGAGAAAAAGAGAGAAAACTCAAATTACCAAAATCAACACTGAAAGAGGGAGCTTGTTACCAATCTTGCAGAAATTAAAAGGATAGTAAAGGAATACTATGGACAACTTTATACTAATAAATTAGAAAACATACATGAAATGAACAAACTCCTAGAAAGACACAGATTACAAAACTGGCTCAGGAATAATTTGAAAATCTGAACAGACCTACAACAAATAAATTGAATTTGTAAATAAAAGATCTTTTCACAAGGAAAAACTCAGGACCAGATGGCTTGACTTGAGAATTCTACTATATCTCTAAAAAAGAAAAGTTGCCAATCCCTCATAAACTCTAAAAAATAGAGGAGGGAAAGCTTCCCAAATCATTCTGAGGTCAGTGTTACCCAATAATAAAGTACCCTGATATTAAAATTAGGCAAAGAAAAGAATTACAGACCTTATGAATATAGATGTAAAAGTCCTCCACAAAATATTAGCAAACTGAATTTCAGTTCAGTTCAGTTCAGCCACTCAGTCATGTCCGACTCTTTGTGACCCCATGAATCGCAGCACACCAGGCCTCCCTGTCCATCACCAACTCCCAGAGTTCACCCAAACTCATGTACATTGAGTCAGTGATGCCAAGGATTATACATCATTACTAAGTGAGATTTATCCCAAGAATTAAGAGTTTGGTGTAACAAAGCCAGAACCTGCAGGAGATCCCCTTCTTCTTGCAATGTCTCTCTAGAGCCCTCTATTGAAAAAGTTTGCATGATGCTCACCCTAACTCAGGACGGATGGGTCATGGTGGAGAGGTCTGACAGAATGTGGTCCACTGGAGAACAGAATGGCAAACCACTTCAGTATTCTTGCCTTGAGAACCCCATGAACAATATGAAAAGGCAAAATGATAGGATACTGAAAGAGGAACTCCCCAGGTTGGTAAGTGCCCAGTATGCTACTGGAGATCAGTGGAGAAATAACTCCAGAAAGAATGAAGGGATGGAGCCAAAGCAAAAACAATACCTAGCTGTGGATGTGACTGGTGATAGAAGCAAGGTCAGATGCTGTAAAGAGCAATATTGCATAGGAACCTGGAATGTCAGGTCCATGAATCAAGGCAAATTGGAAGTGGTCAAACAGGAGATAGCAAGAGTGAACGTCGACATTCTAGGAATCAGCAAACTAAAATGGACTGGAATGGGTGAATTTAACTCAGATGACCATTATATCTACTACTGCGGGCAGGAGTCCTTTAGGAGAAATGGAGTAGCCATCATGGTCAACAAAAGAGTCCGAAATGCAGTACTTGGATGCAATCTCAAAAATGACAGAATGGTCTCTGTTTGTTTCCAAGGCAAACCATTCAATATCATGGTAATCCAAGCCTATGCCCCAACCAGTAATGCTGAAGAAGCTGAAGTTGAAAGGTTCTATGAAGACCTACAAGACCTTTTAGAACTAACATCCAAAAAAGATGTCCTTTTCATTATAGGAGACTGGAATGCAAAAGTAGGAAGTCAAGAAACATCTGGAGTAACAGGCAAATTTGGCCTTGGAGTACAGAATGAAGCAGGGCAAAGGCTAATAGAGTTTTGCCAAGAGAACACACTGGTCATAGCACACACCCTCTTCCAACAATGCAAGAGAAGACTCTACACATGGACATTACCAGGTGGTCAACACTGAAATCAGATTGATTATATTCTCTGTAGCCAAAGATGGAGAAGCTCTATACCATCAGTAAAAACAAGACCGGGAGCTGACTGTGGCTCTGATCATGAACTCGTTATTGTCAAATTCAGACTTAAATTGAAGAAAGTAGGGAAAACCACTAGACCATTCAGGTATGACCTAAATCAAATCCCTTATGATTATACAGTGGAAGTGAGAACTAGATTTAAGGGACTAGATCTGATAGACAGAATGCCTGATGAACTATGGACTGAGGTTCATGACATTGTACAGGAGACAGGGATCAAGACCATCCCCAATAAAAAGAAATGCAAAAAAGCGAAATGGCTGTCTGAAGAGGCCTTACAAATAGCTGTGAAAAGAGAAGTGAAAAGCAAAGGAGAAAAGGAAAGATATAAGCATCTGAATGCAGAGTTCCAAAGAATAGCAAGGAGAGATAAGAAAGCCTTCCTCAGTGATCAATGCAAAGAAATAGAGGGAAACAACAGAATGGGAAAGACTAGAGATCTCTTCAAGAAAATTAGAGATACCAAGGGAACATTTCATGCAAAGATGGGCTCGATAAAGGACAGAAATGGTATGGACCTAACAGAAGCAGAAGATATGAAGAAGAGGTGGCAAGAATACACAGAAAAACTGTACAAAAAAGATCTTCACAACCCAGATAATCACGTTGGTGTGATCACTCACCTAGAGCCAGACATCCTGGAATGTGAAGTCAAGTGGGCCTTAGAAAGCATCACTATGAACAAAGCTAGTGGAGGTGATGGAATCCCAGTTGAGCTATTTCAAATCCTAAAAGATGATGCTGTGAAAGTGCTGCACTCAATATGCCAGCAAATTTGGAAAACTCAGGAGTGGGCACAAGACTGAAAAAGGTCAGTTTTCATTCCAATCCCAAGGAAAGGCAATGTCAAAGAATGCTCAAACTACTGCACAATTGCACTCATCTCACACGCTAGTAAAGCAATGCTCAAAATTCTCCAAGCCAGGCTTCAGCAATACGTGAACCGCAAACTTCGTGATGTTCAAGCTGGTTTTAGAAAAGGCAGAGGAATCAAAGATCAAATTGCCAGCATCCGCTGGATCACTGAAAAAGCAAGAAAGTTCCAGAAAAACATCTACTTCTGCTTTATTGACTATGCCAAAGCATTTGACTGTGTGGATCACAATAAACTGTGGAAAGTTCTGAAAGAGATGGGAATACCACACCACCTGACCTGCCTCATGAGAAACTTATATGCAGGTCAGGAAGCAACAGTTAGAACTGGACATGAAACAACAGACTGATTCCAAATAGGAAAAGGAGTATATTGTCAAGGCTGTATATTGTCACCCTGCTTATTTAACTTATATGCAGATTGCATCATGAGAAACTCTGGGCTGGAAAAAGCACAAGCTGGAATCAAGATTTCCGGGAGAAATATCAGTAACCTCAGATATGCAGATGACACCACTCTTATGGCAGATTGTGAAGAGGAACTAAAAAGCCTCTTGATGAAAGTGAAAGAGGAGAGTGAAAAAGTTGACTTAAGGCTCAATATTCAGAAAACTAAGATCATGGCATCTGGTCCCATCACTTCATGGGAAATAGATGGGCAAACAGTGGAAACAGTGTCAGACTTTAATTTTTTAGGCTCCAAAATCACTGCAGATGGTGATTGCAGCCATGAAGTTAAAAGACACTTACTCCTTGGAAGGGAAGTTATGACCAACCTAGATAGCATATTAAAAAGCCGAGACATTACTTTGTCAACAAAGGTCCATCTAGTCAAGGCTATGGTTTTTCCAGTAGTCATGTATGGATGTGAGAGTTGGACTGTGAAGAAAGCTGAGCGCCAAAGAATTGTTGCTTTTGAACTGTGGTATTGGAGAAGACTCTTGAGAGTCCCTTGGACTGCAAGGAGATCCAACCAATCCATTGTAAAGGAGATCAGTCCTGGGTGTTCATTGGAAGGACTGGTGCTGAAGCTGAAACTCCAGTACGTTGGCCCCCTCATGCGAAGAGTTGACTCACTGGAAAAGACCCTGATGGTGGGAGGGATTGGGGGCAGGAGGAGAAAAGGATGACAGAGGATGAGATGGCTGGATGGCATCACTGACTCGATGGACATGAGTTTGAGTGAACTCTGGGAGTTGGTGATGGACAGGGAAACCTGGCATGCTGCAATTCATGGGGTCGCAAAGAGTCGGACACGACTGAGCGACTAAACTGAACTGAACAGCGTCAAGGAGAAAGTGTACAGGAGTTCCATCACTTACTGAAGGGCGTATGTGCATGTGGAGCTGTGCATTTGGAGCTGGCACTGTCAGCTTCTGTGGCTTTAATAATGAGGGTGGTGGCAGGAATGGGTGGGTCCTTCAGTCATTCGTGTGGAGAGATCCTTTTGCAGCCTGGGTTTCTGAAATGTGATGAAAGGCAGTGTCTTCACACTGAGTTGTAGCTGCTCCCCAAACAGGATCTCTGGAGTTCCTTGGGCACATGAAGTCTCATTTTATTTTGTTTTTCCGTCATAGGATAAACCAAAACCCAGACCTGGAGACCTGATTGAGATTTTTCGGATTGGCTATGAGCACTGGGCCATCTATGTGGAAGATGACTGTGTGGTTCACCTGGCTCCCCCAAGTAAGAGTGGATACTCTATTGCAGTGATCCCCTGGGTCATGGACCAGTTCAGGTCCTTGGCCTGTTAGGAACTGGGCAGTACGGTAGGAGGTGAGTGGCAGGCCAGTGAGTGAAGCTTCATCTGTATTTGCAGTGGCTCCCCATCGCTCACATTTCCAAATTGTCACAATGTGATAATAACAGAAATAAAGTGCACAATAAATTTAATGTGCTTGAATCATCCCGAAACCATCCTGTCCTGACCATGGAAACCATGGAAAAATTGTCTTCCATGAGAATGGTCCCTGGTGCCAAAAGGTTGGGGACCACTGCTCTATTGAAATATTGATATTGAAGTTAGCAGCATAAAAGAGACAGTTAATTATTGTGTCCCTCAGCTGCTACCTTACTTCAGCAATAAAACACCAGAAGCATGACTGGACCTTAATTTACTGTGTGATTGAGCTTGGTCTCTGTCCATCAAAAACCACTGAGTGACCAGCCCTAAGACAGATGCAAGTGTGAAGAACATCCCTCAGTTCCCTGACCGCCTAGACCACCCTTTCTTTTAAAACAGAAATGTCAGGTGGCTCAATAGTGAAGAACCTGTATGCCAAGCAGGAGATACAGGTTTGATCCTTGGGTTAGGAAGATCCCTCAGAGATGGAAATAGCACCCCACTCCAGTATTCTTGCCTGAAAAATTTCATGGACAGGTAAGCCTGGGGGCTTCCAGTCCGTCTTGAACACAACTTGGTTCAAGATCTTCCTCTATTTCTGAGGATTCCCTGGGAGGGGTGCAGATGTTTATACATTCTGATTGCCCACTTGCTTCCTGTTGTCCCCAAATGCTATTTCCGGCTTCCTGGTTACCTTTGGCAGCTCCACCCTCACCGGGTCTCCCTGCTTTTCCAACCCATCCCAGGTGGCTTCACCCTCAGTGTGGACACTGTTCTCCTTTCACTTCAGCATGAGCACAGGGCTGAGATTAAACAGGTGACTAATTAAACTTTAGTTGAGGTTTGATGCGGGTGGAAGTGGTGATAGTAGAAGATAACAGCATGGAATGTGAAACAGCTTAAAACTGGACATCTAGAACCGCTGGTCACATGGTGTCCTCAGGAGATGGAACCTGGGGGAGTTGGAAGATGGAGAGGCATGGGGCTCTACTGTGTAATCTTGGACGCCTCTGGAATTTTGCCTCCTGTGCAAGTACTGCCTGTTCAAGTTGAGATTACAAAAGGGCACTGATACCAAATGCCTGTGGCCACACCTTGATCACACCGCCTCGATGGACATGAGTTTGAGTGGACTCTGGGAGTTGGGATGGACAGGGAGCTCTGGCATGCTGCAGTCCATGGGGTTGCAAAGAGTCGGACATGACTGAGTGACTGAACTGAACCGAACACCTTGGTCATGGCTCTCCTGCCCGTATCCTGTCCCCTTTGGTTGCCTCAGCCTCTCACCTGGCTGGGACCTTTCTGCAAAGTAGAGTCCCTCTCTTCTGCTTTGCTTCCCCACTCATCTGACTGCCTGTCCCACTTCCTGTCTGGATGCCTATGTGAAAAATGAAAAATTATTTCACATCGCATTCATCTCCCCTCTCCTTTCCAGGCTAAATCCAGGAAACTTCTTCTGGTATAACCAGAGTTGTTATAGGGATAAGTTAACAGTTATGTCCCTACCCTCCCCATCAGATCTTCCTCTAAAAATGAATTCTGCCATCTTTGTTGCCTAAAACTGAATTGCCTACTGCCAGCTTTTGTGAAATCAGCAGATAGACTTCAAATGCTTCACAAAGGAAATGGGACATTTCTTGCACTCACACAACTTACAGCGGGGGAGGGTTCCCATGTTTGCATACCCATATGGTTGTAGCAGGAAAACAGTCCTGTATTAAATTGCCACTTACCTGGCCTTGAGCAGGTTTCTGACCCTCTCTGAGGCTCTCCTCTAAGGACTGAGTATGATAATACAGCAGCTTCAAATGTTTCTTTTTTCAAAGCTGTGGAACCCTGATTTTAAATAAACCCTCAAGGAGAATCCTAATACTTGAGTGGAGAGAAAGGGAGAACGGCTTTGGGTGGAAGCTAGTTGGAATGGGTCCCACCTAGAGTCCTGTCTGCGTGGCCTCTTGGCTTCACCTGCACCCCTGCAGGGGCAGCAGGGGGAGGCCTGGCAGGAAGCCATAATCCTTCCCCCAGGAGTCAACGACTCTTACATGTAAGGGTGCTTGTCACCCTGGTTCTGGTAAGGAAAGCAAGATTCCAGTCCTAGGACTTGGTCGAATCAGTACACAGAATGAAATCTGGGACCACACCATAAGGTGTTTCCAGAGCTTGGTGAGAAAGAGATTGCTGTGAGGGCTGAAAGTGGGGAGTGCAGAAAACAGGACAGAAGTTTTCTTGGGGAAACTGGCCCTTTGCATTTCATTTAGCCCAACTCTGCATTCTGTTGTGCCTTTTAGAGACAGTGAAACTGGGGCCCTAAAAGAAGCCATTCACCCAGCCCCTGGAGTGAGCCGGTGGCTCTGTACCATGGCCCCTTACAGCTCCCAACTTTGGCTTGTCTTTGGCCGCCAGGTGAGGACTTTGAGGCTGGCAGCATCACTTCTGTCTTCAGCAACCGGGCGGTGGTGAAATACAGTCATCTGGAGGATGTGCTGCATGGCTGCTCCTGGAAGGTCAACAACAAGCTGGATGGGACGTACCTGCCCCTGCCTGTGGACAAGATCATCCAGCGGACAAAAAAGATGATCAATAAGATTGTGCAGTACAGCCTGATCGAGGGGAACTGCGAGCACTTTGTCAATGACCTGAGATACGGCGTGCCCAGGAGCCAGCAGGTGTGGCATTCCACTCTTGGGAGTCCTTGCTCTAGTGCTCCAGGCTCGATGGGCCCTGGTGTGAGGGGTCTCCTGTCTCACGAGCAAAAAAGAAGATGCCAGGGAGCAAGGGGGTGATAGGAGGTCCTCCCAAGGAGCCTGGACCGGGCATTCAGGAGACCTAAGCCCAGGTCTGTTTGAAACTGATCCCTGTGTGACCGTGTCCAAGGGAGCTCCCCTCCCCACCTCTCAGACTCCCTGTATGTAGAATAAGGGACTCAGTGGCTGTGCCCTTCTGACTGTAGGCAGATCCTGGGCTGAATGGCTCTGGGGGAGGAAGAGAACTAGGAGCCCAGGTTGCCTCCTGGAGGAAAGGGCTCCCCCTGCCTCTGATGTCCATCTCAGGCAATCCTGGCTTGTCCAGGTCCCTCGCGGCTCTAGCATCTTTGGGATGCTTCCTCCTAGGCAGGCCAGTTCCTGAAGAGAGTGGTGAGGTAGGGGTGGGGCAGGGCGGGGTCCTAGGAGCCTCACCGAGGGTCCTGTGAGCTGGTCTCCTTTGCAGGTGGAGCACGTACTGATGGAGGGAGCAAAGGCGGCAGGGGCGGTGCTCTCAGCCGTGGTGGACAGCATAAGACCCAAACCAGAGACAGCCTGAAGGTGCTGAAAACCCCAGGCAGAGGAAGAGCGGCCGAGCTGGCAAAGAGAACCCAGGCCTCCTTCCCTCCCCTGCCTTCCTCTTTCCCTGGCCCCTTGTAAGAAAATTGTGAGCTTCTGGAGGAATCTAGAATGTACCCAATTGCCCCTCCAGAAATACATCCAATATATGTGCTCATAGGCCCCTGGACTCTCAGGGTGGGAAGAACCTAATATTTGTTATGTATCTATTAGGCACCAGGCACTGTGCTAAGCTTTTCACATACTTCATCTTAACTTTTTTTTTTTTTTAATAGGAAAGGGGCCTTACTTACTTCTTAGGATGAACCTAGTCTGTGATGCTTTTTAACATCCTGGAAGATCTGCTGAATGTTCCCAGGAGCAAAGAACTCTTTTCAGAAGTTCTCTTTACTGCCCTTTTCAGACCCCTCCCAGAGTGGTTCAGGGGAGGAAGCCTTTAAGGAAACCTGTAAACCTCACTGCTCAGGGCCAACTGTGCCTTCATCCAGAAGCAGGTTTCCCAAGAAATATTTTCTTTTAAAAATTATACATCAGCTTTATTCTTTATTGTCTAAAAAGTGTCCCAATGTAAAGTTTAATTGATGAGACCAGTTATCTTGCATTTTCTGCCTCATAAGCACTAGAAAATTTAGAAATTTCCATCTTCACCAGTTTCAGAGGAATATTTAAAATACTTTAATCAATGGACTTTGGTGTGAATGAGGGAGAGAAAGGAGTGATTTCTGTGCTTTGAAGAATGTGGCCATGACAGTAAAGCTAAAATGATGGCTGGAGATTGTCAGTGCTAGCAGAGAGTTGAAGCCACCCCAGAAAGCCAGAGAAGGACTCAAAATGCCTAGGAAGCATGAGAGTTTGGAAGAGAGGGGGATGGAGCCCCCAGAGCATCTCAGATCAGGTCCGTTAGGATCTTCCGTGAGTCTTTCTCCCGTTTGGAAGAAATAGACCTGTGGTGAAACCATTCAGTTTCCCCTGCTCTGTTCTGTTCTTAGCCACCCAAGCTTGACTGACTCCTCCTGTCTCCTAGATTTTGGAGTCTGGATGTGTGTCTTTGATTGATTCCCCTCTGCCCTGCGTTAAGGGCCTCTCTCTCTTTGCACAACAGTTTCAGGTGCTGGTGAGTGGAGCTCGCCCCCATCTCTGTGAATCATGACTAGGATAAAGTCGTTGCCCCTGCTGCCATCTCCTCCTCCCTACTCCCCGACATCACCAGAGTTCCCAGTATCCCTCCCTTCAGTCTCTTTATTCATGATAGGTCGAGGTTGGAGACTTCCTTTAGAGGAGAACCCAAATGCCAGGGTTATAGTGTATAAATTTTAGCTTTGAATGAACTCAGTGATAGATTAGTAAACCTTTTGCTCTGAAGGTCACTTTGAACTCACAGACCATATTAATCATTAATCAAGGGAACAGGGTGTTGTTTGATTAACAAATAACTCTCTCGCACCAGGATGTATTTAGTAACTTTGAAATAAGGCACTTATCTATTTCTTGCTTATGTTCGGAACAGAAAGACACTTCCCTGGGTCCTTTCTGCTTTGTACTAGATGGGGCAGAGACCCTCAGAAGTATCTTCAGGGCTTATGTTCACTCAGTTCACCCAACAAGCATGTTGGAATGTCTGCCCTATGTCAAGCCCTGGCTCTGCCCACCTTTGTCTGAACCCAGGAGTGGTGGTCTGGGATGGAAGTGAGTAGTTCTGAGATGGTTGGAGGGATGCAAGACACAGTGGAGCATGGGTTGGAGACCACCTACTGGACAGTGGGCTCCCCCTGCTTCCAAGCTGTCCATAAAGTCGTGAGCTCTAGGAGGCACTCTTCACACTTTGCAGATGAGGAGGAGAGAGTTTCTTAAAGTGTCATTAAAAACTTGTAGCAGTTGCTGCATTCTAGGGTAAAAAGAACTCTACTTTGAATGGGACCCCCGTGTGAGTGTGTGTGTGTGTGTGTGTGTGTGAGCGCTCCGTTGTGTCCAACTCTTTGCAACCCCATTTGACTATAGCTTGCTAGGCTCTTCTGTCCATGGGATTCTCCAGGCAAGAATACTGGAGTGGGTTGCCATTTCCTTCTCCAGGCATCTTCCCAACCCAGAGATTGAACCTGCATCTCTAGCGTCTCCTGCCTTGGCAGGTGGATTGCTTACCACTAGTACCACCTGGAAAGCACTTGGATGAGCCTGTTTAGTCTTGTAGATATAAAACACATACCCACAATTGGAGAGGAGATCCCAAGGGAAAGCCATATGAATGCAAATATTTCTGAGATGTTAACTATAGGTTTGTGGGTTTTTTTGTTTTTTTTTTTTAGTGTCTGTTCTTTTTTGCTTTGGCACGCATGGGCAAGTGGGGACGGTGGTGGCATTGGTTCACTTGGCCTATCACGTGGAGCAGAGAACACCAATGTGCTGTGTTGTTAATGGTGGGGAGACCCATTCTAAGCGACTCATGGGCTGTCAGCTCCTAGGCACAACCCAGATGTTTTGTTTAATGATGGAGGAGAGACGGACTTTGGGAAACCCTGAATAACCTGTGCAGAGATTACTGTGACAACAAAGGAATCTGGTTTTGCTGGCCAGGCATTGGGAGATAGGAGGGGAACTGTGCCAGTCAGACATGCAAACTGGCACAATGGGAATGAACCCCCACCACTGGGACTGCAGGCCAGAGCCTGAGCGGAGAAATGGAGGGGACCCCGGGAGTGATAGTGGGAATAGAGATAAGCTGCTCCCAGGTTCCTGGTTTTAAGTTTTTGTCTTATGCCTATAATCACCTTTTGTTATCCACAAGCCTTGTGTTTGCTGTGTTTGACACATGAAGGGGCTGGTATGCATGGTTTGTAGCACCTGAGAGGGAGTGCATTAGAAGCAAGCTGACCAGAGATTCCGTGGGGGGTCCTCTGGAATACTGTGGGACAGAACCGGATTTCCTGCAGGCCTATGGGAGGGGAGCTCATTCAAAAAAGTAAAGATTTTAAAGGGAAAGTTGACTCAATTCTGCAGGACTAGGATTTTTATATCACACATAGTCAAGAGCAACATAAGGAGTGGGGGTGCTGGATACAGTCTGACCCCAGGCTGTTCCTAGTGAAACTTCTGTTAACGCTGTAACAGAACAATACAGGGTTAAACAAACTCTAAGAAGGCTGAGTTCAAACTCAAAGTTCTGTTCTCCGGAAGGGTCTGTTCCCTGTGCTTTTGAAGCCAGCCAGCCCGTTGTCAGCCAGCTGAGCAGACGCTTTAATGAGAAGGCAGCTAATTGTTGACTGCGCCGGTGATGTTTCTTGGTGCAGAGAAAGTGGTTCATTTTTTAAAATTTGTTAAATTATGGTGATGGATATTGAAAAGCATTTAGTTTTCTAGGTTAAATATAAAAAAGATAATTTTTATGTTTTCAGAAAAATTGCTTCAACTTAAAAGGTAAAGCATATGTGAGTTTGTAGCGATGTAGGGGGAGGCCTTGTAAATGAGTGATTGTGGATTCTTAAAAATTGCTTCAACTTAAAAGGTAAAGCATATGTGAGTTTGTAGCGATGTAGGGGGAGGCCTTGTAAATGAGTGATTGTGGATTCTTAAAAATTGCTTCAACTTAAAAGGTAAAGCATACGTGAGTTTGTAGCGATGTGGGGGAGGCCTTGTAAGGTAAAGCATACGTGAGTTTGTAGCGATGTGGGGGAGGCCTTGTAAGGTAAAGCATACGTGAGTTTGTAGCGATGTGGGGGAGGCCTTGTAAGGTAAAGCATACGTGAGTTTGTAGCGATGTGGGGGAGGCCTTGTAAGGTAAAGCATACGTGAGTTTGTAGCGATGTGGGGGAGGCCTTGTAAGGTAAAGCATACGTGAGTTTGTAGCGATGTGGGGGAGGCCTTGTAAGGTAAAGCATACGTGAGTTTGTAGCGATGTGGGGGAGGCCTTGTAAGGTAAAGCATACGTGAGTTTGTAGCGATGTGGGGGAGGCCTTGTAAGGTAAAGCATATGTGAGTTTGTAGCGATGTAGGGGGAAGGCCTTGTAAGGTAAAGCATACGTGAGTTTGTAGCGATGTAGGCGGAAGGCCTTGTAAGGTAAAGCATACGTGAGTTTGTAGCGATGTGGGGGAGGCCTTGTAAGGTAAAGCATACGTGAGTTTGTAGCGATGTGGGGGAGGCCTTGTAAGGTAAAGCATACGTGAGTTTGTAGCGATGTGGGGGAGGCCTTGTAAGGTAAAGCATACGTGAGTTTGTAGCGATGTGGGGGGGAGGCCTTGTAAGGTAAAGCATACGTGAGTTTGTAGCGATGTGGGGAAGGCCTTGTAAGGTAAAGCATACGTGAGTTTGTAGCGATGTGGGGGAGGCCTTGTAAGGTAAAGCATATGTGAGTTTGTAGCGATGTAGGGGGAAGGCCTTGTAAGGTAAAGCATACGTGAGTTTGTAGCGATGTAGGCGGAAGGCCTTGTAAGGTAAAGCATACGTGAGTTTGTAGCGATGTGGGGGAGGCCTTGTAAGGTAAAGCATACGTGAGTTTGTAGCGATGTGGGGGAGGCCTTGTAAGGTAAAGCATACGTGAGTTTGTAGCGATGTGGGGGAGGCCTTGTAAGGTAAAGCATACGTGAGTTTGTAGCGATGTGGGGGAGGCCTTGTAAGGTAAAGCATACGTGAGTTTGTAGCGATGTAGGGGGAGGCCTTGTAAGGTAAAGCATACGTGAGTTTGTAGCGATGTGGGGGAGGCCTTGTAAGGTAAAGCATACGTGAGTTTGTAGCAATGTGGGGGAGGCCTTGTAAGGTAAAGCATACGTGAGTTTGTAGCGATGTGGGGGAGGCCTTGTAAGGTAAAGCATACGTGAGTTTGTAGCGATGTGGGGGAGGCCTTGTAAGGTAAAGCATACGTGAGTTTGTAGCGATGTAGGCGGAAGGCCTTGTAAGGTAAAGCATACGTGAGTTTGTAGCGATGTGGGGGAGGCCTTGTAAGGTAAAGCATACGTGAGTTTGTAGCGATGTGGGGGAGGCCTTGTAAGGTAAAGCATACGTGAGTTTGTAGCGATGTGGGGGAGGCCTTGTAAGGTAAAGCATACGTGAGTTTGTAGCGATGTGGGGGAGGCCTTGTAAGGTAAAGCATACGTGAGTTTGTAGCGATGTGGGGGAGGCCTTGTAAATGAGTGATTGTGGATTCTTCCAGTTGTGTTTCAAAAGAAGGGTGTTTGAAAAAGACAATCGACTGAGGAAAAAAAAATTTGACCGAGGCCACAGCTTCCTGGCCTTTCCATCTTGATGCAGGAGGGCTCGCCCGACATTTGCATGAGCCTGTGAGCTGTGACCAAGGTGGTGGGGAGACAGTCTGAGCTGGAAAAACAAGGGAGATCTGTCTTCAGGGGATTTTCCAGAGCAGTGCTTTCCAAGCTTTGCCTGAGCAGCGGAACCCTCCCTGCAGGCAGAATATCATGGAGCTGCTCAATGCCAGAAACAGGAAAAATGGAGCAGCTGTGGGTGAAGCAGAGTCCGAAACTTCACGACAGGCTAGCCTTGGGGGAGGGCATGTGCTAGACCCGAAGCCTTCAGGGACAGGCTCCCAACAGTTCATGGGAGTAAAGTAATAATGCCAAGGACAGCAGTGACAGCAGAGTGCTAACCCTGTTCCAGGCACGGTTTGTTTTTTTTTTTTGTAAATTAGAGTGAATTTTATTTAATTTTAATTTTTATTTAATTTTGGGGTATAGTTGATTTCCAATGTTGCGTTTCAGGTGTACAGCAACGTGATTCCCTTATATAAAATACATGTATCTATTCTTTTTCAGGGCTTCCCAGGTGGCCCTAGTGGTAATGAACCCGCCTGCCAATGCAGGCGACATGAGACTCGGGTTCGATCCCTGGGTTGGGAAGATCCCCTGGAGGAAGGCATGGCAATTCACTCCAGTATTCTTGCCTGGAGAATCCTATGGACAGAGGAGCCTGGCAGGTTACCGTCCATAGGGTTGCAAAGAGTCAGACACGACTGATGTGATTTAATACACATATTCTTTTTCAGCTTCTTTTCCCATATAGGTTATTACAGAATATTGAGTAGAGTTCCCTGTGCTGTATAGTAAGTACTTGTTATTTTATATATAGTACTGTGTATCTGTCAATCCCAGCCTCCTGATGACCATCACTGACTCCGTGGGTCTGTGTGTTCATTATCTCTGTCGCAGACTCTGTGCCCACTGTGAACAGGTTGCACCCACTCACCCAGCTTTGCCCAGTCCTTTAAGTGGATAAATGTTTATAGCAGTAATGTCTCCACTTGGCAAAATAAGGACTTTGGGATCAAGAGCTGTGTTATAATGAAATGCGGGAAGAGGTAATTAAGGCCAGAAGATGCATAATGAAGAGGCCTATGTGGGGCAGGGACAAAGGGTTCCTCACCCACAGCGAAGGCAAAATCAATTGCGCATAATCTTTATATCAGACTTTGGCTGTTGGATGAATATTAACAGATACTCATGAGTAGGATAAATTTTTGAGCTGATCTATTGTAATTTTAGGCTTCCTTGGTGGCTCAGCCCATAAAGAATCCACCTGCAATGCAGGAGACGTAGGTTAGATTCCTGGGTTGGGAAGATGCCTTGGAGAAGGGAATGGTTATCCACTCCAGTATTCTTGCCTGGAGCATCCCATGGACAGAGGAGCCTGGAAGGCTACAGTTTATAGGGTCGCAAAGAGTCGGACATGACTGAGTGACTAAGCACACAGGCATGATGCCTTTGGACAGGAAGTCCCTGCAGGATACGGACACTGACAGTATCTCTCTCAGGGCTGAAGCAACAAAGTGTGTCCTCTCTACTGGGAAGTGGTGGGAGAAAAGTTAATCTTTTCTTTTTGTACCTCTTTGATGCAAATCCAGGATTGATGCTGCACAGGGTCACATGTCACCCCCACCCCTGGCCCCTTGCCCCTCGCCTGACCTCCTGTGGCTGTGGCAGAGCTTGCCTGGGTGCTCTGGAGTCTCAGGGAGCCCATTCTGGCACACTGCATCAGAAGCAGGCTTCACTAGCATCTAGGCTCAGGGATAAAGCAAGAAGTTGCAGTATGTCTTGCTCACATGCAGACACTGAGGGTTCTCTTCTTCCATATGTCTGTGCCCGGTGGGTGGTTGTCCAGGGCAGCCCTGGGACTTCACAGGGCAATAGGAAAACAGTGCTCTAACAGTGAAGAAATTACCTTTTAGGGGCTTACACTCAGGATTTCTAATCGGCAAGGCTGGTCTCTGGAAGGGTGGGGCGGGGGTGGAGCTAATCAAGCCTCGTCTAAGAGCATTGCCCAGATGCCAAACAGGAGGACCCGGCCAGATATTAATATTAAGAAAAGTATGGAAAGGATATTTTGTGTGGTTGAGCCGTCATCTTCCAAACACAGGTAAGTAATCCTGGAGTGTGAACTCAACTGGTCCTTAGGAAGCATTACTACAAACAAAGCTAGTGGAGGTGATGGAATTCCAGCTGAGCTATTTCAAATCCTAAATGATGATGCTGTGAAAGTGCTGCACTCAATATGCCAGCAAAATTTGAAAACTCAGTGTGGCCACAGGACTGGAAAAGGTCAGTTTTCATTCCAATCCTAAAGAAGGGCAATACCAAAGAATGTTCAGACTACCACACACTTGCATTCATTTCACATGCTAGCAAGGTAATGTTCAAAATCCTTCAAGCTAGGTTTCAACAGCCCTTAAACTGAGAACTTCCAGATGTACAAGCTGGATTTAGAAAAGGCAAAGGAGCCAGAGATCAAATTGCCAAGATCTGTTGGATCATAGAAAAAGCAAGAGAATTCCAGAAAAATACCTGCTTCATTGACTACACTAAAGCCTTTGTGTGGATCACAACAAACTGTGAAAAATTATTAAAGAGGTGGGAATACCAGATCATCTTACCTGCCTCCTGAGAAATCTGTATGCAGGTCAAGAAGCAACAGTTAGAACTGGAAATGGAACAACAGACTTGTTCCAAATTGGGATAGGAGTACGTCAAGGCTATATATTGTCACCTTCCTTATTTAACCTATATTCAGGGTAAATCATGAGAAATGCTGGGCTGGATGAAGTGCAAACTGGGATGAAGATTGCAGGGAGAAATATCAATAACCTCAGATACGAAGATGATACCATCCTAATGGCAGAAAGGACTGAGGAGCTAGAGAACCTCATGATGAAGGTGAAAGAGGAGAGTGAAAAACCTGGCTTAAAACTCAACATTCGAAAAACTAAGATCATGGCATTTGGTCCCATCACTTCATGGCAAATAGACGGAGAAACAATGGAAACAGTGACAGACTTTATCTTCTTGGACTCCAAAATCACTGCAGATGGTGATTGCAGCCATGAAATTAAAAGATGCTTGTGCCTTGGAAGAAAAGCTTTGACCAACCTAGATAGCATATTAAAAAGCAGAGACATCACTTTGCTGACAAAGGTCCATAGAGTCAAAGCTGTGTTTTTTCCACTAGTCATATATGGATGTGAAAGTTGGACCATAAAGAAAGCTGAGTGCTGAAGAATTGATGCTTTTGAACTGTGGAGAAGACTCTTGAGAGTCCCTTGGACAGCAAGAAGATCATACCAGTCAATCTTTGCCACCCTATGGACTACAGCATGCCCTGCCTTCCTGTTCCTCACTGTCTGCTGGAGTTTGCCAGTGAGGTGGCAAAGAGCCAGATACAACTCAGCGACTGAACAACAACAGCAACTATTATATTGCCTACCAGACTAGTAATCCCATTTTGGCAGCAGTACCACCATCTTTGACTATACAGCAGAGTTTGTGCACTTATAAGTCCACCCTTTGGACTACAGTATGCCAGGCCTTCCTGTCCCTCACCATCTCCCAGAGTTTGCCCAAGTTCATGTCCACTGAGTAGGTGATGCTATCCAACCATCTCATCTCATAATAGTTGCTCAGTAGAGCCAAATGCTTAACCATTGGTGTATGAAGAGCAGCCTATCAAAGGTGAATTTTAATGTTCTAATACATTAAGATTGTATGAAACCCAAATGCATGGAAAATGAAGCTGTTCCTACCCTGTTAATACAGCATCATAATAACTACCCAGAAATGTATTAGTCCTTCCAATAGGAGGAAGTGCCAAAGAGTTGATGCTTTCAATTTGTGGTGCTGGAGAAGACTCTTGAGAGTTCCTTGGACTTCGAGGAACCCTGAATATTCATTGGAAAGACTGATGCTGAAGTTGAAGCTCCAATATTTTGGCCACTTGATGCAAAGTGCTGACTCATTGGAAAAAACCCTGATGCTGGGAAAGATTGAAGGCAAAAAAAGAAGGAGGTGGCAGAGAATATGTGTTAGCATCACCGACTCGATGGACAGGAATTTGAGCAAACTCTGGGAGATAGTGGAGGACAGAAGAGCCTGGTGTGCTGCAGTCCATGAGGTCGCAAAGATTCAGATACGATATAGTGACTGAACAACAACAAAAGGAGGAATTGAGGGAAGGACATTTATTCAGAGAGAAAAGAGCTTATCCCCTGGCTACTTATAAAAGAGCTGTGTATTCCTGGCCATGGATGAATAAATTTGAACTAAACTGACCTATCTTAAATGGGGTATCCCTGCCCTTGGATTTATCATTCACAGCTAGGGTCAACCAGATGGGAAATATGTATGAGGTTGCCAGAGAATCATTCTAAGCAAACATTTGTCTCCTGGGAATTTTAAACTTGGCTGAAGAGATGCGCAGAAGGTAAATTGTTGGTCTGAGTCGTTTTAATGGGTTCAGCATAAAAATTCCCAAATTCCTGCTTTGGGGGCTCCAGAGGGACCCCCACCCCTGCCTTTCTGAGACTTGCTTCTTCAAATCTTCTTTTGATTTTCTAAGTGCCCCGGGGCTCAGGGAGGTAGGGTGGGAGAAATATGGCTCCTCTTTGCCCATTGCTGGTCCTCTTCTTGCTGGAGAGTGGGGCCAGGTTCCCAGTGGGCTACAGGAAGGATTTCAGAATTCTTTGATTGTACCAGTTCCAGTGTTACTGAGATAGAACAAGCTCCCCAAACTGACTGCTGCCAGTGTCTCCAGCGGGTAGTCCCAGTTCCCTTTGCCTCTCCAGGAGGCTCTCCAAGATCAACCAGTCTCCTTTCAAACTATTGCCTCTGTGCTTCTGTGATAGGACTTGGGGCTTGTGAGATGTTGCATGCCCCATTTAAAAGCAGAGTGTCTCCTACAGCTCTCTGATTCTTTTGAATATAATCCTGCTGGTTTTCAAATGAGATGTTTTTGGGGTCTTGTTTTCCTGGAGCAGGACCCTTGGGCTAGGGAGCCTAATGTGGGGGTTGGATCCCTCAATCCTTGAGGAAGACCTCTACAGTTATGACAGTCCTCCCATTTGTGACAGTCTTCCCTAGGCCCTCACTGATCTGGGGGGTCTGCATCCTGACAATATTATGTCTCTGTCCCTCCTCCTCCTGGCTCGCTGTTGTTCCTTCTTTATGTCTTTAGTTGTGGACCATCTTTTCTGCTAGTCTTCAGAGTGTTCTCATAGATATTTGTTCTAGTAGTAGTAATTTTGGTATGTCCATGTAGGAGGTGAGTTTTGGGTCTTCCTCCTCCACCATCTTGGTCACCTGGCAAATCATTGAATACTGGATTTAGGAATAGGAAAAGGGAAGAAATCAAACTGACTCCTCAGTTTCTTTTTTGTGCATTGGACTGACATTGTCTAAATTCAGAATAAAGGAAAGGCAAAATTTTGCTTTCCTTTTTTTTTTTTTGATATCTATGTAGGGTTTTCTACTTGGGATTTGAAACACTTCTTTAGACAAAATAGTGAGTCTAAGCTGTAGACATAGCAGGTATAATTGTTGTTCAGTCACCCAGTCATGTCTGACTTTTTGTGACCCCATGAACTGCAGCACACCAGGCTTCTTTATGGTCCAATTCTCACATAGGTACAGGACTAGTGGAAAAACAACTTTGACTATATGGACCTTTGTAGGCAAAGTGATGTCTCTGCTTTTTAATACACTGTCTAGGTTCATCACAGCTTTTCTTGCAAGGGGCAGGTGTCTTTTAATAGCATGGCTGCAGCCACCATCCTGCAGTGATTTTGGAGACCAAGATAATAAAATCTGTCACTGTTTGCATTTATATAGCAGGTATAGCTGCAGACCAAGTACCTATCAGTGTCAGGAGCACCAGAGCAGATCATATAAAATGAAAAGAGAAGAAGGCTAAGGATGAGCTTTTAGAACTCTGATTTTAAGTAGAGCATTGAGAAGATAGAGCCAGCAAAGACGATATCAGGAATGGCCAAACAAACTAATAGAAATAGAAATGTATCTTCCTACTGTAGACTTAAAAAAATACTCGTGAAACTTCCCTGGTGACTAGGGGTAAAGAATCCACCTGTCAGTGCAGGAGACACAGGTTTGATTCCTCATCCAGGAGGATCCCACATGCCACAGAGCAGCTAAGCCTGTGCGCCACAACTATTGAGCCTGTGCTCTAGAGCCTGAGAGCTGCAACTACTGAGCCCATGTGCCCTAGAGCCCATGCTCCAAAACAGGAGAAGCCATTGCAATGAGAAGCCTGTGCACAGCAGCTAGAGAGTAGACCCCGCTTGCCGTAACTAGAGAAAAGCCCACACAGCATTGAAGACCTAGCACAATGGAGAATGGCATTGAAACATGTATAATATCATATAAGAAACGAATCGCCAGTCCAGGTTCGATGCAGGATACAGGATGCTTGGGGTTGGTGCACTGGGGTGACCCAGAGGGATGGTATGGGAAGGGAGGTGGGAGGGAGGTTCAGGATGGGGAGCGTGTGTACACCCGTGGAAGATTCATGTTGATGTATGGCAAAACCAATACAATATTGTAAAGTAAAAAAATAAAAATACTTCTGTTATTTAAAAAATATTCCACAGTTTTGTAGCATTTTCTATTGAAAATTGTGGTTTATGGATTCCATTTAAGTTTATTAGACTCTTTTTCTGGTTTAGGGTATGGAGTTACAAAGATGGAGAAGCTCTATACAGTCAGCAAAAACAAAACAGGGAGCTGGCTGTGGCTCAGATCATGAACTCCTTATTGCCACATTCAGACTTAAATTGAAGAAAGTGGGGAAAACTACTAGACCATTCAGGTATGACCTAAATCAAATCCCATATGATTATACAGTGGAGTGAGAAATAGATTTAAGGGACTAGATCTGATACAGTGCCTGATGAACTATGGATGGAGGTTCGTGACATTGTACAGGAAACAGGGATCAAGACCATCCCCATGGAAAAGAAATGCAAAAAAGCAAAATGGCTGTCTGAGGAGACCTTACAAATAGCTGTGAAAAGAAGAGAAGTTAAAAGCAAAGGAGAAAAGGAAAGATATAAACATCTAAATGCAGAGTTCCAAAGAATAGCAAGGAGAGATAAGAAAGCCTTCCTCAATGATCAATGCAAAGAAATAGAGGGAAACAATGGAATGGGAAAGGCTAGAGATCTCTTCAAGAAAATTAGATTGCTTCCATGTCCTGGCTATTATAAACAGTGCTGCGATGAACATTGGGGTACACGTATCTCTTTCAATTCTGGTTTCCTCAGTGTGTATGCCCAGCAGTAAGAGGGATGGTACGGGGAGGGAGGAGGGAGGGGGGTTCAGGATGGGGAACACGTGTATACCTGTGGCGGATTCATGTTGATGTATGGAAAAACCAATACAATATTGTAAGGTAATTTAAAAAAAGCGAAAAAATAAAAAAATAAAATAAAATGCAAAAAAAAAAAAAAAGGAAAAAGAAAATTAGAGATACCAAGGGAATATTTCATGCAAAGATGGGCTTGATAAAGGACAGAAATGATATGGACCTAACAGAAGCAGAAGATATTAAGAAGAGGTGGCTAGAATACACAGAAGAACTACACAAAAAAGATCTTTATGACCCAGATAATCACGATGGTGTGATCATTCACCTAGAGCCAGACATCTGGAATGTGAAGTCAAGTGGGCCTTAGGAAGCATCACTACAAACAAAGCTAGTGGATTCCTCTGATAATGAGTGATGTTGAGCATCTTTTCATGTGTTTGTTAGCCATCTGTATGTCTTCTTTGGAGAAATGTTTATTTAGTTCTTTGGCCCATTTTTTGATTGGGTCGTTTATTTTTCTGGAATTGAGCTGCAGGAGTTGCTTGTATATTTTTGAGATTAGTTGTTTGTCAGTTGCTTCATTTGCTATTATTTTCTCCCATTCTGAAGGCTGTCTTTTCACCTTGTTTATAGTTTCCTTTGTTGTTCAGAAGCTTTTAAGTTTAATTAGGTCCCATTTGTTTATTTTTGCTTTTATTTCCAATATTCTGGGAGGTGGGTCATAGAGGATCCTGCTGTGATGTATGTTGGAGAGTGTTTTTCCTATGTTCTCCTCTAGGAGTTTTATAGTTTCTGGTCTTATGTTTAAATCTTTAATCCATTTTGAGTTTATTTTTGTGTATGGTGTTAGAGAGTGTTCTAGTTTCATTCTTTTACAAGTGGTTGACCAGTTTCCCCAGCACCACTTGTTAAAGAGATTGTCTTTAATCCCTTGTGTATTCTTGCCTCCTTTGTCAAAGATAAGGTGTCCATAGGTGTGTGGATTTATCTCTGGGCTTTCTATTTTGTTCCATTGATCTATATTTCTGTCTTTGTGCCAGTACCATACTGTCTTGATGACTGTGGCTTTGTAGTAGAGCCTGAAGTGAGGCAGGTTGATTCCTCCAGTTCCATTCTTCTTTCTCAAGATTGCTTTGGCTATTCGAGGTTTTTTGTATTTCCATACAAATTGTGAAATTATTTGTTCTAGCTCTGTGACAAATATCATTGGTATCTTGATAGGGATTGCATTGAATCTATAGATTGCTTTGGTAATTCTTAAAGAGACTATCAGGACACCTGACCTGCCTCCTGAGAAACCTGTATGCAGGTCAAGGAGCAACAGGTAGAACCAGACATGGAACAACAGACTGGTTCCAAATAGGAAAAGGAGTACATCAAGGCTGTATATTGTCATCCTGCTTATTTAACTTATATGCAGAGTACATCATGTGAAATACCGGGCTGGATGAAGTACAAGCTGGAATCAAGATTGCCGGGAGAAGTATCAATAACCTCAGATATGCAGATGACACCACACTTATGGCAGAAAGTGAAGACGAATTAAAGAGCCTCTTGATGAAGATGAAAGAGGAGAGTGAAAAAGCTGGCATAAAAATCAACATTCAAAAAACTAAGATCATGGCATCCATTCCCATTACTTCATATAATTTGCAAAGTACAAGTTTTTCACTTCTTCATTCTGTCTTATTCTTTTTTTGCTATTACAAATGAAATTGTTTTCTTAATTTCTGTCTTGGATAGTTCATTATTAGTGTATTGAAATGCAACTGATTTTTGCTTATTGAATTTGTATCCAGCAATGTTATTGCATTTGTTCATTAGTTCTCACAGTTTCTTTTTTGTGTGTGTGTGAAGTCTTTAGGGTCTTCTACAAATAAAATCATAGTCATTGAAATCATACTAAGTTTTTTCTGCAAGCACAGTGAAATAGAACTATAAATCAATAATATGAGGAAAATTGGAAAATTCATAAATATGTGGAAATTTAACCAAATACTCTTGAACAACCAGTGGGCCAAAAAAGAAATCAAAAAGGAAATTAGTTAATATCTTGAGACAAACAAAAATGAAAGTGCAAGGTATCTAAACTATGGTATGCAGCAAAGTAGTACTAAGAGGGAAATTTATAGTAATAAGTGCTTTCACTAAAAAGAAGAAATATCTCAAATTAAAAATCGTAACTTTACACTTCAAGAAACTAGAAAAAGAAGAAACTGAGCCTAAATTAACAGGAGGAAGGAAACATTAAAGATTAGAGCAGAAATAAATGAAATAGCAGACACAATTTAAAAAACCCAAAACTAAGTAATGTTTTGGAAAAAATAAAATAAAACCGATATTTTTTCACTAATGCAAAAAAGAGGAGACAAATAAATGAAATCAGAAGTGAAAAAGAAGAGACATTACCACTCATGCCAGAGAAATTAAAAAGATCATAGGACACTACTATGAACAATTATACGTCAACTAATTGGGTAACCTATAAGATATAAATTCCTAGAATCTGGAAGAAATAAAAAAATTCTGAACAGACCAATAATGAGGAAGTAAATTAAATCATTAATTTAAAATCTCCCAACAAAGAAAATGGTGCATGTGCCCTCAGTTGTGTCCAACTCTTTGCAACCCCATGGACCCCTCTGTCCATGGAATTTCCCAGGCAAGAATACTGGAGCGGGTTGCCCTTTTCCACTCCAGGGGAATTTTCCTGACCCAGGGATTGAATTTGCATCTCCTGTATTGACAGGCAAGTTCCTTATCAGCTGAACCACCCAAGCCTCGGTGCCAGACTTCTCGGATGGCTCAGTGGTAAAGAATCCACTTGTCAACATGGAAGACTCAGGAGACATGGGTCAGATCCCTGGGTCAGGAAGATCCCTTGGAGGAGATCCCGCTCCAGCATTCTTGCCTGAAAAATCCCATGGACAGAGGAGCCTGGAGGGCTAGAGGCCAAAGGGTTGCTAAGAGTTGGACATGACTGAGCACATACGCACTTTGTTATAACAAAGAAAAGCTCGAGACTAGATGGTTTCACAGATGCATTCTACCAGACACTTAAAGAATTAACACAAGTTCTCAAAACTCTTTCAGAAATTGAAGAAGAGGGAACACTCCCAAATTAATATTTTGAGGCTAGCATTATCCTGATACCAAAGTTAAAGATACTATTAATACAAGAAAAGAATGTTATAGGCCAGTATTCCTGATGAATGTAGACACAAAAATTCCCAACAAAATGTTAGAAAATAATTTGACAGCTTGTTAAAAGGGTTATACATCATGACCATGTGGGATTTACCGCTGATATGTAAGGATGGTTCAACACATCAGGTCAATAATGTGACATGCCACATTAACAGAATGAGGGATAAAAATCAAATGATCATCTCAATGAATGCAGAAAAGAATTTCACAAAAATGACACCCTTTTGTGATAAAACACTAATAGACAGGAATAGAAGGAAATTGCCTGAACATACTAAAGGCTATCTGTGAGAAGCCCACAGCTAGCATTGTACTTAACAGGGGAAACTGTAAGTGTTTCCTTTAATATGAGGAACAGGGCAAGAATGTCCACTCTTGACACTTCTATTCAACATAGCACTGGAAGTCCCAGCTGGAGTAATTAGGTAAGAAAATGAGATAAAAGTCATTCAAAACAGAAAGAAAGCAGTATAATCATCTCTTTTGTTTATTTGTTCCATTTAACTTTATTCAGGTAGATTTTTCTGGTTTACTATGTGATCAAATTATTAGCAACTTCTAACCACATGGTTAATGCTATTTTTTTTTTTTTTTGCACAATACTCTATTTCCTCTAGTGACTTATGCCCAAATTATGATATATTAAATGTTAAAATACTATGGTCTGTTTCTGGATTTCTTTTTATTTGAAAATGATACTAGGTTTCTACCATTACATAAACATTTTAATATAAATATTTTTATAATTCTATTTTCTTTCATACCTCTTACAATGATTGGTTGTAGGTATTGAATATTTAGCAATTAGTACAACAATAGTCAATGGATCTATGTTTTTATCATACAGTTTGTTTTATTTATTCTTCACATTTTGTTAGTATTTAGGAAAGACACCAATTTTTTCTTCCTCTTTGATTAACAGTTCATTCCTGGAATCCCTTAACACTGTGTCACTTTCATGAAAGTATCTTCCTGCTTTGTTTTTCTTGAGCTTTTTTCCCTAGGACAAATACAAATAAATCAGTAAGCAAACACACAAAAATAAAAAGACATGGAAGAAGCCTATATGCCCTACATGTTTATTTTTTTAGAATAAGCTAATCTTTTGTCCACCAGCTTGGGTGAAAACTGTGACCTCAGCCCTGAGAGTTGGAATGAATCTTGTGAAGAAAAAGACCAACCTCCCAGAGCAAACTTTGGGAAGGCAGTTTCAATAGTTTCTACTTTTACTTTTGGACACCATTGCATTGGTCAAAAGTTTTTGGAAAAGGCAAATGGAACACAGAAAGTCATAGAATCCTTTCCCAGTCATCACTTTATTTTTTTTTTTCTCTAATTTTATTTTATTTTTAAACTTTACATAATTGTATTAGTTTTGCCAAATATCAAAATGAATCCGCCACAGGTATACATGAATCCCAATATTTACTACTCTTCTTCTCTCTTTTTGTAACATTTCATTTCCAGGGAAAGTCAGATGGTCCAAATCTCACAGGCAACACAGTAGGACTCTTTCCCCCGAGATACACTGCCATCTGTGGGAGGGGAGGGGCTCTGGTCTTCTCCTTGGTCTCCCTCAGGTCTTCAGTGACCTGGGCAGGTCACAGACCTACAGACACCAACAATCTCAGAGAGCTTACTGCCCTCTCTGGGCTGAGGTCTGCCAGGGTCTGAGGGATGAGAATCCCATGTTTGGATCAGTGCATGTTTGTGAAACACCTTTAGGAGTGTGTATGTCACACCAGAGCATCTAATTTTGGCTTCTTCACCACTGAACCTACTGGTGCATACTGATGTTGGTTTGGGTGATCCAGGGAAGCTTGGGAGAGTCTGAGGTCACTGTGGGGAGGGATGAGACTCTAGCTAAACCAAAGGCATGGATCACCTGGAAATAGCTTAGATCTTAGCTTGTTTGGGGGACAGTGTCTCAACTCATGTTTGGCCATCCTCGTCACAGACCCTGAGTGCACAACTCCCCCAAGGGACACTTAGAGGGTTTACTCACTCATTTTCCACATCCTGGATGGAATCAGGCAGAGGCTTATTCCTGGTTTCAGGAAGGAGTGGGACAACAAGACCAGCGAGGATGGGTAAGACTCCGTAGATGATCCAGGGCAGGTGAGGGGAATACACCGTTAGAATCATCAAGAGGGGAGCCAGGGCTGCCCCAGTATTAGCAGCAATTCCCATGATTCCCACAGATGTTACCCTTGGGGTATAAACAATAATACAAGAAAGTCAAGTACAAATCTACAATATAATTTGTGATTTATTATTTTGCTTTGATTATGGGAGATAGCATAGCAGTAGACATATGCTGATGACATATGCTTGCTTTTGAAATTTTCTGTTAATCATAAGCAATTTTTTTCAAATTCAAGTACATTAAGTGCATTAAAAAACAGTTTGATCATTAAAAAAGATACCATTACTCATGCCATCTATCCTTTGTGTGGTTCAGAAGACTATATAAGATGATGCATTTAAGGGCATCACCCAGTGCCCAACAAAGTCTGCTTTAAATAAATTTGCTTATAAATTGCTGGTGTTTTGTAATTATAATTGATTGCTTTGATAACTAACCAATCTTCTTTTCTTCCTTCAATAAATGTCAGTTAACTCAGAAAGGTCTGTTTTGATCCTGAAAGAGTATCCATGAGATTTCAGTATACCTGAGCACAGTAGGAATCAATTCACTTCCATGGCAAAAATTACTGGCAAATGTGGCAAAAGAAACTCCTGTTGCTAAAGCTGCCAAAGCCATACGCACGGCCTGCATTTCTGGAGAGAGAAAGACCAGTGAGGCTCATGAAATCTGAGCTGAAGCAATTGCATTCCTGTAATTACAAATGAAGAAGATCTGAATGGAGGTGTTTGCAAGTATACATTGCAGAGAAGCTGCACAGGGGTCGAAAATGTGCAGTGTCTAATAGGCTGAGAAATGTGACTTATCTACTTTTTAGGACTCATGATGAATAAAAGGGTCTGGGTTATTTCATCAATTCTCCTTGAATGTCTGAGATTTGCAGAAGAGGAAAAAGAAGGTGAGACCAGCAGGTGTTCTCTGGCACTAATTCTGTTCTGTGTCTCCTCTGGCCTTGAGGTAGAATGTAGAACTCTTGTTGGCAGTTTCTGAGGGGTATGATCATCACTTAAATCTTCATGAATTTGAAACATTGGTGCATATGCAATATTTACAAGGGACTTATATTGCAGAAGAATATAATAAAAGGGCAGGGCTGCTATGTTAATGAACAATTTGAAGAGCAACTAGATTTAGAATAATGTTAGAAAATCAGGAGTAAGGACCTTCACAAAGGAAAGAATGCTAGCCCTCGGGAAACACTGAAGGCAAGGTTCAGTCAGTTTCCACCCAGTTACAGAAAATCTCACAAGAATATTGCAACATTGGAGTGATGTTGATTGTAAGGCAGCAAACTTGCTCTGCTGATGCTGTTCAAGATGAAGAGAGGAGCAAGACTAAAAACAGAGCTACCATATGGCCCAGAAATCCCACTACTGGGCATATATCCTGAGAAAACCACGTGTATACCCATGGTGGATGCATGTTGATGTATGGCAAAACCAATATAATATTTTAAAGTTAAAAAAATAATAATAAAAAAATAAAAATAAAAGCACATCTACTCCAATTTGATTGCAGCACTGTTAACAATAGCTAGAACGTAAAAGCAACCTGAATGTCCATCAGCAGACAAATGAATGGATAAAGAAGAGGTGGTACATATATACAAGGGAATATTATTCAGCCATAAAAAGGAATGAAGTTGGACCCTTTGTAGTGATGTAGCTGATCCTGGAGTCTGTCATACAGAGTGAAGTTAGTCAGAAAGAGAAAAACAAGTACTGTATATTAAAGCATATGTATAGAATCTAGGAGAAGACTCTTGAGAGTCACTTGGACTGCAAGGAGATCCAACCAGTCCATTCTAAAGGAGATCAGCCCTGGGTGTTCTTTGGAAGGAATGATGCTAAAGCTGAAACTCTGGTACTTTGGCCAACTAATGCGAAGAGTTGACACATTGGAAAAGACTCTGATGCTGGGAGGAATTGGGGGCAGGAGGAAAAGGGGACGACAGAGGATGAGATGGCTGGATGCATCACTGACTCGATGGACGTGAGTCTGAGTGAACTCCGGGAATTGGTGATGGACAGGGAGGCCTGGCGTGCTGCAATTCATGGATTCACAAAGAGTCAGACACGACTGAGCGACTGAACTGAACTGATGGAATCTAGGATTAACATATATATATACTACCACATGTAAAATAGCTAGCTAGTGAGAAATTGCTGTATAGCACAGGAAACTCAGCTCAGTGCCCTGTGATGAGGTAGATGGGTGGGATGGGGGTGGGTAGGAGGGAGCTCCAAAAAGCAGGGGATCTCTGTATACACATAGCTGATTCATTTTTTTCATACAGCAGAAACTAACACAACATTGTAAAACAGTTATGTTCCAATAATAATAATAATAAAAAGATGAGGAGTGGAACCTGCTACTCAAGTATCATGTAAAATATGTAACTGCACACTGGGAGTCACGTGAAGCATGGTGACCATCTGGGTTCCCCTATTTATTACACATGATTGCTTAATTCAGTGAAATTGATTCTAAGAGAGGCCCTTAACTACGGTGACTTGTTCCTAATGGATATTTCTTCTCTGCCTGAAGATAAGAAATTTTTGTTTTCTTGAGGTCAAGACCACACCCCTAAACCAGAGTTGGAGAATATATATACATTCTGGAGACAGAATCATGGAATAAAATGTCATGGTTCACTGCATGAAGCAGGGCACTCAAAGCTGGTGCTCTGGGACAACCCAGAGGAATAGGGTAGAGAGGGAGGTGGGAGGGGGGTTCTGGAATGGGGATACATGTACACCTGAGGCTGATTCATATCGATGTATGGCAAAAACCATCACAATATTGTCAAGTAAGTATCCTCCAATTAAGATAAATAAGTTAATTAAAAAAAAAGAGAGAGAGAGAGCCTGAAGAGAGGAAGTGACAGTATCGTGTCCTTGCACGAGATGCAGCCACAAGGTCTAGATCCTCCAGGTTGTGGTTGTTTAGTCACTAAGTCGTGTCCAACTCTTTGAGATCTCATGGACAGTAGCTCGCCAGGCTCCATGGGGGTCTCCAGGCAAGAATACTGGAGTAGGTTGCTGTTTCCTTCTCCTGGAGATCTTCCCAACCTAGGGATTGAACCCACGTCTCCTGCATTGCAAGCAGATTCTTTACTGCTGAGCCACCAGGGAAGCTCCTAGACCCTTCATACTTACTATAAAAAGGCAGGGCTTCCCTGGCCATCCAGGGGTTAAGATTCTGCACTTCCACTGCAGGGGGCCAAACAAGCAAGCAAGCAAAGGCCCAAATGAAGCGTGACTGGGCAAAGCCAAGTGATCAAATGCTATCTTAGAGAAACTGCCAGTAATACATGGCATCAATTTCCAGATACTTCTTGGACATGATATCAGAGCCAACCTTGACAGATCTTTGGCTCTTTTTCCAGCAACTTAATAGCAGAATATGTACTAAAAACACCTGGGGCTTCCTAGGTGGCGCTAGTGGTAAAGAACCCGCCTGTCAATGCAGGAGAGGCAAGAAATGCAGGCTCAAACCCTGAAACAGAAAGATGCCCTAGAGGAGGGCATTGCAATCCACTCCAGTATTCTTGCCTAGAGAATCCCATAGACAGAGGATCCTGGTGGGGTACAGTCCATAGGGTCACAAAGAGTCAGACAAGACTGAAGTGACTTAGCATGCACATGTACTAAAACTCCAGATTGGTTTCGGGGAATTGTTAGAACCCAGTCTCCATTTTCTTCTTGCTTGCAATAGGTGTGACCAGTACAATTCATGAGAAATGAGGACGGGGAAGACATTTTCTTTCTTGAATATTTGGCCTTTTCTTACCTTCAGACACACATGTGATGGTTAGAGTGGAGACGGCCAGCAGAAATATGAAAAGCATCTGGGTTATTCGACGGCCCAGGTGATTCAGTGCCAAAAGAGCGGCGTAATTAGCTGGGATGGTGACTATGCCAAAGAGAATCTGGAACATGAAAATATTGCTCCCCAAGTGCTGGAGGTGGAGAGTCAGGCCAAAATGGGTCAGCACATTTGCAAATCTGTGGTGAACAAAGGTGAAAAACACATAAGTTTAGACTATAGGTCCTACAAATTGCAATAATATTGGCCCAGACAGGCAGTGTTGGCGATAAACTATTAAGGAATGGTCTATTTTGTGAAATAATTCCTTGCAAGATTATCACTTTAAAATTATCTAAAATGATTGTATGATGATGGAGGTCACAATTGTTATTACACTTCCGGGGAGAGAGTTTTGCTATAGGGGAGATATGATGGAGCCTTCTAGAATTTTAGCTTTTTTTCTATACCTTGATCTGGGTGATGGCTATCTGTGTATGGAATTGTTCATTGAACAGCATATATTTGTTCATTTTACTATTTGTAGTTTTACTTTAATTAAAATTAGAACAAGTGAAGAAACTTATAGCCAAGATACTCATAGCCAATCATGTGCCATGATTGACATTCTCAGCATCTGCAGTGATGAGCCTGGTAGGGTGGTGTGACAAACAGAACTCCTCATTGTATAATTACTTCCGTGCTTGTCTTTTCATAACCTTTTCACTTTTAGCCAAACATGGCAACCATATTCTTAACTTCCTCATACTTTGTCTCAAGTCTGCCCCTCTAGCATGTTATAGATGTTGAAATAACAAATACAATCACATCTCCACTATTTTAACATCCCTCATGTACTGTGTGAAGCCCACCTCACAAAGGACAGGAGACAGATCCTTTTACGCAGGTTGGGTGTGCGGAACAAGTCAAGCACAGAAGGTTTGGTCTCTGCTGCCTCCAGCTCCTCCTGCATGGCGGATCTCAGGACCTTCAACAAAACAAACTGTTCAGTGGTCGCATAATTGTAGGCTTTGTGAGGTTCCCAACAGAGGACCAGGTAGATGACTTCCCTTTGTTTCTACTGGAAAATACAGACACTGAATATGTAATGACAGGTGTACAGTGTTATGAATGGAGAGTTGTGGAGTTAAAGGGAAATTGTGTAGTGACAATGGCATTTTGGCATGACACTCAATTTGCCCACTGGGAATCAAAAGGGGGGTCAAGATTGTAGATTTAGGTCAGGAAGGCACTAATTGAAGAGTTACTTGAATTTAGGTCCAAAGCTTCATTTTTCAAAGTCTGGCAACTGAGCTTGGTTCTCAGTTGGCTGCTCTTGGTAGAAAAAACATTTTTTTCAGGAAGGAGACTAATTCTCCGGACAGGCTTAATTTTGGTCCATGAGTCAGCCTCTTTAAGGGAAATCCTAGCATGTTGCGTCTTCATGAATGAAATGCCTGGCATTAAATCTAAGGACAGAATCAGAGGAGATCTTGGAGTAGTAGATTTTACGCCCAGACTTTATTACCTGGTGTTATACAATGGCTCTGCCACTTGCCAGGTATGTACCTTGAGAAGTTAATTGAATATCTTTTAGCCTCAGTGTCCTTGTCATTCAAAAGAAGAATAAGCAGATGAGTAAATCAGAGAATCAGGATTAGGATATTAGGAGAATAAAAAATAATGCCTTTCTCACAAAGATTTGTAGTCACAAATGTGCATATCAGTTTACATCTAGTACAGCTGAGATCCTTATTAACTTATTAAGTAAAATTTTTAATTTATTAATTGAAATACAGTTGATTTATAATATTACGTTAGTTTTGGGCTTACAGCAAAGTGATCCATATATATATAATGCATATAATCATATGTATAAAAATTTTGAGGTTATTTTTATAATGGGTGTTATAAAACACTTAATATTATTCCCTGTTATAAAGTATACAGTAAACCCTTGCTGACTACCCATTTCATATATATTAGTGTTAGTGTTAGTTGCTCAGTTTGTGTCTGACTCTTTGAAACCCCATAGACTGTAGTCCACCAGGCTCCTCTGCTCATGGGATTCTCTAGGCAAGAATACTGGAGTGGGTTGCCATTCCCTTCTCCAGGAGATCTTCCCGACCCAGAGATCTAACCCGGGTCTCCTGCATTGCAGGCAGATTTTTCACTGCCTGAGTCATCAGGGGAGCCCATATATAATAGTGTGTATTTATTAATTCTATGCTCATAATTTACAGCCCCCCACCTCACCTTTCCCCTTTGGTAACCATAAGTTTGTTTTCTATGTCTGTGAATCTGTTTTCTAAATAGATTCATTTATATTATATATACAATATTGTAATTAGCCTCTAATTAAAATAAATAAATTTAAATTAAAAAAGATAAAAAATGTTTTTTAAAAAAGAATTTATGTATAAGTGATAAGTAGTTTGTCTTTCTCCGAGTTACTTCATTTAGTATGCTATTTTCAGGGTCCATACATGTTGCTACAAATGACAGTATTTCATTTCTTATGCCAATATTCCATTGTGTGTATACCACATCTTCTTTATTCATTCATAGGCTGTAAGTGTATTAGTCACTAGTTATGTCTGACTCTTCACAATCCCATGGGCTGTACTTCTCTGTCTATGGCATTCTCCAGGCAAGAATACTGGAGTGGGTAGCCATTCCTTTCTCCTGGGGATCTTCCCAACCCAGGGATCAAACCCAGGTCTCCTGCATTGCAGGTAGATTATTTACCGTCTGAGCTACCAGGGAAGCATTCATTGGATACCATTATCATTAACTGTAGTCACCATGCTGTACATTAGATCCCCAGACTTATATCTGAAGGTTTTTACATTTTGACCTGTGTCTCCCCATTTCTCCTTTTCTCCAGCCCCTTGCAACCACTATTCTGTTCTGTGCTTCTAAGAAACTGATTTTTTCTTTTTTTAAGATTGCACATGTAAGTAATATCATAAAATATTTGTCTTGCTTATTTCCCTTAGCATAATACCCTCCAGGTTAATCCATGTTGCTGCAAATGGAAAGATTTCCTTATAATTTTAAAAGTCAGAATAATATTCCATTGCATATGTCTGTGTATCTCACACTTTCTTTACTCATTTAACTTTTGAAGGACATCTAGACTATTTCTAAATTTTGTCTATTGTGAAAACTGCTAAATTAATATGGATGTGCAGATTTCCCTTCAAGATACTGATTTCATTTCCTTTGGATATACACCCAGAAGTAGAATTGCTGGGTCATATGGTAGTTCAATTTTTTAATTTTTTGAGAAACTACCATAGCATTTTCCACAATGGCTGTACCAATTTACATTCCCATCAACAAGTGTGTAAGGATTTCCTTTTTCAACATCCTTGTGAACATTTGTTATCTCTTATCTTTTTGACTGTAGGTGTGAGGTAATACTTCATTGTGCCTTTAGTTTGCATGTCCCTAAATTATGCTGAGCACTTTTTACATACCTATTGGCCATTTGTTTCTTCTTTAGAAAAATGTCTATTCAGATCCTTTGCTCATTTAAAATTGAATTATTTGCTTTTTTGATAAAAGTTAATAGTTTCTTTATATTTTTTGAATATTAACCCCTAATCAGATATATGGTTTGACACTTTTTAAAAATATAAATTTATTTATTTTAATTGGAGGCTAATTACTTTACAATATTGTAGTGGTTTTGCCATACATTAGTTTCTCCCAAGTTGTACATTGCCTTTTCAAACCATCGTTTTCTCAGTTGTGCAGAGGCTCTTTAGTTGATGCAGTCCTACCTTTTTATTTTTGCTTTTGTTGCTTATGCTTTTGGTGTCTTATTCAGGAAACATTGCCAAGACTCATTTCAAGAAGCTTTTTTCCTATTTCCACCCCCCACCCCCACCTCCCCACCTCAGGAGTTTTATGCTTTTCAGTTCAGCTCAGTTCAGTCGTTCAGTCTTGTCTGACTCTTCATGACCCCATAAACCACAGCACGCCAGGCCTCCCTGTCCATCACCAACTCTCAGAGTCCACCCAAACCCATGTCCATCGAGTCGGTGATGCCATCCAGCCATCTCATCCTCTGTCATCCCCTTCTCCTCCTGCCCTCAATCTTTCCCAGCATCAGGGTCTTTTCAAATGAGTCAGCTCTTTACATCAGGTGGCCAAAGTACTGGAGTTTCAGCTTCAACATCAGTCCTTCCATTGAACACCCAGGACTGATCTCCTTTAGGATGGACTGATTGGATCTCCTTGCAGTTCAAGGGACTCTCAAGAGTCTTCTCCAACACCACAGTTCAAAAGCATCAATTCCTCAGCGTTCAGCTTTCTTTATTGTCCAACTCTCACATCCATACATGACGACTGGAAAAACCATAGCCTTGACTAGACGGACCTTTGTTGGCAAAGTAATATCTCTGCTTTTTAATATGCTGTCTAGGTTGGTTATAACTTTCCTTCCAAGGAGTAAGTGTCTTTTAATTTCATGGCTGCAATCACCATCTGCAGTGATTTTGGAGCCCAGAAAAAGAAAGGCAGCCACAACAGTTTCCACTGTTTCCCCATCTATTTGCCATGAAGTGATTGGACCAGATGCCATGATCTTAGTTTTCTGAATGTTGAGCTTTAAGCCCACTTTTTTTTTTTTTTCACTCTCCTCTTTCACTTTCACCAAGAGGCTCTTTAGTTCTTCTTCACTTTCTGCCATAAGGGTGGTGTCATCTGCATATCTCAGGTTATTGATATTTCTCCCGGCAATCTTGATGCCAGCTTGTGCTTCTTCCAGCCCAGCGTTTCTCATGATGTACTCTGCATATAAGTTAAATAAGCAGGGTGACAATATACAGCCTTGACGTACTCCTTTTCCTATTTGGAACCGGTTTGTTGTTCCATGTCCAGTTCTAACTGTTGCTTCCTGACCTGCATACAGGTTTCTCAAGAGGTAGGTCAGGTGGTCTGGTATTCCCATCTCTTTCATAATTTTCCACAGTTTATTGTGATCTACACAGTCAAAGGCTTTGGCATAGTCAATAAAGCAGAAATAGATGTTCTTCTGGAACTCTCTTGCTTTTTCGATGATCCAGTGGATGCTGGCAATTTGATCTCTGGTTCCTCTGCCTTTTCTAAATCGAACTTGAACATCTGGAAGTTGATGGTTCACGTATTGCTGAAGCCTGGCTTGGAGAATTTTAAGCATTACTTTACTAGTATGTGAGATGCGTGCAATTGTGTGGTAGTTTGAGCATTCTTTGGCATTGCCTTTCTTTGGATTGGAATGAAAACTGACCTTTTCCAGTCCTGTGGCCACTGATGAGTTTTCCAATTTGCTGGCATATTGAGTGCAACACTTTCACAGCATCATCTTTCAGGATTTGAAATGGCTCAACTGAAATTCCATCACCTCCATTAGCCTTGTTCATAGTGGTGCTTCCTAAGGCCCACTTGACTTCACATTCCAGGATGTCTGGCTCTAGGTGAGTGATCACACCATCATGATTATCTGGGTCATGAAAATCTTTTTTTGTATAGTTCTTCTGTGTATTCTTGCCATCTGTTCTTAATATCTTCTGCTTCTGTTAGGTCCCTCCCATTTCTGTCCTTTATTGAGCCTATCTTTGCATGAAATGTTTCCTTGGTATCTCTAATATGCTTTTAGGATTTACCTTTAAGTCTAATCTATTTGAAGTTAATTTTTGTGAGTTGTGTGAGACTGGGACTCAGTTTTAATCTTTTGCATATGACTATCCAATTGCCCCAATACTGTTTATTGGAGAGATTATTCTTTCCTCATTGTGTGTTCCTTATTAAATTCGTGTTGAACATTTATGTATGGGTTTGTATCTGGGCTCTCTATCTGATCCACCATTCTTTGTGCCTGTTTTTATGCCAGCACCATATTGTTTTGATTATTATAATTTTGTGATATAGTTTGAAATCAGGATGTGTGATACCTCCAGCTTTGTTCTTCTTTTTCAGGATTGCTTTGGCTATTCAGGGTCTTTTGTGGTACCGTACAAGTTTTAGGATAGTTTTTTCCTACTTCAAAGAAAAATGCATTTGAATTTTGATAGAGATTGCTTGGGGAGAGATTGTATATTACTTGGGGGTAGTACGGATCTTTCACAATGTTAATTACTCCAGGCCAATACATGGAATATCTTTCCATTTATTTGTGTCTTCAGTTTCTTTCATTAATATTTATAGTTTTCTGTATACAGAAAA
Source organism: Bos grunniens (assembly GCF_055505025.1). Lineage (NCBI taxonomy): Eukaryota > Metazoa > Chordata > Mammalia > Artiodactyla > Bovidae > Bos > Bos grunniens. The sequence continues at coordinate 9,418,431 of NC_141193.1, forward strand.
ATTTCACCTCCTTGCTTAAATTATTCCTAAATATTTTATTTTATTTTTTTACTGTTGTAAATGGGTTTGCTTTCCTAATTTCTGTTTCATATAGTTGGTTGTTAGTGCATAGAAATATAATTAATTTTTAACATTGATTTTTTATCCTTCAACTTTACTAAATTTGCTTATCAGTTCTAACAGGCTTTTTATATGGAGTCATTAGGATTTTCTATAGTATAAACTTAATACACAGAAACTTCAATTAAATAGAATCAAGAGATTAGAAGGGGGAGCTTCCGTGTCTCGTGATAGTAGTAGAGCCCAATAGGAAGAAGAAAGGCTCCTTTTCTTTCCTGGCAAGGACAAACCAAGTAAGCCACGGACTCTCTGTTAGCTGGAAAGGACCTCCTAACTGCTTTTTCCTCCCTATAAAGGTGTTTTCTTTCCCTTGCCATGCAGGAACTTGCACATGGCTCACCATGGTTGCAAGCCCTGAAATGCAATTCTCTATTGATCCTGAATAAACCCATCTTTACTGGAGAGATACCTAGCAGTCTGTTTGTTTCATGTCAACACTGTACATAAGATCGTATCATCTGCAAGCAGAATTGATTTTACTTCTTCCTTTCTGACCTGGATGGCTTTATTTATTTATTTTTTGCCTAATTATTATGGTGAGGATTTCAAACTATGTTGAACAGAAATGATGAGTGTGGGCATCTTTGTCTTGTTCTTGATCTTAAAGAAAGGCTTTTAACTTGTCACCATTGAGTATGATGTTAGCTATGGGCTCGTCATATATGGCCTTTATTATATTTAGGTACATTGCCTCTATACCTGATTTTTTGAGAATTTTTGTCATGAAAGGATATTTAATTCTGTGGAATTTTGATCACAACAGTGACTGGGGTTCCTGGGAAAGGTCTCACCACAGTGACAGTGCCAGCCTTGGAGAAGAAACACAGTATCTAGGACTCCAAGTATCTCTGACATCTGATCAGCATAGGTGAAGCCTATCTGAGTCCTCAGAAGCAAAGTCTGTAAAAGTCCATAAGGGTTGAGACTTGCAGAAGTATCCTGCTCTCCATTTCCTCATAGGGTAAGATCCCTGCATGGGGACTCCTCCTGTCACCAAGCTACTCTGGATTGGAGCACAGGATGATGCAGGTAAAATGTTTCCTGCACTTCTTCTATGCAGATATCCCTTTGACTTTTGTGTTTCTGCTCTTTTGTCCTTGTAGTCCAGCCTTTTTCCAGAGCTGTTATCGTCAGTTGGTAGTTGTTTATTTTGGGCTTCCCTGGTGTCTCAGTGTAAAGAATCTGCCTGTCAGTGCAGGGGATGTGGGTCAGGAAGATCCCCTGGAGAAGGAAATGGCAACCCACTCCAGTGTTCTTTCCTGGGAAATCCTACAGACAGACAGAGGGGCCTGGTGGGCTATAGTCCATGGGGTTGCAAAAGAGTTGTACACAACTTAGTGGCTAAACAACAACAAGCTGTTTAATTATTGTTTTTATTGTTTTTAAGGGAGAGACAAGTGTTGGCCCATCCTAGCCCTTCATTCTGCTGATGATACTCTGCTGCTAGATATTTAAAGTCACATCTATTATTCCAATTTTCACTGGAGTGAAAAACAAAGATTTTGCTTTCCGTCTTTCTGCAAACTTAAAATTGTACCTAAGTTGTATGTGTTTTGGGGAAAAGAAATGTGTTATATACTGGGCTCTCAGACATTCAAGACTGGAATAATCAATAATGCATATATGTGAAATATAGAAAAATGGTACAGATAAACTTATTTGCAGGGCAGGAATACAGACGCAGATGTACAAGACAGACACATGTACTCAGTAGAGTAAGGGGAGGGTGAATGAATTGGGAGATTAGGATTGATATATATACACTACCATGTATAAAATAGATAGCTGCATGGCACAGGGTGCCTGTGATGATCTAGATGGGTGGGAAGGATGGAAGGTGGGAGCGAGGTCCAAGAGGGAGGGTATATACATGTACATATAGCTGGTTCACTTCATTGTACAGCAGAAACTAACACAACATTGTAAAACAATTATGCTCCTGTTAAAAGATAAAATGATATTTGAGTGGATATAAGTGGAACAAATTTAAGTTATGATTGAAATGGGTGTGTCAGGCAATTCATCAGATGAAGGTAAAACAAGATTAACATCACAAATTTCTAAATTATTTTTACAAAATAAAAAAAATCAAATTAAACAATATTGAGTAGTCATTCATGCAGTGAATCCATTTTGTAAACCAAGTTTCAGTTGTTCTTCTTGTGCAAAACTCTCTTTCTTCCCCTGGCACTGAGGTGATCGTCAGCTGCCTTTCACTTTGATAATGCTTTATTCTTGTCTTACTTACTGCTTGTATCACTTGTTTTTGTTATGTGCCTGGCCCTTGTAAGATCAAATCTTTCATTCTCTGTACTGGGCCAAACTGCTGGCAAATGTTAGATTTGGGCTTGACTATAAAGATAGTTCCTCAGAAATAAGTTAGTACAATTTAATTTTGTATGAGATAGGGTTATATCAATGCAGTTTTAAAAGAACCATAGGTCAATACCAATTTAGAGGTTTTCTTTTTTATTTCAGAAGCATGTATCAACATATTCTCCATCATGTCAAGGACCCTCAGGGGTATTATCCCCATGTAATGGCTTCATTATGGGAGAAACTTTGATTTCTTCCCAGGTGGCTCAGTGGTAAGGAACCCAGCTGCTAATGCAGGAGATGTAAGAGACACACCTTCAATCCCTGGGTCAGGAAGATCCCCTGGAGAAGGAAATGGCAACCCACTCTGGTATTCTTGCCAGGAATATCTCATGGACAGAGGAACCTGACAGGCTGCAGTCCATGGAGTTGCAAAAAGTCAGACACAACTGAGCATGCTTTGATTCCTTTCCCCCATCTTCAATTGAATCTTAACTCTCAGAAGCATTTTGCTTCTCCTTATTCAAATCTCTTTTAAAAAGAGCCTCTGCTTTCTTTTGGGAGTATAAAACTTTTCATTAGATATGTCATTGAATATGCTTCTAAAAATATTGCATTTCTTTTCCTGAACCAGCTAATTATTTTTTTTTTCCAATAAAATGAAGGTAGACTCTTTTTTTCAGGGTCTTCAGTAGAAATCTTTCTATCCCCTATCATTGCAAACATTTAGATTTAAAAATATCTGTTACTTTCCCCCTCATATCTATATGAAAGATTCTAGAAGGCTGGAATCCTGGCTTATTCTGTTATTCATGACCAAGTAACATGTCTCACACACTGTAATCTTTTGATAAATATTTTATGTATGTGCATGATATGATGAATGAGTCACTTAATGGTCCACAATGTTTTACCTACCTAGGAAGAAAAATAAAAAAGAAAATCACTTCTTTGAGACATACCTCTTCAGTTTTACCCTTGGGATGTGTGGTAAGCTGACTGTCACTTTCACAAAACAGAGATTTGTATTGTTCACTGTCATATTTCCAGGGATAGAACCAAACTTGCCATAGGTAAGCATCAGTAGATTGCATGGATCAAAGTGTTTGTGAGTGAATGAACAGAAATATGAAGTTCCGTATGCTCTATTCTGCACAGTCATGGAACCTTCCTTCTGGTCTTGTTGCCCTGAAAAAAGGCTATCAGAACATTGAACTGGAAAGAAAAAATTAGTTTTGGTTACTTTCTCTTACCAAGTTAATGTGTGACCAATGCTCAGTCTTTCCGGTTGTTAATAATTAGTGATCTTGTCCTCTGTTAAGTAAAATATCTGTGTCTACTTTTAGTAGCAACGTGTTCTCTGCCAATGCCAACACAAACAATGTTGATACTTGTTGAGAAACAGGACAGTGAGGTAAGAAGCCTCATAACCACCACTGTGATCTTGCTTTCCCTTCCTCTTATGGATAAGAATGATATATATGACATATAAATAATATAAAGAATAATATATATGTTTTTCTTGCATTTTGTAACTAACTCCCAGCCTCCTCACCTCCATGGTTAGGATATCTCCAGCATTCTTCCTTCCATTTCTGTGGGCTGCTTTTTGAAGTTCTTTTAAGCCCTTTTTGGGTTTGTCTATAGTAATCAACCACCGAGCAGATTCTATCAACCACCTAAAATAAAAGAGTAGGACAAAAGTGTAGTCAACTCTCACTTGTCCTTTTTGCACATAGCCTTTTTCCAGAGATGCCTTTCCCCTCCAGTCTGATGCCTACCACTTGTTGGATTATACCAAAATTTATAAACTTACATTCTCTTGTGCCATAACTAGGGAAAAATGAGATGACCTCTCTGTGTGGTTTACCTTCACTATGGAGATTGCAGGCTGGAGTCATATTGACTCCCTTCTCAACCAGAGGCAAATTTACCAGGGAGCTCATGAAGCTGAAACATGAGGGATCCTTACTTGTACAGGCCTTTGCCAAGGTTCTTGTAAGGGCATAAGAAATGTCTCTTCATAATGTGTCATTTTTCTAAAATAAGGGCCCTTAAGTGATTTATATATGCCAAAGGCTCACACAGATTGGAATCACTCCTGCTCCTACCAGTTATGATGGAATCTGGCTACATAAGCGAGTTACTTATAGCTGCCTTGATTTTATCATCTGTGTAGCAAGGAGGCAGTCCCACATACTCTGCAGAACTGCCATGAGGGTGTAGTGACACAATGGATGAGCCTGACAGAGACTACAGCCTCCAGTCTAAATGAACTCACCTCATTATATTATTAATATATCTGTAATCATTTCTCTGAGGGAGAGTCATTTTCAGACAATAATCTTCTTCTGAACAGCCTTCTTAGGTTATTGTATATTGTTACCCTGCTTATTTAACTTATATGCAGGGTACATCATGAGAAACACTGGGCTGGAGGAAGCACAAGCTGGAATCAATATTGCCAGGAGAAATATCAGTAACCTCAGATATGCAGATGACACCACCCTTATGGCAGAAAGTGAAGAAGAACTAAAGAACCTCTTGATGAAAGTGAAAGAGGAGAGTGAAAAAGTTGGCTTAAAGCTCAGCATTCAGAAAACTAAGATGATGTCATCCAGTCCCAAATAGGGACTTCATGGCAAATAGATGGGGAAACAGTGAAAACAGTGGCTGCCGTTATTTTTGGGAGCTCCAAAATCACTGCAGAGGTGACTGCAGCCTTGAAATTAAAAGAGACTTACTCCTTGGAAGGAAAGTTATGACCAAACTAGACAGCATATTAAAAAGCAGAGAGATTACTTTGCCAAAAAGGTCCATCTAGTCAAGGCTATGGTTTTTCCAGTGGTCATGTATGGATGTGAGAGTTGGACTATAAAGAAAGCTGAATGCCAAAGAATTGATGCTTTTGAACTGTGGTGTTGGAGAAGACTCTTGAGAGTCCCTTGTATTGCAAGGAGGTCCAACCAGCTCATCCTAAAGGAGATCAGTCCTGGGTGTTCAATGGAAGGACTGATGTTGAAGCTGAAACTCCAAAACTTTGGTCACCTGATGCAAAGAGCTGACTCATTTGAAAAGACCCTGATGCTGGGAAAGATTGAGGGTGGGAGGAGAAGGGGACAACAGAGGATGAGATGGTTGGATAGCATCACCAACTCAATGGACAGACTCCAGGAGTTGGTGATGGACATGGAGGCCTGGCGTGCTGTGATCTTTGGGGTCGTGAAAAGTCGGACATGACTGAGTGACTGAACTGAAGTGAACTGATCCAATCTGACTTAATTTAAACTAGAGGAACCACGCTGCTTTTTCTTTACTAAGTTGTGAAGGTGAATTTGCTTCCCATTCCTCTCTCCAATATCAGTTAAAAAAATGAAAAATGTCCATATCTTCTGTATCACATAATTTTTTTGCAAAGCCATACCTATAATCACAGATTGTAATGGAGGCTAGCTCACCTTCAGATGTTTTTCTCTGTAGGGATAATATTTTTGTATCAATTCTGTTTGCATCATACTCGTTAAGTCTTTTTAGTAAGGATGGAAAGACCTCAAAAGACTCAGAATTCCCAGAAGATTCTTTGCTGTCCTCTGTCTTTAGGGTTGCTGGTTTTAGCATGTAAAAATAGTGCGCCTAGTTAAATTTGGACTTCAAGTAAAAAAGGTAAATTTTTAATTAGAACTATGCCCCATGCAATATTTTAGATAAAAAATTATTTGTTGCTTGTTTGAAATTTGAATACAATGGGATTTATTGTGTTTTATTCAGTAGCAAACAAAAATACAAAACCCAGCTAGAAATTTCATATAAATCATGAAAAATTTTCAGTATAATTATGTATCTTACAATATTTGGGATATAATTTCACAAAAATATTAGCTGGTTATCTTAAATTCAAATTTCATTGAATGTCTTTAATTTTATCTGGCAACTCTACCTGTTTTGCTTCTCAAATGTACATGGGGTACATATAAGGAGAGTACATACTCAGGTATGAAGTGAAGTGAAAGTCACCCAGTCATGTCTGACTCTTTCCGACCCCATGGACTGTAGCCTACTAGGCTCTTGTCCATGGAATTTTTGAGGCACGAATACTGGAATGGGTTGCCATTTCCTTCTTCAATACTCAGGGATAGACCAGGACCAAACAGAATTCTTGTATTTGATTCCATGTACATTCTCACCCCAGACTCTCACAAGACAAAGGAGGAAAGAAGGTTCATACCTTGAGGCCAGAAACAAAACAAAGAGTGGTGCAGACATCACTAGCTGGAGAGTGTGCCAGTCTCGAATGGCAAAAGCCAGGCCTCCAAGGATTGTCTGTCCCAGACTAGTGGCAGCCATCAACAGTGTTGTTGCCATAGCTTGGAATCGGGGCTCTGTCCATTCCAGTGCTGAAAGAAAACACAAGCGGAAATTTTATTTAAATAAACATGGAATTTCAAGGTCAGAGTTAAGACTTGGAAAACACTGAAGATACAAAGCATTGACTTACTGAGCAAAACATTATTTGTCAGGAGACATGTAGCAGACATTCCAGCCAAGAAACGTAGTGAGCAGTAAATGAGGAAATTGGGGGCAATGACTGTAAAGGTATCAACAATGGCAAGCTGGAGGAAACACAACCTGATTATAAACTTCCTCCCAAACCTGAGAAAGAAAGCACCAAATTAGGCTATAGGAACAATAACAACCTCTTGTAAAAACTAGCAAAAAGAAAGCACTTTGAATCCTTAGAAAGTGAAAGTGAAGTCGCTCAGTCGTCCGACTCTTTGCGACCCCATGGAGTGTAGCCCACCAGGTTCCTCCGTCCATGGGATTCTCCAGGCAAGAGTACTGGAGTGGATTGCCCTCCAGGGGATCTTCCCAACCCAGGGATCAAACCCAGGTCTCCCTTATTGCAGGCAGATGCAATAAATCCTTAAAGCATCAACAATAAATGGCAGATCTGAGAAGCAAACTTCCCGTGTGTAAACAGAAACTGAATGTATCAAAGCCTCTTCTCTCTTCTGTTACTAGTATTGGGTTGACACCAATTTAAACCATATAGGCAGGTTGCAAATTTTGGAATTTTAAAATATTATAACTATCCCTTCTACTAACACATGCCTTTAGCATGGGGATTCTGTATAAAACCTACACTCAGGGAATCTAAAGTTGTACTTGCTAATTTAGGCTCACACAGTTTACAACAGAACTTATTTGAAAACAACGCCTGTGGAATAAATCCATCACAGTGGCTGATGGGTTGCATACGAGACCCTCCTTGCTGACTTTGGGTTTGTTGGCTTTGGGCAACAGGTTTCCTTCTAAAACAATATAGAAGACAGTCATGACAGAAGCAGAGGGACTTAGAAAATGCTGAGAGGAATTTGATAAGATGGAGAAGGAAGAAACACAGAAACAAATATTTTAAAAGAGGGATTTAAAGAGGCAGCCCCCCAAGTCCCAGGCAGCAGGGCAGCCACCTTGATCCCTGCAGCTGCTCATGCCAGCTCCCAGAGCCACTATAGTACTGCGTTAGGATGAACACAACAGAGAAGGGATGAAAATTTGGGCTGCTACTGGGCAGAACTGTGAATGCCTGCATGGGAGGTACCTAAGTTCACTGTGATCACACAGGCCCCACTTGCTATAGGACTAACTTCCTTTGGCACAAAGCTTGCACTTAAGGGCAATGGAGCCTTATGGAATCTGACCCTTAGGGCTTCTATTCCAACAACTGGGGATCAGATCCCACCCTTGACAGGGCTATGACGGTCACGGAGCAAAGAGGAGGATCTACCCAACATTCAGTGCAGGCTGTGAACCTTGCAACATCAATTACACCTCCTATCAAGGGCAAAATGACCAGCACACTCTGAGGAAAGATGTGGTAGGCATCCGTACCCAAAACAGCCCTTGCACCAATAATATTAGAGGGCTGCTACCAATGCAGCCTTCACTTGGTGGAGCTTCCTGGAGACTACACTCCTGGACCTTCCTCACAGCTGGAATTGGCACACCCCACCCAGCTGGTACCTGCTCACTCCACCGCAAGTGAAGGTCTTTCTCCAACAAACCTAGTCTATAAAGTTTGGAAGAGGTAATTGTTCTGTGAAATGTGCATATATCAATACAACACTATAAGAAACATAAAAGATCAAGGAAACAGGACACCAACAAAGAAACAGAATAGTTTTGCAGCAACTGACCTCTAATAAGTGGATGTCTTTGAACTGCTTCATGAAGAATTCAAGAAAACTGTCTTAAGGAAACTCAATGAGCTACAAGAGAATGCAGGTTGGGAATTCAATGACATTAAGAAAATAATACATGAACAAAATAAGAAGTTGAACAGAGAGCTAGAAATGATAAATATGAACCAAATTCTACAGCTGAAGAATACAATAAGTGAAACAATATACAGAGCACCAACAAAAGATGTATAAAATGGAGGAAAAATCTATGAACTCAAGGACAAGTCATTTGAAAATTTCCAATCAGAGAAGAACAAAGAAAAAATATTAAAGAGAGTACAGAATGTCTGTTGGATTATGAACACCAACAAATAAAACACTATTCTCATTGTGGAAGTCCCAAAAGAAGAAGAGAAACAGAAAGACAAATTAAGAGAAGGGCAAAATAAGAGACTGAGCAAATATTAACAATCTGAAGGCAGAAATAGACAATAGTGAAATAATAGCAGGGGACTTCAATACCACTTTCAACAGTGGAAAATGGAAATGGAAAATCAATAGGAAATAATGATTTGAACTATATTTTTTTTCTGCCAGTCTATCCCTCCCTTCCACACTTCCCCACTGGAAACCATAAGTTCACTCTCTAAGTCAATGTTTAGTGAATAAGTTCATTTGTATCATTTTTTTTTAAAAGATGTTCAGTTCAGTTTAGTCGCTCAGTCTTGTCTGAGTCTTTGCAACCCCCATGAATCGCAGCACGCCAGGCCTCTCTGTCCATCACCAACTCCCAGAGTTCACCCAAACTCTTGTGCATCGAATTGGTGATGCCATCCAGGCATCTCATCCTCTGTCATCCCCTTCTCCACCTGCCCCCAATCCCTTCCAGCATCAGGGTCTTTTCCAATGAGTCAACTCTTCACATGAGATGGCCAAAGTATTGGAGGTTCACCCTCAGCATCAGTCCTTCAAATGAACACCCAGGACTGATCTCCTTTAGGATGGACTGGTTGGATCTCCTTGCAGTCCAAGGGACTCTCAAGAGTCTTCTCCAACACCACAGTTCAAAAGCATCAATTCTTCAGTGCTCAGCTTTCTTCACAGTCCAACTCTCACATCCATACATGACTACTGGAAAAAACAGAGCCTTGACTAGACGGACCTTTGTTGGCAAAGTAATATCTCTGCTTTTTAATATGCTATCTAAGTTGGTCATAACTTTCCTTCCAAGGAGTAAGTGTCTTTTAATTTCATGGCTGCAATCACCATCTGCAGTGATTTTGGAGCCCCCCAAAATAAAGTCTGACACTGTTTCCACTGTTTCCCCATCTATTTGCCTTGAAGTGATTGGACCGATGCCATGATCTTAGTTTTCTGAATGTTGAACTTTAAGCCCACTTTTTCACTCCCCTCTTTCACTTTCATCAAGGGGCCCTTTAGTTCTTTTTCACTTTCTGCCATTAGGGTGGTGTCATCTGCATATCTAAGGTTATTGATATTTCTCCTGGCAATATTGATTTTAGCTTGTGCTTCCTGCAGCCCAGCATGTCTCATGATGTACTCTGCATAAAAGTTAAACAAGCAGGGTGACAATATACAGCCTTGAGGAACTCCTTTTCCTACTTGGAACCAGTCTATTGTTCCATGTCCAGTTCTAACTGTTGCTTCCTGACCTGCATATAGGTTTCTCAAGAGGCAGGTCAGGTGGTCTGGTATGCCCATCTCTTGAAGAATTTTCCACAGTTTATTGTGATCCACACAGTCAAAGGTTTTGTCATAGTCTATAAAGCAGAGGGTTCAGGGTGGGGAACACATGTATACCTGTGGCAGATTCATTTTGATATTTGGCAAAACTAATACAATATTGTAAAGTTTAAAAATAAAATAAAATTTAAAAAAAAGAGAGAACTCAAATTAGCACCCCAACTTTACACCTCAAGGAACTAGGAAACTAAACCTAAAGCTAGCAGAGGAAGGAAATACAAAGATCAGAGCAGAGATAAATAAAATAGAGATTAGAAAATATAAAATATCAATGAAGCAGAGTTTTTTTTAAATTAACAAAATTGACAAACTATTAGCTAGACTGACAAAAAACTAGACTTCTTCATTGAGAAGACTTAAACGAATAAAATCAGAAATGAGAGGAAACATTAAAACTGATACCACAGAAATATGAAGGATTATAAGCAAGTACTACAAATAATTACAGATAAGGCAATGGCACCCCACTCCAGTACTCTTGCCTGGAAAATCCCATGGACGGAGGAGCCTGGAAGGCTGCAGTCCATGGAGTCGCTAAGAGTCGGGCACGACTGAGTGACTTCACTTTCACTTTTCACTTTCATGCATTGGAAAAGGAAATGGCAACCCACTCCAGTGTTCTTGCCTGGAGAATCCCAGGGACGGGGGAGCCTGGTGGGCTGCTGTCTATGGGGTCACACGGAGTCGGACATGACTGAAGCGACCTAGCAGCAGTGCAAATAATTATATGCTAACAAATTGGATGGCCTTTAAGGAATGGATAAATTCCAGAAACATACAACCTCCTAAGAACCAATCACGAAGCAACAAAATATTAGCAAGCTTAATTTAATGATACACTTAAAGAATCATACACCCTGATAAAGTGAGAGGGACTAAAGAGCCTCTTGATGAAAGTGAAAGAGGAAAGTGAAAAAACTGGCTTAAAATTGAACATTCAAAAAACTAAGATCATGTATCTAGTCCCATCACTTCATGACAAATAGATAGGGAAACAATGGAAACAGTGGCAGACTTTATTTTCTTGAGCTCTGAAATCACTGCAGATGGTGATTGTAGCCATGAAATCAAAAGATGCTTGCTCCTTGGAAGAAAAGCTATGACAAACCTAGACAGCATATTAAAAAGCAGAAACATTACTTTGCTGACAAATGTCCATCTAGTCAAAGCTATGGTTTTTCCAGTAGTATGGATGTGAGAGCTGGACCATAAAGAAAGCTGAGCACCTAAGAATTGATGCTTTTGAACTGTGGTACTGGAGAAGATCTTGAGAATCCCTTGGACAGTGAGGATATCAAACCTGTCAATCTTAAAGGAAGTCAGTCCTGAATATTCATTGGAAGGACTGATGCTGAAGCAGAAGCTCCAATACTTTGGCCACCTGATGTGAAGAACTGATTCGTTGGAAAAGACCCTGGTGCTGGGAAAGATTGAAGGCAGGAGGAGAAGGGGATGCAGAAGATGAGATGGTTGGATGCCATCACTAACTCAATGGACATGAGTTTGAGCAAGCTCTGGGAGTTGGCGATGGACAGGTAAGCCTGGCATGCTGCAGTCCATGGGGTTGCAAACAGCTGGACACAACTGAGTAACTGAAGTGATAAAGTGGAAAGTGGGATTTATCCCTGGGATGCAAGAATAGTTCAACATACACAATCATTAATGTGATACATCACGTTAACAGAAAGAAGGATAAAAATAGTATGACCAATTCAATAGATACAGATAATGTAGTTCATATTGTATGCATATGTCAAAACATCATGTTGTATACTTTAAATATATATAGTTGTATCTGTCAATTATAACTCAATAAGAATATTGATCTCTGCATTTTCTCATGACATTTTCACAGATGCCTGGGTTACAGGTTTGTTGAAAGTGAATACTCTGATTCTGAACTGTTTTCTAATTTACATTTATTATGATATATTCCAATTTCATAGGGGCTTCCCTAAAGCTCAGTTGGTAAAGAATCCGCCTACAATGCAGGAGACCCCAGTTTGATTCCTGGGTCTGGAAGATCCTCTGGAGAAGGGATAGGCTTCAGTATTCTTGGGCTCCCCTTGTGGCTCAGCTGGTAAAGAATCTGCCTGCAATGTGGGAGACCTGGGTTAGACCCCTGGGTTGGGAAGATCCTCTGGAGAAGGGAAATGCTACCCACTCCAGTATTCTGGCCTGGAGAATTCCATGGGCTCTATAGTCTATGGGGTCGCAAGAGTCAGACACGACTGAGCTTCACTAATTCCAATTTCATAGTTTTTAGCTGAGCAAAAGTTACCATTATGCAGATGGATGATAAGACTCTCCTCAGTTCTCCAATATGTCTGTGGGAGACATACTTCAGTGGTGGCAATGATTGTCTACTTCAGAAGTATTGTCACAGGACTTAAAGATGTTGAAATAGCAGTTACTGGATTAATTGTATGGTTGTCAAATTTATCTTTAGAGAACTGCTTTTGCAAAAATTAAAATCAAAATTATGGCATACTTTTTCAATAGACCACCAATGACACATTGCTGTGTGCCCATATGTTTAGTTTAATAGGATTTATACCCATCACACATGGGCAGCTATGATGTGATGACCATTCTCTGAGCATCCATAACCATTCAGCTAACAGAGCTTAGGAATAAATCAATACAATACTCATGGCAAAGGCTAAAAACACGTTTAGCCATATGATGTCTGCAAAGAAGTGGAATCCCATGTCATGGAACATCTTCTTTCTGTTCCCATAGATAGCTGTTAATTTCCAAATTAATATGTTATGGCATTCCCTCTCTAAATTCTGTCCAGAAATGCTTCCAGGTCTGATGGAGATGTTGCTTCTGTATCTTGTATGCAGAACTTAGTGTTGACAAAATGGCACTTATCACACTGGTTAATTCTCTCCATTTGTGTATCTATATCCCTGGGGCGATTACATAAGTCCCACAATATTGTGATTGTAATTCATTTCAGTTCAGTTCAGTCGCTCAGTTGTGTCCGACTCTTTGCAACCCTGTGGACCACAGCATGCCAGCCTCCCTGTCCATCACCAACTCCCAGAGATTACCCAAATTCATGTTCACTGACTCAGTGATGCCATCCAACTATCTCATCCTCTGTCATCCCCTTCTCCTCACGCCTTCAATCTTTCCCAGCATCAGGGTCTTTTCAAATGAGTCAGCTCTTTGCATCAGGTGGCCAAAGTATTCCAGTTTCAGCTTCAACATCAGTCCTTCCAATGAACGCCCAAGACTGATCTCCTTTAGGATGGACTGGTTGGATCTCCTTGCAGTCCAAGGGACTCTCAAGAGTCTTCTCCAACACCACAGTTCAAAAGCATCAGTTCTTTGGCATTCAGCTTTCTTCACAGTCCAACTCTCACATCCATACATGACCACTGGAAAAACCATAGCCTTGACTGGACGTACCTTATCTAGGTTGGTCATAACTTTCCTTCCAAGGAGTAAGTGTCTTTTAATTTCATGGCTGCAATCACTATCTACAGTGATTTTGGAGCCCCCCAAAATAAAGGCAGCCACTGTTTCCACTGTTTCCCCATCTATTTGCCATGAAGTGATGGGACTGGATGCCATGATCTTAGTTTTCTGAATGTTGAGCTTTAAGCCCATTTTTTCACTCTCCTCTTTCACTTTCATTAAGAGACTCTTTAGTTCTTCTTCACTTTCCACCATAAGAGTGGTGTCATCTACATATCTGAGGTTACTGATATTTCTCCCAGCAATCTTGATTCCAGCTTGTTCTTCCTCCAGCCCAGCGTTTCTCTTGATGTACTCTGCATATAAGTTAAATAAGCAGGGTGACAATATACAGCCTTGACATACTCCTTTTCCTATTTGGAACCAGTCTATTGTTCCATGTCCAGTTATAACTGTTGCTTCCTGACCTGCATACAGGTTTCTCAAGAGGCAGGTCAGGTGGTCTGGTATTCCCATCTCTTTCAGAATTTTCCATAGTTTATTGTGATCCACACAGTCAAAGGCTTTGGCATAGTCAATAAAGCAGAAATAGATGTTTTTCTGGAACTCTCTTGCTTTTTTGATGATCCAGCAGATGTTGGCAATTTGGTCTCTGGTTCCTCTGCCTTTTCTAAATCCAGCTTGAACATGTGGAAGTTCACAGTTCATGTATTGCTGAAGCCTGGCTTCAGCAGGAGTATTTTGAGCATTACTTTACTAGCGTGTGAGATGAGTGCAATTGTGCGGTAATTTGAGCATTCTTTGGCATTGCCTTTCTTTGGGATTGGAATGAAAACTGACCTTTTCCAGTCCTGTGGCCACTGCTGTTTTCCAAATTTGCTGGCATATTGAGTGCAGCACTTTCACAGCATCATCTTTTAGGGTTTGAAATAGCTCAACTGGAATTCCATCACCTCCACTAGCTTTGTTTGTAGTGATACTTTCTAAGGCCCACTTGACTTCACATTCCATGATGTCTTGCTCTAGGTGAGTGATCACACTATCGTAGCTATCTGGGTCATGAAGATTTTTTTTGTATAGTTCTTCTGTGTATTCTTGCCACCCCTTCTTAATATCTTCTGCTTCTGTTAGGTCCATATCATTTCTGTTCTTTTATTGAGCCTATCTTTGCATGAAATGTTCACTTGGTATCTCTAATTGTCTTGAAGAGATCTCTAGTCTTTCCCATTCTGTTGTTTCCCTCTATTTTTTTGCATTGATCACTGAGGAAGGCTTTCTTATCTCTCCTAGCTATTTTTTTTTTAGAACTCTGCATTCAAATGGGTATATCTTTCCTTTTCTCCTTTGCTTTTCGCTTCTCTTCTTTTCACAGCTATTTGTAAGGCTTCCTCAGACAGCCATTTCGCTTTTTTGCTTTTCTTTTTCTTGGGGATGGTCTTGATCCCTGTCTCCTGTAGAAGGTCACAAACCTCCATCCATAGTTCATCAGGCACTCTGTCCATCAGATCTAGTCCCTTAAATCTATTTCTCACTTCCACTGTATAATCAAAAGGGATTTGACTTAGGTCATACCTGAATGTCTAGTGGTTTTCCCGACTTTCTTCAATTTGGCAATAAGTTGGTCATGATCTGAGCCACAGTCAGCTCCCAGTCTTGTTTTTGCTGACTGTGTAGAGCTTCTCCATCTTTGACTGCAAAAAATATAATCAATGTGACTTTGACGTTAGCCATCTGGTGATGTCCATGTGTAGAGTCTTCTCTTGTGTTGTTGGAAGAGGGTGTTTGCTATGACCAGTGCGTTCTCTTGGCAGAACTCTATTAGCCTTTGCCCTGCTTCATAATGTACTCCAAGGCCAAATTTGCCTGTTACTCCAGGTGTTTCTTGACTTCCTACTTTTGCATTCCTGTCCCCTGTAATGAAAAGGACATCTTTTTTGGATGTTAGTTCTAAAAATTCTTGTAGGTCTTCATAGAACTGTTCAACTTCAGCATCTTCAGCATCACTGGCCAGGGCATAGACTTGGATTACTGTGATATTGAATGGTTTGCCTTGGAAAAAAACAGAGATCATTCTGTCATTTTTGAGATTGCATCTAAGTACTGCATTTTGGACTCTTTTGTTGACCATGATGGCTACTCCATTTCTTCTAAGGGATTCTTGCCCACAGTAGCAGATATAATGGTCATGTGAGTTAAATTCACCCATTCCAGTCCATTTTAGTTCGCTGATTCCTAAAATGTCAATGTTTACTCTTGCCATCTCCTGTTTGACCACTTCCAATTTGCCTTGATTCATGGACCTAACATTCCAGGTTCCTATGCAATATTGCTGTTTATAGCATTGGACCTTGCTTCTATCACCAGTTACATCCACAACTGGGTGTTGTTTTTGCTTTAGCTCCATCTCTTCATTCTTTCTCCAGTTAGTTCTCCACTGATCTCCAGTAGCATATTGGGCACCTACCAACCTGGGGAGTTCATCTTTCAGTGTCCTATATTTTTGCCTTTTCATATTGTTCATGGGGTTCTCAAGGCAAGAATACTGAAGTATTTGTAATACTGAAGTAATTGTAACAAGTATTTTTTTTGTTGTTGTAATTTTCTGAGTATTTAACTATATGGACACAATGATTATTCAAAGTTAAATAAAACACTTCTCAATTGTTATGATTGATGCTTCATAAAACTAAGTTGAAATATATATATTTCTTAATGAAAGAATAATTCATAAGCTGAAAGCACTTGAAAATAAAGAAAGCTATGATTGAGAGATACTCACCTGTCTGATAAATAACCATATACGATGCCTCCCACCAGAATTCCACTCATGACTAGGAATTTAGCCACTGAGATCAGTGACTCAGATTTACATACCAGGTCCCACTGAAAGAGAAGGACACCATCACTGCAGAGCTTCACAGCAGCTTAAAATCTCATTACTATATGTAAAATAGCTAGTGGGAAGCAGCTATATAACACCAGGAGCTCAAACCAGTGCTCTGTGACAACTTAAAGGGGTAGGATGTGGGGGTGGGAGGGAAGTTCAAGAGGGAGTGGCATATGTATACTTAGGGTTTATTCTATTGTTGTATGGCAGAAACCAACACAACTTTGTAAAGCAATTATCCTCTGATAAAAAATAAACTTAAACAATCTCTCAGTGGAAATCTGGCCAAAACTTCTTAACATAACTTGCAAAGTTCAATATTTTGGGCCTTTATCACCCTCTTCAGCTTCTTTTTTTCTGCATTAGTTCAGGTCTCATTTAAACAAAGCTTCCTTAGGGAAGTGTACTCTAAATCTGTTGGTTTTAGTAATCTCCAGCTTACATCAGACTAAGTAGTTCTCAGTCTTGGCCACAGAGAGAACTCATTTGAGGAGATATAAAATTTTACTGATTAGAACTTTATAGTAGATGTAGTATGACTGCTCCAGAATATAGTCTTGGAATGGAGTTTTTCATCAGTCAGTAAATATTTGTAATATACAATCAAATGATGAGCATTACTGACCTGGTATAACATTTTAAACACATTACATAAATTACTTGTTTAGACTTTGGTCATCCCAAGAATAAAAGTACTATAATAGAAGGGTTCATTTCTATTTTGGAGTTTGTTAGACGGTGGAGCCTGGTGGTCTGCTGTCTATGGGGTCACACAGAGTCAGACATGACTGAAGCGACTTAGCAGCAGCAGCAGCAGCAGCAGCAGCAGCAGACTCATTAAATATGTAGGTGCCTGGCATTTAATAGAGAGGCAATTAATATTTCCTGAAAGGATGAAGAATGAACACCTACCTAGTGACTAAAGGCTAGAAGCATGTTCATTATTCTGTTACCCCTAAACACCCAGATCATGTACTCACAAGAGGTAAATGGGGCCTCTTACCTCAGTTACGATGGTGGAGGAGAAGGAACTTCGATCATACATCCAGCCGTCCACACAGGGCTCTGTGTCCAGGTCAGTCATGTTGGGGAAGGTCCCATTCAGGTAAAGGAACTGCCACTGGGGGTGGCTGAAGCGACGACACTTCTCTGGCCTCAGGTTTGAGTCCAGTGGAATGGAGATTCTCAGGAAGGCATCTTGACTGAGGGTCCCAGTGTCATTAGCCGAGTCAGTGTCATTGTCCAAGATGTGGACCCAGCAGCGATGATCAGGGATGGCTGCAGTGAAGTTCTCCAGTAGGATGTGAGGGTACACTATGAGGCTAGAGATACAAAAGAAAACCATCTGAAGGATCTGGAATCTCCCCAGGCCTCCAACTTGATCCAGAAGGTCCTGAAAGGCCATCAAGGCTGAGCAGGTGGTCCTCAAAAGGAGGCAAAATGACTATCTAGAAAAGCTCAAGGGAAAAAATATTTCCAGCTGCAATGTCACACTAAGTGTGTGTTGATCCTGGCCAACTTTCTCCTCAACTGGCTCTCCCATCAGGATAGTGGAAGCTGTTTCTCTCTGTTGTTTTAAGGTCAGGGAAGTAATTAGCGATTTATTAGAGATCAATAATTGCTGAGTAACTCTAGCTATTGATGATCACATCTGTTACATGTTTACTTTGTAAAAATTCTTCCAGCAAGATCCAAAGTAGCACTGAACTTTGACTTGTAGATTCTCTAGTAAATAAACTAAAACAACCTTCTATATTGCTTGCACAGTCCTTTTTCAAAGTGTAATATGTGAGACTCAAATGTTAAGTGCTTTATGACTTTTTGTGTGTGAAAAGAAGTGAAAGTAGATTTTTGCTCAGTTAGTACTGAATCTTTATTAAAAGAGTTAATGAAAATAATCCTGCGTTAAATTAAAACAAGTAAAATATGATGAAATCCTTCTCTTCCAGTAACTGCTTCAGTTCAAATCAGATCAATGAAAATCAACACAATGAAAATTGTTGTTGTTCAGTTGCTAAGTCATGTCCAACACTGAGACCCCTCAGATTACAGCACACCAGGCATCACTTTCCTTCACCATCTCCCAGAGTTTGCTCAGATTCATGTCTATTGAGTTGGTGATGCTATCCAACCATCTTATCCTGTTGTCCTCTTCTCCTTTTGCCTTCAATCTTTCCCAGCATCACAGTCTTTTCCAATGAGTCAGCTCGTCACATCAGGTGGCCAAAGTATTGGAGCTTTAGCATCAGTCCTTGATACAGGGTGCTTGGGGCTGGTGTACTGGGACGACCCAGACGGATGGGATGGGGAGGGAGGTGGGAGGGGGGTTCAGGATAGGGAACACATGTGCACCCATGGCGGATTCATGTCAGTGCATGGCAAAACCAATACAATATTGTAAAGTAATTCAGTTCAGTTCAGTTCAGTCACTCAGTCGTGTCCAACTCTTTGCAACCCCATGAATCACAGCACGCCAGGCCTCCCTGTCCATCACCAATTCCCGGGGTTCAGACTCACGTCAATCGAGTCAGTGATGCCATCCAGCCATCTCATCTTCTGTTGTCCCTTTCTCCTCCTGCCCCCAATCCCTCCCAGTATCAGAGTCTTTTCCAATGAGTCAACTCTTCACATGAGGTGGCCAAAGTACTGGAGTTTCAGCTTTAGCATCATTCCTTCCAAAGAACTCCCAGGGCTGATCTCCTTCAGAATGGACTGGTTGGATCTCCTTGTAGTCCAAGGGACTCTCAAGAGTCTTCTCCAACACCACAGTTCAAAAGCATCAAGTCTTTGGCACTCAGCCTTCTTCACAGTCCAACTCTCACATCCATACATGACCACAGGAAAAACCACAGCCTTGACTAGACGGACCTTTGTTGGTAAAGTAATGTCTCTGCTTTTCAATATGCTATCTAGATTGGTCATAATTTTCTTTTTTTATTTTTTTTCTAATTTTATTTTATTTTTAAACTTTACATAATTGTATTAGTTTTGCCAAATATCAAAATGAATCCGCCACAGGTATACATAATTTTCTTCCAAGGAGTAAGCTTCTTTTAATTTCATGGCTGCAATCACCATCTACAGAGATTTTGGAGCCCCCCAAAATAAAGTCTGACACTGTTTCCACTGTTTCCCCATCTATTTCCCATGAAGTGATGGGACCAGATAGTAATTAGCCTCCAATAAATAAACAAATAAATTAAAAAAATAAAAAAGAATATTCAGGGTTGATTTCCTTTAGGATTGGCTGGTTTGATCCCCTTGTAGTCCAAGGGACTTCAAGAGTCTTCTACAGCACCGTGATTCAAAAGCATAAATTCTGGGCTTTCATTTATGATCCAGCTCTCACGTCCATAAATGATTACTGGATAAACCATAGCTTTGATTATATGAACCTTTGTTGGCAAAGTGTTTTTTTTTGAAATGGGGGAAAAGTGGGCAATGATGGAGGGTAGAGGGCTATGACAATGGCAAGTTCTTATAGAGGTTTATTTATTTAGCTTGTTTACTCATACAGATAGCATTTGTGAGGATCTTTTCTGTGCTAGTTTAAGGAACTATAACTCCATGGCATTTATAATCCAGTGAGTACAGGAGAAATAAATAACTAATTATATTCTTATGTCATAAGATACACATATGGCAGATGCACAAAATGCTATGGAATAATTGAAGAGAATAAAGTGGAATAAAATATCACCTTGAATAGCATTAAATATTTTTTAAAGTCTAAATATAATTGTTAAAACAAGCAAAATACATAGAAGTAAATATGAAAAGATTGTAAATAAAATTTCTTGCTTCTTTAAAGGAAAGATGCTTGCTCCTTGGAAGGAAAGCTGTGACAAACTTAGTCCGTTAAAAAGTAGAGACATCACTTTCACAATTTTACTGCTGTGCAGTAAAGTACACAAAAGCACAACCACTTGTAAAGGATGTACATATTTGACAATGTATGCCAGACACATGAACAAACTATGTGGTTGGACATGCGAATGCACACTTGCATCTTTGCAAGTTCTCAACTTGAAGGTTTGTATGTAGGGGATTCACTGTACACAGAACATTTCATCCCAAAGCAGCAGAATACACATTCTTTTCAAGTATATAGGGAATATTCAGCATATCACATGCTAAGCTGCAAGAAAAATCTTGATAAATTTAAGAAATTTCAAGTCATATCAAACACAGTTCTGTGTGAATAAAAAAATCAACTAAAAGAGGAAACTGTACAATATACAAACATATGAGGGCTAGCGATGTGATTACTAAGCAGCCAAGGGGTCACTGAAGAAATCAAAGAGGAAATAAAAAAGCACCTGGAGGTATGTTCCTTCTATTCCTGCTTTCTGGAGAGTTTTTAATCATAAATGGATGTTGAGTTTTGTCAAAGGGTTTCTCTGCATCTATTAAGATAATCATATGGCTTTTACTTTTCAATTTGTTAATGTGGTGTATTACGTTGATTGATTTGCAGATATTGAAGAATCCTTGCATCCCTGGGATAAAGCCCACTTGGTCATGGTGTATGATCTTTTTAATGCATTGTTGGATTCTGATTGCTAGAATTTTGTTAAGGATTTTTGCATCTATGTTCATCAGTGATATTGGCCTGTAGTTTTCTTTTTTTGTGGCATCTTTGTCAGGTTTTGGTATTAGGGTGATGGTGGCCTCATAGCATGAGTTTGGAAGTTTACCTTCCTCTGTAATTTTCTGGAAGAGTTTGAGTAGGATACGTGTTAGCTCTTCTCTAAACTTTTGGTAGAATTCAGCTGTGAAGCCGTCTGGACCTGGGCTTTTGTTTGCTGAAAGATTTCTGATTACAGTTTCAATTTCCATGCTTGTGATGGGTCTGTTAAGATTTTCTATTTCTTCCTGGTTCAGTTTTGGAAAGTTGTACTTTTCTAAGAATTTTTCCATTTCTTCCATGTTGTCCATTTTATTGGCATTTTATTGCTGATAGTTGTCTCTTATGATCTTTTGTATTTCTGTATTGTCTGTTGTGATCTCTCCATTTTCATTTCTAATTTTATTGATTTGATTTTTCTTCCTTTGTTTCTTGATGAGTTTGGCTAATGGTTTGTCACTTTTATTTATCCTTTCAAAGAACCAGCTTTTGGATTTGTTGATTTTTGCTATGGTAAGCTATATATGACAAACCCACGGCAAACATTATCCTTAATGGTGAAAAATTGAAAGCATTTCCCCTAAAGTCAGGAACAAGACAAGGGTGCCCACTTTCACCATTACTATTCAACATAGTTTTGGAAGTTTTGGCCACAGCAATCAGAGCAGAAAAAGAAATAAAAGGAATCCAAATTGGAAAAGAAGAAGTAAAACGCTCACTATTTGCAGATGACATGATCCTCTACATAGAAAACCCTAAAGACTCCACCAGAAAATTACTAGAACTAATCAATGATTATAGTAAAGTTGCAGGATATAAAATCAACACACAGAAATCCCTTGCATTCCTTTACACTAATAATGAGAAAACAGAAAGAGAAATTAAGGAAACAATTCCATTCACCATTGCAACAAAAAGAATAAAATACTTAGGAATATATCTACCTAAAGAAACTAAAGACCTATATATAGAAAACTATAAAACACTGGTGAAAGAAATCAAAGTGGACACTAATAGATGGAGAAATATACCATGTTCATGGATTGGAGGAATCAATATAGTGAAAATGAATATACTACCCAAGGCAATTTATAGATTCAACGCAATCCCTATCAAGCTACCAACGGTATTCTTCACAGAGCTAGAACAAATAATTTCACAATTTGTATGGAAATACAAAAAACCTCGAATAGCCAAAGCTACCTTGAGAAAGAAGAATGGAACTGGAGGAATCAACCTGCCTGACTTCAGGCTCTATTACAAAGCCACAGTCATCAAGACAGTATGGTACTGGCACAAAGACAGAAATATTGATCAATGGAACAAAACAGAAAGCCCAGAGATAAATCCACGCAATATGGACACCTTATCTTTGACAAAGGAGGCAAGAATATACAATGGATTAAAGACAATCTCTTTAACAAGTGGTGCTGGGAAAACTGGTCAACCACTTCTAAAAGAATGAAACTAGAATACTTTCTAACACCATACACAAAAATAAACTCAAAATGGATTAAAGATCTCAACGTAAGACCAGAAACTATAAAACTCCTAGAGGAGAACATAGGCAAAACACTCTCCGACAAACATCACAGCAGGATCCTCTATGACCCATCTCCCAGAATATTGGAAATAAAAGCAAAGCAGCAGCAGCAGCGACCACCACTCCCTAGGATAATACCTGGAGGAATTCATTTATGTGGGAGGGTGTTAAAAAAAAAATTAAAAGCAAAAATAAACAAATGGGACCTAATTAAACTTAAAAGCTTCTGCACAACAAAGGAAACTATTAGCAAGGTGAAAAGGCAGCCTTCAGAATGGGAGAAAATAATAGCAAATGAAGCAACTGACAAACAACTAATCTCAAAAATATACAAACAACTCCTACAGCTCAACTCCAGAAAAATAAACGACCCAATCAAAAAATGGGCCAAAGAATTAAATAGACATTTTTCCAAATAAGACATACAGATGGCTAAAAAACACATGAAAAGATGCTCAACATCACTCATTATCAGAGATATGCAAATCAAAATCACTATGAGGTACCATTTCACACCAGTCAGAATGGCTGCGATCCAAAAGTCTACAAGCAATAAATGCTGGAGAGGGTGTGGAGAAAAGGGAACTCTCTTACACTGTTGGTGGGAATGCAAACTAGTACAGCCACTATGGAGAACAGCGTGGAGATTCCTTTAAAAACTGGAAATAGAACTGCCTTATGATCCAGCAATCCCACTGCTGGGCATACAGACTGAGGAAACCAGAAGGGAAAGAGACACGTGTACCCCAATGTTCATCGCAGCACTGTTTATAATAGCCAGGACATGGAAGCAACCTAGATGTCCATCAGCAGATGAATGGATAAGAAAGCTGTGGTACATATACACAATGGAGTATTACTCAGCTATTAAAAAGAATACATCTGAATCAGTTCTAATGAGATGGATGAAACTGGAACCTATTATACAGAGTGAAGTAAGCCAGAAAGAAAAACACCAATACAGTATACTAATGCATATATATGGAATTTAGAAAGATGGTGACAATAACCCTGTGTACGAGACAGCAAAAGACACACTGATGTATAGATCAGTCTTATGGACTCTGTGGGAGAGGGAGAGGGTGGGGAGATTTGGGAGAATGGCATTGAAACATGTATAATATCATGTATGAAACGAGTCGCCAGTCCAGGTTCGATGCATGATACCGGATGCTTGGGGCTGGTGCACTGGGACGACCCAGAGGGAGGGTATGGTGAGGGAGGAGGGAGGAGGGTTCAGGATGGGGAACACAGGTATACCTGTGGCAGATTCATTTCGACATTTGGCAAAACTAATACAATATTGTAAAGTTTAAAAATAAAATAAAATTAAAAAAAAAAAGAAAAGAAAAACACGAAAAAAAAAAAAAAAAGAAAACCCTAAAGACTCCACCAGAAAATTACTAGAACTAATCAATGAATATAGTAAAGTTGCAGGATATAGAATCAACACACAGGAATCCCTTGCATTCCTATACACTAATAGTGAGAAAACAGAAAGAGAAATTAAGGAAACAATTCCATTCACCATTGCAATGAAAAGAATAAAATACTTAGGAATATATCTACCTAAAGAAACTAAAGACCTATATAGAAAACTATAAAACACTGGTGAAAGAAATCAAAGAGGATACTAATAGATGGAGAAATATACCATGTTCATGGATCAGAAGAATCAATATAGTGAAAATGAATATACTACCCAAAACAATTTATAGATTCAATGCAATCCTTATCAAGCTCCCAAAGGTATTTTTCACAGAGCTAGAACATATAATTTCACAATTTGTATGGAAATACAAAAAACCTCGAATAGCCAAAGCAATCTTGAGAAAGAAGAATGGAACTGGAGGAATCAATCTGCCTGACTTCAGGCTCTACTACAAAGCCACAGTCATCAAGACAGTATGGTACTGGCACAAAGACAGAAATATAGGTCAATGGAACAAAATAGAAAGCCCAGAGATAAATCCACGCACCTATGGACACCTTATCTTTGACAAAGGAGGCAAGAATATATAATGGATTAAAACAATCTCTTTAACAAGTGGTTCTAGGAAAACTGGTCAGCCACTGTAAAGAATGAAATTAGAACACTTTCTAAACTATACACAAAAATAAACTCAAAATGGATTAAAGATCTAAATGTAAGACCAGAAACTATAAAACTCCTAGAGGAGAACATAGGAAAAACACTCTCTGACATACATCAGAGCAGGATCCTCTATGACCCACCTCTCAGAATATTGGAAATAAAAGCAAAAATAAACAAATGGGACCTAATTAAACTTAAAAGCTTCTGCACAACAAAGGAAACTACAAGCAAGGTAAAAAGACAGCCTTCAGAATGGGAGAAAGTAATAGCAAATGAAGCAACTGACAAACAACTAGCCTCAAAAATATACAAGCAATTCCTGCAGCTCAATTCCAGAAAAATAAATGACCCAATCAAAAAATGGGCCAAAGAACTAAATAGACATTTCTCCAAAGATGATATACAGATGGCTAACAAACACATGAAAAGATGCTCAACATCACTCATTATCAGAGAAATGCAAATCAAAACCACAATGAGGTATCATTTCCCGCCAGTCAGAATAGTTGTGATCCAAAAGTCTACAAGCAATAAATGCTGGAGAGGGTGTGGAGAAAAGGGAACTCTCTTACACTGTTGGTGGGAATGCAAACTAGTACAGCCACTATGGAGAACAGTGTGGAGATTCCTTAAAAAACTGGAAATAGAACTGCCTTCAGTTCAGTTCAGATCAGTTCAGTCACTCAGTTGTGTCCGACTCTTTACAACCCCATGAATTGCAGCATGCCAGGCCTCTGTCCATTACCATCTCCCGGAGTTCACCCAGACTCATGTCCATCGAGTCAGTGATGCCATCCAGCCATCTCATCCTCTGTCGTCCCCTTCTCCTCCTGCCCCCAATCCCTCCCAGCATCAGAGTCTTTTCCAATGAGTCAACTCTTCTCATGAGGTGGCCAAAGTATTGGAGTTTCAGCTTTAGCACCATTCCTTCCAAAGAAATCCCAGGGCTGATCTCCTTCAGAATGGACTGGTTGGATCTCCTTGCAGTCCAAGGGACTCTCAAGAGTCTTCACCAACACCACAGTTCAAAAGCATCAAGTCTTTGGCACTCAGCCTTCTTCACAGTCCAACTCTCACATCCATACATGACCACAGGAAAAACCATAGCCTTGACTAGATGAACCTTTTTTGGCAAAGTAATGTCTCTGCTTTTGAATATGCTATCTAGGTTGGTCATAACTTTCCTTCCAAGGAGTAAGCGTCTTTTAATTTCATGGCTGCAGTCACCATCTGCAGTGATTTTGGAGCCCCGAAAAATAAAGTCTGACACTGTTTCCCCATCTATTTCCCATGAAGTGATGGAACCGGATGCCATGATCTTCGTTTTCTGAATGTTGAGCTTTAAGCCAACTTTTTCACTCTCCACTTTCACTTTCATCAAGAGGCTCTTTAGTTCCTTCTTCACTTTCTGCCATAGGGGTGGTGTCATCTGCATATCTGAGGTTATTGATATTTCTCCCAGCAATCTTGATTCCAGCTTGTGTTTCTTCCAGCCCAGCATTTCTCATGATGTACTCTGCATATAAGTTGAATAAGCAGGGTGACAATATACAGCCTTGACGTACTCCTTTTCCTATTTGGAACCGGTCTGTTGTTCCATGTCCAGTTCTAACTATTGCCTCCTGACCTGCATACACATTTCTCAAGAAGCAGATCAGGTGGTCTTTTATTCCCATGTCTTTCAGAATTTTCCACAGTTTATTGTGATCCACACAGTCAAAGGCTTTGGCATAGTCAATAAAGCAGAAATAGATGTTTTTCTGGAACTCTTGTTTTTTCCATGATCCAGTGGATGTTGGCAATTTGATCTCTGGTTCCTCTGCCTTTTCTAAAACCAGCTTGAACATCAGGAAGTTCACGATTCACATATTGCTGAAGCCTGGCTGAATTTTGAGCATTACTTTACTAGCGTGTGAGATGAGAACTGCCTTATGATCCAGCAATCCCACTGCTGGGCATACACACCGAGGAAACCAGAAGGGAAAGAGACACGTGTACCCCAATGTTCATCACAGCACTATTTATAATAGCCAGGACATGGAAGCAACCTAGATGTCCGTCAGGAGATGAATGGATAAGAAAGCTATGGTACGTATATACAATGGAGTATTACTCAGCCATTAAAAAGAATACATTTGAATCAGTTCTAATGAGGTGGATGAAACTGGAGCCTATTATACAGAGTGAAGTAAGCCAGAAAGAAAAACACCAATACAGTATACTAATGCATATATATGGAATTTAGAAAGATGGTAACGATAACCCTGTATGGGAGACAGCAAAAGAGACACAGATGTATAGAACAGTCTTTTGGACTCTGAGAGAGGGAGAGGGTGGGATCAATTGGGATAATGTCATTGAAACATGTATAATATCATATATGAAATGAATCGCCAGTCCAGATTCGATGCATAATACTGGATGCTTGGGGCTGGTGCACTGAGACGACCCAGAGGGATGGTACAGGGAGGGAGGAGGGAGGAGGGTTCAGGATGGGGAACAGGTGTGTACCTGTGGAGGATTTATGTTGATGTATGGGAAAACCAATACAACATTGTAAAGTAATTAGCCCCCAATTAAAATAAATAAATTTATATTAAAAAAAGACCCAGCACAGCCAAATAAATTCTAAAAATTAAAAGATAAAAAAAAAGTGCCTGGAGACAAATAAAAATAGAGACATAACGATAAAGAATCTATGGGGTCCAGATTTGATGCATGAGACAGGGTGCTCAGGGCTGGTGCACTGGGATGACCCTGAGGGATGGGATGGGTAGGGAGGTGGGGGGGAGGGAGGTTCAAGATGGGGAACACATGTACACCTGTACA
This sequence comes from Bos grunniens, assembly GCF_055505025.1. NCBI lineage: Eukaryota > Metazoa > Chordata > Mammalia > Artiodactyla > Bovidae > Bos > Bos grunniens. The sequence goes on from NC_141193.1 coordinate 9,446,220, forward strand.
CGCATGGCTGATTCGTGTCAACGTATGGCAAAATTGTAAAGTTATTAGCCTCCAATTAAAATAAATAAACTAAAAAAATATATGGGATGCAACAAAGGCAGTTCTAAGAGGAAGTTTATAACAATACAAGTCTACTTAAGGAAACAAGAAAAATCTCAAATAAATAATCTAACCTTACACCTAAAAAAAACTGGGAAATAAGAATGAATAAAACACAAAGTTAAGTAGAAGGAAAGAAAGAAGAAAAATGAGAGCAGCAAAAATGAAGCAGAGACTTCATTTTTATAAGTAAATCCCCAAACAATGGAATAGATCAATAAAACTAGGAAATGGTTTTGAAAATAGAAGAAAATGGACAAACCTTTAACTGGATTCATCAAGAAAAAAAAAGTTCAAATAAATAAAATCAGAAATGAAAGAAGAAAAATTATAAAAGACACCACAGAAGCAAAGGATCATAGGAGATTATGTGCCAATGAATGCACAACATTTAGAAATGGATAAATTCCTAGAAAGGTACTATTTTCCAAGATTGAATCAAGAAGAAATGTCCACAAAACAAATGTCCAGGATCAGACAGCTTCACAGGGTAATTCTATCAAACATTTGAAGAAGACAATAGCTATCCTTTCAAAATTTCCAAAAAAATTAAAGTAGAAGAAAAACTCCCAAACTTATTCATTAAAACTAGCATCACCCTGATACCAAAACCAGACAAAGATACTCAGTTCAGTTCACTCACTCAGTTGTGTCTGATTCTTAGCAACCCCATGGACTACAGCATGCCAAGCTTCCCTGTCCATCATCAACTCCCTAAGGTTGCTCAAACTCATGTCCATGGAGTCAGTGATGCCATCCAACCATGTCACCCCCTGTCATCCCTTTCTCCTACTGCCTTCAATCTTTCCCAGCATCAAGTGGCCAAAGTATTGGAGCTTCAGCTTCAGTCCTTCCAATGAATATTCAGGACTGATTTCCTTTAGGATTGATGGATTTGATCTCCTTGCAGTCCAAGGGACTCTCTAGAGATTTCTCCAACACCATAGTTCAAAAGCATCAATTCTTTGGCACTTAGCTTTCTTTATGGTCCAACTCTCACATCCACATAGACTACTGGAAAAACCATAACTTTGACTATATGGACCTTTGGTGGCAAAGTAATGTCTCTGCTTTTTAATATGCTGTCTAGATTTGTCAAAGATACTCACACACACACACAAATACAAATTGATATCACTGGTGAACATAGATCCAAAAATCATCAACAAAATATTAGAAAAATAAATTTTAAAGTACTTCAAAATAAATATACACCATGTCAAGTGGGATTTAGCTCAAGGATACAAGGATGGTTCAATAGTCACAAATGAATCCATGTGATCTGCCACATTAACAAATTGAAGAATAAAAAAAATCATCTTTCTAAATTCCATATATATGCGTTAGTATACTGTATTGGTGTTTTTCTTTGTGGCTTACTTCACTCTGTATAATAGGCTCCAGTTTCATCCATCTCATTAGAACTGATTCAAATGTATTCTTTGTAATGGCTGAGTAATACTCCATGATCCAGAGGGATGGTATGGGGAGGGAGGAGGGAGGAGGGAGGAGGGTTCAGGATGGGGAACACGTGTATACCTGTGGCAGATTCATGTTGATATGTGGCAAAACCAATACAATATTGTAAAGTTAAAAAATAAAATAAATAAATAAAATGAAAAAAAAAATCAAATCATATGATCAAGTCCATAGATGCAGAAAAAGCTTTTGGCAAAATTCAACATCCATTTATGATAAAGTCATCATACTTAGTGAATACTGAAAACATTTTAAGACTGGGATCAAGAAAGGATACTCACTTTTGCCACTTTTATTAAACATAGTATTGGAAGTCCTGGCCACAGAAAAAAAAGAAAAAAAATGTATATTACTAACTCTAGGATAATGACTATAAGGTAATTTTAAAGAGACATGTACCTGATAGGGGTCTTCCCAGGATGTGCTAGTGGTAAAGAACATGCCTGCCAATGCAGGAGATGGAAGAAAAAAAGAAAAAGAAAACAGAAAACAATTCAAAGGATCCTTACCAAAAAGGACAGGGTAAAACTGTCACTATTTGCAGATGACATAAAACTATATACAAAATCCTGAGGTGATGATTTATAAAACGTAACAACTGATAAACTAATTTTGTAAAGTTGTAGGATGCAAAATTAATATACAGAAATCTGTTGCATTTCTAGAAATTAAAAATCTGTTAGAAAGAAAAATTAAGAAAACAATCACCTTAAACATTGCATCAGAAGAAAATTTAGCTAGGTGAAAGAGTTGTATTTGGAAAACATAAGACATCACATCATACTAATCTCTGGCTTCCCAGGTGGCTCAGTGGTAAAGAATCTGCCTGTCAAGCAGAAGACATGGGTTCGATCCCAGGGTTGGGAAGATCCCCTGGAAAAAGAAATGGCAACCCATTCCAGTATTCTTGCCTGGGAAATCTCATGGATAGAGAAACCTGGTGGGCCAGTCTATGGGTTCGCAAAGAGTTGGACATGACTGAACAACTAGATAACAATAAAGACATCAGCGAAAGAAATTGAAGAAGATACAAACAAATGAAAAGACACTCATCTACAACACAAGCCGCAAGATTCTATATTTGTCTCTATAATTACCTTTGTCAGGGATTTTGGACTTTTACGTGGTTTTGTGTTGCTGCTTATTGTCCCTTTGCTTCAACTTGTAGGACTCCTTTAAGCATTTCATATAGGTCTGATCCAGTGATGATAAACTTCTTCATTTTTAGTTTGGGAAAGTCTTTCTTCTTTTTTAAAAGGATAGTTTTGCTGGATATAGTATTCTTGATTTCTTGATTCACAGTGTTTTTTTCATTGATTATTTTTTTGATCATGTTTTTATTTTTTTTCTTTTCTTTGCCTCTATTTTATTTTTTTTTTATTGTATTTTTAAAGTTTACAATATTGTATTGGTTTTGCCATATATCAACATGAATCCACCACAGGTATACACGTGTTCCCCATCCTGAACCCTCCTCCCTCCTCCCTCCCCGTACCACCCCTCTGGGTTGTCCCAGTGCACCAGCCCCAAGCATCCAGTATCGTGCATCGAACCTGGACTGGCGACTCATTTCATATATGATATTATACCTTCATTAATTTTTATCATTCTACTTCCTTCTATACTGCAAGATCTCTGTTGAAAACCTGCTGATAATCTAATAGGCACTCTCTTGTGCATAACAAGTTGTTTCTCTCTTGTTGCTTTCAAGATTCTCTCTTTGTTGTGGCTTTTGATGATATGATTATAATGTACCTCAGGATAGGTCTCTTTAGACCTATCTCAATTGGAGTTCCAACTTGATTTTCTATTTGTCTCCTTGGAGACTTGGGAATTTTTGGCTATTATTTCTTCAAATTGCTTCTCTGCTCCTTTCTCTCCTATTTTGTGACTCCCATAATGTTCATGTTGTTCCACTTGAATGTGTTCCATAAGTCCTTTTAGCTCTCTTCATTTTTCTTTATTGGTTCTTCTTTTTGATCCTCTGCTCCGGTAATTTCAAAAGTTCGGTCTTCAAGTTGGTTGATTCTGTCTTCTGCCAGGTCAAGTCTGTTGTTTAGTCCTTCCCATAAAATTCTCAATTTAGTTTTTCTATTTTTTGATTTTGATAAAGGACAGAAAAGGTATGGTTCTAACAGAAGCAGAAGATATTAAGAAGAGATGGCAAGAATACACAGAAGAACTGTACAAAAAAATATCTTCATGACCCAGATAATCACGATGGTGTGATCACTGACCTGGAGCCAGACATCCTGGAATGTGAAGTCAAGTGGGCCTTAGAAAGCATCACTACGAACAAAGCTAGTGGAGGTGATGGAATTCCAGTTGAGTTATTCGAAATCCTGAAAGATGATGCTGTGAAAGTGCTGCATTCAACATGCCAGCAAATTTGGAAAACTCAGCAGTGGCCACAGGACTGGAAAAGGTCAGTTTTCATTCCAATCCCAAAGAAAGGCAATGCCAAAGAATGCTCAAACTACCACACAATTGCACTCATCTCACATGCTAGTAAAGTAATGCTCAAAATTCTCCAAGCCAGGCTTCAGCAATATGTGAACCGTGAACTTCCTGATGTTCAAGCTGGTTTTAGAAAAGGCAGAGGAACCAGAGATCAAATTGCCAACATCTGCTGGATCATGGAAAAAGCAAGAGAGTTTCAGAAAAGCATCTATTTCTGCTTTATTGACTATGCCAAAGCCTTTGACTGTGTGGATCACAATAAACTGTGGAAAATTCTGAAAGAGATGGGAATAAAAGACCACCTGATCTGCCTCTTAAGAAATCTGTATGCAGTTCAGGAAGCAACAGTTAGAACTGGACATGGAACAACAGACTGGTTCCAAATAGGAAAAGGAGTACGTCAAGGCTGTATATTGTCACCCTGCTTATTCAACTTATATGCAGAGTACATCATAAGAAACGCTGGACTGGAAGAAACACAAGCTGGAATCAAGATTGCTGGGAGAAATACCAATAACCTGAGATATGCAGATGACACCACCCTTATGGCAGAAAGTGAAGAAGGAACTAAAGAGCCTCTTGATGAAAGTGAAAGTGGAGAGTGAAAAAGTTGGCTTAAAGCTCAACATTCAGAAAACAAAGATCATGGCATCCGGTTCCATCACTTCATGGGAAATAGATGGGGAAACAGTGTCAGACTTTATTTTTCGGGGCTCCAAAATCACTGCAGATGGTGACTGCAGCCATGAAATTAAAAGACGCTTACTCCTTGGAAGGAAAGTTATGACCAACCTAGATAGCATATTCAAAAGCAGAGACATTACTTTGCCAAAAAAGGTTCATCTAGTCAAGGCTATGGTTTTTCCTGTGGTCATGTATGGATGTGAGAGTTGGACTGTGAAGAAGGCTGAGTGCCAAAGACTTGATGCTTTTGAACTGTGGTGTTGGTGAAGACTCTTGAGAGTCCCTTGGACTGCAAGGAGATCCAACCAGTCCATTCTGAAGGAGATCAGCCCTGGGATTTCTTTGGAAGGAATGATGCTAAAGCTGAAACTCCAGTACTTTGGCCACCTCACGTGAAGAGTTGACTCATTGGAAAAGACTCTGATGCTGGGAGGGATTGGGGGCAAGAGGAGAAGGGGACGACAGAGGATGAGATGGCTGGATGGCATCACTGACTCGATGGACGGGATTCTCGGTGAACTCTGGGAGTTGATGATGGGCAGGGAGGCCTGGTGTGCTGCGATTCATGGGGTCGCAAAGAGTAGGACACGACTGAGTGACTGATCTAATCTGATCTGATTTTTTGGTTCCAGAATTTGTCTGGTTTTCATTCATAGTTTACACCTCTGTTGGTAGTGTCATTTTGTTCACACATTTCTTCACCCCCAATTTTGTTTCATTGTCTGTGCTCTCTTTAAGTCACTGAGCATTCTTATCATGGTAATTTTACATTTTTTGGCAATTCATGTATTTCTATTTCTTTTAGGTTCAGTTTCTGGAGATTTAGTGGTTCATTTAAACGTGTCATGATTGCCTGTTTCATTGAATATTTTGTTATTTTTCTTATTGAGATTTTTAAAATATATATAAATTTATTTATTTTAATTGGAGGTTAATTACTTTACAATATTGTATTGGTTTTGCCATACATCAATATGATTTTTAACATTTGAAGAATCAGCTAGCTCTTCCAAACTCTGTAATCTGGCTTCATACAGGGAGGACTTTAACAAAGCCTGGCTAGAGATTTTGGAGACCTCTCAAGCCTTTTCTAGATATATGTCCTCTCTGACTTTTGTGTCTAATCTCCAGTTTGAAGAAGCTGGCTGATTTTTACTCAGGACTTCTCCCCACTGTAGTATTGAGGCTAGCAGGCACTGTGGTAAATCACTGTCGGGGTCTCCTTCTAGTGTCTGTTTATGGTATTGCATATCCTGGTGCAAGGTTTGTGTCTGTATTTTCAGAGACACCCTCTTCAACCTGGCATCTATTCATTTATATAGAAGATAATCTCTCCAGAAACCTGGTGTAAATCAGTTGAACTTACAATATTTTAATTTCTTCTCCAGAAAGAAGATAGAATTCGGTGATTTCTAGTCAAATGCCCCTCAGTGTGAGGTGTACAGATGGGCTCTGATTAGAGAGGGTGGAGAGTGTTAGGAATTCCCTACTGGTTGGTGATGTTGGCTTCATGCTCATCTGGGGTGCATGAATATTTTAATTGGATTCTGGATTTCTCACGGAAGTATTTTGTAATTTTGTTGTTAAATCTGTGGGGAAGGAAGGTCTAGGGCTTCTTTTTCTGCCATCTTGCTAAGATGTTGCTAATGTAATTTTGTGGGTTGGAACTTTGGGGCCATCAGGTAGTAGTGATTGATACTGCTGAATGTGTTGTGACACTAGATATATTATATATGTGTAGTACTTTGGTTGTTGTAAAGGATGTTACCAATAGGTGTAACACTGAAGGATGTACATCCCCTTAACCAAGGACCCAAAGAATAGATGTATGCATTAAGTCATACTCTTGTTGTGGCACATCTATCTATATTTTCCAGAGGCATGATATGTTTCTTTTATTATTACCACAGGTTATCTAAAATGGAACAATAAACACTATATCTAGGAAGTAAAACATATTGATAGATGACAAATGGCAGCTCTGTAGTTGAGATATCCTCATATAAGAGTTTTTAGCTCCTACAGAGCGTGCTGTGCTATAAGAGGCTAATGGTGACTTAGCCTCTTAACCTCTGTCTTGTGATCAACAGCAGCTCATGGACTCTGAACAAAATAAATTCTGGGGAACAAGGCTCAACTAATGTCTCTGAGTTTTCTGAAAAGAAAGATTATGTGTCCATGGGATGGTGAAAAATCAACCAACCAACCAACCCCAGCTTTACTAAACTGCATGAGTGGTGACACAGACAAGCTCTCTAGTTTTCACACATTTCCTTTTCTCAGGTCCATCACAAGACCATATTCCATTCAATAACTTTGAGAAAATATAGAGTCAATAACTTGTTAGCAAGGATACTGGTGGAAACCTCTTTCAGCAGAGATTTCCATGCCATGTCTTTACATGAATCATCTGCTGTCCTATTATAGCTGCACTGGCTTTATGTACCATGCTCGTTTAGAAACGTTTGACTAGACTTCATAATGCTATTTCTGAATAATTAATAGACTCATGTTTCATATAAAAATTGTCAAAAATTATATACAGACTCATGGCTTAGAAGGGTATGTTTGAAGGGTCTGTATTAAGGGGTAGTTGGTATCTATATCAAGGAAGATATAATATTACAATAGGAGAACGGATTTGCCATACAGCATTTCCTCACTTGATTTTAAATGTAGCTAGTTCTCTGAATTCTATTTTTCCTTTTATAAAACTCCTTTTGAGAAATACGACAAAATACAGAGTAAATGAAACATATTCACTGATAATCCTGTTGTAAGACAATGACAATTTGGAAATACTGATGAGGTTTTTGAAGAATCAGCCTGAAAGTTTGTGTTAAACTGAAAGGATACTTGCCCAACCCTGTCACTCCAATTTTCTATACTTGTGCTTACCGTACTTCTCCACCATAACACACATCACTCTACTGTTTGTATTATGGAGCATTTGCTGGGCCACAACTGTGGATGGTAGCATCAAAGACCATGAAGGGGATTTCCCTGGTGGTCCAGTGGTTAAGAATCCACCTTGCAATGCAGGGGGCACAGGTTCAATCCCTGGTCAGCAAACTAAGATACCCACATGCTGCAGAACAAAATCTGTGCACTGTTACTACTGAGGCCACACACTCAGGAAACCCCATGCCAGAACTAGAGTCTGTGCACAGCAGTGAAGATGCCATGTGCTGCGACTAAGACCTGATGCAGCCAAATAAATAAGTAAATATTTAAAAAAACCAAAAAACCCATGAGGACCTGTGGGGCTTTCTCTGCCACAAAACATCATATTTTGTGGACTGGCAGTCAGTCTTTGGGGTGATGCACAATAGATGCTGTCTGGTCTTTCTCATGATGGGATATCAAACATTTCATTAGAAAGAAGAATGGATAAACCGATGATATTCATCATTGATAGTTCCCTGGCATTCCTTTCTCTCTCGCTTCTTGCAGGTTGTCATTTCTGTTTCTCAGTCTCTTGGAAGTTATTGGCAGGAGAAAAATAAAAGAAGATTGTAAGACTGATTGATTTGATTGAGTGTGTTTCAAAAGCTAAAGCCCACGAGGTAACTAGAGGGTGTATGTAGAAGAGCTAATAAGAGAAAGAAGTTGAGTGTCTGGGAAGTCTGAGAATGAAGGAATGTTAGCAGATCTTGGGGGAGCAAGAACCCAATCCTGAGCCCTGGCAACACTGCATGGAAACAGAAGACTCCTATGTCTATAGCTGTATAAGAAGCTATGCTGTCAGATGAGAAGCTCCAGATTCCAACATCTCATTATGGTGTGAATGGTAAAGTTGCTGCACCCCAGTGTCCCTTGGGCCAGTAGTAACCTGGTAATTTCTTTGAATAGACGACTGATAACCAGTGCAGTCCTCCTTGTAACCACATTATCACCTTGCCATTGTATATACTCCTAGAAGCTAGATAGCTCTGGTGTGGAAAACTTATGGAAATAACTTCCCAAAGTAACTGATTTGCAATTTTTCACCAGCCTGGAGGGAATGAGGACTTTAAAATAAATCTTTTTTGATCATATAAAATAAAAATAAGATGCCACACCAGTACACATGGACTAATATCTATCACATGTAGATTAATATCTGCTAATATCTGATTTTTTTAAAATTTCCTCTGTGTATCCAAGGTTCTTAGCACACTGTTTAATGACTTACATGCTGAATAAATTATTGCTGAATCAATGAAACATTTTTAAAGCTACTTATAATGACACCATTCTGTTTTACACAAATGCATGGCACGTGTTATTTTCTTTTTTTTTTTTTTTTCTTTTCTTTTTTTTTTTTTTTTTAATTTTATTTTTTAAAAAAAAATCACATGCTCCCCATCCTGAACCCTCCTCCCTCCCAACCTCCCCATACCATCCCCCTGGGCCTTCCCAGCGCACCAGCCCCAAGCATCCAGCATCGTGCACTGAACCTGGACTGGCATCTCGTTTCATACATGACATTTCACATGTTTCAGTGACATTCTCCCAAATCTTCCCACCCTCTCCCACAGAGTCCATAAGACTGTTCTATACATCAGTGTCTCTTTTGCTGTCTCGTACACAGGGTTATCGTTACCATCTTTCTAAATTCCATATACATGCGTTAGTATACTGTATTTATGTTTTTCCTTCTGGCTTACTTCACTCTGTATAATAGTCTCCAGTTTCATCCACCTCATTAGAACTGATTCAAATGTATTCTTTTTAATGGCTGAGTAATACTCCATTGTGTATATGTACCACAGCTTTCTTATCCATTCATCTGCTGATGGACATCTAGGTTGCTTCCATGTCCTAGCTATTATAAACAGTGCTGCTAATTTAACCATCAATTTACAAATTTTCATTTACATTCTTTTGGAAAATAAAAGTTGGTATTTTATTTAGTTTGTATGTCTTTAAATTCCAGTGGTTTTGTACATTTTCATAAATTTATTACTCATAGGGTTTTTTTTCTTTTGAAAAGTATATGTTCTTGCCTTTTGACCATCTAATATTGAATTACATATTCTTTCCATGATTATTAGAATCCCACATATTAATATGTAATCATTTTGAAAATTGTTATTTGGTCTTTTTTCAGTTTATTTTTGATGACTGTACAATATTTTAAAATATTGCATTATCCTTTTAAAACTTAGAATACAGAAACTGATAAAGAAAGTAAAATATCCTAAAGGTACTTTATCATTTTGGTGAATATTAATATTTTTCTAGATTTATCCCATAAGTTTTTAGAGTTTTGTCCAATAGAGGTTTTAAATGAGTATTTAGTCAAATATACCTATATTTAAACTGCTGGTATTTGTTTTTACTAATCAGAAAATTTTCTTAATCCTGAGATATTGTACCCACATTTTCTATTGAATAATGTGACTTAATTGTTCCATTCATCATTTTAAACATGTGGAGTACTTTTTTAAATTGCTGCTGCTGCTGCTGCATCGCTTCAGTCGTGTCCAACCCTGTGCGACCACATAGACAACAGCCCACCAGGCTCCCCCGTCCCTGGGATTCTCCAGGCAAGAACACTGGAGTGGGTTGCCATTTCCTTCTCCAATGCATGAAAGTAAAAAGTGAAAGTGAAGGCGCTCAGTCATGTCTGACTCTTCGCGACCCCATGGACTGCAGCCCACCAGGCTCCTCCATCCATGGGATTTTCCAGGCAAGAGTACTGGAGTGAGGTAATTATTAGTCATTTATTTCCAAAGTTAGTTAGTGATACTTATTACATAATCATTTATTTCCATCAGTGATTTATGCTGTTCCAGTTTCCAAATTTCAAGTGTTCTACATGCCACAAGCCTATTCTGGATGTCTTTTGAGTTGTAAATGCATTTGCATTTCATTTCAGCCTGTACTGCCCCAAATACTTGCACCACCTTCCCTCCATTAACTTCATTTTTTGAATCTTGCCTATTATTAACCTGTAGATAAATTTGTAACTATTTTTCAAGTTGTTCCCCTAATAATTATTCCATCAATGACTGTGCCATTAATTGGAACAGAATCAATGGGTTTTAATGCTGTTCTGTCTCTCTATCCAGAAACATACATGTTTTATTATGATTCCTTTAAAAGCATCATGACTTTCCTCAAACTTCATATTATGATCAGTCATAGGTATTTTGTATGTAGTTACTTAGAACTGCAATTGTAAATGAGGTCCATTTTCCTATTGCATGTTTTTATTTATTTGTTTTCCAAATTTTACCAGTATTTGTGAATGACCCCAATTTTTCTTGTTTATCTTGCTCTTTGATTAGCAGATAGTGCCTGGAATGGAATTCCTTAAAATTGTGTCACTTTCATGAAAGTACCTTCTGGCTTTGCTTTTCTTGAGTCTTTTCTCCTAGAGCAAATACAATGAAAACAACAAAAGAACAAGATTAAAAAACATGGAAAAGGCACCTATGCCTTAAATTCTTTAGAGAAAATGGATTGTATTGGTCTGTGACTCCTTCTCCTAAGATATATTGTCATCTTAGAGAGAGGAGGGGCTCCTGCCCTCTCCTTGGTCTCCCTCGGGGACCTGCTTCAGTGACCATGGCAGGTCACAGACCTACATACACCAGTAATCTCAGAGAGCTTACTGCCCTCACTGGGCTGAGGGCTGCCAGGGCCTGAGGGGCGAGAATCTGATGTTTAAGTCTGTGCATGTTTGTAAAACACCTTCAGGGGTTGTTTATGTTACACTAGGGCACCTAATTTTGACTTCTTCATCACTAAACCTACTGGTGCCTACTGGTGCTGGTCTGGGTGGTCCAGGGAGCCTTGGGGAAGTCTGAGGTCACTGTGAGGAGGGATGAGGCTGTAGCTAAAGTGAAGGCACTGACCACCTAGAGAAATCTAGATGTAAGCCTTCCCCTGGGGACAATGACCTTGTATGGTGCCTTGGCCTCCTTAACACAGACCTGTATCACATAGCAACTGTAAGGGACAAGCAGGGGTTTACTCACTCCTTTTCCACTTCCTGGATGGAGTCAGGCAGAGGCTTATTCCTGGTTTCAGGTAGAAGTGGGACAACAAGGCCACCAAGGATGGAGCAGACTCCATAGATGATCCAGGGCAGGTGGGGGGAATACACTGTTAAGATCATCAAGAGGGGAGCCAGGGCTGCCCCAATATTAGAAGCAATTCCCAAGAATCCTGAAGCTGTTACCCTTGGAGTGAAAACAACAATACAAAAATAATCTGGTATAAATTCATACATGTAATATGAGATGTATTATTTTGCTTTGATTATGGGAGACCACATGGGGTTCCTAGGTGGAGTCAGAGGTAAAGAACCTGCCAGTGTAAGGGACTCAGGTTCAATCCCTGAGTTGGGAAGATCCCCTGGAGAAGGACATGGCAACCCATCAGTATTCTTCCTTGGAGAATCCTGTAGACAGAGCAGCCCAGTGGACTACAGTCCATAGGGTCACAAAGAGTCAGGCATGACTGAAGCAACTTAGCATGCCTGCAGGCATGGGAGACATCAGAGCAGTATTTAGACACATGAAGACTAATGATGTATTTTTACATTTAAAATATACTCTTATTTGCTCACAAATTTTTTCAAGTGCACGTGTTTTTTAAAAAGTCTTTGTCATTTAAAAATACTCTTACCCACAGCACCGTAATGGTTCAGCAGGTTATGGGAGATGATACATTAAAGGGCTTAACATGCCTAACAAAATTGAGATTTTGATTAAAATTTTGGCTCTAATTTTTATTATTAATACTACTATAATCAATGCTTTTGATAATGATTTAGATTAGTTTTCTTCCTTCTGTAAGTCTTAATTAGCTGGGAAAGGTCTGTTTTGACTCTGCTAGAGCTTCCATGAGCTTGTGTACCTGAGAACGGTGGGGGTTAGTTCATTTCCATGGGCAAAAGAACACATGAGAGTCACAGAAGAAACCGCTATTCCCAAAGCTGACACAGCCATACGCAGGGTCTGCATTTCTGGAGAAGAAGATCAGTGAGACTCAGGAAATCTGAGCTGAAGAAATCAACATCCCCCAAATTATAAGTGAAAAAGACACAGTTGGAAACATTTGCATGTGTTACTCAACATCCCCCAAATTATAAGTGAAAAAGACACAGTTGGAAACATTTGCATGTGTTAAATACATGGTAGAGAAAATGCATGTAATGGAAAATGTGCAGAGACTAATAGCTGAGAAATGTGACTTATCTGTATATTACAGCTTAATGAGAATTTTAAAACCTGAGTATTTGAATCAATTGTATCTGCATATCAGAGATCTTAGAAGTTTCCTAAAGATAGAGGAGGTGACAAAATCAAAATCCCAGAAAAGGTTTGCTTTCATTTATTCTGTCCAGTGTCTCCTCTGTCTTTCATGTATAACATAGGACTATCATATGAGCAATTACTGACAGATGTTAAGACTCATCAATATCCTTTAAAACTTGTGTGTTTACACAATATTGACATAGGGCTAGTAATGCAGTAAAGAATCATAAAAGAATGGGGCTCATGTTAATGGATAAGCTAGAAAATTGCCTGATCTAGAATAATATTTTAAGATTCAAGAATAAGGATCTGTTTTAGGGAAAAAATAGACTTTGGAAACCTCTGGAAAGATGTTTCAGACAGTCAGTTTTCTATCCCATTTAAAAAAAAAAATCATGAAAGTGTTACAACTTTGGAGTGGGCTCTGTTGAAAGGCAGCACATTTGCATTGAAGCTGATATTCAAGATGGGATCCTGTATAAATGCCACTGCACTGGGAGTTACCTGAACCATGGTGACCATCTGGCTTCCCCTATTCATTGCATACGGTCATTTAATTTAGTAACATGGATTTTAAGAGAGGCTCTTAACAGCTTAATGCATTTTCCCCTATTCTACACATCTACTATGCTTGAAGGGAAGGGATTAAAAATACCTTGGAGTCAAGATGACAACCTGGAACCAGGTTGAAGTTATGGTGACCTAATTCCGGACACATGAGTGGATACATAGAGTCAGGTAGTAAAGTGTCACTGACACTGTTGTAACAGGAAAGAGACCAGACAGAGGAAGTGGCAGTATTGTGTCCTCATATGAGATACAATTTGATTGGCCAAAGGGTAAGTGATCAATTGCTGTCCCAGGTACCAATTACCAAATACATATCAGATATGATGAAGACAACTAGTTGTCTGAACTGTCTGAACTATTTTGCAGCCACTTAATGGCAGAATCTATCCTAAATCCTCAGACTGGTTTTGGAGAATCCTTAGAACCTAGCCTTCACTTCCTACTGGCTTCAGATTCTGTCTTCAAATACCCGGGGTAAGACATTTTCTTATTTCAACCTGTGCTCTTTTCTCACCTTGAGGCACAAATGTGATGGCCAGAATGGAGATTCCAAGAAGAAACAGGAAGAGTGTCTGGCTTACTTGACGGCCCAGGTGATTCAGCGCCCAAAAAGCAACACAATTGGCTGGGAGGTTGACTGCACCAAAAAGAACTTGGAACAGGAAAACATTGCTCCCCATATACTGGAGGTGGAGAATCAGACCAAAAAATGACATGAAGTTTGCAAATCTGTGGTGAACAAAGATGAACAACATTTACCATAAGGTTTGTCTTACAAATGATGATCCAAACTATTAACCAAGCAGCCAGCAGTTGGTTTTAAAGTATAAAAACATGATAGGTTTTAGGAAATATTTCCTTACACAGTGATGATTTTAAAACTATAAGATAGTTATATATTTGGAGCTCCTAATCATTGTTATGTTTTGGAGGAGGATTTGGAGTATTTTTGTGGAAGACACATGATGGAACCTTCCAGGGCTTTAGAGTTTTTCTGTATCTTTATCTGGGTGATGGTTGCATATTTACATATGGAAATATTCATCAGGCTATATATTCTTCTTCATTTTATGGTTTGTAATTTTACCTTAATTAAAATGAAAACAAACAAGTGAAGAGAGTTAAAGCCAACATTGTATCATGAGAATGTCTGAAGTTCTTAGCCTCTGTTTCCAGTGATGAACTTGGTAGGGTGATACGCTAAACAGAACTCTATGTTGTATACCTAGCTCTGGGTCAGTCTTTTCATAACCCTTTGACTATTCAACACAGTAGTTATCATTATGGCTTTCTCTCTGTTTTATCTCAGATCTGTTCCCACCATGTTGCTCTTTTGATAAGGAATAGATTCATGTCGCCACTATTTTAACATCTCTCATGCACTGTGTGAAGCCCACCTTACAAAGGACAGGAGACAGATCCTTTTACGCAGGTTGGGTGTGCGGAACAAGTCAAACACAGAAGATTTGATCTGTGCTGCCTCCAGCTCCTCCTGCATGGCAGATCTCAGGACCTTTAACAACAACAAACTGTTCAGTTGTCATACAGTGGTCGGCATTGTGAGGCCCCCAACAGAGGACAAGATAGACGACTTCCTTTTCTGTCTACTGCAAAATGTAGTCATTGAAAATGTAACGATGGGTGTAAAAGTGATATGAATAGAGAATTACTGAGTTAAAAGGGACTGAAGGAAATTATGTAGCACCAAAAATATTTAAACACAGGATTTGAGAGGGCTGCAGGGCATTGGAAAGGGATTATATGTCAGATATGCAGATAAGAAAGGGAATCAAATCAGGCTTACTTGGATAATGGTCCAAAGCTCCATTTGTGCCAGATGGGCATGAAAGACCTGGAAACTAAGCTTGGCTATCAGCTGGCTGTCCCTTGCAGAAAAACTGTTTATCTCAGGGAAAAGAACATTTCCTGAGATTCTTTGTTTTGGTTCTTTGTTCAGTCACTTTTTGGGGAGTTCCTGGCACGTTGTGCCTCCATGAATGAGATGCCTAGAGTTAAATCTGAGGATGAAATCAGGAGAGATCTTGGAGTAGAATGATTTATATTCAGAACTGGTTATAATATGGAGTTACTTAATAGTCCTGCAATATGCTAGGTATATACCTTGAGAAATGTGATTAAATATTTATAAAACTCAATTCACATCAACAGCTCAATGAACATGAATTTGCGAAACTCCAGGAGATAGTGGAGGACAGAGAAGCCTGGAGTGCCACAGTCCATGGAGTTACAAAGAATTGGACGTGACTTAGTGACCAAACAACTACAACAACAAAAAGAACAAGTAGAGGAATCAGAGTAGGAGAAGAGTAGGTGGAGAAAAATAATAGCATTTCTCTCACAAGGATTTCCAGGGCCATACATGAGGCTATAAATGTGTATATGGAATTGTATCCAATTTATCTCAGATACCTATTTATTAGTTATTCAAACAATATAGACTTAATTCTTATCCCACCTCTACAAATGAAAAAATACCATAAAGTCCATTGGAATAATTTCATGAGGAATTCAGAGAAGTGAAAGCCCACCTTAACTGAGTACCTACAAATGCAATAAGATCCTTTCAGTTATAACCTGAGTAGTGAAAATATTGGACTTAGGCTTTTAGAAGAAAGGAGTCAGGATTGCGTCTTGGATGATAATGTAAGTTTAGTTCAGTTCAGTTACTCAGTCGTGTCTGACTCTTTGCAACCCCATGGACTGCAGCAGGTCAGGCTTCCCTGTCCATTACCAACTCCTGAAGCTTGCTCAAACTCATGTCCATTAAGTTGATGATGCCATCCAACCATCTCATCCTCTGTCAGCCTTTTCTCCTCCTGCTTTTAATCTTTCCCAGGATCAGGGTCTTTTCCAATGGGTCAGTTCTTTGCATCAGGCGGCCAAAATATTGGAGTTTCAGTTTCAGCACCAGTCCTTCCAATGAATATTCAGGACTGATTTCCTTTAGGATGGACTGGTTGGATCTCCTTGCAGTCCAAGGGACTCTCAAGAGTCTTATCCAACACCCGGTTCAAAAGCATCAATTCTTTGGCACTCAGCTCCCTTTATAGTCCAACTTTCACATCCATACATGACTGCTGGAAAAACTGTAACTTTGACTGGATGGACCTTTGTTGGCAAAGTGATGTCTCTGCTTTTTAATATGCTGTCTAGCTTGGTCATAGCTTTTCTTCCAAGGAGCAAGTGTCTTTTAATTTCATGGCTATAGTCACCATCTGCAGTGATTTTGGAGCCCAAGAAAATAGTCTGTCACTGCTTCCATTTTTTCCACTTATTTGCCATGAAATGATGGGACCAAATGCCATGATCTTAGTTTTCTGAATGTTGAGCTTTAAGCCAAATTTTTCACTCTCCTCTTTCACTTCCATCAAGAGGTTCTTTAGTTCTTCACTTTGTGCCATAAGGGTGGTGTCATCTGCATATCTGAGTCATTGATATTTCTCCCGGCCATCTTGATCCCAGCTTGTGCTTCATCCAGACCGGCATTTCACATGATGTACTCTGCATATAAGTTAAATAAGCAGGGTGACAATATACAGCCTTGATGTACTCCCTTCCCAATTTGGAACCAGTCCGTTGTTCCATGTCTGGTTCTAACTGTTGCTCCTTTACCTGCATACAGATTTCTCAAAGGGCAGGTAAGGTGGTTTGGTATTCCCATCTCTTTCAGGATTTTCAACAGTTTGTTGTGGTCCACACAGTCAAAGGTTTTGGCAGTCAATAAAGCAGAAATAGATCTTTTCCTGGAACTCTCTTGGTTTTTCAATGATCCAGCAGATGTTGGCAATTCAATCTCCGGCCTCTTCTAAATATTCATACCACTCATAACACTATCCTGGGTTAAAATGCATGAAACAGCCCCTGTTTGAACCCTTGCCCAGTTGTGTCCTGGAATCAGTGTGAAAATTCATAAAAGCCCTTTGTTAAATTTTTAGATAGTTTGTTAAGCAGTTACCATCCTGTTGGTGGCTTGAAACTGACTATGGTGGTAACATTCACATCACAGAAATTGATCAGCACCACAAATCTGAGACCTATGGCTTTTTTTTCTTCCTGTAACTAAAGTGTTAAACATTTTCCAGCACACCCTGGCTTGACCCCCACTGTAAGTTCTCTGCTATCTGTAAGAGAATCGCTTTACATTTCCTGTTTTTCAGTCACTCAGTTGTATCCTACTCTTTGTGACTCCGTGGACTGCAGCACTCAAGGTTCCCCTGTCCTTCACCATTTCCCAGAGCTTGTTCAAACTCATGTCCATTGAGTCAGTGATGCCGTCCAACCATTTCATCCTCTGTCGTCCCCTTCTCCTCCTGCCTTCAATCTTTCCCAGCATCAGAGTCTTTTCTAACAAGTCTGCTTTTTGCATCATATGGCTGAAGTAGTGGAGTTTCAGCTTCAGCATCAGTCCTTCCAATGCGTATTCAGGATTAATTTCCTTTAGGATTGACTGGTTTGATCTCCTTGCAGTCCAAGGGACTCTCAAGAGTCTTTTCCAACACCACAGTTCAAAAACATCAACTGGGTAATGGTGTATGATCTTTTTAATTGTTGAATTTGGTTTTCTAACATCTTGTTGATGATTTTTCAGCTATACTCTTCAGGAATGTTGGCCTATATTTTTTTCTTTTCTTTTCTTATGGTATCTTTGTATCATTTTGGTGTCAGGATCATATTGGCCTGACAAAATGAATTTAGAAGGTTTTTCCATTTCTAAAGTTTAAGAAAAGCATAGACTTTAAATGAATGGATGAAAAAAGACATTCCATGAAAATGATAACCAAAATAGAGCAGGGATAGTCACCTTGTATAGATAAAATAGACTTTAATCAAAAACTGTCACAAGAGACCAAGAAGGTAATTTATAATGGCAAAAGGGTCAATCTAACACAAATATATGACATATAACCTACAAAGACTGAACTGAGAAGAACTAGAAAGCCTCAATAGATGCATAACTAATAAACAGCATGAGGCAGTAATTAAAAATTCCAGAAATAAAAGCTTAATATTATATAGCATTACAGATGAATTCTACCAAACATTTAAAGAATTAATATGAATCTTCTCAAACTCTTCCAAAAAATAGAAGATAGAAATCCTTCTAAATTAATTTTGTCAGGCCACTATGATCCTAACAGCAAAGTAAGATAAAGAAACCATAAGGAAAGAAAAGAAAAAAAAAAATACAGGCCAACATTCCTGAAGAATATGGTCAAAAAAATAAGCAACAAGATGTTAGCAAACCAAATTTAACAGCATATTAAAAAGATCATACACTATTACCCAGTGGGCTTTATTCCTGGGATGCAAGGATGGTTCAGTACAAGCAAATAAATGTGATACACCAAAGTAGCAGAATGAAGGCTAAAGATCATACGATTCTCACAATAAATGCTGAAAACGCATTTGACAAAATTCAACACACTTCCATGGCAAAAATTCTCAACAAATTAAATACTGAAGGAACTTCCATTAAAGGCCATGTATGAAAAGCCCACAGCTAACATCATACTCTATAATGAAAAGCTGAAAAAATTTCCTCTAAGATCTGGAACTAGACAAGGATTGCACTTCAGTTCAACATAGAATTGGAAGTTCTGGCCAGAACAATTAGATAAGAAAAAAATAAGGCATCCAAATCAGAAAGAAAGAAGTAAAATGATCTTTTTTTTAGACAACATGATCTTATTTGTAGAAAAACCTAAACACATATCCAAAAAGTTGTTAAAAGTGAACTCAGTTAATTTGCAGGATAAAAGTTTAACATATAAAATCAGTTGTATTTCTATACACCAGCCACAAGCTATCTAAAAATAACATTAGGAAGACAGTCCTATTTGCAATATCATCAAAAACAATAAAGCATTTAGGGATAAACTTGACCAAGGAGGTGAAAGACTGGCATATTGAAAACATTGAAGAAAGAAATTAAGGCAGATACAAGAAACTTAAAAGACATCCATGCTCATGGATTAAACAAATTAGTATTGTTAAGATGTCCATACAACACAAAGCAATATGCAGATTCAATAAATCCCTGTCAAAATCCCATTGACATTCTCTACAGAAATAGAAAAAAAAACACCCTAAAATTCATATGGAAATACAGAAGACCCCCCTGACAGTCAAAGCATTTTTGAACAGAAACAAAGCTGGAAGCATCACATATTCTTGTTTCAAAATATATAACAAAGCCACAGGTATCAAGAGCATGATACTGGCATAAAGACATATAGACCAGTAGAACAGAATAGAGAGCCCAGCAATAGACTCATGCATATACAGACAATTGATTTCTGACAGTTGTGCCAAGAATTCACAATGGGGACAAGATTGTCTTTAATAAATGGTGTTTATTAAAATTGGATATCTACATGCAAAAAATGAAATTGGAAATTTACCTTACACTATGCACCTGTGGGTGATTCATGTCAATGTACGGCAAAAGCCACAACAATATTGTAAAGAAATTATCCTCCAATTAAAATAAAGTAAGTTAAGAAAATAAAAAATCAACTTAAATAGATTAAAGAATAAAAACCTAAAGTATAAAATTGCTAAAGAAAATATAGGAGAGAAGCTTGTTGATATTGGTCTTGGCAATGATTTTTTGGTTCTGACACCACAAGCACAGATAATAAGCAAAAATAGACAAATGGTACTATATCAAACTGAAAAGTCTTTACACAGCTAGGAAATAATTGACAAATTAAAAAGCAACTGCAGACTGGAAGCAAATATTTGCAAGCCATGTGTCTTATAGAGGGTTAATATCCAGAATATATAGGAAACTCCTACAACTCAGTAGTGAAAAACCCAAATAATTCAATTAAAGTTCTGTCTAGTCAAAGCTATGGTTTTTCCAGTAGTCATGTATGGATGTGAGAGTTGCATTATAAAGAAGGCTGAACAATGAATAACTAATGCTTTAGAAGATGCTGGATATATGGTAAAACCAATACAATATTGTAAAGTTAAAAAATAAAATAAAAAAGATGCTGGAGATGACTCTTGATGAGTTCCTTGGACAGTAAGGAGATCAAACTAGCCAAACCTAAAGGAAATCAACCCTAAATTTTCATTGGAAGGACTGATGCTGAAGCTCCAATACGTTGGCCACCTGATGTGAAGAGCCGACTCATTGGAAAAGACCCTGATGCTGGAAAAGATTGAAAGCAGGAGGACAAGGGTACGGCAGAGGATGAGATGGTTGGATGGCATCACCAACTCAATGGGCATGAGTTTGAGCAAACTCCAGGAGATAGTGAAGGACAGGGGAGCCTGGCCTGCTGCAGTCAATGGGCTCGAAAAGAGCTGGACATGACTTCGCAACTGAGTGACAACAAAAAATGGGCATACAAACTGAACAGACCTTTCTGCAAAGACCACATACAAATGGCCAACAGGTACATTAAAAAGTGCTTGACATCACTAATTGTTAAGGAAAGGCAAATCAAAATTACGAGTTACCACTGCACACCAGTTAGAATGGTTATTATAAAAAAAGTAATAAGTATTGGTGAAGATGTGGAGAACAGGGTACCCTTGTACACTGTTGCTGGGAATGTGAAATGCTGTGGCCACTATGGAAACAGTAGGGAGGTTCCTCAAAAAATTGAGACCAAAACTAGCATGTTATCCTGTAATCCTTCTTCTGGATATACATTCAGAGGAATTGAAATCAGGATCTTGAAGAGATATCTGCCCTCATATGTTCATTGGATCATTATTCCCAATAGTTAAGATATGGAAACAAATGTCCATTCATGGATGAATAGAAAAGGAAAGTGCCATCTATATATATGCAAAATGGTATATTATTCAGCAATAAAAGTAAAGAAATTTTGCCATTTGCCACAGTGTGATTAACCTAGAGGATATTATGCTACAAAAAATAAGCCATGTGCAAAAGAACAAATACTACCAGATACCACTTATACAAGGAATCTAAAATAGTCAAACTCAAAGAAGCAGAGAGTTTCTGAATAGTGCTTGCCAGGTGCTGGGGGATGTGAGAAATGGGACAATATTTATCATAGAGTACAAAGTTTAAGTTGAGCAAGATAAATCAATCCTAAAGGAATCTATAGCATTATGTCTAGGGTTATAATACTGTACTGTGCACTCAAAATTTGCTGTGGTGGGAGGTCTTACATTGTGTTATCACAAAAAATAATAAATAAAGAAGGATGGAGAAAGTTTTAGGAGATAATGGATATGTTTATTGTATAAACTGTGGTGATGATATTCAGATGTATACTAACTTGCAAATCCATCAAGTTGTACATTAAATAGGTACAGTTCTTTGTATGTTAAAACCTCAATAAAGTGATTTCAAAAAACTGATCAGATGTGCCAGTGAGTGAACTTGCAGAAATGTTTTATTGTTCTTGTTTGACTGTCTAGCCCCTAACCTTCTCTTTTTCCTATTAACAAGGGCAGATGATTTCTCCTTGTCTCTATTAGCATTCTTTCCATTCTCTTATCATTGCAAACAAAAAAAAGTTAATAATGGCCTTCCCTTATAACTCAGTTGATAAAGAATCCACCTGCTGCAGGAGACCCTGGTTCAATTCCTGGGTTGGGAAGATCCCGCTGGAAAAGGGATAGACTACCAACTCCAGTATTCTTGGGCTTCCCCGGTTGCTCAGCTGGTAAAGAATCTGCCTGCAATGTGGAAGACCTGGCTTCAGTCCCTGGGTTGGGAAGATCCCCTGGAGAAAGGCAAGACTATCCACTCCAGAACTCTGGCCTGAAGAATTCCAGGGACTGTACAGTCCGTGGGGTCGCAAAGAGTTGGACACGACTGTTTTTCACTTTCACGTGCTCTTTTCTGCATGGTCACTAAGCTGCCCTTCTTCTTGACTTACCATCTTGACAAAAAAAGCCATTGGAATGTTAATTGGAAAGAAATGGATTAGGTTGTGTTTTTTTGTTTGTTTGTTTTTTACTTTCTCTAACACAAAGGGTGATCAATACACAGTCTTTACAATCATACATACTAAGTGCTTTCTGCCTCTGTTGAGTGAAATATCTGTGTTCAGTCCCTTCAGCAGCATCATGCTCTCTCTTAATATTCACTCAAACAATGTGGGCAGCTATTGAAGACGAGGACAATGAGCTAAGTAGACCCCAACCACACCTGTGTTCCCACCCTTTATTCACTTGGACACCGACTAGGGTGTATGTCAGGTCACGTCATCCCAATCCCCTCTCCTGTTCACCTCCATGGTTAGGGCGTCTCCAGCATTCTTCTTTCCATTCCTGTGTGCAGCTTTCTTAAGTTCCTTTAAGCCCTCCTCAGGTCTGTTGGTGATAATCAGCCACCGAGCAGACTCTGCCAGCCACCTGATCAAAGAAGAGAACAGAGGTACAACCAACTCTCATTTCCTCATTTTTTCACATACCTTTTTTTTCCTGAAATACCTCTCCCCTTCCATCTAATGCCTACCTCTTGTTTTGTTACACCAGAAAATATAATGTATATTCTCTCATACCATAACTAGGGGCTTCCCTGATAGTTCAGTTGATAAAGAACCCACCTGCAATGCAGGACAGCCCGGTTTGATTCCTGGGTTGAGAAGACCCTCTGGATAGACTACCCATTCCAGGATTCTTGGGCTTCCCTTGAGGTTCAGCTGGTAAAGAATCCACCTGCAATTTGGGAGACCTGTGTTCGATCCCTGGGTTGGGAAGATCCCCTGGAGAAGGGAAAGACTATCCACTCCAGTATTCTGGCCTGGAGAATTCCATGGACTGTATAGTCCATGGAGTCGCCAAGAGTCAGACATGACTGAGCGACTTTCACTTTCACCATAACTAGGAAACGCTGAAGATGACCTCTGCATGCAGAAACGTTTACTGCCAGAGTATAGACTTGGAGTCATAGTGTTCCCTTCCTATGATTCAGAGGGACAGTATCAGTTTTAGCAAATAAAATATTGTGTTTAGTTAAATTTGAATTTAGATTACTAGTGAATACGAGTAAACCTTGAGTACCACTATGTCCCATGCCATATTTTGTGCATACACTAAAAAGTATTTGCTGTTTATTTGAAATTTTAATTTAATGAGACACTGTATTTTTATCAGGTTAGTAAATAAAAATACAGAAAAGTATTGAAAGTGTTAGATTTTAGTTGTGCCCAACTCTTTGCGACCTTTGGACTGTAGCCCTCCAGGCTCCTTTGTCCATGAAATTCTCCAGGCAAAAATATTGGAGTGGGTAGCCATTCCCTTCTCCAGGGGATATTCCTGTTCTAGGGATCAAACCCGGGTCTCTTGCATTGCAGGCAGATTATTCACCATCTGAGCCACCAGGTAATCACTCAGGCTCCATTCAGTATTGGGGGTTACTATATAAAAATTTCGTGTTTTATCTAAAATTCACATTTACCTGAATGTCCTTGATATTATCTTGTAACACTAACTGTTCTACTTCTTTAATTGTACACAGGGCACAGATTAGTTAAGCATGTGTTCAAATATTGACTAAGACCAATCAGAATTCTTGCATCCTAACTCCATGTGCCTTGCATCTAGGGTCTTCTCAGATAAAGAAAGAAATTTTATACCTTGAGGAAAGAAATAAGACAAATAATGGTACAGAAAACACCAGCTGAAGGGTGTGCCAGTCTCGAATGGCAAAAGCGAGTCCTCCCAGGATGATCTGGCCCAAGCAAGCGGCACAGATCGACAGGGTCATTCCCATGACTTGGAATCGGGGCACTGTCCATTCTACAACTGAAAGAAAACACAAGCAGGATCTTGACTTCAGACAAAGTTAGAATTCAAAAGTCAAATTGAAGGCTTGGAAAATGTCAAAGACCCAAAGTTTTGACTTACTAAGAACAGTACAATTTGTCAGGATGCTCATGGTAGAAAACCCAGCCAAGAAGCGTAGCGAGCAGTAAATGAGGTAGGTGGGAGCAAAGGCTGCACTGGTGTCAGTAATGGCAAGCTGGAGCAAACAGCATCTGAAAATTAACCTCCTCCCAAACCTGAGAAATGGAAACAGGTTAGATACAGTAGTAGTAACAACAGTATAGTAGAAATGAAAAAAAAAAAAAAAAAAAGAATACACACTTTGAAACTTAGGGGATGTTTTCTAATTTTCTTCTTATTATTTTCTTTTTTAAAATTTTCTGTTTTTCTTCCTCCTACCTTGTTTTTTTTTAAATTAAATGTATTTATTTTAATTGGAGGCTAATTACTTTACAATATTGTGGTGGTTTTTGCCATACATTGACATGAATCAGCCATGGATGTACATGTGTCTCACCATCCTGACCCCCCCTCCCACCTCCCTCCCCACCCCATCTCTCTGGGTTGCCCCAGAGCACCAGCTTTGAGTGCCCTGCTTCATGCATCAAACACACTGGTCATCTATTTTACATATGGTAATATACATGTTTCAATGCTATTCTCTCAAATTATCCCACCTTTGTCTTCTCCCACAGAGTCCAAAAGTCTGTTCTTTATATCTGTGTCTCTTTTGCAGTCTTGTATATAGGGTCGTCATTACCATCTTTTTAAATTCCATATATATGTGTTAATATACTGTATTGGTGTTTCTCTTTCTGGCTTACTTCACTCTGAATAATAGGCTCCAGTTTCATCCACCTCAATAGAACTGACTCAAATGTGTTCTTTTTTATAGCTGAGCAATATTCCATTGAGTATATGTACCATAACTTCCTTATCCATTCGTCTGCCGATGGACATCTAGGTTGCTTCCATGTCCTAGCTTTGTAAACAGTGCTGCAATGAAATTTTGTTGAGATATAATTGAAATACAGCACTGGACAAGTTTAAGGTATACAGGATAATGATTTGCCTCATGTCATGAAATGATTATCACAATAAATTTAGTGAACATTCATCATCCCCTATAGATGCAAATTTAAAGAAAGGGAAAATTTTTTTTTCTGTGTGATGAGAACTCAGGATTTATTGTCTTAACAGCTTTCATATATAACATGCAGCCATGTTAATTATATTCATCATGTTATACATTGCATCCCTAGTACTTATAACTGAAAGTTTCTACCTTTTGACTGCTTTCATCCAATTTCCCCTCTTCTCATGTCTGCCTCTGGTAATAAAGCTTTCTGTGAGTTTGTTTGCTTTTGGAGCCTAACTGACCTACAATACTAGGTCAGTTCCTATTACACAACATAGTGATTCAGTATTTCTATACATATCAAAATGATCACCATGGTAAGACAAGCTTGTCTCCATACAAAGATATTACATAGTTAATGACTGTACTCCCCACACTGTACATTTCATATCCTTGGCTCATTTATTGCACACCTGGAAGTTTAAACCTCTTAGTCTCCCTCATCATTTCCCCCCCCACATCCCTGTCCCTCTAGAACCACCTGATTGTTCTCTTTATCCATAACTGTTTCTGTTTTGTTCATCGTTTTCTTTTTATATTCTACATATTAGTGAAGTTGGCATTTGTCTTTGTCTGAATTGTTTCTTCATCCATGTTGTCACAAATGGAAAGATATCATTCTTTTTCATGGCTGAGCAATATTCCATTTTAGGGCTTCCCAGGTGGCACAGTGGTAAAGAATCTGCCTGCCAATGCAGGAGCTGCAAGAGATGTGGGTTTGATTCCTGGGTTGGGAAGATCTCCTGGAGCAGGAAATGGTAACCCATTCCAGTATTATTACCTGGAAAATTCCATGGACAGAGGCCTGGAGAGCTACAGTCCAAGGGTTTGCAAAGAGTCAGACATGTTTTCTCAATACTGGTTCCTGAGGAGGGCCATCTATTTCCATTGTATATTCTTTAATTGCCCATAGACATGTGATGAGTTTGTTTCTGGGCTTTCTATTGGGTCCTATTGATCTGTGTGTCTGGTTTTGAGCTCGTATAAAACTTTGATTACTGTACCTTTGTAGTGTAGTTTGTTTTATTTATTTATTTATTATTATTATTATTTTTTACTTTACAATATTGTATTGGTTTTGTCATGCATCAACATTGTCCACCATGGGTGTACACGTGTAGTGTAGTTTGAAATCAGAAAGCATGACACTCCAGCTTTGCTCTTCTTTCTCAGGATTGCTTTGGCTGTTGGGGGGTCTTTCATGCTTCCATATAAGTTTTAGAATTATTTATTCTAGTTCTGTGAGAAATAACTTTGGTAATTTGATAGGGAGTGCATTGATTTTGGGCATCACCTTGGGCAGTATGTTCATTTTAGCAATTTTTATTCTCTAATCCTTGAGGACAGTTTATCTTTCCTCTTTTGTGGTTGTTTTCCATTTCTTTCATCAATGACTAATAGTTTTCCAAGTACAGATATTGTACCCCTTCATTTGGACTTATTCTTAGGATTTTTATTCTTTTTGATGCAACTGTAAATGGGATTGTTTTCTTAATTTTTCTTTCTGATTGTTAGTATACAGAAATATAACAGATTTCTGTAAATTAATTTTATATCCTGCTGCTGCTGCTAAGTCGCTTCAGTTATTTCCGACTCTGTGCGACCCCATAGATGGCAGCCCACCAGGCTCCCCCGTCCCTGGGATTCTCCAAGCAAGAACATTGGAGTGGGTTTGCCATTTCCTTCTCCAATGCATGAAAGTGAAAAGTGAAAGTGAAGTCACTCAGTCGTGTCCAACTCTTCGCGACCCCATGGACTGCAGCTTACCAGGCTCCTCCGTCCATGGGATTTTCCAGGCAAGAGTACTGGAGAGGGATGCCATTGCCTTCTCCTTATATCCTGCAACTTTGCCAAATTCATTGATGGGTTCTAGTAGCTTTTTGGTAGCATCTTTAGGATTTTCTGTTTATGGTGTCATATTATTTAAAAACAGTGACAGTTTTACTTCTTCCTTTACAATTTGGATTCCTTTTCTTTTTTTTTTTTTTTTTAATTTGATTGTTGTGGCTAGGACTTCCAGTACTATGTAAATAAAAGTGAATAAAAGAGGTGAGGGAGGGTGTCCTTGTCTTGATCCTGATATTACTGGAAATGCTATCAATTTTCCACCATTGAGTATGATGTTAGTTAACTGTGGGCTTGTCACATATGGCCTTTAGTGTGTTGAGACATGTAACTTCTTTGTTGAGAGCTTTTATCATAAATAAATGTTGGATTTTTTCAAGGTTTTTCTGCATCTATCAAGATGATAATATGATTTTTATTCTTCAGTTTGTTAATGTGTTTTATTACACTGATTGATTTGCAGATACTGAACCACTGTTGCATCCCTACCCTGGGATAAATTCCATTTGACCATGGTGTATGATCCTTTTAATGTATTATTGATTTTTTTGCTCTGATATTTATTATTTTTTTCCTTCTGCTAACTCTGGGTTTTGTTTGTTCTTCTTTTTAGTTCTTGAGGTGTAAGGTTTGGTTATTATTTGAGATTTTTCTTGTTTTCTGAGGTAGACTTGTATAAATTTCCTCTTGGTACTGCTTTTGCTGATTTCCATAGATTTTGGATTGCTGTGTTTTCAGTTTCACTTGTCTCTAGGTATTTTTTTTTAATTTCTTCTTTGATTTACTCAGTGAACCATTAGTTATTTAGTGGCCTTTGTTTAACCTCCATATCCTTGTGTTTTTGGCAGTTTTTTTTTCTTATAGTGGATTTCCAGTCTCATAGTATTGTGGTCACAAAAGATGCCTGATAGGATTTCAGTTTTTTAAAATTTACTATTACTGGTTTTGTGACCTCTCATATGACTTATCCTGGATAATGTTACATGTGTACTTGAAAAGAATGTGTATTCTGTTTTTTGATGAGCTAATCTATATATACATATGTATATATATATACATATGTGTATATATATTAAGACCATCTGGTTTAATGTGCCATTTAATGCTGCTACTGATTTTCTGTCTGGATGATCTCTCCATTGGTATAATCAAGGTGCCGAAGTCCCCTATTACTATTGTGTCATGTCAATTTCTCCCTTTATGTCTGTTAATATTTGCTTTACGTATTTAGGTGCTCCTAATTTGGTGTTTTTTAAAGAACTTAATTTTTTAGGAGTTTTAGGTTGACTGCAACAATGAAAGGAAAATACAGAGATTTCTCAATATACCCTGCCCCTACTCATGCAGTGTCCCTACCTGTTTGCACCAATAGACACATTTGATGCAACTTATGAACCTACAATGATATGTCATTATTTTCCAAGGTTCATTAGGAATACATTAAGATGCACTCTTGCTATTGTACATTCTATGGGTTTTGACAAATGTAATGACATGTGCCCACTGTTACAGTGTCATAAAGAGTAGTTTCACTGCCCTAAAATACCTCTGTGTTCTGCCTATTCTTTTATTTTCCTCCTGTGTGTGCTGTGTGCTTGGTTGCTCAGTCGTGTCTGACTGTAGCCTGCCAGGCTCCTCTGTTCATGGGGATTCTCCAGGCAAGAATAATGGAGTGGGTTGCCATGCCTTCCTCCAGTGGCTCTTCCCAACCCAGGGATCGAGCTCAGGTCTCCCACATTGCAGGCGCACTCTTTACCATTTGAGCCACCAGGGAAGCCCTATTTTCCTCCTATCTACCACTTATCATTTTGCTGTTTCCATAGTTTTATCTTTTCCAGAATGTTATGTAGTTGGAATCATACAGTATATAGACTTTCCAGATTAGGTTCTTTCACTTTGCAGTATATATCTAAAGTTCTTCCATATCTTTTCATGGCTTGATAGTTCATTTCCTTTTAGCACTGAATAAGATCCTATGGCTTGATGTACCACAATTTGCTAAAATAAATGCATTTATCCATGCTTTCATCTTCTAAGTTTTGGCTTAGGAGATATGAATAAGGCTGCTATGAACATCCCAGGGTAGGTTTTGTGTGGACATAACTTTTCAGCTCCTTGGTAATTACCAAGGAGTATGATTCCTAGATTATTTGGCAAGAATGTGCTCAATTTTGTAAGAAACTGTCAACATGTTTTCAAAAGTGGCTATATTATTTTACATTCCCATCAGCAATGAATAAGAGAGAGTGCCTGCTGCTCTACATCTTTGCATTTGATGTGTATCTATCTATCTATCTATCTGTATAATAGGTATGTAGTAGTATATCATTGTTTTAGTTTGTATTTCCCTAAAGATATATGCTGTGGAGCATCTTTTCATATGTTTATTTGCCATCTGTACAACTTCTGTGGAGATGTCATTCAAATTTTCTGACTATATTTTTTTAATTTAAATTCATTTATTTTAATTGGAGGCTAATTACTTTACAATATTGTATTGGTTTTCCATACATCAACATGAATCCACCACGGGTGTACACATGTTCCCCATCCTGAATCCGCCTCCCTCCTCCTTCCCCGTACCATCCCTCTGGGTCATCCTAGTGCACCAGCCCCAAGCATCCTGTATCCTGCATCGAACCCGGACTGGCGATTCATTTCTTATATGATATTATACATGTTTCAATGCCATTCTCCCAAATCATCCCACCCTTTCCCTCTCCCACAGAGTCCAGAAGACTGTTCTATATATCTGTGTCTCTTTTGCTGTCTCGCATACAGGGTTATCATTACCGTCTTTCTAAATTCCATATATATGTGTTAGTATACTGTATTGGTGTTTTTCTTTCTGGCTTACTTCACTCTGTATAATAGGCTACAGTTTCACCCACCTCATTAGAACTGATTCAAATGTATTCTTTTTCATGGCTGAGTAATACTCCATTGTGTATATGTACCACCACTTTCTTATCCATTCATCTGCTGATGGACATCTAGGTTGCTTCCAGGTCCTGGCTATTATAAACAGTGCTGCAATGAACATTGGGGTACACGTGTCTCTTTCAATTCTGGCTTCCTTGGTGTGTATGCCCAGCAGTGGGATTGCTGAGTCATAAGGCAGTTCTATTTCCAGTTTTTTAAGGAATCTCCACACTGTTCTCCATAGTGGCTGTACTAGTTTGCATTCCCACCAACAGTGTAAGAGGGTTCCCTTTTCTCCACACCCTCTCCAGCATTTATTGCTTGTAGACTTTTGGATTGCAGCCATTCTGACTGGTGTGAAATGGTACCTCATTGTGATTTTGATTTGCATTTCTCTGATAGTGAGTGATGTTGAGCATCTTTTCATGTGTTTGTTAGCTATCTGTATGTCTTCTTTGGAGAAATGTCTATTTAGTTCTTTGGCCTCTTTTTTGATTGGGTCATTTATTTGTCTGGAATTGAACTGCAGGAGTTGCTTGTATATTTTTGAGATTAGTTGTTCGTCAGTTGCTTCATTTGCTATTATTTTCTCCCATTCTGAAGGCTGTCTTTTCACCTTGCTTATAGTTTCTTTTGTTGTGCAGAAGCTTTTAATTTTAATTAGGTCCCATTTGTTTATTTTTGCTTTTATTTCCAATATTCTGGGAGGTGGGTCATATTTTAATTAGAACGTTCATTTTTCTTTTTTTAAGAGTTCTTTGTTTACATATGGCTATGGCTGATCATGTTGATATACGGCAGAAATCAACACACTGTTGTAAAGCAACTATCCTCCAATTAAAAACAGATAAATAAATTTCAAAGAGTTCTTTGTGTATTTTGGTTAACTATTCTTTTTCAGGTGTCTTTTGCAAGTATATTTTCCCAGTTTGTGGTTTGTCTTCTCATTCTTTTCGTTATACTTCTTTTTGTGCTGTGTGTGCTAAGTCACTCAGTCATGTCTGACTCTTTGCGATCCCATGGACTGTAGCCCTCCAGATTCCTCTGTCCACGGGGATTCTGTAGGCAAGAATACTGGAGTAGGTTGCCATGCCCTTCTCTAAGGGATCTTCCCAACCCAGGGATTGAACCCAGGTCTCCCACACTGCAGGTGGTTCTTTACCATCTGAGCCACTAGGGAAGCCTCATATTTCTTTTTAGTTGTAGTATAATACATAAAATATGATTGGCTATTTTAACCACTTTTGATTACATAGGTCACTCACTGGTATTACATTCATGATGTTAGGCAACCATCATCACTCTCTACTGCCAAAACTTTTCAAAATCCTCAGTAGAAACTTTGTACCCATTAAGTAATAACTCCTCATTCCTTTTTCTTCCCAGCTTCTGGTATCTCTAAGCTGCATTTTTCTTCATGAATTTTCCTAGTCTATATATTTTAGGTAAGTGGGATCATAAGCATTTGTTATATTTTGTCTGTCATTTTAGTTTACATGTTTTCATGGTCCTACAAGTTTTAGGATGATATACAGAACTTTATTTCTTTTTATGGCTGTACATATCACATTTTACCCATTTATCTGTTGATGGATATGTGTAGTTTTCACCTTTTGGCTATTGTGAATAATGTTGCAATGACAGTGTTTTATAAGCTATTTGAGTCCTTGTTTTCAACTCTTCTGATTTTATACTTAGCAATGAAATTGTTAGGTCATGTGGTTTCTCTAAATTTAATTTTTTGAAGACGCCAAAAGTATTTGTCATAGTGGTGGTACCAATTCACCTCCCCATCAACAATGTACAAGATTCCAGTTTTTCTACATCCTTGTGAAAGCATGCTATTTTCCATTTTTTTGGATTATAGCAATCCTAGTACATGTGAAGTGGCATTTTATTGTGTTTTGACTTATAGTTTTAAAATGACATCATGTTGAGCATCTTTTTATATGCTTATGCCCTATATATATAACTTTATAAAAGAAATGTATATTCAAGACTTTTGCTCATTTAAAAATTGAGTTCTTTGTCTTTTTGTTGTTGAGTTGTAAGATATATAGTCTTATCCAGTTTTTATATAGTCTGGATATTAAACCCTATTCCATTGGTCTATTCACCTATCTTTATTCTTTATATATGATTTACAAATATTTTCTCCCATTAGACACATTATCTTTTCACTTTATGGATAATACCCTTTGATGTGCTGAAGTTTTTCATTTTGATGAAAGCCCACCTATTTATATCTTCTTTTGTTACTCACACTTTTAATGTTATATCTAAGAATCCATTGCCAAAGTCAAGAAAATTTACCCCTGTTTTCTTCTAAGAGTTTTATGGTTTTAGCTCTTTTATTAAAGTTGCGAATCCATTTTGTGTTAATATTTGCTTGGTTTTAGGTTTACTTGTATCTTTTGCTGTATGTCTAATTGGCACTGCTCTGTTTGTTAAACAGGGCCTATTTTACCCATTAAATGGGCTTGAAACTTTTTCAAAAATCAGTCAGCATAGATATATTGTTTAATTTTTATTTCTGCAAGGTAAACAGTTCTGTGTAATTGAGCTGTTAGAAATGAACACTCCGACTCTGAACACTTTTATACACTATGTATAATCTAACAGTTCTGTATTACTGAATGGATCAATGGAATAGGGCTTCATATCCAGACTTCCCTTGTGGCTCAGCTGGTAATGAATCTGCCCGCCATGTGGGAGACCTGGGTTCAATCCCTGGGTTGGGAAGATCCCCTGGAGAAGGGAAAGTATTCTGGCCTGGAGAATTCTCCAGTATTCTGGCCTGGAGAATTCCATGGATTACACAGTCCATGGGGCCGCAAAGAGTCAGACATAACTGAGCGACTTTCACTTTCACTTTCATATGTGTTACAGAACTGTTAGAAATGAACACTGTGACTCTGAACACTTTTATAAGGTACCTTTTAAAATAAGGTATCTTACCTTTAAAAAAAAAAAAAGATCATACACTCAGAATTCATTATTTTCAGCTGAGATAATAGATGACATTATGCTAGTAGATGGTAAGGAGCACCTTAATTCCCCATACCCTTTAGAGAAGACAGACTTGGGTGGTTGGTGGAATTGGTTGGGTTGTCTAATTCAGAAGTGTACTGTCAGGCACAGGATACTTCCATTTCTAAGACCACAAGTTGTGATAGAAGTTGTCATTAGATTAATTCCCCTACAAGGTTGAAATTTTTATGTTTACTGTGGTGTTTTAGAAAAATAAAAATCAAGGCCACTGAAATATTTTTTTATACACCACCAAGATACATTGCTATGTATAACACAGGTTTCATAGGAATGTCTACCAGCATATTTGAGAAATAAGGACATGATAACCATACTCTAAAAATCCACAAGCATGCAGATAAGAGACGTTAGGAGGGACTGAACACAGGTTGAATCTCATGACGTGAAACATGTTCCTCTCTGTTCCCATAGGCACCTATTTTCTTAATCTTTATAAGCTATGATGTGGCACCTCTGCTCCAAACCTCATCCTAAAACTGCTCCCATGTCTGATGGAGATGTTGTTTCTGTATCCCATACGCAATGCTCACAGCTGATAAAGTAGCAATTACCACACTGATAGCAATTCTCCATTTGTTTGTGTTTCTAGATCCCTGGGGACTAAGAAAGCCCCAGGACAGTGTAATTTGCAATAAATGTTTCTTAATGGAAGAATACTTATGAGTTCTTGAAAATACCTGAGTAAAGAGAGCTGTGATTCAGAGACACTCACCTGTCTGATAAATGGCCATATACGATGCTTCCCACCAGCATTCCAGCCATGAATAAGAATTTGGCCATTGATTTTAGTGACTGAGATTCACATACCAGGTCCCACTGGAAGAGAAAGAAAGCAGCAAAGGAGAGCTCCACGATTTATAACCTCTCAGTGGAAACCTGATTGAAGCAGTTTAAACAATTCACATGGTTGTTTATTTTATCCCCTTTTCCCTCTCCAGCTTCCTTTTTTACATTAGCTGATTTTTACTATTCAAGTCTCAGCTTAAATATAACTTCTTTTAGGAAGCCTTCTCTAAAGCTGTTAGATTTAACAATGCCTTGTTTTGTTCCATATTAAGTGGTCCTCAATCTTGGCCATAGTGTGCAATATTTGAGGGCCTTAAAAAGTTTCCTGATGCCAGAATTTCATCACAGGTCTTCTTATATGGCTGCTTTAGGATACAGTGCTTGGAGGTTTCCATCAATATCTCTGATATTTCTAATTTACGAGCAAGGCTGAACATTAACGATCTTTTAAACACATCACATAAATTACTTTCTTAACCTTTGGTCTTTCTAACAATAAAAGCCATATAATAGCAAGGTCACATCTGTTTTTGAGTTCATTAAATTTATTAAATATATAGGTGTTTGGCATTCAATAAAGAAGTAATTAATATTTGCTGAAAGATTGAAGAATGAGCACCTAATAGTGACTAAAAAGGCTAGAAACTTATTTGTTACTCAGTTACCCTTAAAGACTCAGACCATATACTCACAAGACATAAATGAGGCCTCTTACCTCAGTCACGATAGTGGAGGTGAAGATGCTTTGGTCATATACCCAGCCGTCCACACAGGACTCTGTGTCCAGGTCAGTTATGTTGGGGAAGGTCCTGTTAAGGTTAAGGAGCTGCCACTGGGGGCGGCTGAAGCGACGACACTTCTCTGGCCTCAGGTTTGAGTCCAGTGGGATGGAGATTCTCAGGAGGGCATCAGGGCTGAGGGTCCCAGTGGCATTAGCAGAGTCAGTATTATTGTTGAGAATGTGGACCCAACATTGATGACCAGGGACAGCTGCAGTGAAGTTCTCCAATAGAATATGAGGGTAGGTGATGAGGCTGGAGATACAAAGCAAAAGCATCTGAAGGATCTGGAATCGCCCCAGGCCTCCAACTTGATCCAGGAGGTCCTGAAAGGCCATCGAGGCTGAGCAGTGATCCCCAAGAGGAAGCAAAATGACTATTTAGAGGAGTTCAAAGAGAGGAAAACTTTCACTATGTCACACACTAAGTGTGTATTGATCCTGATCTCAATGTTAGCTCAGTGGGTCCTGGGTCACCTCCACAGCAAGGGCATGGAAGCCAGTTCCCCAGCTTGTTTGGGGATCAGGTTGGTAACTGTTTTCTTTAACGTCACAGAGAAATACTTTGCTGAGATGCTTCCAGTAATTGACAAAACTGTTTAAAGGTCTACTCTGTGAAAATTCTTTTTGTCAGCAGTGCCCCAAAGTGGCATTGGACTTTGAGCTCCACATCTGTAAATAAAATAAAATAAACCTGCTGCATGGTTTGCAGTCTGTTTCAGAACATGTCATTTGTCAGACTCGAAAGTGAAATGTTTTTTTATTTTTCTGTAAAAAGTACTGAAAGTAGGTGTTTTGCTTGTTTTTTTTTTAATTATTATTATTATTTTTTACTTTACAATATTGTATTGGTTTTGCCATACATTGACATGAATCCACCATGGGCATACACATGTTCCCCATCCTGAAGCCCCCTCCCACCTCCCTCCCCATACCATCCCTCTGGGTCATCCCAGTGCACCAGCCCCAAGCATCCTATATCCTGCATCGAACTTGGACTGGTGATTCATTTCTTATATGATATTATACATGTTTCAGTGCCATTCTCCCAATTCATCCCACCCTCTCCCTCTCCCACAGAGTCCAAGACTGTTCTATACATCTGTGTCTCTTTTGCTGTCTCGCATACAGGGTTATCATTACCATCTTTCTAAATTCCATATATATGCATTAGTATACTGTATGATGTTTTTCTTTCTGGCTTACTTCACTCTGTATAATAGGCTCCAGTTTCATTCACCTCATTAGAACTGATTCAAATGTATTCTTTTTAATGGCTGAGTACTACTCCATTGTATATATGTACCACAGCTTTCTTATCCATTCATCTGCTGATGGACATCTAGGTTGCTTCCATGTCCTGGATACATCAGAGATGGGGAAATAGACCAGTCCTCAAAGCTGGTAACTAAGAGCCCAAACAGAGGGAGTGACCCTACTGTGTCCTCACCTGGGGTATAATTGCAAGGCTGCACCCCTCTATGTTATTAGCATTGTGAATGGACAAAAGGCAAGTGAATATCAACTGTCCTAGAGGAAGCATGAGGGTGAAATGGTACCAGTTTACAGATATTTTAGGATATGATGAAGATAAATATATGTCTCAGCTGCCCCTTACTGACCTTTGGCTCTACCCCCAACAACTTACTA
Organism: Bos grunniens; assembly: GCF_055505025.1. Taxonomy (NCBI): domain Eukaryota; kingdom Metazoa; phylum Chordata; class Mammalia; order Artiodactyla; family Bovidae; genus Bos; species Bos grunniens. The sequence goes on from NC_141193.1 coordinate 9,482,719, forward strand.
GCAGAATTTCTCATCAGTTTGGCTTGTGGGAATACTTAGCCCTTAATTAGGACCTCTCTTTTCTACTGGCTTCAGATAAGTGTGACCAATATAACCTCTGAAGGATGAGAAAAAGACACTTTCTTTCCCCAGAGTCCAGTCTTCTTTAACGTTGGGGTACAAAGGTGTTGGGCAAAAGGATAAGTCCCACCAGGAACATGAACAGTGTCTGGGTTGGTCAATGGCCCATATGATTCAGTGGTAAAAATGAAGGCTTCAGGCTGAGACAGTTCCAAAGATTACCTGGAACAGGAAAATATTGCTCCCGAAGAGCTGTAGATTCATAAAGATGCCAAACAAAGGTATTGTGCTTCCTAATCTGTAGTGAACAGAAGAGGGAAGACACAAACCATAGGGTTTAGAGCCCAGCTTTAGAGCTGCAGTCTACGATTGTATTGACCCAGGCAGTCAATGGTCAAGCCTAAAGGATAAAGACCCAGCCTGTATAATATGTCATTTTAAGGTTGTAATTATAAAGCTACCATAAATAATTATATGACAATAGTGAAAATGATACTCTTGTCATTCTTTTGTCTGAGTCACTTAGTATAGAGTTGGCAGTGAAACGAAAGCATAACTTGATCAAGTCACCATATTGGATGGTGTATAGAAGTTGAATATAGAAGGGTAAAACTTAGAGAAGGATTTCTTTCTTAAGAGTTGTCAGTATGCTTTGAGTTCTTCCTTTCCTTCACCAACCTCAGTACTATAAACAATTTCCTTTTTCTCAACTAGTGGTTGAAGCAGCAAAAATACTACTGTGTCCCCTTAACCTGGGAGCACAGTGTCTGGTACCTAACACAATTCTAGGGAATTTAAGTTCATGTCTGATTTCTTAGGGCCAAGAGAAATGTAAGAATTCAGGCAAACAAGCATGCATCAACTGCACGATATGAAAGGGAATCAAAAGTTCCCACTGGGGATCTACAATTTACCCAGGAAAGATCTAAGGGAAAGGAATCCACTTTAAAGATATGTTACACCCAGAGAGAGCTAGACTTAGACATTTCAACGGAAGAAACACCACAGATCACAGCAATCCCAAGACAGTAAGTCCTTTCTTGACCAGTATCTCTACTTTCCCCCCCCCTATTCTTATTGTCTAGAGTAAGGAAATCTTAAGCTGATTGTCTAGATTAAGAAACCTATGTATATAGCCCAGTGGGTAGATAAAAGATTGAAAAAGCACAATGCAGTTAAATGCAGAAGTTGTCTGCTAGGATATGCCTAGGAAGAGGTAAACTGTATAATTCAGTAGTTAATTTTTTAAACTTGGCATTGGCTCTATATTATCCTTGGCATTGGCTCTATATTATCCTGTATGGGATTTAAAAACACACTTACACACACACGCACACTTCAAAAATTCAGAATTAAATATAAAAATTTCCCTCTATACATCTGGGTCTCTTTTGCTGTCTTGCATACAGGGTTATCGTTACCATCTTTCTAAATTCCATATATATGCGTTAGAATACTGTATTGGTGTTTTTCTTTCTGGCTTACTTCACTCTGTATAATAGGCTCCAGTTTCATCCACCTCATTAGAACTGATTCAAATGTATTTTTTTAATGGCTGAGTAATACTCCATTGTGTATATATACCACAGCTTTCTTGGCATTAAAACATATATAATATCATAAAAGAAATGAATCACCAGTCCAGGTTTGATGCAGGATACAGGAAGCTTGGGGCTGGTGCACTGGGATGACCCAGAGGAATGGTATGGGGAGGGAGGTGGGAGGGGGTTCAGTATGGGGAACACATGTACACCCATGGCAGATTCATGTTGATGTATGGCAAAACCAATACAATATTGTAAAGTAAAATAATAATAATAATAATATAAAAAATTAAAAAAAAATTTCTCTCTGATCTCAAAATAAGTACTTATATCCCAAGAGATAATGCACATGATTTGGGGTGCTAATGCCCCAAATTGGAAACAAAAGTCCACCAACATTGAAGTACATAAAGAAATTGTAGTGTATTCATGTAGTGGACACTAAAGCACTAGGGAAGAGAACAACCTACTGTTACATGCAACAGAATGGGTGAATATTCATGAGTAAGCATGAGGAGAGAGGGCCTATCACAGAACCCTGTATCAATTTACACTACTTGACAGCCAAGATCAACAAATACTCATCTATAGTGAAGGAGATCAGAATAGCTATTAATTTTTATTTTGCCCAGGAGAGGGAAGTGAGGAGAGAAGAGTCAGGCAGTGGTGGTGGTTATTGCTGTATGGGGTAACTTGAGGGGAACCCCTGTGGAAATAGGATCTTTCTATCTTGATCTGCAAGTTGGTTACAGTTTTACATTTAGAAATATTTATTGATTTGTATATACTCATGATCTCATCCCCCTTTGTGGATCACAGCCTTGTCGTGGTGAAGGAACTTACATAACTCAATGAAGCTGTGAGCCATGCCATGCAGGGCCACCCACGATGGATGGGTCATAGTGAAGACTTTTGACAATACATGGTCCACTGGAGGAGGAAATAGCAAACCACTCCAGTATTCTTGCCATGAGAATACCATGAACAGTATGAAAAGGCAAAAAGGTTTGACACCAGAAGATGAGTTCCCCTGGTTGAAAGGTGTCCAATATGCTACTGGGGAAGAGTGAGTGAAGGGCAATTACACATAGCTCCAGAAAGAATGAAGCATCTGGGCCAAAGTGGAAGCAACACTCAGTTGTTGGTGTGTCTGGTGGTGAAAGTAAAGTCTGATGCTGAAAAGAACAATATTGCATAGGAGCCTGGACTGTTAGGTCGAAGGATCAAGGTAAATTGAATGTGGTCAAGAAGGAGACGGCAAGAGTGAAGATCGACATCTTAGTAACCAGTGAACTAAAATGGATGGGAATGGGTGAATTTAATTCATATGACCATTATATCAACTACGCCATGCAAGAATCCCTTAGAAGAAATGGAGTAGCCTTCAGAGTCAACAAGAGTCTGAAAAGCACACTTTGGTGCAATCTCAAAAATGATAGAATAATCTCAGTTCACTTCCAAGGCAAATCATTCAACATTATACTAATCCAAGTCTATGCCTTAACCTCTGATGCCAACGAAGCTGAAGTTGACTGGTTCTATGAAGACCTACAATATCTTCTAGAGCTAAAACCTAGAAGATGTCCTTTTCTTCATCAGGGATTTGAATGCAAAAGTAGGAAGTAAAGAGATACCAGTAATAACAGGCAAGTTTGGCCTTGGAGTACAAAATGAAGCAGGGCAAAGGCTAACAGAGTTTTGTCGATGGAACATGCTAGTCCTACAACATACCATTTTCCAGCAACCCGAGATAAAATGATGCTACACAGAGACATACCAGATGGTCAATACCAAAATCATATTGATTATGTTCTCTGCAGCTGAAGATGGAGAAGCTCTATAAAGTCAGCAAAATTAAGACCTAGAGCTGACTGTGGCTCAGATCATCAGCTCCTTATTGCAAAAGTCAGACTGAAATCAAATAAAGTAGGGAAAATCAATAGGCATTTCAGGTATGACCTGAATCAAATCTCTTATGATTATGCAATGGAGGTAACAAATAGGTGCAATGGATTAGGTCTGTAGACAGAGTGCCTGAAGAACTATGAACAGAACTTAATAACATTGTACAGGAGGAAGTGAATAAAAATCATTCCAAAGGGGGAAAAAATGCAAGAAGACAAAGTCATTGTCTTAGGAGGCCTTACAAATAGCTGAGAAAAGAAAAGTAAAAGGCAAGGAAGAACGGAAAAGATATACCAGACTTAATGCAGAGTTACAGAGAATATCAAAGAGAGATAAAGACTTCTTAAGTGAACAATGCAAAGAAAAGAGGAAAACAATAGAGATCTTTTTAAGAAAACTGGAGATATCAAGGGAGCATTTCATGCAAGGATGGGCATGATAAAGGGCAGAAACAGCAAGGACCTGAAAGAAGCAGAAGAGATTAAGAAGAAATCGCAAGAATACACAGAAGAAGCATACAAAAAAGGTCTTAATGACCCAGATAACCGCAATGGTGTGGTCTCTTATCTAGAGCCAAACATTCTGGAGTGTGAGGCCAAGTGGGCCTTAGGAAGCATCACTATGAACAAAGCTAGTGCAGGTGATAGAATTTCAGCAAAGCTATTTCAAATTCTAAAAGATGATGCTGTTAAAGTGCTGCACTCAATATGTCAGCAAATTTGGAAAACTCAGCAGTGGCCACAGGACTGGAAAAGGTCAGTTTTCATTCCAATTCCAATGAAAAGCAGTACCAAAAATGTTCAAACTCATTTCACACGCTAGTGAGGTTATGTTAAAAATTCTTCAAGCTAGGCTTTAGCAGCACATGAACCAAGAATGTACAGATATACCGTCTGGGTTTCAAAGAGGCAGAGATCAATTGCCAACATTTGGTTGATTATGGAGGAAGCAAGGGAGTTCCAGAAAAACATCCACCTCTGCTTCATTGATTATGCTAAAGCCTTTGACTGTGGGGATCACAACAAACTGTGGAAAATTCTTACAGAGATAAGAGTACCAGATCACTTTACCTGTCTCTTAAGAAACCTGTACACAGGTCAAGAAACAACAGTTAGAACTGGACATGGAAAAATGGATTGGTTCCAAACTGGGAAAGGAGTACGACAAGGTTGTATATTGCTACCCTGCTTATTTAACTTATATGCAGCATACATTATGAGAATTGCGGTGCTAGATGAATCACAAACTGGAATCATGGTTGCCTGAAGAAATACTGACAACCTCAGATATGCAGATGATACCATTCAAATGGCAGAAATTGAGGAGGAACTAAAGAGAGTCTTGACGAGGGTAAAGAGGAGAGTGAAAAAGCTGGCTTGAAACTCAACGTGAAATAAACTAAGATGACATCTGGTCCCATCACATCATGGCAAATAGAAAGGGAAAAATGGAAGCAGTGACAGATTTTCTTTTCTTGGGCTCCAAAATCACTGCGGATGGTGAAATCAAAAGATGTTTGCTCCCTGGAAGGAAAGCTATGACAAACCTATACAGCATATTAAAAAGCAGAGACATCATTTTGCCGACATTATGTTTATATGATCAAAGCTATGGTTTTTCCAGTGATGATATACAGATGTGACAGTTGGGACATAAAGAAAGCTGAACATTGAAAAATTGATGCTTTTCAATTGTGGTGCTAGAGAAGACTCTTGAGAGTCCATTGAACTCCAAGGAGATCAAACGAGACAGTTCTAAAGGAAATCAACCCTGAATATTCACTGAAAAGACCGTTGATGAAGCTCCAATTCTTTGGCCACCTGATGTGGAGAGTCAACTCATTGGAAAAGACCCTAATGCTGGGAAAGACTGAAGGTAAAAGGAGAGGGGGATGACAGAGGGTGAAATGGTTAGATAGCATCACTGACTCAATGGACATGAATTTTAGCAAACTCCAAGAGTTAGTGGAGAACAAAAGAGCCTGGAGTGCTGCAGTCAATGGGGGTCACAAAGAGTTGGACACAATTTAGCAACTGAACAACAACAATTTGATCTCTTCATATTACAGTTTGCAAAGTTTTCTCCTATTGTGGTCAATACTGAAATCAGACTGATTATATTCTTTGCAGCCAAAGATGGAGAAGCTCTATACAGTCAGCAAAAACAAGACTGGGAGCTGACTGTGGTTCAGATCATGAACTCCTTATTGCCAATTCAGACTTAAATTTAAGAAAATAGGAAAAACCACTAGACCATTCAGGTATGACCTACATCAAATCCCTTATGATTATACAGTGGAAATGACAAATAGATTCCAGGGATTAGATCAGATAGACAGAGTGCTTGAAGAACTATGAACAGAGGTTCATGACATTGTACAGGAGGCAGTGATCCAGACCATCCCCAAGAAAAAGAAATGTAAAAAGGCAAAATGGTTGTCTGAGGAGGCCTTACAAATAGCTGAGAAAAGAAGAGAGGCGAAAGGCAAAGGAGAAAAGCAAAGATATACCCCTTTGAATGCAGAGTTCCAAAGAACAGCAATGAGAGATAAGAAAGCCTTCCTCAGTGATCAATGCAAAGAAATAAAGGAAACAATAGAATGGGAAAGACTAGAGATCTCTTCAAGAGAATTAGAGATGCCAAGGGAACATTTCATGTAAAGATGGGCACAATAAAGAACAGAAATGGTATGGACCTAACAGAAGCAGAAGATATTAAAAAGAGGTGGCAAGAATACAGAGAAGAGCTATACAAAAAAGATATTTATGACCCAGATATCCACGATGATGTGATCACTCACTCACCTTGAGCCAGACATTCTGCAACGTGAAGTCAAGTGGGCCTTAGGAAGCATCACTATGAAGAAAGCTAGTGGAGGTGATGGAATTCCAGTTGAGCTATTTCAAATCCTAAAAGATGATGCTGTTAAGGTACTGCACTCAATATGCCAGAAAATTTGGAAAACTCAGCAGTGGCCAAAGTGGAAAAGGTCAGTTTTCATTCCAATCCCAAAGAAAGGCAATGCCAAAGAATGCTCAAACTACTGCATGATTGCACTCATCTCACACACTAGCAAAGTAATGCTCAAAATTCTCCAAGCCAGGCTTCAACAGTACATAAACTGTGGACTTCCAGATGTTCAATCTGGATTTAGAAAAGGCAGAGGAACCAGAGATCAAATTGCCAACATCTGTTGGATCATGGAAAAAGCAACAGAGTTACAGAAAAACATCTACTTCTGCTTTATTGACTATGCCAAAGCCTTTGACTGTGTGAATTACAACAAACTGTGGAAAATCCTGAAAGAGATGGGAATACCAGACCACCTGACCTGCCTCCTGAGAAATCTGTATGCGAATCAGGAAGCAACAGTTAGAACTGGACATGGAACAACACAATGGTTCCAAATCGGGAGAGGAGTACATCAAAGCTGTATATTGTTACCCTGCTTATTTAATTTATATGCAAGATACCTCACATGAAACGCTGGGCTGGATGAAGCACAAGCTGGAATCAAGATTGCTGGGAGAAATGTCAATGACTCAGATATGCAGATGACACCACCCTTATGGCAGAAAGTGAAAAAGAACTAAAAAGCCTCGTGATGAAAGTGAAAGAGGAGAGTGTAAAAGTTGGCTTAGAACTCAACATTCAAAAAACTAAGATCATGGCATCCAGTCCCATCACTTCGTGGCAAATAGATGGGAAAACAGTGGAAACAGTGAGAGACTTTATTTTGGGGGACTCCAAAGTCACTGCAGATGGTGACTGAAGCCATGAAGTTATAAGACGCTTGCTCCCTGGAAGAAAATCTATGACCAGTCTGCACAGAATATTAAAAAGCAAAGATATCACTTTGCCAACAAAGGTCCATCTAGTCAAAGCTATGGTTTTTCCAGGAGTCATGTATGGATGTGAGTTGGACTATAAAGAAAGCTGAGCGCTGAAGAATTGATGCTTTTGAACTGTGGTGTTGGAGAAGACTCTTGAGAGTCCCTTGGACTGCAAGGAGATCAAAGTAGTCAATCCTAAAAGGAATCAGTCCTGAATATTCATTGGAAGGACTGATGCTGAAGCTGAAACTCCAATACTTTGGCCACCTAATGGGAAGAACTGACTCATTGGATAAGACCCTGATGCTGGGAAGGATTGAAGGCAGGAGGAGAAGGGGACAGCAGAGGATGAGATGGTTGGATGGCATCATTGACTCAATGGACATGATTTTGAGCAAGCTCCAGGAGCTTGGTGATTGACAGGGAAGCCTGGTGTGCTACAGTCCATGGGGTTGCAAAAAAACAGACGCGACTGAGCAACTGAAGTGAACTGATGTGCCAAAATCTGTACTGTGATGGATTACAGATGGAGTACATTCATCTCCAGTGAAGAGACTGACAGTGTGATACAACCTAACTGTTCATCATATAATCAGTTCCATGTGAGTCTTATTTTGTGTGTTTTCCTCATTGTTTACCTTTAAATATGCACCCCTCTCTCACAACACATTATAATCTTTGACATAAATGGCTTCATGTCCCCACTCTTTGAATGTTGTCAGCCCACCTGACAAGGAGCAGGAGACACATCCTTTTACGCAGGTTAGGTGTTCAGAACAAGTGAAAAGCAGTAGTTTTAGTCTGTGCTGCCTCTACCTCCTCCTGCATGGTCACTCTCAAACCCTTCAATAACAACAAACACATATCACTTGTCAGTGTAGTGCCAGGCATTGTGAAAAGCACAGGTACCCCACAGGACAAGAAAGATGTGCTCCCTTTTTTTGTAGTGTAGCATATTACACGTGCAATCGCCAGTGTGGATGTGATATGAAGAAAGATGCGGGGAGTTAAGGGAGACCCCAGGAAATTAGACAGAAGCAATGATATTTTGAAAATGAGGCCATAGAGCCAGGCAGGGATCCATGAGAGCACATACAGTGTAGATTCAGATCAGGAAATGAGCTAAATCACAAAGTCCTTGTACAGTGCTCAAAGCTTCTTTTCATGATATAGCCATGAAAGACAAGGGAACTGAGCTTGCATTCTCAACTAACTGCCCTTTTTAGAAAAGCAGCTTGTCTATCTCAATAAAGAGAAGGCAGATGTCAGTTTATTTCTGCCCTCCAACCCAGTAACCACTTTCCCTTTCCTGCTCACCTTCATGTTCAGGGTTTCTTCAGCATTCTTCATTTCATGTCTGTGTGAAACTTTCTTAATTTTCATTAAGCCCTCATCTGGTTTATTTGTGACAATCAGCCACTGAGCAGATTCAACCAACAACCTGATTAAAGAAGAGCACACAAGTGCAGTCAGCTTTCCCTTGCTTATTTGTCACCTGATTATTGGCAACAGATACTTTTTGCTTTTCATCTATATCTAGAACTTCAGTTGTTGGATTAGGAAAGAAATTATGTTCTATTATACAAATACTAGGAAAATACGAGAATGACTATTGTGGGCATTTTACCTGAAATGTATAGCACACGCAGTCTTATACAGACTTGGGAGTCAAATTTCCTCTGTGCTTAATCAGCAGATTTTCCAAGAAGCTTATGAGGCTTAAGCTTGAGAGTCTTCCACATGCATAATTCCCTTCCAAAGTTTGTCTTAAGTTCTATCAAATTTGTGCTCACAGTATATATTTATAAAATATTCTTTTTTTTAAAAGCCCTCCTATTATGTAAGCTTAAAGCCCAACAACATGTGCTCCAACCATGAACTGCTCCAACCATGAACTGCTCTTAGTAACCTGTTGTTAGTCGCTAAGTACACAGATGAGCCACTAATTTAAATTAGTCTCAGTTTTCTCATCAAGACAGTGGAGAAATTAATGCCACTGTCCTTGTGGGCTTGTTATGAGACTAGAATGAAATAACGGTTGTGTCTGGCATGGATTGCACTTTCCTCTCTCTCTAAACTCCTCTCAGTGTATTAAATCTATAGTCATTTCTTTATGAGTGATGAAATCTCATTCTCCCTAGACTGGTTTTAAGTGTAATGATGAAGCATAAATAAATGTTAAAATTATCTAAGAGGGTAGGGACTGCTGAACACATGATGTAAAGCACCTAAACTGCATGCCAGTTTTATTACTGGAAAAAACTATGCTTCTATTATGTCAGCTAACTATATGGATAAATTTGTTGCCTCTTCCTTTTATCCAATTTCACCTACAAAAATGAAAATAAAAACTTTGCCATGATGTGATTCATTCCAAAGCCAAAAATATTAAAGGTGCTTACTTTTTAAATATTTGAGTGCATTTTACATTAAGGAAAATAACACTAAAATAATTCTATGACTGCTACACAGAGTAAGATACATGAAGAAGGATGGCAGAAAATACTTAGATTTCTCTGGAAGAAAAGTCATTGTCACTCCCTGTTGTGCTTTTCAAATCTCAGTTTGCGCAGAGTGAACAGATGAGAGACATGGGTTTTACTTCCAAACAATTAGATATGATCCCTGGAGTAAGACTACTCTGATTCAATATGCATTTTCATCCCAGGTACCCATAAGACCGAGTGAGAGAGAAGGCTCATACCTTGAGGAGAAAAAGAAGACAAAGAACGTTACAGACACCACCAGCTGCAGGGTGCGCCACTCTCGAAAGACAAAAGCCAGTCCTCCCAGCATTGTCTGTCCAATACTAAAGGTACAGGATAACAGTGTCATTACTATGGTTTGTGACTGGGAACTTAGCCACTCTATAACTGAAAGAAACCCAATTGAGATACTAATGTCAGATAAAGGTGAAATTTCAAGGTCAAATTCAAGACTTGGAAAATGGATTAGATCACAGTTGTGGACTTACCAAGCATGTTGTTATTTGCTATGATGACTACAGCAGAACAACCTGACTAGAAGCATAGTAAGCAGTCAATGAGGAAGGTGGGAGCAAAGGCTGCACAGGTCCCAGAGATGGCGAGCTGGAGCAAACAGCACCTGAGAATCAACTTTCGCCCAAACCTAAGAAACAGAGAGTCAGCTTAGATTATGGGAGTAATAGTAATACATGGTAAGAAACTCAGAAAGCAAAAGCATACTCTGAAATTTAGACAGTGTTTTTTTTTTTCTAATTTTATTTTATTTTTAAACTTTACATAATTGTATTAGTTTTGTCAAATATCAAAATGAATCCGCCACAGGTATACATGTGTTCCCATCCCGAACCCTCCTCCCTCCTCCCTCCCCATACCATCCCTCTGGGCCGTCCCAGTGCACCAGTGTTTTAATAAGTGATTCATGAACCTGAAATCTTGAAAAAACAAGAGCTAAATCAACACATTTCTCCAAAAGTAACACTCTTTGTCTATGTAGTAGCCTAAGAATCTAAAAACTTCATTCTCTAGTCAGCAGGAGGCAATTGACATCAAGTTATATCATATTAAAGAAACCACAGTATTGGAAATTGTAATATTACTGTATTACTCTTGATGAAAGTGAAAGAGGAGAGTGAAAAAGTTGGCTTAAAGCTCAACATTCAGAAAACTAAGATCATGGCATCTGATCCCATCACTTCATGGAAAATAGATGGGGAAACAGTGTCAGACTTTATTTTGGGGGGCTCCAAAATCACTGCAGATGGTGATTGCAGCCATGAAATTAAAAGATGCTTACTCTTCAGAAGGAAAGTTATGACCAACCTAGATAGCATATTCAAAAGCAGAGACATTACTTTGCCAACAAAGGTCCATCTAGTCAAGGCTATGGTTTTTCCAGTGGTCATGTATGGATGTGAGAGTTGGACTGTGAAGAAAGCTGAAGGCCGAAGAATTGATGCTTTTGAACTGTGGTGTTGGAGAAGACTCTTGAGAGTCCCTTGGACTGCAAGGAGATCCAACCAGTCCATCCTAAAGGAGATCAGTCCTGGGTGTTCTTTGGAATTATGCTAAAGCTGAAACTCCAATACTTTGGCCACCTTATGCAAAGAGTTGACTCATTGGAAAAGACTCTGATGCTGGGAGGGATTGGGGGCAGGAGGAAAAGGGGACGACAGAGGATGAGATGGCTGGATGGCATCACCAACTCAATGGACGTGACTTTGGGTGAACTCCGGGAGTTGGTGATGGACAGGGAGGCCTGGGGTGCTACAATTGATGAGGTCACAAAGAGTCAGACACGACTGAGCGACTGAACTGAATTGAACTGAATATTACCGTAAACATCCATTTAACAAGTATGTGTATCCAGCAAAGTAGAGAGTCTCTATAGAGTGTCTAGAATGCATGGAGCTAAAAGTATACTTGAGTCTCTAAATTACAGCTGAAAAAAAAAATGTTAGTTGCTCAGTCATGTCTGACTCTTTGCAACCCCATGGACTGTATAGACTGCTAGGCTCCTCTGTTCACGGAATTCTCCAGGCAAGAATACTGGAGTGGGTTGCCATTCCCTTCTCCAGAGTATCTCCTGGACTCAGGGATCGAACCCAGGTTTCCTGCATTGCAGACAGATTCTTCACTGTCCGAGCCACCAGGGAAGTCCTGAGCCACTGCAAAGTATCAGGGAACAATGCATTAAAGTTGTTAAAGCTTTATGTAAAATCACTCAATTGAATCTGGATTTTCAGTTCTCAAGCAACATGCTTTCCTAGAACAATATGAGCTCCATAAGCCAGACAGAAGAAATTACATAATTTTTTCAGGGGAAAGATTAATGTAAGATGGTGAATCAAGGGGAAAAGAAGGTGAAAGACAAATGAGGAAAAGGGAATTTGGTTTTCCGTGGGCGTCAGGAAAAGGGGACCTTAGTGTATATGACTTGGACTACATAGGATGTGCTAATATATACACCCAGTAATAAAAACTAACGTACAAATTTTGGAATTCGGAATTCCTCTGCAAGGTTTGAAATAGAATTCTTTAAAAATTCAAATAGTGCACCAAAAAAACTGGAAAATGTAAAAACATAGGAACAAAAATAATACCAAATAAGCATTTTAGTAATCATTATTATCATCAAGATTGAAGGCAGGAGAAGGGGACAACAGAGGATAAGATGGTTGGATGACATCACTGACTCAATGGATGTGAGTTTGAGCAAACTCTGGGAGAAGGACAGGGAAGGACAGGGAAGCCTGGTGCGCTGCAGTCCACGGGGTTGCAGAGTCAGCCCCATGGACTGAACAACTGAACAACAACATAATCATCAATAAAATGGTACAGGGAGGGAGGAGGGAGGAGGGTTCAGGATGGGGAACACATGTATACCTGTGGTGGATGCATGTTGATATATGGCAAAACCAATACAATACTGTAAAGTTAAAAAATAAAATAAAATATTAAAAAAAAGAAAGTTATGTAGAAAAAATTAAAGTGATAGACTGAAACGAATCATAACAACAATCACATCAAACAAGTTGCTAATGACCTAAACCGTCTATCACATGAGGGAGATTATCAAAGGGTTAAAAAAAGACCTAATTTTAAGTACAATAGTACTTAAAATATTGTGGGTTGAAAGTAAATTGACAGTAAAAAAAAATATTTAGTTCAAATAGTAATTATAAGATGCCTGGTGTCTTTACATTATCATCAAATAAAACAAATTTCAAAACAAAAGACATTTACAGAAATAATAATGCTGAAAAGGTCAAATGTATATGAACTCAACAAAAGCTTGAAATACATGAAATAAAACTGACAGAATTAGATACAGAGTTCATATTCTGCAATCATTAATTTATAACTCTTCATTCACCTTATTCTTCTGATACCTTAAATCTACTTTCTGCCTCCACTAATTTGCCTAGTCTTAGCTAGTTCTTGTGAATTCTGTTTCACAATGATAGGAAGAGCTGACATCGAAGGATCAAAAAGCGACATCATTGTGAACGTTTGGCCGCCGCAAGCCAGTTATCCCTGCGGTAACTTTTCGGACACCTCCTTCTTAAAACCCCAATGGTCAGAAAGATCGTTCTTTTGTAAGTGGATGCATACGTTTGTCCTGTGCCTGGTTTATTTCATTCAGCGTATTTTTTTCATAGTTTATTTATGTTGTACCAAGTACCAGAACATCATTCTATTTTCAGGATGAATAATATCCTATTGTGTATATTCACCATATTTGTTTACCCATTAATCTGCTGATGCATACTTGGATCACCACCTTCAGGTATTATAAATAATGTTGTAATGAATACTGATGTACAGCTATCAAACTCGCTGTTTTTAATTTTTTAGAGTATATACCTAGGAATGGAATTGCTGGTTCATGTGAAAATTCTGTTTAGACTTTTTTTTAATTTGTTTTTTAAATTATTATTATTTTTTTTACTTTACAATATTGTATTGGTTTTGCCATACATCAACATGCATCCGCCACGGTTGTACACGTGCTCCCCATCCTGAACCCCTCTTCCACCTCCCTCCCCATACCATCCCTCTGGGTCATCCCAGTGCCCCAGCCCCAAGCTTCCTGTATCCTGCATCGAACCAGGACTGGCAATTCGTTTCTTATATGATATTATACATGTTTTAATGCCATTTGACAATCTGCCAAACTGTTTCCCATCTTGTTGTTGTTATTCAGTCACTAAGTTGTGTCCGACTCTGCGCACCAGGCTTCCCTGTCTTTCACTATCTTCTGAAACTTGCTCAAATTCATGTCTATTGAGGATTCATCATTTTATATTTCCACTGTCTTTGAATGAGGGTTTCAACTTCTCTACTTGCTCACCAACACTTACTATTTCTGCTTTTTTAAAATTATAGCCATCCAGTTAAAATAAATAAATTTATATTAAAAAATAATAAAATTATGGCCATCCTAGTAGGTGTGATATGGTTTGCCGTACAGTTTTGACTTGCATTTATTTAATAAGTGATGACGTTGGGATCTTTTTATGTGCTTATCAACTACTTGTATATCTTCTTTATAGAAATATACTCAAGTCCTTTGCTAATATTTAAATTGGTTTATCATTTTGTTATTGGATGGTTCATATATTCTGGATATTAAATACTTTCAGCTGTGTTATTTTAAAATATTTTCACCCAACTTGTAGGTTATCTTTTATTCTCTTGATAATAACTTTTGATGCACAAGGTTTTTAATTTTGATGAAGTCTGATTAAGCTATTTTTGTTGTTGTTGTTTGTGATTTGCATGTCTAAGAATCCATTACCAAATACAAGGTTATGAAGATTCACTTCTATGCTTCCTTTAAGAGTTTTAAAGTTTTAACTCTTACATATAGGTTATTAATTCACTCAGCTTTTGCATATAGAGTGAGAGAAGAGTAAACTTTTTTTTTTATTTTGTATGGGCATTTAGGGGCTTATTAGGTGGCACTAATGGTAAAAAAAAAAAAAAATGCATGCCTATGCAGGAGACATTAAGAAACGCAGGTTCAATCCCTAGGTTGGGAAGACCCTCTGGAGAAGGGCACAGCAACCTACTCCACTGTTCTTGCCTGGAGAATCTCATGGACATAGGCGCCTGGAGGGCTACAGTCCACAGGGTCGCAAAGAGTCGGACATGACTGAAGTGAATTTGCAGGCGTGAACATGGATATTTAGCGGTTAAGTACCATTTCCTGAAAACATTTTTCTTTTCCACACTGAGTGATCTTGGCACACTTGACAAAAGTCAGTTGGCTCTAAATGTACAATTTCATTTCTGGACTCAGTTCCTTTTTGTTGGTTTGTACCTCTCCTCTATCCTTATGGCAGTACTATAATATTTGGTTATGGCAGTTTTGTAGTAGTCAAAAAGTGTGGGTCCTCTGAATTTATCCTTCTTTTTAACATTGTTTGGCTCTTTGGAGCTCCAAATTCATATAAATTTAAAGTTCAGCTTTTCCATTTCTATAGAAAACAATGTTGGAATTTTGATAGGGATTTCACTGAAACTCTTGATTGCATTAAGTAGATTGACTAGTTGCCAACATTAAGTCTTCCTACAGCATTAACATGGGATTCCTTTCCATTTGTTTAGGGCTTTCTATTTCTTTCAGCAAGGCTTTATAGTTTACAGTATACAAATCTTTTATCTCTTAGATTAATTTTATTGATAGGTAGTTTATTTTTTTAGAAGATATTGTAAATGTAATAACTTTCTCAATTTCATTTTCTGCTTGTTCATTGTGGTTATATAATTGTGTGTTTTTCTTGTACCCTACAACTTTGTTGAATTCATTCATGAACTCTAATAGCTCTCTTGTGCATTCTTTGGAATTTTAAATTTGTATAATCATGTCATCTACAAAAATAGATAGACTAAAGTTTTTCTTTTCAATTTGGATAAATTTAATTTCTCTTTCTTATCTAATTACTCTAATTAGATTCTTCAGTACAATGTTGATTAGCAACAGTGAAAGCAGACATCCTTGACTTGCTCCCGAAGTTATTGTGAAAGTTTTCCTTTCACCATTGAGCTTAATGTTAGTTGTAGTTTTTTTCTTAAATACCCTTTAACTTATTGGGTTCCCTTTTATTCTTAGTAGTCTTATTTTTATCATGAAAGAGTGCTAGGTTTTATAAAATGCTGAATTGTACATTTTATAAAATGTATCAATTGAAATTATGCTTTCTTTTTCTATTAAAGTGCTATATTACATTGATTGATTTTCTTATGATGAACTACCTTTGCATTCCTGGGATAAATCCTATTTGTTCATGGTATATAACTTTAAATATGCAGTTGGATTCAGTCTGCTAGCATTTTGCTGCAGATTTTCTGTTCATAAAGGATGTTGCTCTGTTGTTTTCTTGTGATGTCCTTATCTGGCTTTGATATCAGAGCAGCACTGGTCCCATAGAGTGAGTTAGGGAGCTTTCCTCCTCTTCTGTTTCATGGAAAAGTTCAAGAAGAATTGGTGTTCATGTCGGGTTGGTCAAAGGGTCATTCATTTCTCCCCCATTAGATGGCTCTATCAGTGCTTAGTTGTCTTTAACTTCATTCAAAATAATTTTGTTACCTGGTATTCTGACAGCTGCCATATCAGTGTGCCTTTTAAAAACTTATCAAAGTTGGTGAATTTTTGTGTAGCCATTTTAATATTGAAGATGAAAGAGAAAAAGCAACATTTTCAGCATTGTTGCTTGTTATTGTCCCCAGTCACATCCAACTCTTTGTGACCCTGTGGTCTGTAGCCCGTCAGGCTCCTCTGCCCATGGAATTCTGTAGGCAAGAATACTGGAGTGGATTGCCACTTCCTACTCCAGGGGATCTTCCCAACCTAAGGATTGAAGCCATGTTTCTTGTGTCTTCTGCATTGGCAGGTGGATTCTTTATCACTGAGGCACCAGGGAAGCCAACTTATTAACAATTAAAAGCAAATGGGTTGAATTTTCCCATCAAAAGAGAGAGTCACTAAATGGATTTTTTAGAAAAGGACTGAACTATATTCTTCTTACAAGAGGCTCACTTCAGCTTTAAAGACATACATAGGCTCAAAGTGATGGGACAGGAAAGGATACTCTATACAGAGTACAATCAAATGAGAATTTTTTTGTCTGATACTTACATCAGACAAAACAGACTCCAATCAAAAATGGTAAGAAGACACAAAAAGGTGCATTACATAATGATAAAGGAACCATTTATCAAGATGATATATCAGTAATAAATAATTATGCAACTAACACCAGAGCACCTCAATATATTAAGCAAATGCTAACATATGTGAAAGGAGAAATAGACAGCAACACAATAATATTGGTGGGCCTCATTACTTTGTTTTCAACAATGTTTAGCCAGATTAAGAAAGTTAGAGAGAAGACTCAAATAAAAAATTAAAAACGAAAGTGGAGACACAGGGTTATAAGGTACTACTCAAATATTTCTGTGTTTTAATAAAATAAATAAAACCTTTAATAAAATAAAATAAAACCTTTAATTAAAAAAAAGGTTAACCTATAAGAAATGGGTAAGTTCCTAGACACATACAATCTACCGAGACTGAATCATAAAGAAATGGAAAAATATGAACAGACCAATAATGACTAAGGAGATTAAATCAGTAATATAAACCACCCCTTCTCACAAAAAAAAAAAAAGAAAGAAAGAAAAACAATGCAAAACCTGGACAAGAGGTTTCACAGGTGAATTCTACCAAACATTAAAAAATGAATTAAACCAGTTCCTTTCAAACACTTCCCAAAAAATTTGAAGAGGAGGAAACACTCTCAAACTGATTTTAGAAATCCACCACTTTTCTGATTCCAAAGTCAGATAAGGACACTCCAAGAAAACTGCAGACCAACATCTCTGCTGAATACAGATGCAAAACATTCTCAACAAAATATTAGTAAACCAAATTCAATAGCACACTAAAAGGATCATAAAACATGATCAAGTGGAATTCACCCCCAGGATGTAAGGATTACTCAAGATATGTGAATCAATAAATGTGAAAAACCACATAATGGAATGAAAGGTAAATTAGTATGATCATGTCAAGAGATACAGACAAAATCCAACATCCTTTAGTGATAAAAATAATTATTTGGGTACAGAAGAAATGTACTTCAACATAATAAAGGCCATACATGACAAATCCTCAGCTAATATCATACTCAATGCTGACAGGTAGAAGGATTTTCCTCTAAGCTTAGGAAAAAACAAGGGTGCCCACTCACACAGGTCACATTTAACATAATATTGTAAGTTGTAATCAGAGAAAGCAGGCAAGAAAAAGCCATAGAAGTTGGAAGGAAGAATTAAGTTCTCTCTGTTTGCAGATGCTATCATTCTATACACAGAAAATTCTAAAGATTCAACCAAAAATTGAGTGAAGAACAAATTCGGTGAAGTTACAGGATACAAAATCAACACACAGAAATCAATTGCATTTCTGTACACTAACAATGAAATATGTGAAAAAAAAGTATTAAAGAGAACAATTCCACTCACAGTAGCATCAAAAGGCACTTTATTGTGAATTATCATAAAGGCTTTGGTCAGAATACTGTCAACTCTTTTGTGAATTACATTTGGGGTAATTGCATACAAAGTTCACAATTTTCAGGTGAAAGATAAAATGGCTTTAGGCTTATGGATGGTAAGGGATACTTTAAGTCTCTCATTTCTCCTGTGAAAGACTTGAGTGTGCCATCGTTGTCTCTTACTTGAGGATGGACACTGCTGGCACAGGATAACCCAAATTTCTCACACCACAAATTGTGACTCCTGAGGTCTATAGATTAATTAACTCATATTAAGATAATATATGATTGCACGAATACTTAATACAAGGCTTTTATAAGCTGGGCATACACACAGAGGAAACCAGAATTGAAAGAGACACGTGTACCCCAATGTTCATCGCAGCACAGTTTATAATAGCCAGGACATGGAAGCAACCTAGATGTCCATCAGCAGATGAATGGATAAGAATGCTGTGGTACATATACACAATGGAATATTAATTACTCAGCCATTAAAAAGAATACATTTGAATCACTTCTAATGAGGTGGATGAAACTGGAGCCTATTATACAGAGTGAAGTAAGCCAGAAAGAAAAACACCAATACAGTATACTAACGCATATATATGGAATTTAGAAAGATGGTAACGACAATCCTGTATGCGAGACAGCAAAAGAGACACAGATGTATAGGACAGTCTTTTGGACTCTGTGGGAGAGGCGGGGGGGATGATTTGGGAGAATGGCATTAAAACATGTATAATACCATATAAGAAATGAATCGCCAGTCCATGTTCAATGCAGAATTCAGGATGCTTGGGGCTGGTGCACTGGGATGACCCAGAGGGATGGTATGGGGAGGGAGGTGGGAGGGGGGTTCGGGATGGGAACACGTGTACACCCGTGGCGAATGCATGTTGATGTATGGCAAAACCAATAAAATATTGTAAAGTAAAAAAAAAATAATAATATAATTTAAAAAATTAAAAAAAATAAAAGCAAGATAAACATCCACAATTATTTTACAATTCCAGTATTACCTCACTATGCACCAGGTTTTATAGAAATGCCTACCAATTATGGTGGGGCAACCAAGACATGATAACCAATGCGGGAACCCATAAGCATTTAGCTCATTGAGTCCAGTAGGGACTTAACATAAAAATCATGGCAAAGGCCAGCAGTGCTATTCTCTATATCTGTGTTTTTAAAGAAGCTGCACCTCCTGTCTTGAAGCACCTTCCTTTCTGTTCCCATAGATAACTCTTCCTCATATTTCTGGATGAAGTATTATGATACTTACCCTCTAAATACTGTTCTGGAATTTCCCCCAGATCTTGTAGAGATGATATTTCTGTGTCCAGTACACAGAGCTCTGTGGCAACAAAATGTCATTCATCACAATGAGTTGAATTCTGCATTTCCATCCATAGCTCCCTGGGAACCAAGGCAGCTCACCCCAGAGGAAGGGCAGCAGTGATGTGGAGACACTCACCTGTCTGAGAGATGGCCATGTATGAGGCCCCCAACCAGCACTCCAGCCATGACTAGGGATTGAACCACTGATTTCTGTGACTGATGATCACATACAAAGTCCCACTGGAAGAGAAGAAAACCAGCACAAAGGGGCTTCACAGCATCCCATAATCCCTCAATGTGCCCTTCGTGAACACGTTCTGTTTGTTTTTTTTTTTTTTTTTTTTTACTATGTTTATTCATCTGTATCATTTAAGTCTCAGTTTAAGCATGGCTTTTCTAGAATTTCTCAACCAAGTCTTCTAGGTTATAACAGGATCAGTCTTTATATTCACTTAGCACTGCATACCCCAGCGGTCCTCAATCTTTGCCACACATTGGAAACATTGAGTTTTTTTTTTTTAACTTTACAATATTGTATTGGTTTTGCCATATATCAACATGAATCCACAACAGGTATACACATGTTCCCCATCCTGAACCCTCCTCCTTCCTCCCTCCCCGTGCCATCCCTCTGGGTCATCCCATTGTAAGGAAACATTGAGTTTTTAAAAAAATATTGAAGTCTAGATTTCACATCTAGAGTGAAATGTACTCCAGTCTGTTTCTCTGACAAGTAACCAGGGTATTGAAATATGTTCTAATTAAAAATAATATTTCCAATTTGCAACTAGATTGAGAACAAGTGAGCAAGAATAATTTTTCACAAGTAATTACTTGTCTAATCACCAGTCTTTATACTAAAGGTAAAGCTTTGTGATGTTAGAATTCATATCCAGTTGGTTGATTTCACTGTCCTCAATTTTAAATGCTTGGCTTTTAAAAAGGTAAGCAATCATTATTGCTGAAAGAATGAAAGGCAGGTGGGTACACTAATACTAAGCACTTGAACAGTATTTATGCTGTTATTCTAAACACCCAGACCATGTACTCACAATAGTAAATGAGGCTTTACCTCAGTCATGATGGTGGAGGAGAACAAGCAGCGATCATACACCCAGCCATCCACACAGGGCTCTGTGTCCACGTCACTCATGTCGGGAAAGATCCCATTTAGGTGAAGGAGCTGCCACTGTGGATGGAGGAAGCGATGACATTTCTCTGGCTTCAATTTAGAATCCAAGGGGATGGAAATTCCCAGGAGGACATCAAAGCTGAGGGTCCCAGTGTCATTATCAGAGACAGTGGCATTACTGAGGATGTGGACCCAGCAGCGATGCCCTGGAACAGCTGCAGTGAAGTTCTCCAGCAGTATATGGCATGCTATCATCATGAGAGAAGGCAAAGCTAAAAGCATCTGAAGGATCTGGAATTTCCCCAGGCCACCAATTTCATCCTGGAGCTTCTCAAAGGGCACTGTGCAAAGGTGATATTCAAGAGAAGCTACAATGACTTTACAGGGACAAGTTCAGGGGCACAAAAAGTTTCCTTATATTAATTCAAACTATCTACGTGACCTCACACCAGTTTCTCATTAATGAGTCCTGTCACCTTACTTACAACAGAGTAGTTTTCCCAGTCCTTTTGTTATCAGGATATAATACTCTTCTTTTTTTAAAGTAAAGTTATAGAGATAATTATTTACCAAAATACTTTCCATTGTTGACAATGAAATCTGTTTAAAGGTTGACTCTCTGAATGTGCTTGTCCTCAGGGGTTATGTAAAATCAGCATTGGACTTTGACATGAACATGGTCTCTAAATAATCTAAGATAAGCCTGCTACACAGTCTTCAGTATTTCTAGAAAGTGGAATTTGAGAGACATGGAAGTAAATTGCTTTATGATTTTTCTGTGGAAAGAATAGGAAACAAATGTTCTCTTGTTTAATACTGAATTTGATTAAAATAATTAAATAAAATTAATTAAATTTAATTAATTTTAATTTAATTAATTGATTAATTTAAAAATTAATTAAAATAAAAAATTAAATTAAAAAAAAACTAGCCCTACTAGTTTTCAGTAGCTGATATATTATGCTTCAGTTTAAATTACACAAAAAACTCACAATAATTTTAAGTTCCTTGAAATATAGGTACAGGGGAAAGGCAGTGGTAAACTCATGTGAGTTTATTTTCTTGGATTTATTTATTGGTTTACATAATATATTATTGCTTTACATAATATATGGACTTCTAGATGACTCAGCCAGAAAGAATCTGCCTGCAATGCAGGAGACCTGGTTCAGTCCCTGGGTTGGGAATATCCCCTGGAGAAGGGAATGGCAACTGACTTCAACATTCTTGGCTGGAGAATTCCATGGACAGAGGAGCCTGGTAGGCTACAGTACATGGGGTCACAGAGTTGGGACACAACTGAGCAACTAACACTTTACATAATGTATTAAGTATAATTTATGTGCAATTGTTCAGAATACTGATGAACCGATCCTTTTATCACTATGAAACTGGCCTAGTTATTCTCTGGTAATACTCTTTGATTTCAAGTATATATTTTCTCCTTTTCATATAGTCATCCAAGTTTCTTATATTTAGCATTCGCAAGCTATAACTGTCCAATTCTTTACATAGTTTATTAAAATGTTTA
Organism: Bos grunniens; assembly: GCF_055505025.1. Lineage (NCBI taxonomy): Eukaryota > Metazoa > Chordata > Mammalia > Artiodactyla > Bovidae > Bos > Bos grunniens. Next base: position 9,505,112 of record NC_141193.1, read on the forward strand.
ATGAGATAACTGTAGAGTCACATACAGCAGCAAGAAATAATGTAATGAGAAATTGTCTGCACAGTACCCATTTTCCCCCATAGAAATATTTGCAAGAGTATAGTATATATTAGTACTAACTTATTGATAGTGATACAATGCACTAACCTTATTCAGACTTCCCCACTCAGTTTTACCTGTACATTTGTGTATGTGTTTTGGGGGGAGGTACTTGGTACCATATAGTTTACCACCTGTTCGGCTTTGTGCATCCACCACCACAGTCAAGATACTAGAGATCCATCTCTACTGATATGCATATATATGTATGTATCCCCCTTGAGTATATAAATATATTCACCTCGCACCTGCTCCTGTCTTTCCCTTTGCTATCTTTGGCAACTACTAATCTGTTTTCCACTTTAAAAATCTGTCATTAAAATATTGTTATATATGAATAAAAATATGGGGAAGTGAAGCCATTAGGATTGTGACATAGGTCATTCCTATCTGAGTCCTTCTCCATAGATTAGCTAGCAACTATCCTCAGACAAGTCATCGCTGTGAACATTCCAGAACTTGAGGACAAGGATGAAGCAATCTCTGAAGGACAAAGAGAAAGAGAAAACACTTAAGAAGGACAAGAGGAGTGACTACACTCTGACCACATTATTCCTCCCCCAGCCCAACACAGCACCACACCAAGAGGGCCCCCTTGAGCTTACAGTTTCTCCAGCAAGAAAAAAAGGATCCAAGTGGACATTAATCTGCCATAGAATTATGAGATGCTTCCCAGGAGGCCCAGTCAGGTCTGACCTTGTGGGAATCACTAGGGGAATTCCCAGGCTCAATCACTGGGAATCAAATTGAGATGAAGAAGTGGGCAGAGCTCACAGTAACCAGCACTGAAGTTTTGGTGGGCTGCATTTCTGCTTGCCACGGAATCCAAGTAAAGAGCCCAGCCAGTGGTTCTGTTCATCTGCAGAACTGAGCTGGTAGCCAAAGAGCTCAGTTGGAAATTCTACCTTATTTGGATTTCCAGCCTACAAGCCATACTAGGCATGGTGCTGGCTTATGGCTCTGCCTGAGCAGGGAAGCAAATTCACAAGTCTGCCTAACTTCTGAGTATAGCTTCCATTTCCACCCAATCAGGAACCCTGCCCAGAGAACCCAGGCAGCCACAGTACCCATCTGTGGACAGGAAGTCAAGCCAGAAGTTCTGCTCTACTTTTAAGAATAATCTCTGAACCCATATAACCAAGCACCTTGAACAGTGACCCTCAGAGCCCAATTATTGTACTACCTAGCTGCAAAGCCTAGAAAACAGCCTCACCTTGTATCACAACCCAGCCTATGACCCTGCCTGATCACTGAACATAGTCTGCAGCCTTATTCATCCCTCTTCCAAAAACCTCACCCAAGTGTAGAACATAGCCTGAAGCCCCACACAACAAGGAAGGTTGTACAGTGACCTTCCCTGCTGAAGCAGACCTTTAAAGTCTAGAAGAGGAGACTGTTTGCTCATAGCATAGATGCCAATACAAGGAATCAAGGATTACAGAAAATCAAATGGACATTAAACCACCAAAGGAATTAAAGCTGCAGGAACTGACCTAAAAGAAATGGAGATCTATTAACTGTTTGGCAAAGAATTCAGAATAATCCTTTTTAAAAATTTCAATGAACTACAATAACATACACACAGACAGTTAAACTGAATTACAAAAACAGTGAATGAGGAAAACGAAAAATTCAATATAGAAGTGAGAATAACCCCAAAATAAAAATAAACACATATCCTAGAGCTAAAGAATACAACTGAACTAAAGAATTTAATAGAGAACTTCTATATAAAATTAATATTGCAGAAGAAAGAATCAGTGAACCAGAAGATGGGTCATTTGAAATTATCCAGTCAGAGAAGAAAAAAAGAAAACAAGAATGAAAAAGAGTGAAGAGAAGCTGTGGGACTTATGGGACAGCACAAAGAAAACAATACATGCTTATGAAAATCCAAGAAGGGAAAGAGAAAGGGACAGGAAACTAATTTCAAGAAAAAAATGTCTTAAAAATTCCCAAGCATGGGAAAATAAATGAACATCAGATTCATGGGACCCAGACCCCAAATAAATTAAACCTGAAAGGCATTTACACTGAGACACATATTATTAAATTGTCAGAAGTCAAACACAAAGAAAAAAGTTTGAAAGCACCAGCAAAAAAGTGGCTTTAACTTAAAAGAGAGTTCCCATAACATTATGATCAGATTTTTAAAATTTTTCTTTCTGATTTTTTTGGATCACTTTATTAAGGCAGGATTGATTGGATTTTCAAATGTGAGTCCCCACCTTAGAGAACCAAGCCTGTCAATTTAGCCAGCAATGATTTTTGTCTCCCCCCGCCCCATTAAAAAATGTCATTTCCCGAGGTTGACAAACTCTGCTGGTGACTTGTCTTCAATGGATCACTTTTTAGACAATGAAATATCAATTCCTTGGCCTCCTGTTGATTCCTCTTTAGTGGCAAGCAAAGCTGTCACTGAAAGGCTGCCTGGAGCCTGGTAGCTGACAGGATTCGCCAAAGCTGATAGACACTCAACTGATTCTTTCTGTATGCAGATTGTGTACTCTGTCATGATAGAATGCAGATTTTTAAAAATTTATTGAAGTGTAGTTGATTTACAATGTAGTGTTAATTTCTGTTAGACAGCAGAGTGATTCAGCTGTATATATTCTTTCTCATTATGCTTTATTATATGATAATTTATTTTTACATCCAGGTGGGCCATATGCCTGTGTACTTCCCAGATCCAAGCTGCTCAGGTTTCCAGGTGCTCTGTGAGGGCACAGTCTCAGGTGGACCATGCGTCTCCTCAGGGGAGCTCGTCTCAGGCTGTGACACTCCTGGCAATACAATATAAAGCCCAGAAATAGATCATTTACAAATAGAATCAACTAACATTTGACAAGTGTTAGTTGCTGACTCATGTCTGACTCTTTGTGACCCCATGGACTATAGCCAACCAGGCTCCTTGGTCTGTGGAATTCCCCAAGCAAGAATACTGGAGTGGGTTGCCATTTCCTCCTCCAGGGGATCTTCCCAACCCAGGGATTGAACTCTGCATTGCAAGCAGGAGATGTAAGAGATGAGGCTTTGATCCCTGGGTCAGTAAGATCCCTTTAAGGAGGGCAGGCAACCCATTCCACTATTCTTGCCTGAGGAATCCCATGGACAGAGAAGCCTGGTGGGCTACAGTCCGTAGAGTTGCAAAGAGTCAGACACAAATGAAGCGACTTAGCATGCAAGCAATATTTGACAAAGGAGCCAAGAATACTTATTGGAGAAAACATAGTCTCTTCAGTAAATGATGCTGGAAAACTGGATATTCATGCGTGAAAGAAACTGGACCCTCTCATAGCACTTACAAAAAATAATACTCAAAATGGGTTAAGAACTTAAACACACAACCTGAAAATGTGTAACTCCTAGAAGAAGACATAGGAGGAAAGCATTTTGACATTGGTCTTGGCAATGACTTTACTGATGATACCGGACTACAAGCTATATAAGCAAAACTAAACAAGCGGGACTATATCAACTTAGAAAGCTACTACACATTAAAGAAATGATCCATAAATTAAATAGAAACTGTGGTATGACAGAAAATATTTTCAATTTACACATCTGATAAGAAATTAACATCCAAAATACTTAAGAAACACACATAATTTAATAGCAAAAAATCCTACCAATATAAACAAAACACGTGAATAGACATTTCTCCAAGGGAGATATTCAAAAGGCAAACAGATAAATGAAAGCATTTCAATATCACTAATTAACAGGGAAATGTGAACCCAAACTACAGTGAGATACTACCTCACATCTGTTAAAATGATTATCATATAATCATTAAAGAATAAGTGATAACAAGTGCCTACAGTAAGCATGAGGACAAAAATGAAAGGCATGTAGACTGCTGGTGGCAAAGTAAGTTGGAACAACCACTATAGAAAACAATATGGAAAGTCCTCTAAATGCTAATAATAATTGAAAGAAATGAAGTCACCACCTTAAAGAGATATCTGCATCTCATCTCCAGTGTACATTACAGCACTATTTACAGTACTCAAGACATGGAAACAGCCTAGCAGTCTGTCAATGGATGGATAAAGAATATGTGCTTTACATATAAAGTTCTCATCACAGAAAATTGTAACTATGTGAGGTGTTGTATGTGGTAACTAAGGTTATTTTATTAATTATTTCACAATACATACATATATTTAATTATTATGCTGTACATCTTAAACTTACACAATGTTAATGTAAGACATATCTCTTACATTATCTCATGAAGCTGAAAATTGTAATTTTAACCAAATAATAATATTGTGTGTAATATTTTGAAGTTGGCTTTCATACAAATCAAAATTATACAGATATTCATTGAAGTTGCTATCAATAGCTTATTTCTTTCTGCTGCTGAATACATGAAATGTAGATACAAATGTTAATTTAACCCATCACCTGATGAAAGCCATCTAGATAGTTTTTAGGTTTTATATTTGTTTGTTCACAATTGAGATATAATAGACAAATAAAATTTATAAGATTAAGATATACTATGTGTTAATTTAATACATTGTATATTGCAATATGATCACCAACATAGTGTTAGTTAACACTTTATTCATGTCACAAAATTATCATTTCCTTTCTGTGGTGAGAACAATTAAGATCTAGGCTGTTACTAAGTTTGAAATTTATAATGTAGTATTATGGACTGGTTTCTCAGTGGTTAAGAACCCATCTGCCAATGCAGGACACCCAAGAGATGCCAATTTGATCCCTGGGTCGGAAGGATACCCTGGAGAAGGAATTAGCAACCCACTCCAGTATTCTTGCCTGGGAAATCCCATGTACAGAGGAACCTGGCAGGCTATAGTCCAAGGGGTCACAAAGAGTTGGACACCACTGAGCGTGAACAGAAACACGAATCATGGACTATGAAAATCACTAACTGTGCATTACACCTCCAGAACTTACTTATCTATGAGTCGCAAGTTTATACCATTAAAATTTTCACGAATTCCCCCAACTTCCAGCCCCAATAACCACCGTTCTACTCCGTTTCCACGAGTTTGACGGGTTTAGATCTGACATCTGTTATACACAGAATGTGTCATTCTCTGACATGTCATTTACCACAGTGTTTTCAACGTCCATCCATGTTGTCACAAACAGTAAGATTTCCTTTCCTGGTGGGTAAACAATATTTCATCATATATATTAGATGTATGCAACGGACACGTGTGTGCGTATATATACATGGTTATCCATCACCAAGTGGTTGACATTTAGATGGTTTCCATATCCTGGAGATTGTAAATAGTGCTTCAATAAATGGGAGGGCAGTTATCTTTTTAATTTCCTCTTTTCATTTCCTTTGGAAAAATGCCAAGAGCAAGATTACTGCATCATATGGCAATTCTATTTTTAATTTTCAGAGGAAACTCCTTGCTGTTTTCCTTAGTGACTGTACTAATTTACATTGCCGCTGATAGTGTACAAAAGTTCGCCCTTGTCCACATCCTCACCAGCACTTACTATCTCATGTCTTCCTGATGATAGCTGTTAACTAAAAATCAAATCAAAGGAGAAATAAAGAATTTTATTTGAGCCAAATAGAGGGTTATAATCTCAGAGACAGTCTTTAGAAAGCTGAGAAGTGTTTCACTTGTTAGAAGTCAAAGGCACAGTCCTATACACTTTTGAGACAAAGGATCATACATAAAAATGACACAGACATTTTATGAAGTTCACAAAGGTACCTAGTTCAGATCTGCACATTTGAAGTGAGCAGCAGGTCTCTGTGATCCCTTACAGAATTAGGAAAATAGAAGTTAACCTTCTAAAGGGTTGCTGACATTGGAAGGAAAAGAAAAAAGAATACTGATGTTTATGATCAAACAGGTTTTATCACCTTTCTGGAGGTCTGGTTAATGTATAATGCAGAAGCACATTGCACTATGGTTTGCAAATATTTTCCCATCTGTACAATGTAACATTACTTAGCAGTAAACAGGAATACAATAGTGATACAAAGAAAAGCAGGCATGACTTTCATATACACGATACTGAGCAAAAGCCAAATGCAAAAAAATAATCAGTCTGTAATTATATTTATGTGATGTTCTAGAATAAGCAAAAGTAATACCTACTGAAATATATAGTGGAGGAGAGATGAGGACTACGGGACAATTCTGACTAAAGAATGAACACAAAAGGTCTTTCTAGGCTGATGGAATTAATCTGCCTGTTTATAGAATTGTGGCTGATACTAATATATGAATTTATCCAAATACACTGAATTTTTTGTCTACTCCATACAATCTTGAACGTACCCAATCTCATCAAATACATTGAATTTTGAACTTAGAATTCATACATGTGACCATGTGTGAATTTTAATAAAGGAACCATGAACAATAACAAAGTGATGTGAATGAAAGTAATTAATACAAACATCTAGAGGGTGGTTTTCATGTTGATGTATGGCAAAACCAATACAATATTGTAAAGTAATTAACCTCCAATTAAAATTTAAAAAATAAAAAATAAAATAAAATATTATTCTGGAGGGACAAATATGTGTCTTCTTAGTTATTAGTGTGTTACAGTTTGTAACTTTGATAGTAGTCAATAGCTGTTTTTTAATAATAATTTAAATATATATATATATATACACATTTTATATACTTTTCTTTGAAGATAGTGAAGGACAGGGAAGCCTGGCATGTTGCAGGCCATGGGGTTGCAAAAAGGCTATAAAAAGTTAGATAAGGTTAGAGAGGTAAAGAGACAGAGGAGGCTATATCTAATATTGAAGGTAAGAGTGTTTAATTTTATTCTACATGAGATGGAAGCCACAAGAGATATATGAGCTGAGATCTGGCATCACATGAAAAATTTTAAAAGACTTCATTGAAAAATTATGTGTGAATTGGAGAAGGGAGAATAGTCCAGGTGAGAAATGAGAGTGAATTAAACTTGCTAAGTAATAATGCAGGTCATTAAGGGCAGTCAGATTTTGAATGTCACTTGAAGAAGGTGGCTCAGATAGTAAAGAATCTGCCTGGAAGGTGGGAGACCCAGGCTTGATTCCTGGATTGGGAAGATACCCTGGAGAAGGGAATGGCAACCCACTCCAGTATTTTTGCCTGGAGAATCCCATGGACAGAGTAGCTTGGCGGGCTATGGTCCATGGGGTCACAAAAGAATCAGAAATGAGTGGGCAATGAACACATGACTGAACAAACATTTGGATGTGAAAATACAGGAAACATTAGGATTTTAAGAAATTTGGTGGGACTGAATGTATTATGTGTATGTCTATGTGCTCAGTACCTCAGTCGTGTTCTACTGTTTGCAAACCCATGGACTGTAGCTTGCCAGGCTCCTCTGTCCATGGAATTCTCCAGGCAAGAATACTGGAATGGTTTGCCATTTCCTTCTTCAGGGGATCTTCCAGGGGAGGGAGTCAAAAGGGGTGGCCTTACAGATGTCTCTTGCCACCTGCTGACACCCAGGCATTATGAGACTTTACACTGGGCTTCCAGGGAAGGGAGGGCTGGAACTTGGCTCAACCAGAAACCAGACCAGACCAGAACAGAATCAGAATTAATTCTCTGCCAACTGAAGGTGATTAGGCTCTGACCTTCATCTCAGGCTGAGGCCCTTTGACCAAACTTGTGGGTCCAGGACCAGGGCACTAGAAAAAATGGTAGGATAGAAAGGATTAAGAAGATGAAAGAGAGAAGGAAGGGGAGAAAGATCAGTAAAGCCTCTTGTTCCTTACCCAATCGGGGCACTCTGGGGAGTCGTCTCCATTAGGAGGAGACCAAGGACAAAAGGATCCCAGTTGCATCCACTGGGCCTGGTCTATGGGCAGGCAAGCCCATTGTTGAGTATCCCAAGTGGTTAGGATGTCCGTTGCAGGAAAGAAGAGTCCCCACCTGAGTCACCATTTGTTGTAGGAAGAGGAACCCCTTTTCCAGGGCCCGAAAGTAGGCTCTTATCTAACACTTGGAAATGAATTGTCTAAGGAGACACACAAACTGACAAAGCAAGAGACTCTATTCGGAAGGGGCACCCGGGGGGAGAGTGGTATGATAAGGGAGCCCAGGAGAACTGCTCTATGGAATGCATTTTGTCTGTGTGTTAGTTGCTTAGTCATGCCCAACTCTTTGGGACCCCATGGACTGTGGCCCACCAGGCTCTTCTGTCCATGGAATTCCCAGGCAAGAATACTGGAGTGAGTTGTCATTTCCTTCTCCAGGGGAACTTCCTGACCCAGGGATTGAACCCAGATCTCCTGCAGGCAGGAGGAGATTGCAGGCAGATTCTTTACCATCTGAGCTATAGGGAAGTCCTCCTGGGACTGATAATTGAATGTATTATAGGAATGGTTAGAAATATAAATAGATGAGAAGAAAATGAGAAAGAATTTTTTTTCTGTGAAAGAAATCAAAGAATAAGGCCGTAGCTGAAAAAGAAAGTGGGTTCATCAGAAGTTTATTCTGTTTTCTGTTTAAATTGGAATACCTCACTCCCTGTTTGTACATCAGGAGCCTGATAATTCTTAGATAAAGCTTATCTCATGCTACAGAATTCTTCTATGTCTTGCATTTCCTTGTCTTACTGAAGGTTGGGGCAGATCTGATTCCACTGGTTTAGTAGAATATGTCTTTAGGATGAAGGCAGCATCTTTCTGGGGCATCTTTCTTGGGAAGCCTTTTGAGGAGGCCTCAATTTTCAGAGCAGTCTTGCCTAATAGAAGTCTCTCATATGGTCTAGGTGCAGTCTGTCTCCACTAAGCAAACATAGATATGAACTCTGGTTTTGCCCCTTTATGCTGTTGAAGGCTTTCAATGAGATCAAATCAATGAAGTGAGCTGCATATCAGTACTTTGATACTTTCCTCTTTATCTTTTTGTATCAACTGTCAGGTTTTCCTTTCTGGTTACCATAATTCATGCATAAAATTTTTTCGAGTTTGGATAGTTTATTTTAACCTGATAACAACTAACTTGAATTGCATGCGAAAACTCTATGAATTTACTTGCCACAAACACATAGGCATGTGCTATTGGTGTCAGAATGTACATTTTCTTATTCTATATTTATAAAAAAATTTATGGTCATGAATTTTTAACTTTTGTATTTAATTTTTATGTCGAGGCTGAAAGGTAATTTACATACCACCATCCCAGTGTTATATTATTATTTGTCTTTACATTTACCTCTACCAGTGAGACTTGTCCTTTTTTATGTGTCTGTGTTGCTGCTTAGCATTATTTATTTGCAACTTAAAGAGCTACCTGAACTTTTCTGAAACAATTATTTTGAATTCTTTGTCAGGCAGTTCATAGATATCCATTTCTTCAGGGTCAGTTCCTGAAGCTGCATTTTGTTTCTTTGGTTGTATCATATTTCTCCAATTCTTCATGATCCTTGTAACCTTGCATTTTTGAGGAAGCAGTCACCCTTTCCAGTCATTACAGACTGGCTTTGGCAGGGAAAGTTCTACACCAGTCACCTTGGCCAGAAACTCTGGACAGGCCAGTTGTCAGGGACCCTGGGTAGGCTGCCTTGTGAGGTTCATGGGCAGAGCCTGATGTCAGAATCCACAGACAGGCTTTCTCTTTCTTTCTGCCATGAAAGAACTTTTAGGCCAAAGGGAGTTTTCTCAGCACTGCTTGTGCTTTGTTGAGAGGAGAGTGACAGGAGGAAAGTGAAGCTTTTCTATTTACCCTTTAAAATGAGTCATTTCTCATTTTTGTGCTACACCAGGCTGATGAAACCTCTTGCCTGAATTCCGAGTATCTTAAAAAGAAACTTTCATCCATGGGCAGTTGTTAAATTGGTGTTTCCATGGAACAGGAAGGCTGGGACATCCTCTTCTGCCATCTTTCTGATGCTGATCTTTTTTTATCATTTGGTCTTTCATTCCATGTTTAAGAAACCATTGACTAACCAAAATCATGAATATGTAATCCTTCTGAAAATTCACAGTTTTAGTTCTTATATTCAAGTCCAGGATTCATTTTGAAACTTGTTTGTTAATGGTCATGTCTGACTCTTTGTGACTTCGTGTACTATAGCCCACCAGGCTCCTCTGCCCACAAGATTTTCCAGACAAGAATACTGGAGTGGGTAGCCATTCCCTTCTCCAGGAGATCTTCCTGATCCAGGAATCAAATCCCAGTCTCCCACACTGCAGGCAGATTCCTTACTGTTTGAGCCACCCGGAAAGCCACATGGAATACGATAGAGGTCCTAAAACCTTATGTGTATGTATATCTTTTTCTCTAAGCATTATCTATGAAGAATGCCTTTCTCCCACTGATTTTTCTGGTCCCCTTCATTAAAAATCAGTTGGCCATAACTTTAGGGTTTATTTCTGTTGTCTCAATTTTATTCCTTTATGTCAAATTCTGTTCTAATGCCTGAATCACACTGTACTATCAGTTCAGTTCAGTCGCTCACTCGTGTCTGACCCTGTGACCCCATGAATTGCAGCATTCCAGGCCTCCCTGTCCATCACCAACTCCAAGAGTTCACCCAAACTCATGTCCATTGAGTCAGTGATGCCACCCAGCCACCTCATCCTCTGTCGTCCCCTTCTCCTTCTGCCCCCAATCCCTCCCAGAATCAGGGTCTTTTCCAATGAGTCAACTCTTGGTGACCAAAGTATTGGAGTTTCAGCTTTAGCATCAGTCCAACACCCAGGACTGATCTCCTCCAGAATGGACTTGTTGGATCTCCTTGCAGTCCAAGGGACTCTCAAGAGTCTTTTCCAACACCACAGTTCAAAAGCATCAATTCTTCGGTGCTCAGCTTTCTTCACAGTTCAACTCTCACACCCATACATGAACACTGGAAAAACCATAGCCTTGTTGAGATGGACCTTTGTTGGCAAAGTAATGTCTCTGTTTTTGAATATGCTAACTAGGTTGGTCATAACTTTCCTTCCAAGGAGTAAGCGTCTTTTAATTTCATGGCTGCAGTCACCATCTGCAGTGATCTTGGAGCCCAGAAAAATAAAGTCTGACCCTGTTTCCACTGTTTCCCCATCTATTTCCCATGAAGTGATGGGACCGGATGCCATGATCTTTGTTTTCTGAATGTTGAGCTTTAAGCCAACTTTTTCACTCTCCTCTTTCACTTTCATCAAGAGACTTTTTAGTTCCTTTTCACTTTCTGCCATAAGGGTGGTGTCATCTGCATATCTCAGGTTATTGATATTTCTCCCAGCAATCTTGATTCCAGCTTGTGCTTCTTCCAGCCCAGCGTTTCTCATGATGTACTCTGCATATAAGTTAAATAAGCAGGGTGACAATATACAGCCTTGATGTACTCCTTTTCCTATTTGGATCCAGTCTGCTGTTCCATGTCCAGTTCTAACTGTTGCTTCCTGACCTGCGTACAGGTTTCTCAAGAGGCAGTTCAGATGGTCTGGTATTCACATCTCTTTCAGGATTTTCCACAGTTTATTGTGATCCACGCAGTCAAAGGCTTTGGCATAGTCAATAAAGCAGAAATAGATGTTTTTCTGGAACTCTCTTGCTTTTTCCATGATCCAGCGGATGTTGGCAATTTGATCTCTGGTTCCTCTGTCTTTTCTAAAAGCAGCTTGAACATCTGGAAGTTCACGGTTCATGTATTGCTGAAGCCTGGCTTGGAGAATTTTGAGCATGACTTTACTAGCGTGTGAGATGAGTGCAATTGTGCGGTAGTTTGAGCATTCTTTGGCATTGCCTTTCTTTGGGATTGGAATGAAAACTGACCTTTTCCAGTCCTGTGGCCACTGCTGAGTTTTCCAAATTTGCTGCCATATTGAGTGCAGCACTTTACAGCCTCATCTTTAAGGATTCAAAATAGCTCAACTGGAATTCCATCACCTCCACTAGCTTTGTTCATAGTGATGCTTTCTAAGGCCCACTTGACTTCACATTCCAGGATGTCTGGCTCTAGGTGCGTGATCACACCATCCTGATTATCTGGGTCGTGAAGATCTTTTTTGTACAGTTCTTCTGTGTATTCTTGCCACCTCTTCTTAATATCTTCTGCTTCTGTTAGGTCCATACCATTTCTGTCCTTTATCAAGCCCATCTTTGCATGAAATCTTCCTTTGGTATCTCTAATTTTCTTGAAGAGATCTCTAGTCTTTCCCATTCTGTTGTTTTCCTCTATTTCTTTGCATTGATCGCTGAGGAAGGCTTTCTTATCTCTCCTTGCTATTCTTTGGAACTCTGCATTCAGAATCCTATATCTTTCCTTTGCTCCTTTGCTTTTCACTTCTCTTCTTTTCACAGCTATTTGTAAGACCTCCCCAGACACCTGCGCAGCCACTGCTCCTTGGACCTGGGGTTGCTCCTCTCAACACTGTACTATAGCTTTGCAGTAATCCTCGAAATTGAAAAGTGAAAGTCCTCTAAGTTTTTCTTTTCCAATATTGTTTTGGCTAATCTGTATCCTTGAATCCATGTTAATATTAATAACAAAGATATTACAAATTGACAATTAATGATATCATTGACAATTAAAGTCAATTTCTGCCCCAACAAGTCAGCTGAGATTTGGGTAGAAATTGTGTTGAGAAGCATTGCTTTATTGACAACACTAAGCTTTTTGATACAAGACTGAGAGCTATCTTTCCATTTATATATTAGAGATCTTTATTTTCTCAGAACACTGTTTTTTTGGTTTATAGTTGACAATTCTTACACTCCTATTAATTTGTTAACAGAAAATACATATTATAAAACAATGTTTGTTTCATGATGAGAGTAGAAGACTAACACTATGAGTCACTTAAAAAGTTCTGGAGTTCAGTCGTAGAAATGGGATGAGCAGCTTTTGTATCACTCTGGGAGGACACCCTCCTGAGGCACCCCATGCTCCTGCAGGACATGTGGGGCACAGCACACATGGGGGAGCGTGTGGCTCAGGTCCTGCTGGAAGCCCAGGGAGCCTGCATGGTCCATCCAAGATGCTCTGGCCACAATGATCAAAGAGAAAAACCTGGGGTCAGAAGGGAATTGGTTCCTGGAGGGGCCAGGAAGACTATAGCCTTGCCCCTCCCTATTCTGGACTGTAGAAGAGTCTCCTGGGCTGATGGTCCTGGTTGAGAAGATGGTGCCCAGTGGCCTTATGCTGGGTTTGTCCCCCAGGTGTCTGGGCCAAGGAAAAGCTGAAACTTTTTCTAATATGACCTGCCACTTCTCAATGGTGAGGCTGAAGTACCAAATGTATGTGTGGTCTCAGTGTGTGAGAGCTGCTGGCTGAAATTTTTGTACTTTATGTCCTGTCCATACTGGAGGAAGTGGCCAGGGTTAGCACCTCAAGCAGCAGCTCTGAGCTACAGAAGAAGAGCAAGATGCTGTTCATGATGGCTTCCAGGCGGATCACAGAGGTCTGCAACAGCAGGTAATAGGAGGCCACCATGGTGGACAGGAAGGTCAAGACCACATTAATACCATGTGGCATCTTCCATTGGCAGAGACTTCCCTTTGTACCAAAAAATAATCCAATTACTTCAGTTCCAAGATACAGGAAGAGCATCATCACATCCGGCACTAGATTGGCTGTTGGAAATGGGAGCAGGAGATCTTTAGACAGAAATGCAAAGGGTTCTAGCAGGAAATAGGTAGCACAATACCATCCATTCATAAAGGACAGGATTTCCAGGAGGGTATCTCACCTCATGGTACCATCTTCAGACTTTATCTATTAATTTTTTCTGTGTATTTTATTCTCTGTGTTACTCTTTTAAATAGATTTTTATAAGATTTATTTTTGGATTGTCTATTGCTAGTGTGGGTCAGATGGTAAATAATCTGTCTGCAATGTGGGAGGCCTGGGTTTGATCCCTGGATTGGGAAGATCCCTTGGAGGAAGGCATGGCAACCCACTCCAGCACTCTTGCCTGGAGAATCCCCATGAACAAAGGAGTCTGGTAGGCTATAGTCTATGGAGTCACAAAGAGTTGGACATGACTGAGCAACTAAGCATAGCACACACATTGCTAGTGTAGAGAAATACAACTGAGTTTTACAATTTATTTAGTATTCTGCAAAGTTGGTAAACTCATTTGTTACTTCTGATGGATATTTAGTGGATCCTTGGGAATTTCCACATACAAAATTATGTCATCTACAGATAAATACAGTTGTATTTTTTATTTTCTTATATATATATATCTTGTATTTATTTTCCTTCTCTTAGTTACCCTCACTAAAACTTTGAATACATTGTTGAATATACATGGTGATAGTTGACATCATTATATTTTTCCTGGATTTATGGTGAAGAAATCAGTTTTTCACTATTTAGGATGAGAATTTCTGTAGGTTCTTTATATTTTCTCTTTATTAGGGGTTATAGTTGATACACTCCATAATTGTACATCTTGTGGAGATTGTACATATGCATACACTTACAATACCATCACTACACTAAGGAACTAACCATACTATCTCCAGAAATTCCCTTCTGTTCTTTTGAAATCTTTTTAAATGAACACAACATAAGATCCATCCCTTTAACATATCATAAAATGCACAATACAATGTTGCTAACTAACTAACTAACTATATACATATATATATATATATATGTATATAATATATAGCCTTATTCATCTTGAATAAAAAACTTTATACTCATTGGAAAATAATTTTCAACTTGCCCTATCCCTTTAGCTCCTGACAACTACCTTTCATTGTACTCTCTTCTTTTATGAATTTGACTATTTTAAAACCATGTATAAGTAGAATTATGCTGTATTTGTCCTTCAGTAATCAGATTATTTCAGGTATCATAATGTCTATATGCTTATACACGTTGTCCCAATGGCAGGATTTCTCCTTTGTTATGCACAAATAATATTGCATCTTAAGCAAGACTTAAACACAGACTTGGGACTCTAAAAATCTTCAGAAGAAAAAGATAAGGAAGTGGGGTGGTCCTAAGATGGTGGAAGAATAGGACGGGGAGACCACTTTCTCCCCCACAAATTCATCAAAAGAACATTTAAACACTGAGTAAATTCCACAAAACAACTTCTGAATGCCAGCTGAGGACATCAGACACCCAGAAAAGCAGCCCATTGTCTTCAAAAGGAGGTAGGAAAAAATATAAAAGACAAAAAAAGAGACAAAAGAGGTAGGGACGGAGCTCCCAGGAAGGGAGTCTTAAAAAGAGAGAAGTTTCCAAACACCAGGAAACACTCTCACTGCCGAGTCTGTGGAGAGCCTTGGAAGCACAGACGGCAACATAACAGGGAGGAAAAATAAATAAATAATTAAAACCCACAGATTATGAGCCCAACGGTAACTCTCCCAGTGGAGAAGCAGTGCAGACGCCTGCACCCGCCACTAGCAAGTGGGGGCTGGGGAGGGAGGCGCGGGCTGCATTGCTTAGAGTAAGGACCAGGCCTGAATGTCCCAAGGGCAATCTGAGTGAACTAACTTGGGCTAGCAAACCAGACTGCGGGATAGCTACCATGCGCAAAGCCCTAACCTAAGACACCGCCAGGCCCATGCACAGAACAAAAGACTGAACAGAACTAGCCGGCTGCAGACCATCCCCCTCCAGTGACAGGCAGCCAGAGCCAGAAGGGGGCAATCGCAGCCCCAGAGAGATATCATCTACCAAACTGCAAGCAGGCTTCTTTCCTAAGACTTCTTGGGGTCCTGGACATCAGCCTGCAAAGGTGCACTGGTTGTACACCCAGAAAACCAAACTTCAGGGATGGGGGAGGTGATAAGTCGCAGCGACCGCGCTTGCCAAACACCTCATCACCTGAGCTGCTCGGACCTGGGAAGGGCACAAAATGCAGGCCCAATCAAGTCTGCGCCTCTGAGGACTACCTGAGTGCCTGAACCTAAGCAGCTTAGACCTGGGAGGTGCATGCAGCCCAGGGCCGGCCTCGGACGGTGGAGCAACCTAGAGCCTGAGCAGTGTGGGAAGGGAGGGCACAAGCGCCATGAGTGGGGGCAGGCCCAGTGTGGCTTAGACACTGCGAGCACATGCCAGTGTTATTTGTTTGCAGCATCCCTCCCTCCCCACAGGGCGACTGAACAAGTGAGCTTAAAAAAGTGTCCACCACCGCCCCCTTATGTCAGGGTGGAAATCAGACACTGAGGAGACCAGCAAACAGAAGAAGCTAAAACAGAGGGAACCGCCTTGGAAGTGGCAGACGTAATAGATTAAAACCCTGTAGTTAGTACCGACTACATAGGAAGGGGCCTATAGATCTTGAGAAATATAAGCCGGACCAAGGAACTATCCTAAAATGAACTGACCCCACACTGCCGACAACAACAGCAGAGAAAGTCCTAAATATATTTTTACTATTTTTACGATAATTCTTTTTTTTAATTTTTAAAAAAATTTTAAGTTCTCTATTACTCCTTTAATTTTCATTTTTA
Organism: Bos grunniens; assembly: GCF_055505025.1. Lineage (NCBI taxonomy): Eukaryota > Metazoa > Chordata > Mammalia > Artiodactyla > Bovidae > Bos > Bos grunniens. The sequence goes on from NC_141193.1 coordinate 9,521,590, forward strand.
TAACTTACTATTACTTTGCAAAAAAAAAAGACGCTATTTTTTAAAGCAAACTTCATATATATATATATTTTATAATTTTTGTGACTTTTTTTTTCTTCTTTTCTTTAATATTGTATTTTTGAAAATTAAACCTCTACTCTAGATTTTTAATCTTTGCTTTTTGGTATTTGTTATCAATTTTGTACCTTTAAGAACCCAATCTTCAGTACCCATTTTTACTTGGAAGCAAGATTACTGGCTTGACTGCTCTCTCCCCCTTTGGACTCTCCTTTTTCTCCACCAGGTCGCCTCTGTCCCCTCCCCCCACACCTTCTCTTCTCTACCCAATTCTGTGAATCTCTGTGTGTTCCAGAAGGTGGAGAACACTTTGGGAACTGATCACCGTAAGGATTTGTCTCTCTCCTTTTGATTGCCCCATTTTATCCTCCTGACCACCTCTGTCTCCTTCCCCCCTCTTCTATTCTCTGTATAACTCCGTGAACATCTCTGAGTGGTCCAGACTGTGGAGCGCACATAAGGAAGTGATTACTGGCTAGCTTACTCTCTCCTCTTTTGATTCCACCTCATCTCATTCAGGTCACCTCTAACACCCTCCTCCCTCTTCTCTTCTCCATGTAACTCTGTGAACCTCTCTGGTGTCACTCACTGTGGAGAAACTTTTCATCTTTAACCTAGATATTTTATCAATGGTGCTGTATAGAAGGAGAAGTCTTGAGACTACTGTAAAAATAAGACTGAAAACCAGAAGCAGGAGGCTTAAATCCAAATCCTGAGAACACCAGAGAACTGACTCCAGGGAACATTAATCAACAGGAGCTCATCAAACGCCTCCATACCTACACTGAAGCCAAGCACCACCCAGGGGCCAACAAGTTCCAGAGCAATACATACCATGCAATTCTCCAGCAACAGAGGAACACAGCCCTGAGCTTCAATATACAGGCTGCCCAAAGTTACTCCAAACCCATTGACATCTCATAACAGATTACTGGACACTTGATTACACTCTAGACAGAAGAAATCCAGCTCCACCCACCAGAACACCGACACAAGCTTCCCTAACCAAGAAACCCTGACAAGCCACCCATACAACCCCACCCACAGTGAGGAAACTCCACAATAAAGAGAACTCCACAAACTACCAGAATACAGAAAGGCCACCCCAAACTCAGCAATATAAACAAGATGAAGAGGCAGAGAAATATCCAGCAGGCAAAGGAACAGGATAAATGTCCATCAAACCAAACAAAAGAGGAAGAGATAGGGAATCTACCTGATAAAGAATTCCGAATGATGATAGTGAAAATGATCCAAAACCTTGAAATCTAAATGGAATCACAGATAAATAGCCTAGAGACAAGGATTGAGAAGACGAAAGGAAGGTTTAACAAGGACCTAGAATAAATAAAAAAGAATCAATATATAATGAATAATGCAATAAATGAGATAAAAAACACTCTGGAGGCAACAAATAGTAGAATAATGGAGGCAGAAGATAGGATTAGTGAAGTAGAAGATAGAATGGTAGAAATAAATGAATCAGAGAGGAAAAAAGAAAAGTGAATTAAAAGAAATGAGGACAATCTCAGAGACCTCCAGGACAATAGTAAACGCTACAACATTCGAATCATAGGAGTCCCAGAAGAAGAAGATAATAAGAAAGACCATGAGAAAATACTTGAGGAGATAATAGTTGAAAACTTCCCTAAAGTGGGGAAGGAAATAATCACCCAAGTCCAAGAAACCCAGAGAGTCCCAAACAGGATAAACCCAAGGCAAAACACCCCAAGACACATATTAATCAAATTAACAAAGATCAAATACAAAGAACAAATATTAAAAACAGCAAGGGAAAAACAAAAATAACACACAAGGGGATTACCATAAGGATAACAACTGATCTTTCAATAGAAACTCTTCAGGCCAGGAGGGAATGGCAAGACACACTTAAAGTGATGAAGGAAAATAACCTACAACCCAGATTACTGTACCCAGCAAAGACCTCATTCAAATATGAAGGAGAAATCAAAAGCTTTACAGACAAGCAAAAGCTGAGAGAATTCAGCACCACCAAACCAGCTCTCCAACAAATGCTAAAGGATCTTCTCTAGACAGGAAACACAAAAAGGGTGTATAAACTCAAACCCAAAACAATAAAGTAAATGGCAACGGGATCATACTTATCAATAATTACCTTAAACATAAATGGGTTGAATGCCCCAACCAAAAGACAAAGACTGGCTGAATGGATACAAAAACAAGACCCTTATATATGTTGTCTACAAGAGACCCACCTCAAAACAGGGGACACATACAGACTGAAAGTGAAGGGCTGGAAAAAGATATTCCGTGCAAATAGAGACCAAAAGAAAGCAGGAGTAGCAATACTCATATCAGATAAAATAGACTTTAAAACAAAAGCTGTGAAAAGAGACAAAGAAGGACATTACATAATGATCAAAGGATCAATCCAAGAGAAGATATAACAATTATAAATATATATATGCACCCAACATAGGAGAACTGCAATATGTAAGACAAATGCTAACAAGTATGAAAGGGGAAATTAACAGTAACACAATAATAGCGGGAGACTTTAATACCCCACTCACACCTATGGATAGATCAACTAAACAGAAAATTAACAAGGAAACACAAACTTTAAATGATACAATAGACCAGTTAGACCTAATTGATATCTATAGGACATTTCACCCCCCAAACAATGAATTTCACCTTTTTCTCAAGCATACACGGAACCTTCTCCAGGATAGATCACATCCTGGGCCATAAATCTAGCCTTGGTAAATTAAAAAAAAAAAATTGAAATCATTCCAAGCATCTTTTCTGACCACAATGCAGTAAGAATAGATCTCAATTACAGGAGAAAAACTATCAAAAATTCCAACATATGGAGGCTGAATAACCAAACAAATCACAGAAGAAATCAAAAATGAAATCAAAATATGCACAGAAACGAATGAAAATGAAAACACAACAACCCAAAACCTGTGGGACACTGTAAAAGCAGTGCTAAGGGGAAACTTCATAGCAATACAGGCATACCTCAAAAAAACAAGAAAAAAGTCAAATAAATAACCTAAGTCTACACCTAAAGCAACTAGAAAAGGAAGAAATGAAGAATCCCAGGGTTAGTAGAAGGAAAGAAATCTTAAAAATTAGGGCAGAAATAAATGCAAAAGAAACAAAAGAGACCATAGCAAAAATCAACAAAGCCAAAAGCTGGTTCTTTGAAAGGATAAATAAAATAGACAAACCATTAGCCAAACTCATCAAGAAACAAAGGAAGAAAAATCAAGTCAATAAAATTAGAAATGAAAATGGAGAGATCACAACAGACAACAGAAAAATACAAAGGATCATAAGAGACTACTATCAGCAATTATATGCCAATAAAATGGACAACGTGGAAGAAATGGACAAATTCTTAGAAAAGCACAACTTTCCAAAACTGAACCAGGAAGAAATAGAAAACCTTAACAGGCCCATCACAAGCATGGAAATTGAAACTGTAATCAGGAATCTTCCAGCAAACAAAGCCCAGGTCCAGACGGCTTCACAGCTGAATTTTACCAAAAATTTCGTGAATAACTAGCATCTATCCTATTCAAACTCTTCCAGAAAATTGCAGAGGAAGGTAAACTGCCAAACTCATTCTATGAGGCCACCATCACCCTATACCAAAACCTGACAAAGATGTCACAAAAAAAGAAAACTACAGGCCAATATCACTGATGAACATAGATGTAAAAATCCTTAACAAAATTCTAGCAGACAAAATCCAACAACACATTAAAAAGATCATACATCCTGACCAAGTGGGCTTTATCCCAGGGGTGCAAGGATTCTTCAATATCCGCAAATCTATCAATGTAATACACCACATTAACAAATTGAAAAATAAAAGCCATATGATTATCTCAATAGATGCAGAGAAAGCCTTTGACAAAATTCAACACCCATTTATGATAAAAACTCTCCAGAAAGCAGGACTAGAAGGAACATACCTCAACATAATAAAAGCTATATATGACAAACCCACAGCAAACATTATCCTCAATGGTGAAAAATTCAAAGCATTTCCCCTAAAGTCAGGAACAAGACAAGAGTGCCCACTTTCACCATTACTATTCAACATAGTTTTGGAAGTTTTGGCCACAGCAATCAGAGCAGAAAAAGAAATAAAAGGAATCCAAATTGGAAAAGAAGAAGTAAAACTCTCACTGTTTGCAGATGACATTATCCTCTACATAGAATACCCTAGAGATTCCACCAAAAAATTACTAGAGTTGATCAAGGAATATAGTACAGTTGCAGGATATAAAATCAACACACAGAAATCCCTTGCATTCCTATACACTAATAATGAGAAAATAGAAAAAGAAATTAAGGAAACAATTCCATTCACCATTGCAACGAAAAGAATAAAATACTTAGGAATATATCTACCTAAAGAAACTAAAGACCTATATATAGAAAACTATAAAACACTGGTGAAAGGAATCAAAGAGGACACTAATAGATGGAGAAAATATACCATATTCATGGATCAGAAGAATCAATATAGTGAAAATGAGTATACTACCCAAAGCAATTTATAGATTCAATGCAATTCCTATCAAGCTCCCAATGGTATTTTTCACAGAGCTAGAACAAATAATTTCACAATTTGTATGGAAATACAAAAAACTTTGAATAGCCAAAGCAATCTTGAGAGAGAAGAATGGAACTGGAGAAATCAACCTGCCTGACTTCAGGCTCTACTACAAAGCCACAGTCATCAAGACAGTATGGTATTGGCACAAAGACAGTAATATAGACCAATGGAATAAAATAGAAAGCCAAGAGATAAATCCACGCACATATGGACACCTTATCTTTGACAAAGGAGGCAAGAATATACAGTGGAGAAAAGACAATCTCTTTAACAAGCGGTGCTGGGAAAACTGGTCAACCACTTGTAAAAGAATGAAACTAGAACACTTTCTAACACCATACACAAAAATAAACTCAAAATGGATTAAAGATCTAAATGTAAGACCAGAAACTATAAAACTCCAAGAGGAGAACATAGGCAAAACACTCTCCAACATACATCACAGAAGGATTCTCTATGACCCACCTCCCAGAATATGGGAAATAAAAGCAAAAATAAACAAATGGGACCTAATTAACCTTAAAAGCTTCTGCACAACAAAGGAAACTATAAGCAAGGTGAAAAGACAGCCTTCAGAATGGGAGAAAATAATAGCAAATGAAGCAACTGACAAACAACTAGTCTCAAAAATACACAAGCAACTCCTGCAGCTCAATTCCAGGAAAATAAACGACCCAATCAAAAAAGGGGCCAAAGAACTAAATAGACATTTCTCCAAAGAAGACATACAGATGGCTAACAAACCCATGAAAAGATGCTCAACATCACTCATTATCAAAGAAATGCAAATCAAAATAATGAGGTACCATTTCACACCAGTCTGAATGGCTGTGATCCAAAAGTCTACAAGTAATAAATGCTGGAGAGGGTGTGGAAAAAAGGGAACCCTCTTACACTGTTGGTGGGAATGCAAACTAGTACAGCCACTATGGAGAACAGTGTGGAGATACCTTAAAAAACTGGAAATAGAACTGCCTTATGATCCAGCAATCCCACTGCTGGGCATACACACCGAGGAAACCAGAATTGAAAGAGACACGTGTACCCCAGTGTTCATCTCAGCACTGTTTATAATAGCCAGGACATGGAAACAACCTAGATGTCCATCAGCAGATGAATGGATAAGAAAGCTGTGATACATATACACAATGGAGTAGTACTCAGCCATTACAAAGAATACATTTGAACCAGTTCAATGAGGTGGATGAAACTGGAGCCTATTATACAGAGTGAAGTAAGCCAGAAAGAAAAACACCAATACAGTATAGTAACACATATATATGGAATTTAGAAAGATGGTAATGATAACCTTGTATGCGAGACAGCAAAAGAGACACAGATGTATAGAACAGCCTTCTGGACTCTGTGAGAGACGGTGAGGGTGGGATGATTTGGGAGAATGGCATTGAAACATGTATAATATCATGTAAGAAATGAATCACCAGTCCAGGTTTGATGCAGGATACAGAATGCTTCGGGCTGGTGCACTGGGATGACCCAGAGGGATGGTATGGGGAGGGAGGTGAGAGAGGGTTTCAGGATGGGGAACACATGTACACCGGTGACGGATTCATGTTGATGTATGGCAAAACCAATACAATATTGTAAAGTAAAAAAAGAAAAGAAAAGGATAGGGAAAATCTTCTTTGACATTATTGTTGACAAGATTTCTAGGATTTGGCATGAACATCACAGGCAACAAGACCAAAGATAGAAAAGTGGGACTACGTCAAACTCGAAAACTTCTAAAAAGCAAACGAAATAATCAACAAAGTGAAAAGGTATACATGCTCTTTGTTAGGGTGAAGTCCCCTCCTATTGCTCATTTCTCATCTATTTTCTAAAAGAGTTTGTGAAGGATTCATGTTAATTCCTTTGAAATATTTGGTAGAGTTTACCAGTGAAGCTAAATGAACTTGAGCTTGAGCTTGAGTTTTAAAATTACTAACTCAAGATCTTTAACCTTTATGGTCTTATTTAGATTTTCTATTCCTTCTTCATGTCAGTTTTGGTAAATTTTGTCTTTCTAGGAATGTGTCCATTTCATGAAAATTATCTTTTTCTTTCTTCCGATGAATATTCCTTCCAATCAGTCCTGAATATGTATTGGAAGGACTGATGCTGAAACTGAAACTCCAATACTTTGGTCATCTGATGCAAAGAACTGACTCATTGGAAAAGACCCTGATGCTGGGAAAGATTGAAGGCAGGAGGAGAAGGGGATGACAGAGGACGAGATGGGTAGATGGCATCACCAACTCAATGGACATGAGTTTGAGTAAACTCTGGGAATTGATGATGCACAGGGAGGCCTGGTGTGCTGCAGTCCATGGGGTCACCAAGAGTCGGACATGACTGAGAGACTGAACTGAACTGATTCCACTATTGTTTAGTTATTAGTTTGTACTGATTGTGATTTCTATCATTTCATTCATCTAAAAATGATTGCTTCACATACTCCTCATACATTTTTTTTTTTTTTTTTTTTTTACTTTGGAGGGACCTATATGAACCCTTGGTTAATTTAACACTGAGCAGTTAGAGTTGTAATATTTACCTTAGTGCAGGCTGGCATATGCTAGTTTTGAGGTAGTGACCTCCAAGTTTTGCCTCATGTACGCATTACATTCTTAAAAATGAATGTACTTTGCAGCAGATCAAGCATGTTTGTGACTTACACTGTACCCCTATGGGGCTACCTAGAAGGGTCACTGTAATGAAATTTGAGCTCTCAAGAAATTACTCTCAGTTCATTCATCCTGTAATTCATTTATTCAGTTAGTGTTTCTTTTGTTAACTTTGCACCCAGTATTGTAGTAAATAACAAAAATCAAATAGCAATAATGGCTTTCAAAAATTGTGCAAGGCACAAATAAATACTTTTCCTTATTAAAAAAAAAAGAAATTTTAAAGGCAAAAATAAAAAATAGGATGATGGAAGTGAACAGGAAGCAGAGAAATACATACAGTTGGTAACAAAACAGAGAGAAGATGAAGAGGGAGAAATTGTGAAACCATGCTCGATAGGATTAATGGAAGCTGGCACTTAACAGAACTTATTGAACATGTCTTACAGAGTAAAAGATATGGGAACCGTTTCTTAGAAAACCCTCTACTTGTAACCTGCCTTTACTAGCTAAGCCTACTTTAGTTATTTTTTTCCCTTGTCTCTAACTACAAACCCTCCCAGCTTCATGAACTGTATGTAATGTATCATCAGACTTCTAACCACATACTTCTGACGTATGAATCACCATAGTAATGGGAGCTTAAGTTGTTTTCCAAGAATTTGGAGTCAGCTCCTATCCAATACTCACCTGGCTTCCCAGGTGATGCTAGGAGCAAAGAATCCACCTACCAATGCAGGAAACTGAAGAGACTCAAGGGTTCGATCCCTGGGTTAGGAAGATCCCCTAGAGGTGGGCATGGCAACCCACTCCAGTATTCTTGCCTGGAGAATCCCATGGATAGAGGAGCCTGGAAGGCTGCAGTCCATAGAGTCACACAGAGTTGGAAATTACTGAAGTGACTTGGGCAAGCCCTGCCCAATACACCTGCCCAAAACTAGTTGAGCCCACTGACCCTAAACATGGGCCTGCATAGAAGTGAATTACCTCACATTTTCCCAGCCTCCAATCACCTTTCCAAATGCCTGAGACCAGTCCTCTTCTTTGTATCATAACTATCTCAGGTCTCTGGCCTTTTTGGATGCAGATCTGAGATTTGTTCTGTTGTATCCTCACTTACTACCTCACAAATAATACTTTCTCTGTGGCAAATCTCAGTGACTCAGTGTTTGACTTGTTCTGCAGTGGGCAAACCTAGATGGATTACAAATTTGACAAGCAAGCCAGGAGATATGTCTAGACAGCCCTATTGCCCATGGTTCTTTGGCCCCTTGACAGTATTGATAGCCTATGGATGAGTCCAAGCAGCTGCCTGGTACACACTGCCCAAGATTTCCCTCAGACACAAAAACATCAATATTTTCAAGTAACCTAGGCATATCCCAAACAGCTCAGTGCTTTTAGGAATAAAAAAAATTATCTAACATCCCAGAAGTTGAGTCACAATGCTTGGCATCCATCAAACATTACCAGGTAAGTAAAGTTATAGGAAAATAGGATACATGATGAGGATAGAAACTATAAATGAAGGAAAAAGACAAACTGAATAGTCTTACATCTGTTACATAAAATAAACTTACAGTTAAACATCCTCCCACAAAGAAAACTACAGGTATCTTCCCTGGAAATTTTACCAATTATTTAAGAAAGACGTATAACCCATTTTACCCAAACTCCTTCAGGAGTAGAAGAGAAAAAAATGTTTTCTAACATTCATTCTATGTGGGCACCATTGTTCTGATCATGGAATTATATTCCAAGAAATTATGTTTGTGTGTGTGTGTGTGTGTGTGTGTGTGTGTATGCTTAGTTGCTCAGTCGTGTCCAACTCTTTGACTCCATGGACCATAGCCCACCAGGCTTCTCTGTCCATGGGATTTCTCAGGCAAGAATACTGGAGTGGGTAGCCATTCCTCTCTCCAGGGGATCTTCCCAACCCAGGGATTGAACCCATGTCTCCTGTTTAATTGCAAATTAATGCCATGATTGTAAATGGGATTCATTTTACAGTATATTTTCTTGTTAGTATGTAAAGATAAAGGAAAACTCCCATTTTTTTCTTCATGTTTTTATTTTTCTCACCAGTCATCTCATGAAATTCACTTAAAATTTTGTCACTTTTATGTAGAAATCTTTTTCATTTGCTTCTCTTGAGACTGTTTCGCTGGAAAAACAAAACAGAAGCAAATCAACCAACCAATTAGCAAATAGAAACAAACATTAAAAAACAGAAAAAAAATAAGTTTGGATGCCCTCCCTGCACAAGTAAAAACTGATCCTCTAACCATCAGCTTCTTATAATCCAGTAAAACCCATGAGAGATTGACATTGATGCTGCAAAACCTGTTGACAAGAAAGCAAATTTGAAGGATGCTGCTCTCACTTGTCTCTTTAGATCTCTGGCCAGACATCTTTGGAAAGTCAAGAGGCAAATGGGAAATGTTAACCCCATTTGCTATGCATTGAAATGTGTCCCTTCAAAAATTCATATGTTATTTAAAGAGTTGTGTTAATAAAAGAAAAAGTTTCTTAAAAATGCATATGTTGAATCATCACATAGTACACCTTTTAAAATTCCTATTGTACATCCTAAATAAACAATTTTAATTTGTCAGTTATACCTCAATAAAGCTGGAAATAAAAAAAATTCATATATCCAAGTCTTAACTCTCAGTATCTAAAATGTGACATTATCATATTTGGAAGCATGGTTCTTGCAGTTATAATTAATGAAGATGAGGTCATCCTGGAGTAGGTTATGTCTCTAAACCAATTTGACCGGTGTCATTATACAAAGAGGATATTTGGACATAGAGGCATACCAGGGAGATGCCATGTGAAGATTGGAGTTACGCTACCACAAGCCGAGGAACTACCAGAAGCCAGGAGAGACCTGAATCAGACCCTTTCCTAGAGCCTTCAGAGGGGGCGTGGCTCTACCAACAACTTGAGCTTGGACTTCTAAGCTCCCAAACTGTGAGAAAATACATTTCTGTTGTGTGATTCACTCAGTTTGTGGAACCTGATTATAGAAGCCCAATGTCACAAAGATACCATATTTCTCACATTAAAATACTTGTACTAGTTTCTTTTTCCTCCTATCCTTGATACTTTCATTGAAGTGTAGTGACAAAATTTGCCTGAATCTTACAGGCTCATAAACAAGATTAATTTCTTTATTACCATTTCTTTTTTTTCCCCTATAATATGATTTATTTGTTTTAAACTATAATAAATACCAACAATTTCATACCAAGAGAAAAGTGTAAATAATCATTGTAATAGGATAATTTCTACAGCTTGTTCCATTTTTAATGATAATTAATTTTTCTCTCAAAGCTGTTGAATCTCTCTTGCTCAGAGAAAGAGATCTTATCTAGTTAGTTGAAATGCCTTAATTCAAATTAGGTAAATTGTTTTATGAAACAAAAAATCCAAATTTCTTCATGAGGTTAGAACCCATTAATTGCAAACAATAAAATATATGATGTTGGAAACACATACATTTAAATATGAGTTATTTTCATATCCCAGATATATTTTACTCCGGGCACTGAATGATACAGCATAGAATGACTAACACATTGCACTTAAACAGGAATGGGAAACAATAAAGAAATGACCAAAACCTCAAAGAGTTCAGTTCATTACTTCTAACCAGTAGTGAAACTCTGTGAAATATTGCTTGTTATTATTTTTTTAAGTTGTCGCTTTGGTCCTCTGTCCCCCTCCAACTATCAGCCATTTCAGGTGGTTTTCCTAATCTCAAATGCATACAGTGAGATTTCTCTAAAGTGCTGTTTACACTTACTGTTTCCACTTCCTCATCTCTCATTATTTATTCAGTCTTCTCAGACTTCCGTCCATGTTTTTCCACTGAGATAAGACTTGTCTAGCTAAATATTTTGGTCAAGTTGTTGTTGATATAGCATGACACTCCCAGTCATTCTGTATGAGTGATCATGCCTCCAGATTAAAATTTCCTTTCTAATATCTCAGGCTCTTGTGGATCCCTGAGTTGGGAAGATCCCCTAGAGAAGGGAATGGCTACACTCTCCAGTATTCTTGCCTGGGAAATTCCACGCACAGAGGAGCCTGGAGGGCTACAGTCCATGGAGTCACAAAGAGTCAGATACAACTGAGCAACTAATATTTTCTTTCTTGTGGACTGAGTATCATTAAATACCATCATGAAGGCAGGAGGATATGCCATCACAATAGAGCTACTTATCATCTCTTTAGGACTAAAACTACCAACAAGAACAAGATATAGAGGATCTCTGCAGTCTAGACTGGAACTTGTAATGGATAGACATGACCTCGCCACTCATGAAGGCAATGGCCCAAGATAGACGTATTCCAGACAAGGCTTATCTCCCCCAGTGATCTGAAGGACCCACGTGGTGTGTTGCCTTTCTCACCCACAGATCCAAAGCACACAGTCCCTCCCAAGAGATGGTAGAAGGTTTACTCACGTATTTTCCACATCCTGGATAGTGTCAGACAGAGGCATATTTCTGGTTTCAGGTTGGAAAAGGACAACAAGACCAGCAATGATGGGAAAGACTCCGTAGATGATCCAGGGCAGGGTGGGTAGATACACCACTAGGGTCATCAGGAGAGGAGCCAGTGCTGCCCCACACCTACTAACTATTGCATCTAATCCAAAAGCTTTTGCCCTAAGGGATAAACAAGAATATATAATAATCCAGTAAAAATCCACATTTGTAACTTATGATCTATTTTTGATGTGATTATGTAACACAATAAAACATAATTATTATATATGTATGGGCTTTATGAAAAACACTTGATTTTGTGGTTTGCTATGTGCTTTTCCATCTGTCTTTGACAAGATTGAGATGTGTTAGACCCATTTTCATAATTTTAAACAGATGCATTGAAATACTGTTCAGTATAGTACATGGCACCAAGTCATCTTTAACATTTATATTAAAACATCACTCTTTAGAAAATCCATATTCAAAGTCAACAGTAATTAAAATCAAATCCACATTTTGTTTTTATTTCCTAATATTTTTGGTACTTCACATTTCTTTTCTAGGCATTTATTTTGTCTTTATTTTTATGAATATTTAAAATATTTACATTTTGTATAAAAATTCTGTAACCTATTTTCATTCATTATTTTTTTTTCAGAGTCTACTAAATTTTTTATTAAAATGGAAATTCCTAGGTAATAACTTGGCAAGGACTTTTGGGGGTAGATTTTCTCAATTTAATGTCAAAAAACTTCTTTGAAATCTTGCATTGTCTCAAATTATATTCCAATTTTGCATGTAATTTTACCTCCAATTTGGGTCTTGGTGGGAATAGTACAGGAAAATTTCTTTAAAATGTTGTATTGGTTTTGGCCATACAACAACACAAATCAGCCATAATTATACATATATCCTCTCCCTTTTGAGCCTCCTTCCCTTCCCCCCATCCCACCCCTCTAGATAATCACACACCAGGTTGGGCTCCCTGTGTTATATAGAAGCTTCTCACCAGATACCTATTTTACACACAGTAGTGTAAGTATGTTTATGCTACTCTCTCCATTCGTCCCACTCTCTCCTCCTCCACTGTGTCCACAAGTCTGTTATCTATGTCTGCATCTCCATTCCTTCCCTGCAAGGAGGTTTATCAATACCATTTTTCTAGATTCCATATACATGCCTTAGTATACGATATTTGTCTTTCTCTTTCTCACTTAGTTAACTCTGTATAACAGGCTCTAGGTTCATCCACCTCACTAGAACTGACTGATTCGGTAGTTTGCATTTCTGTTTTACACTCATACCTGGAACTTACAAATGGTAGACTACCACCTTCTTACATGTGGAATTAGAACATTTTCCTGGTCCCTTCCCTAAACCACAAATTTTATTAAACTATTGGACACTATATATCAAACTTTAACCAGGCTTCCCGAGATATAAAAAGTCTTATACTTGAGAAGAGTGGGCATGAGTTCATCACAGTGGACACAGTAACTGGTGACAGCAGCAGCAACACAGCTGATTCCCACACTTGCCAAAGCCACACGCAGAGGCTGCATTTCTGGACAGAGGAAGATCAATGGGGTTAAGACAACTGTGTGGAGACAATCAGCATCCAACAAGCTTAGTCAAGACCAACAGCTCTATAGACTATTTGAACATTGGTTGTAGAAAATATTACAATAGTAGAGATCATGGAGTCTTTTATAATCTGAGAGATATAAAATTATAAACATAGGTTGTAAAATGTACATAAAATGATCCGGATTAATTATAGCAAATCTCTCTGCATATCTGAGATTTGCCAGAGAACAGGAAGAAAAGGTGAGTCTGGTAGAAATTTGCATCTACTTATTCTGTCCAATACTTATTATATTTTTATTGTAGAAGGTAGAACTGTCATGTGGAAGACTCAGCTCTAAAGTTAAGGACTTCACAATTAAAGTGTAGAATTTAAAGAGACCGGTCATCCTAGGTTCCTTGGGATTTAGGAGGTTTTAGCAATGTGGGATTCTCATGGAAAAAATCAGGAAACTCAGGTAAACCTCAGTGAGTCAATTGATCTAGTGTAGAAACAGCATTGCGATGGGTATGACACCAGAGAGTAATAGGAAGACAGGACTGCTCTGTTAGTGGAAAGGCTAAAGAGAACCCAGGTCTACCTCAATGTTAGACATGAGGAACCAGGAAAGGAAACTTTTGTTTGGATAACAGAACCACTAAAAAAAAAAAAATCTGGAGAAACAGTTTTCTGCACAGTATAAAAAGAAATCTAGTTATGGCTTTATAATATTGTAAAGAACACTTGTAAGGGAGTAAGCTTGTGTCATTAGTGACATTCTGAGAAGCAGAGCCTGCCCATCTCTAATGCTGTGCAGCACATTCCTGCACTGGGAGATGGTAAAGTATTGTGCCCATTATGGTTCTCCTAATCAATACATATTTTCATTCTATTAACTTATAAAGTAATCTAACATGGAACGGACAGGGATTTTAATCTGCTTAAATCCTGTTCCTGCTGTTTACGCCTTCATTCCTTGGAAAAAGGAGATTTCTTTTTTTTTTTTCATTTCCTGCTGCTGCTGCTAAGTTGCTTCAGTCGTGTCCGACTCTGTGCAACCCCAGAGATGGCAGCCTGCCAGGCTCCCCTGTCCCTGGGATTCTCCAGGCAAAAACACTGGAATGGGTTGCCATTTCCTTCTCCAAAGCATGAAAGTGAAAAGTGAAAATGAAGTCGTTCAGTCGTGTGCAACTCTTCGAGACCCCATGGACTGCAGCCCACCAGGCTCCTCCGCCCACGAGATTTTCCAGGCAAGAGTACTACAGTGGCGTGCCATTGCCTTCTCCCTTCATTTCCTGAGAGACTACCATAAACAAGAGCTGTAGTCATGGTGACTTAACAGTCTTATTTGCCCTTCACTGACCTTTGTTTTTTTTTTCCCCAAAAAATATTAACAGAAAACCTCATAAATCATCAGATTGGTTTGGGGGAATACTTAGCTCAAAATATGAACCTGTCTTTAAACCTAATTTCAGACAAGTGTGACCAATTACAGTCCCTGAAGGATGGGGAAAGACCCTTCCTTTCCCCAAAGTCCAGTCTCCCCTCACCTTGGGGCACAAACATGTTGGCCAAAATGGAAAGTCCCACCAGGAACAAGAAAAGCATCTGCGTTGGTCGACGGCCCTTGTAATTCAGTACTACAAGTGCAAGACATCGGGCTAAGGTGGTAAGAGCTCCAAAGATGACCTGGAACAGGAATATATTGCTTCCAAAGTGCTGTAGATTCAGAGAGATGCCATAAAGGGGTACTGTGACAGCAAACCTGCAGTGAACAAAAGAAGAAAGATGCAAGCCATAAGGTTTAGAGCCCAGGTGCTGCAGCTGATGATTTTATCCACCCAGGAGGCTAAAGAATAAAGTCTCAACCTAGTTTCTTCAATTTTAGATGGTAAAGTTACCATAAATAATTACATGGCTATAAATGAAAACAATATTCCTTTTGTCCTTTTTGGAGTTTCTAAGCAAAGAGTTATCAGTAAAAATATAATGTGACTCAATCGCCAAACTGGATGGTACAGAGAATTTGAAAACATAAGCATTAAAACTAAAAATTTAGGGAAATAACTTCTTTTTGAGGGTTGTCTGTATGCAGAAAGTCCTCCCTTTCTTCACCCAAAGCCAATACTGTAAAGCACTTCCCTTTTCTGAACTAGTGAGTGAAACTGCAAAGAAGCTACCTGGGTCCCCTTGACTTGGCAGCATAGCATGCTGGTGTCCAAACAGAATTCTGGGAAATTTAAAGTTCATATCAGATTTCATGGGGCTAAAAGCAAATGTAAGAATGCAGGAAAGCAAACATGCACCAACTGCACCATCAGATATGGAATCAAAGATTCCCGGTGAGGATCTACCTTTTAACCAAGGAGCATCTAAGGGAATGGAATCCACTTTAAGGATCTACTTCACCAGAGAGATCTAGACTTAGAAATTGCAAGAGAAGAACCCACTAGAGCAATTGCAAACAGGGCTTCTCTTGACCATTATCTGTACTTTTCCCTTACATTCTGATCGTCTATGATTCAGAAACATAAGTTCATGTCCTAGTGGATATGAAAAGGTCAAAAAAGCACAATGTAGTTAAGTGAATCAGCAGTCTACTGAGATATGTCTGGAAAGAGATAAAATATACTGTTCAATAGTCACTTTCTTAAGTTTGGCAGTGGATATATACTGTCTTGTGTGCTTTTTTGGTCCATGTGCATACATCTTCAAAAATTCAGAATCTAAAATTTCTCCTCCTGACTCTACCAAAGCATTCCCTCAAGAGATAACAAACAAGACTTTCACAGAAGGCCATGTACTAACACACACAAAAAATGTATCCAAATTTTAAACAAAAGTCCATCAATATTGAAGTACATATAAACACTGTAGTGTATTCATGGAATGGAAAACAAAAACACTAGGGAGGAGAATGGGAGAAGGCAATGGCACCCCACTCCAGTACTCTTGCCTGGAAAAATCCCATGGATGGAGGAGCCTGGTAGGCTGCAGTCCATGGGGTCGCTAAGAGTCGGACCTGACTGAGCAACTTCACTTTCATTTTTCACTTTCATGCATTGGAGAAGGAAATGGCAACCCACTCCAGTGTTCTTGCCTGGAGAATCCCCGGGACAGGGGAGCCTGGTAGGCTGTTGTCTATGGGGTCACACAGAGTCAGACGCGACTGAAGCGACTTGGCAGCAGCAGCAGCAGGGAGAATAATCTACTGTTACATGCACCTGAATGCATGAGTCTATATGAGTGAGCATGAGACACAGGGGCCGTTCCAGAACCCTTTATAATTTACTTTATGTGAAGCTCAACATCAGGGCACACACGTCTAGAGTGAAGGATAGCAGAACAGCTGTTAAGTTTTGTTTGGCAAAGGAGAGGGTGGTTGAGGAGAGAAAAGGGGTGGTGCTGGTGGTGGTGGTAGTGGGGCACTCCATGGGATTTACAATTTTCTATCTTGATCTGTATGTTGGTTACATTTTTATATACTGACATACTCATTGATTTATATATTTAGATATATATTTAAATATTCCTGATCTCTTCGTGTTTCTGTTTGCAACACTTGCATCAATGAAAACTGAAAGAAAAAATAAAGACAATTAAGTATGCAAATCTGTACTGCAATAGAAGTTCTCAACATCAATCTCCAGTGAGGAGACTGATAGTGTGATATGACATAATGAACTGTTTATAATATAGTCAGCTCCATGTGAGTCTTATTTGCTGTGTTTTCCTCATCTTTCTTTTTAAATTTTTTTATTTAAGGATAATTGCTTTACAGAATTTTGTTGTTTTCTGTCAAACCTCAACATTAATCAGACATAGGTATACATATCCCCTCCCTTTTGAACCTCCCTCCCATTTCCCACCCCACTCCACCCCTCCAGGTTGATACAGAGCCCCTGTTTGAGTCTCCTGAGCCATACCACAAACTCCAGTAGGCTATTTTACATATGGTAATGAAAGTTTCCATGTTACTCTCTCCATACATCTCACCCTCTCCTTCCCTCTCCCCATGTCCATAAATCTATTCTCTATGTCTGTTTCTCCATTGCTGCCCTGTAAATAAATTGTTCAGTACCATTTTTCTAGATTCCGTACATATGTGTTAGAATACGATATTTATCTTTCTCTTTCCGACTCACTTCACTCTGTATAGTAGGTTCTAGGTTCATCCACCTCATCAGAACTGACTCAAATGTGTTCCATTTTATGGCTAAATAACATTCAATTGTGTATATGTACCACAACTTCTTTATCCATTCATCTGTTGATGGACATCTAGGTTGCTTCCCTGTTCTAGCTATTGTAAATAGTGCTGCAATGAGCAATGGAATACATGTGTCTTTTTCAATTTTGGTTTCCTCAGGGTATATACCTAGATATGGGATTGCTGGGTCATATGGAGGTTTTTTTCATACCATCTTCCACAGTGGCTGTATCAATTTGCATTCCCACCAACAGTGAAAGGGCATTCCCTTTTCTCCACACCCTCTCCAGCATTTATTGTTTGTAGACTTTCTGATGATGGCCATTCTGATCAGTGTGAGGTGATATGATATTTCATTGTAGTTTTAATTTACATTTCTCTACTAATGAGCAATGTTGAGGATTTTTCATGTGTTTGTTAGCCATCTGTATATCTTTGGAGAAATGTCTGTTTAGGTCTTTTTCCCACTTTTTGATTGGGTTGTTTGTTTTTCTGGCATTGAGTTGTATGAGCTGCTTGTTTATTTTGGAAGATAGTCATTTGTCAGTTGTTTTATTTGCTATTATTTTCTCCCATTCTAGACTTGCCTTTTCACCTTGCTTATAGTTTCCTTTGCTGTGCAGAAGCTTTTAAGTTTAATCAAGACCCACTTGTTTACTTTTATTTTTATTTCCATTACTCTAGGAGGTGGGTCATAGAGGATCTTGCTTTGATTTATGTCATGGAGTGTTCTGCCTATGTTATTCTCTAAGAGTTTTATAGTTTCTAGTTCTACATTTAGGTCTTTAATCCATTTTGAGTTTATTTTTGTGTATGGTGTTAGGAAGTGTTCTAATTTCATTCTTTTACATGTAGCTGTCCAGTTTTCCCAGCACCATTTATTGAAGAGGTTGTCTTTGCACCCATTGTATATTCTTACCTCTTTTGTCAAAAATAAGGTACCTATAGGTGCGTGGGTTTATTTCTGGGCTTTCTATCTTGTTACATTGGCCTAGATGTCTGTTTCTGTGCCAGTACCATACTGTCTTGATGACTGTAGCTTTGTAGTATAATCTGAATTCAGGAAGGTTGATTTCCTCCAGCTCCATTCTTCTTTCTCAAGACTGCTTTGGCTATTCGGGATCTTTTGTGTTTCCATATGAATTGTGAAACTTTTTGTTCTAGTTCTGTGAAAAATGTCATTGGTAATTTGATAGGGATGGCATTGAATCTGTAGATTACATTTGGTGGTGTAGTCATTTTCACAATATCGATTCTTCCTACCCAGGAACATGGACTATCTCTCCATCTGTTTATGTCATCTTTGATTTCTTTCATTAGTGTCTTATAATTTTCTGTGTACAGTTATTTTGTCTCCTTAGTAAGTTTATCCCTAGATATTTAATTCTTTGTGTTGCAATGGTGAATGGGATTGATTCCTTAATTTCTCTTTCTGATTTTTCAATGTTAGTATATAGAAATGCAAGGGATTTCTGTATTGTGCAATTTTACTAAATTCACTGATTAGCTCTCGTGATTTTCTGATAGTATCTTTAGGGTTTTCTATGTACAGTATCATGTCATCTGAAAACAGTGAGAGCTTTACTTCTTTTCCAATCTGGATTCCTTTTATTTCTTTTTCTTCTCTGATTGCTGTAGCTAGGGTTTCCAGAACTATGTTGAATGATAGTGGTGAAAGTGGACATATTTGTCTTGTTCCTGAGCTTAGAGAGAATGCTTTCATTTTTTCACCATTGAGAGTAATGTTTGTTGTAGGCCTATCATATATAGCCTTTAGTATGTTGAGGTAAGTTCCTTCTATGCCCATATTTTAAAGGCTGTTAATCATAAATGGGTGCTGAATTTTGTCAAAGGCTTTTTCTCCATCTACTGAGACTGTCATATGGTTTTATCTTTCAATTTGTTAATATAGTATATCACACTGATCGATTTGCATATATTGAAGAATCTTTGCATTCCTGGAATAAATCCAACGTGATCAAGGTGTATGAACTTTTTGATGTGTTGCTGAATTCTGTTTGCTAAAATTTTGTTGAGGATTTTTGCATCTATGTTCATCAGTGATTTTGACCTGTAGTTTTCTTTTTTGTGTTATCTTTGTCTGGGTTTGGTATCAGGGTGATGGTGGCCTCATAGAATGAGTTTGGAAGTGTTCCTTCCCCTGTAATATTTTGACAAGAGTTTTAGAAGGATAGGTGTTAGCTCTTCTCTAAATAGTTGATAGAATTCTTCTGTGAAGCCATCTGGTCCTGGACTTTTGTTTTTTGGGAGATTTTTGATGACTGCTTCAATTTCAGTGCTTGTAATTGGGTTGTTCATAATTTTTATTTCTTCCTGATTCAGTCTTGGAAGATTGAACTTTTCTAAGAATCTGCCTGTTTCTTCCAGGTTATCCATTTTATTGCCATATAGTTGTTCATAATAATCTCTTATAATCCTTTGTATTTCTGCATTGTCTGTTGTAACCTCTAATTTTTCATTTCTAATTTTGTTTTGATTCTCCTCTCTTTTTTTCCTGATGAGTCTAGTTAAAGGCTTGTCAATTTTATCTTCTCAAAGAGCAAGCTTTTAGTTTTGTTATTCTTTATTATTGTTTGCTTCATTTCTTTTTAATTTATTTCTGCTCAGATCTTTATGATATTTTTCCTTCTACTAATTTTGGGGGGTTTTTTGTTCTTCTTTTTCCAGTTGTTTTAGGTGTAAAGTTAGGTTATCTATTCGATGTTTTTCTTGTTTCTTGAGGTAGGATTTTATTGCTATAATCTTCCCTCTTAGAACTGCTTTTGCTGCATCCCATAGGTTTTGAGTTGTCATGTTTTCATTGTCATTTGTTTCTAGAAATTTTTTTATTTCCCTTTTGATTTCTTCAGTCACCTGTTGGTTATTTCAAAACATGTTGTTTAATCTCCATGTGTTTGTGTTTCTTACCACTTTTTTCCTGGTAATTGATATCTAGTCTCACAACATTGTCATCAGAGAAGATGCTTGATACAATTTCAATTTTCTTGAATTTACTGAGATTTGATTTGTGACCCAAGATATGGTCTATCCTGGAGAATATTCCATGTGCACTTGAAAAGAGGGTGTATTCTTCTGTATTTGATGAAATTTCCTGAAGATATAAATGAAATTCATCTCATCTAATGCATCATTTAAGACTTGTGTTTCCTTATTAATTTACTGTTTTGATGATCTGTCCATTGGTGTGAGTGGGGTGTTAAAGTCTCCTACTATTATTGTATTACTGTCAATTTCTCCTTTTATGTATGTTAGTGTTTGACTTAGGAGAAGGCAATGGCTCCCCATTCCAATACTCTTGCCTGGAAAATCCCATGGACGGAGGAGCCTGGAAGGCTGCAGTCCATGGGGTCGCTAAGAGTCACACGACTGAGCAACTTCACTTTCACTTTTCACTTTCATGCATTGGAGAAGGAAATGGCAACCCACTCAAGTGTTCTTGCCTGGAGAATCGCAAGGATGGGGGAGCCAGGGGTCTGCCGTCTATGGGGTCACACAGAGTCAGACACGACTGAAGCAACTTAGCAGCAGCAGCAGCAGTGTTTGTCTTATGTATTGAGGTGCTCCTATGTTGGGTGCATAGATATTTACAATTGTTGGTCTTCCTCTTGGATTGATCCTTTGATCTTTACGTAGTATCCTTCTGTATCTCTTGTAGTATTCTTTCAGGTCTGTTTTTATCTGATATGAGGATTGCTACTCCAGCTTTCTTTTGCTTCCCATTTGCATGGAATATATTTTTCCATCCCCTGACTTTCAGTCTATATGTGTCTTAAGGTCTGAAGTGGGTTTCTTGTAGACAGCATATATACAGGTCTTGTTTTTGTATTCATTCAGCCATTCTGTCTTTTGGTTGGAGCATTTAATCCATTTACATTTAAAGTAATTATTGATATGTATGTTCCTATTGCCATTTCCTTAATTGTTTGGGGTTGCGTTTTTAGATCTTTTTTCTTTTCTTGTATTTCTTGACTATATAGGTCCCTTTAACATTTGTTGTAAAGCTGGTTTGGTGATACTGAATTCTCTTAACTTTTGTTTGTCTGAAAAGCTTTTTATTTCTCTATCAATTTTGAATGAGATCCTTGCTGGGTACTGTAATCTTGGCTGTAGATTTTTCCCTTTCAGTACTTTAAATATATCCTGCCATCCCTTCTGGCCTGCAGAGTTTCTGCTGAAAGATCAGCTGTTAGGTGTATGGGGTTTGCCTCATATATTACTTGTTGCTTCTCCCTCGATGCTTTTAATATTCTTTCTTTGTACTTTGTCTTTGTTAGTTTGTTTAGTATGTGTCTTGGTGTGTTTCTCCTTGGGTTTATTCTATATGGGAGTCTTTGTGCCTCTTGGACTTGATTGACTATTTCCTTTTCCATGTTGGAGAAATTTTCAACTATAATCTCTTCAAAAAATTTCTCATAAACTTTGTTTTTTTCTTCTTCTTCTGGGACCCCTATAATTCAAATGCTGGTGCATTTGATATTGTCCCAGAGGTCTCTGAGACTATTCTCAGTTCTTTTCATTCCTTTACTTTATTCTGTTCTTCAGAAGTTATTTCCATCATTTTATCTTCCAGCTCACTGATTCATTCTTCTGCTTCAGATATTCTGCTATTGATTCCTTCTAGAGTATTTTTAATTTCAGTAATTGTGTTGATTGTCTCCGTATGTTTATTCTTTAGTTCTTCTAGGTCTTTGTCAGTTGATTCTTGTACTTTCTTCATTTTGTTTTCAAGGTTTTTGATCATTTTTACTATCATTATTCTGTATTGTTTTTCAGGTAGTTTGCCTATTTCCTCTTCATTTATTTGAACTTCTGTTTTTCTAGTTTGTTCCTTCATTTGTGTAGTATTCATTCATTTTTTAAACTTATTGGGTTTAAGGTCTCCTTTTCCCAGACTTCAAGGTTGAATTCTTTCTTCCTTTTGGTTTCTGCCCTCCTAAGGTTGGTGCAGTGGTTTGCATAAGCTTCATATAGGGCGAGATTTTTGCTGAGTTTTTGTTTGCTTGTTTGTTTGTTTGTTTTTCCTCTGATGGGCAAGGCTGAGTGAGGTGGTAATTCTGTCCACTGATGATTGGGTTTTAGCACTCACAGGGTGCTACTGGTGGTTGGGGTCTTGTATTCAAGTGGTTTCCTTTCTGTGAGTTCTCACTGTTTGATACTCCCTTGGGTTAGTTCTCTGATACAAGTCTAGGGTCTTGGAGTAGGTGCTCCCACTCCAAAGATTCAGGGCTTGACCTCTGGTCAGGGACAAAGATTCCACAAGTGGTTTGTTATGGAATTAAGTGAGATTAAAACAAAAATGCAAAAATGAGAAACAAAAGATGAACCTCAGACAAATGGCAGTTACAAAGTCAGGCAAATAATAATCAAAATAATGAAATATACACATATACATATACACCCATAAGCAAAGTGAAAACAGTCCAACAAAAATAAAGAACACAGTAGATTGACCTGGCAAACAAAAGAAATAAAAAATATATACATTTACCAGTTAAGAACAAAACTAACTAAAAGACAAACTGGAAAACAAAACTAAAGCAAGGTGCCAAGTGGGGAATAAAGCAATGAAAACAAAACTAACAATTATGTTGAGAGGAAAGGAAAGAGAGACAGGAAAGAAAGAACAGATATGCAAAGTTAAATAGAGGTAGATGAAGAAGATTTGTATACATTAATGATTAACTGCAGGGGGAAAAGAGTAGGAAAAACAAACAAAGGAATAAATGTAGAATAATAGTTATAGGTTTAAAAGATTAAAATTTTAAAAAGAGGAAAAAAAAAAAAAAAAGGAAAACATCACAGAACTGCAAAAGCCCAATGTAGCGGCAGAGGTTTATATCAATAATAAAACAATGTCACTGAAAAAAAAAAAAAAAAAAACCTCAAAAGCTTTATTAGGTTTCATAGTGCCAATAAAATCGACAATTACAGCAGAGCGAGGGAAAAGGGAAAAAGAAAAAAAATCCAAAAGAATCTACAGAACAAGTCAAAACATAAGAATAATAAATGTTTTTCTTTTTTTTCTTTCTTTCTTTTTTTTTTTTTTCTTGAGTCACTGCTGTCAGAGTCCTTTCCCTCGCTGGGAGTCACAGTCCACCTCACCTCCCTAGAATGCTCTCCAACACTGTGCTGACCTCTGGACCTGCTGTGGGGGCAGCTCAGATTCTAATCTGGTCCTACTCCTATGTGTTCTTGCTTCCAAGGTCCACAGCTATCAGAATTAGTGCATTTTCTTTTGTGAGAGCTCTCAACAACATTTTATATACTCCATAGACACAGATTCCACCTAGTTGATCGTGTGGATTTAATCTGCAGCTTGTACAGCTTGTGGGAAGGTTTTGGGTCTTCTTCCTTAGCCACACTGCCCCTGGGTTTCAATTGTGGTTTTATTTCCACCACTACATGTGGGTCATCCACTGGGGTTTGCTTCTGAGGTTGCCCTGGAGGTTTTGGGTTTGCCCCTGTGAGGGCCAGGTGTGGAGGTGGTGCAGCTGCTTGGATCACAGGGGTTCTGGCAGCACCAGGTACTCAGGGAAGTTGGCAGCTACAGCAGCAGGAAATATAGTGATCTGGAAGGGTATGGCAACCAGTATTGGCCAATACGCTCCAGTATTCTTGCCTGGAGAACCACCTTCCCTGACAGGGAAGCCTGGCAAGCCACAGTCTATAGGATCATAAAGAGTTGGTCACGACTGAAGTGATCTTGTGTGCATAGATGCAAGACATTTTTTGCCTGTGGCAGCTCTGCCCCAGTGAGAGTTGAGCATGAAGTTGGCGCAGCTGCTTGGCTTGCAGGGACCCTGGTGGCACCAAGTGTGCAGGGACACGGACTGCCTCTGCTGCAGGAGTTATGGCCCTATCAGAGTCGTTCTTCGAGCCTCTTGTAGCTGGTGGTCAGAAGGCCTCTTTGGCCATTCTTTCCTCCTAGCTTCTCCTATTCAGGCCCTTGGAGGGCTCCCTTGCCTGGGGTCCTTCTCTCTTGTTCCACATATCAGGCACATAGAAGGGTCCCCCTGGCTGGAGTCCTACTCTGTAGATCGGCACATCAGTCACTGAAAGGAGCACCCTGGGTGGGGTCCTGCTCTGCAGTTCAGTGCGTCAGGCATTTGATGGGCCAGGCTTTCTATTGTTCAGCTACCAATGCTGGTGTGTGGAGAGAGAGAGGCTATGGTGATGGCTTCACCCCCTACATGTGACTCAGCAGTATCGCCTTGCTTCCATGGCTGCCATGTTTTCTTCCATCGGCATTCCCCACCACAATCCATCCCCTGCCTAATCTCCTCTCAATCTGTCTCTCGACAGTCAACAGCACCCCTCACCCTGGGATTGCTCCACAATCCCCAAACTCCAGGTCCCAGCCACTATACCTTCCAGGGGACCCACATCCCTGTCCAGGGTATGTATGGCTGCAGCAAGGACTGTCTGATTCTCATTTCATTTAGGCTGCCACAGATCAGCTGTTTCACTCTCAACCTTAAGTGTTTCTCCTCTGTCTTGGACAACTGTCCCACTGTGGGGACTGGACCCCTGCTTCAGTTCCCCCTCCCACCAAGGGCAGGTCCAGTCCTACTAACACTCCTATTTTTCCCCCTAGTTCCTTCATCCTACCGAGTTTTGCATGGTTCTATATATTCTTTTCCTCTGGTCAGGTACTTCTGTCTGCTCTCAACTGATATTCTGCATGCACTTCTATATCTGAAGGTGTATTCCTGATGTATCCGTGGAGAGAGATGCACTCCACGTCCACCTACTCCTTCGCCATCTTGTTCTCTCTTCCTCATCTTTTAACCACAAATAAGCCCTCCCTCTCACAACACTGTTGTAACTTTTTGTGATAAACAGATTCATGTTCCCATTCAAGTTGTCATACATTGTGGGTAGCCCACCTCACAAAGAGGAGGAGACAGATCCTTTTACGCAGGTTGGGTGTGCGGAAAAAGTCAAACACAGTAGTTTTGGTCTGTGCTCCCTCCAGCTCCTCCTGCATGGTCACTCTCAAACCCTTGAACAAAAGCAAACAAGTATCATTTGCTAGTATAGTGCCAGGTATTGTGATGAGTGCCAGTAGGATAGGAGAGATGTGTGTCCTTTCTTTCTAGTGTAATATATTCAGGTATTACCTAAATCAAATCCCTTACAATTATACAGTGGAGCTGACAGATAGATTTAAGGGATTAAATCTGATAGACAGCATGCCTGAAGAACTATGGGTGGAGGTTCATAATATTGTAAGGAGGTGGTGACCAAAACCATCCCAAAGAAAAAGAAATGCAAGAAGACAAAGTGGCTGTCTGAGGATGCTTCTCAAATAGCTGAGAAAAGAAGAGACGTGAAAGGCAAAGGAGAAAGGGAAAGATATACCCATCTGAATGCAGAGCTCCAGAGAATAGCATTGGGTGACAAGGAAGCCTTCTTAAGTGAACAATGCAAAGAAACAGAGGAAAATAGAATGGGAAGGACTAGATATCTCTTCAAGAAAATTGGAGATACCAAGGGAATATTTCTTGCAAGATGGGTATGGTAAAGGACAGAAATGGCAAGGACCTAACAGAAGCAGAAGAGATGAAGAAGATGTGGCATGACTACACAGAAGAAATACACAAAAAAGGTCTGAAGGACCCAGATAACCATGATGGTGTGTTTACTCACCTAGAGTGAGACATCCTGAAGTGTGAAGTCAAGTGGACCTTAGGAGGCATTATTATGAACAAAGCTAGTGGAGGTGATGGAATTCCAACTGAGCTGTTTAAAATCCTAAAAGATGATGTTGCTAAAATGCTGCACTCAATATGTCAGTAAATTTGTAAAACTCAGCAGTGACCACAGGACTGGAAAAGGTCAGTTTTCATTCCAATCCCAAAGAAAGGCAATGCCAAAGAATGTTCACACTACTACACAATTACACTCATTTCACATGCTACAAGGTGATTCTCAAAATTCTTCAAGCTAGGCTTCAAAGTATACAAACTGAGAACTTCCAGATGTACAAACTGAATTTAGAAAAAGCAGAAGAATCAGAGATCAAATTGCCAACATCTGCTGGATCATAGAAAAGGAAAGGAAATTCCAGAAATACACCTACTTCCACTTCATTTACTATGCTAAAGCCTTTGACTGTGTAGATCACAGCAAATTGTGAAAAATTCTTCAAGAAATGAGTATACCATACCATTGGTATTTCTCATGGCCTCCTGAGAAACCTATAGGCAGGTCAAGAAGCAACAGAATGGACATGGAACAATGAACTGGCTCAAAATGGGAAAGGAGTACGTCAAGGCTATACATTGTGACCCTGCTTGTTTAACTTACATGCAGAGTACATCATGCAAAATGCCAGGCTGTAAGACTCACAAGCTGGAATCAAGATAGCCAGGGGAAATATCAACAACCTCAGATATGTAGAAGATACCACTCTAAAGGCATAAAGTGAAGAGGAACAAAAAAGCCTCTTGATGAGTGTGAAAGAGGAGAGTGAAAAAGCTGGCTTAAAATGCAGCATTCAAAAAACTAAGATCATGGCATCCAGTCCCATCACTTCATGACAAATAGTTGGGGAAAAGGGGGAAAAGTGGAAACAGTGGCAACTTTTATTTTCTTCACTCTAAAATCACTATAGATGGTGACCGCAGCCATGAAATTAAAAGACACTTGCTCCTTGGAAGAAAAGCTATGACAAACCTCGACAGTCCATTAAAAAGCAGAGATATCACTTTGCTGACAAAGGTCCGTATAGTCAAAGCTATGGTTTTGTAGTCATGTACAGATGTGAAAGTTGGACCATAGAGAAGGCTGAGCACCAAAAAAAATGATGTTTTGAATTGCATGCAAGAGACTCTTGAGAGTCCCTTGGGCAGCAAGGAGATCAAACCAGTCAGTCCTAAAGGAAATCAACCCTTAATATTCATTGGAAGGACTGATGCTGAAGCTCCAATACTTAGCCACCTGCTGCAAAGAGCTGACTCATTGGAAAAGACCCTGACGCTGGGAAAGACCGAGGGCAGGAGGAGAAGGGGGCGATAGAAGGTGAGATGACTGGATGGAATCACTCAATGGAGGTGAGTTTGAGCAGACTCCGGGAGATAGTGAGGGATAGGGAAGACTGGCGAGGTGCATTCCATGGGGTCACAAAGAGTTGGACATGACTTAGCAACTGAACAATATTACACATGCAATCACAGGTGTGATGTTGATACGATGGAGTAGGTAAGGAGTTAAGGGATACTCCAGGAAATTAAATGATAACCATTAAATTTTGAAAATGAGAGCACAGAGGGGTCAGGGCATCCTGGAGAGTACATAGGATATACAATCAGTCAGGAAGTGAACTAAAGCTGAAAGCTTCTTTTCTATGAGCTTTATGGCCCTCATGGCCATAAAGAACCAGGGAATTTGTATTCTTAACTAGCTGCCCTTGTTAGAAAAGCAGCTTGTCTATCTCATTAGGAGAAGGCAGGTGTCAGTTTATGACTCACATTCAGCAGTAACCACCTTCCCTTTCTGCTCACCTCCATGTTCAGGGTTGCCTCGGCATTCTTCATTTCATTGCTGCGTGCAACTTTCTTAAGTTCCCTTAATCCTTGATCTGTTTTATTGGTGACAATCAGCCACCGTGCAGACTCCACCAGCCACCTGATGAAAGAAGGGCCCACAAGTGCAGTCAGTTCTCTCTTGCTTATTTGTCATATGGTTAATTACAGCTAATGCTTTTTGCCTTCAATCCGATATTCACCACTTCAAGTATTGGGTTAGGAAAAGGAGCTCATGTTTTGTTACATACTGCTAGGAAAATACAAGAATGACCACTTTATGTAGTACATCTAAAAGATGTTCTACATGCAAAGAATCATAGAGTTTGCAGTCAAATTGCCTCTCTGCTTACTCAGCAGAAGGCTTTCCAAGAGGCCTAAGAAGCTTAAGTTTGAGAGTCCCTCACTTGCATAATTCCCTCCAAAGCTAAGCATGAGATCCAGCACATTTGTGCACGTAGCATATATTCATAATATATATTATCTTGAAAAAAGAAACCCCCAAATGCATTTCAGTTCAGTTCAGTCACTCAGTCAAGTCTGACACTTTGCAACCCCATGGACTGGAGCATGCTAGGCTTCCCTGTCCATCACCAACTCCCAGAACCTGCTCAAACTCACATCCATCGAGTTGGTGATGCCATCCAACCATGTATGCTTTCAGGCCAACAAATATTGTCAATACTCCTGCCACTTCCAGCAATGTCGGTGGAATGCAAATGTGGGGAAGCCTGGTATGCTACAGTCCATGGGGTCATAAAGAGTCAGACAGCACTGAGTGAACAACAACAGCTCCATAAATGGGGGTCACCTATTTACATCTGCCCCAGTTTCCTTATCAATGAACAGAGACAATAAACACACCTTCCTGGTTAAGAGGAGAGAATGACGTAGCAGATGGGTCTGGTGTGGATTATCCTTTTTATTTCTGTCTCTTTGTACTCATGTCACTGTACTAAATCCATAGCAATCTTTCTGGGATCTACTGAATATGACTCTCCCTAGAATGGTTATAAGTGTAGGGATGAGATTATCCATAAATTACTTAAGGGAAGGCAGAGTGGTGAACACATAATGTAAATCATCCAATCTGCATGTCATTTTCTGTTCTGGAGAATTTAAGCTGCTATTTTGTTAAATTGCTCTATGAATACATTTTCTGCCTCTTCCTTTATCCAATTTAATATGCAACATAGAAAATCATTGAGAACTTGATTGTATCATATTCATTCCAAAGCCAAAAAATTGAAGCTTTATCTTTCAAAAATACTTAAGTATATATTTTATATTAAGAAAAATAGTAATGGAATAACTCAATGACATAACACTGGGTAAGACTTAAGAAGCAAAATGGCAGAAAATACCTGGAACTCCCAGGCAGAAAGCTCATTGTTATTCTGTGTTCTGCTTCTCAAATCTCAAATTGAACAGAGTAAACAGATGAAAGACCCTGGTTTAGGCAGAAACAATAAGACAGTGTTCAGGAAATAAGAAAATCAATATATCCCAATTCAGCAAGCATTTTCATCCCAGGTTCCCTTAAAACACAGTGAGAGAGATGCTCATACCTTGAGGAGAAAGAGAAGACAAAGAAAGGGACAGACACCACCAGCTGCAGGGTGCGCCACTCTCGAAAGGCAAAAGCCAGTCCTCCCAGCATCATCTGTCCAATACTAATAGCACAAGTTATCAGCATTATTACCATGGCTTTAGACTGGGACCTTGTCCACTCTGCAACTAAAGGAAAACCCAATTGGGATATTAATGTTGTCTAAGGGTGAAATTTCAAGATCAAATTCAAGGCTTGGAAAATGAAGAAGGACAAAACTGTTGACTTACTGAGCAACCAGTTATTTGTTATGATGGCCACAGCAGAACAGCCTGACCAGAAGCGAAGCAAGCTGTAAATGAGGAAGGTGGGAGCAAAGGCTGTGCAGGTCCCAGAGATGGCGAGCTGGAGCAAACAGCACCTGAGAATCAACTTTCGCCCAAACCTAAGAAACAGAGAGTCAGCTTAGATTACGGAGATAGTGATAATTTGTGGTAAAAAATTAAAAAGACATACTTTGACGTTTAGCTGCTGCTGCTAAGTCACTTCAGTCGTGTCCGACTCTGTGCGACCCCATAGACTGCAGCCCACCAGGCTCCCCCATCCCTGGGATTCTCCAGGCAAGAACACTGGAGTGGGTTGCCATTTCCTTCTCCAATGTGTGAAAGTGAAAAGTGAAAGTGAATTCGCTCAGTCGTGTCTGACTCTTAGCGACCCCATGGACTGCAGCCTACCAGGCTCCCCCGTCCCTGGGATTCTCCAGGCAGGAGTACTGGAGTGGGTTGCCATTTCCTTCTCCAATGCATGAAAGTGAAAAGTGAAAGTGAAGTCGCTCAGTCGTGTCCGACTCTGTGCGACCCCATGGACTGCAGCCTACCAGGCTCCTCGGCCCACGGGATTTTCCAGGCAAGAGGACTGGAGTGGGGTGCCACTGCCCTCTCCATTGACATTTAGAGAATGTTTTAATAAGTGATTCTTTGTATCTGGAAGCTTGAGTACACAAGAGCCAGGTCAACAATGGAAATAGCTTCAAGGTAACATTCCTTGTTACCTAAATAAGCAGGTATAATGTTACCTAAACAAGTGTTATAATGTTTTATATAAAAAAAAATTACCGAAACTTCATCACGCAGTCATCAGGAGACCCGACCCAGGGATCAAACCCAGATTTCCTGCAATGCATGTAGATTCTTTACCATCTAAGCCAGCAGGGAAGCCCATTAAAAAACTACAGTGTTGGAAATTATAATATACTATAAGCACTCATTGTACTAACTTATGTATTTAGCAGAGTAGAGAATCTCTATAGTGTGTAGTGCTGCGGCCAGCACAGTAGGTAGGGATCAAAAGCGGTCGACGCACAGTTTGGAAAAAAGAAACTAGAGACAGAATTAAAGTTTTAAAGATGGGACTGGGGGACTCAAGACCTCTTGGGTCAAGAGCCCTGTTTCTCTGAGCCACATCACTTTTATTTAGTGTCTTGGCAAGCAGAAAGTATCTACTGTGTTACAATGAAGTCAGCTTCCTGTGTCCCCGGTCACATCTCCCGTTTTATTGATTACTCTAAACTGTTATTTTCTTGTACAAGGGCTACCACCTAACTGGAGGTCATAGACCCGCACATGCCTTGGGAAAACATCTTAGTGTGTGCACAAGCAGTGTTCTTAACTTGCGCTGACCCGGCGTTCCAAGGTCCACACTGTGTTTTTCCTTAGTTTAGCAGGGTATGACAGCCCCAACTGATGTACTTTTATTTGGGTTATACTGTCGGGGATGGGGAGCCTGGTGGGCTGCCGCCTATGGGGTCGCACAGAGTCGGACACGACTGAAGCGACTTAGCAGCAGCAGCAGCAGTACTGCTATATTTTGCTTTTATTCTTTTCCCACGATGATTTTCTCATGGCTTAGCCAGAGCAACAGGAGGCTGACTGTTAACCCCTGCAGTGCAGGACACAAGAGGGCTAAAAGTGTACTTTGTTCTCTAGCACCAGACAGGTTAAGATGCAACTGATGCAAAAGATCAGTGAAACAATGCATCAAAGTTGTTAAGGTTTATGTAAGAGTAACACTAAATTTCCATGTATTTGTAAAAATTCCAATTTTCCTTCTGCTTATGTTTTCTAATTTCATTCTGTTGTAATCACAGAAAATATTTTTTAAAAAGGTTTTTTAAATAACATTTTTTGGTAACAATAACCCTGTGTACAAGACAGCAAAAGAGACACCGATGTATAGATCAGTCTTATGGACTCTGTGGGAGAGGGAGAGGGTGGGGAGATTTGGGAGAATAGCATTGAAACATGTATAATATCATGTATGAAAAAAAAATCTGAAAGTCTGTTACTCTTAAAAAAAAAAAAAAGTTAACGCATGCAAAAGAACTGAAAAAACTAAGTCATTCATAGTCACAAGCAGTTTACCATTTGATGTGTTCTTCTAGGTCTCATTTGTGTATTTTCACGATAAGCATCCATTTTTATGTAATTAAGATCATACAGTTATGTATCATGCTATTTCACACATCTTGAATACTTGCCATTAACCAAAAATACACTGTGCTTAGTCACTCAGTCATGCCCAACTCTTTGCAACCCCATGGACTGTAGCCCAACAGGCTCCTCTGTCCATGGGGATTCTCCAGGCAAGAATACTGGAGTGGGTTTCCACGCCCTCCTCCAGGGGATCTTCCCAACCTAGGGATCAAACCCAGGTCTCCCACATTGCAGGCAGGTTCTTTACTGTCTGAGCCACCACTCAATCTTTAAGGAAAAAAACATAATCGTGCCTTTCTTGGTGACAAAAATTTCAGAGAAGACAAAAATGGCAACAGGTCTCTAGACAAAGATACTGGCAGAGCTATGATTGAAACACTACATTCACTTCATGTTCAGTTTAAAATGATACATAAAGCAACAGAGTACACAAAGTATAATGCTTCTAAGAAGATTTATTATTCAAACTCAGCTCTTAAAGTATTAGCAGGGAGGTGTGTTTTCGTTGAATTAATTACTTAACAATGCATTCCTGTAGTACAGCCAGGAGATGCACACACATCAATGGTTATCATCAAAATACAAATATGAACACATCCACACCCAGCCCTCCCTCTATATTTCCTTCTACCCCTCTGCTGCCAACCTAGATGAATAAGTCATGACTCACATTTCTCAGAGATTGTTTAACAATTCCACATCTAAGATGTTGCCTTTTATTTTTTTCAATTAGAACAAAAATATTTACAGATTGGTTAATTCACTAGTCATACTTTGTATCATACATTGTCACCTCAGGACATCTAAAAAGCCTAGAAATCTTGCAAAATTTTCTGATTTTTGGCTTTGAGCCTCATACACGGTCAAGTCTGGAGAATGCTCCACGAACCAAATGTGTATTCTTTCATCAAGAAGGGAGTTTTATCCAGGTCTGTTAGCTCTAGCAGTTTGTAGTGCTGCTCACGTCTTGTATTTCCTTACTATAATTTGGCTTAGATGTTTAATCCATTACTAAAACTGAAGTACTGACGTTCTCAGCTATGAATACAGAACTACTTTGCCCTTCAGTTATGTCAGTGATTGTTTCATATATTCTGAAGCTTTTTCTTTAATGCAATATTGCTATTATTCTGTCTCTAAGATGTGTCTGACTCTTCTCAATTCTATCAACTGCAGCATGCCAGGTTGCCTTGCCCTTCACTATCTCCTGCCTGCAATGCGGGAGACCTGGGTTGGGAAGATCCCCTGGAGAAGGAAATGGCAACCCACTCCAGTATTCTTGCCTGGAGAATCCCATGGACATAGGAGCCTGGTGGGCTACAGTCCACGGGGGGGTCGCAAAGAGTCAGACATGACTGAGCAACTTCACTTTCACTATCTCCTAGAGTTTGCTCAAACTACTTAAAGCGATCTACAGATTCAAGGCAATCCCTATTAAATTATCAATAGCATTTTTCACAGAACAAGAACCTCCTGTCTTGTAGCACCTTCCTCTTCTTCCCATTGGTAACTCCTTCTCAACTTTATAAATGAAGTTTATGGTAGTTCACCTCTAAGGATTATTCTGAAATTCCCCTCAGATGTTATGGAGGTGACATTTCTGTGTCCAGTACAGAGAGCCCAGTGGCAACAAAATGTCATCCATCAGAATGAGTCTAATTCTACATTTCCATCTATAACTTCCTGGGAACCAAGGCAACCCACAGTGTAAATTGTGTATGGGAACTCAGTAATGACTTCTCTATGAAACAATCATAAACTGTGAAAACACGCAGTGGAAGGGCAGCAGTGATTGGGAGACACTCACCTGTCTGAGAGATGGCCGTATACGAAGCCTCCCACCTGCATTCCAGCCATGAATACAAACTGAACCACTGATTTCTGTGACTGGTGATCACATATGAGGTCCCACTGGAAAGGAAGGAAACCAGCACAGAGGAGCACCACAGCATTTTAAAGCTCTCAATGAGTACATTCTGCTTTCCTTTCCTACATTTACTCGGCTCTACTATTTAAGTCCCAGTTTGAGCATGGCTTTTCTAGAAATTCTCAACTCAATCTTTCAGATTTTATCAGGACAAATCTTTATATTCACTTAGGACTACATACCTCAGTGATTCTCAATCTTTTTGATACACTGAAAATAGTTGAGTTTTTTTTTTTTTTTATCACTGATATCTGGATCACACCTAGAGTGAAATACACTGATTTGTTTCTCTACAATTAGTCAGGAGATGGAATTTTTTAAGGTTAATAGAAGTCCTTCCAATTACAACTAGGCTGAGAACATGCAACTAAAAATAATTTTTCACACATTATATCAAACATGTACTGATCTAAACATCAACCTCCTCATTAAATTTTAAGTTTGGTGACAGTAAAGTTCATATCCAGTCTGCTGATTTCCTCATTCTCAATTGTAATTAAAAATGAAGTTAAAGTATTAGTCACTCAGTTGTGTCCAACTATTTGTGACCCATGCACCAGGTTCCACTGTCTATGGAATTTTCCAGGCAAGCATACTGGAGTGGGTAGCCATTCCCTTCTCCAGGGGGCCTTCCTGACCCAGGGATCAAACCCAGGTCTCCTGCATTACAGGCAGATTCTTTACCATATGAGCCACAAGGGAAGCTGTGATTATAATGTAAGTTCTTGGCAATTTAAAAAGATAAGCAAAAACCAATACAATATTGTAAAGTAAAATTAAATAAATAAATAAAAAGATAAACAACCACTGAAAGGATAAAAGAGAACTCATTACATTATCTTCTCAGTAACTGAAGATTTGAACAGTGTCTATTTTATGTTATTCTAAACACCCACACCAAGTACTCAGAAGAGGAAAATGGGGCCTTACCTCAGTCACGATGGTGGAGGAGAACAAGCTGTGGTCATACACCCAGCCGTCCATACAGGGCTCCGTGTCCAGGCCAGTCATGTTGGCGAAGGTCCTATTCAGGTGAAGGAGCTGCCACTGGGGGTGGAGGAAGCGATGACACTTCTCTGGCTTTAAGTTTGAATCCAGTGGGATGGAGATTCTCAGGAGGACATCAGGGCTGAGGATCTCAGTGGCATTATCCAGGATGTAGACCCAGCAGCGATGACCAGGAATGGCAGCAGTGAAATTCTCCAACAGTATATGACAGGCTGCTATCCCAACAAGAGGAAGAGCTAAAACCATCTGAAGGATCTGGAATTTTCCCAGGCCACCAACTTCATTAAGGAGCTCCTCAAAAGCCATTGTGATGAGGCAAAGGGAGGGAAAATTTTCCTTTCATTAATTCACATGGAATCTATGTGACTTCACACCAGTTTGTCATCAACGGTTCTCGTCACTTCGCTGCTGTAAGAGAGCAGTGGGAGAGTTTCCTCAGTCCTTCTGGAGTCACGAGGTATTGGCTTTTTAGTAAAGTCATAGAGAAAATTATTTACTAAAGATTCCTCTATCTGATGAACATTAAATCTGTTTAAAGGTTTACTCACTTAATGCGCTTGTCCTCAGTGATTCTGTAAAATCATCACTGGACCTTGACATGAACATGGTTTTTAAATAATCTAAGATAAACCTGCTACACAGTCTTCGGTCATTTCTGGAAAACAGAATTTGAGAGATACAGAAGTGAATTGCTCTATGAATTTTCTGTGGAAAGAACAGAAAGTGAGTGCTTTTCTTGTTTATACTGACTTTAGGCTATAATAATTAACAAAATATAATCCCTTGTTTCTAATTAAAGCAAAGTGAATTGTGGTACAATTACTACCTTTTAGCAACTGCTATTGTGCTTCAGTTTCAATCACACTAGGAATATACAATGATTTTAAAATCCTTCAAATAAAGATACTGAAGAAAGACAGTGGTAAGATCACCTAAGGGTTTATCTTCTGAGATTTTCACTTACAGAATATATTAAGGGTCTTTTATGTGCTACCAGTCAGAACCTTGATGAACTGATCATTTTATCAAAATGTGCCCAGCCTTGTTATCTCTAGGAATGTTCCACTATACCTACATGAGTATGTATTTACTCACTTCAGTATAACAATTCCAAGTTTCTTGTACTTACAGTTTACAAACTACAACTTTCCAATCCTCTATGTTTTAAAAAGTTTTTATTCATTTATTTATTTTTGGCTGTGCTGGTCTTCATTGCTGCCCTCAGACTTTCTCTAAGCTGTGGTGAGCAGGTGCTACTCTTCAGAGTGATGTGTGGGCTTTTCATTGTGGTGGCTTCTCTAGGAGCATGGTCTCTAGGGCTTCAGCAGTTGCAGCACAGAAGTTCAGTCATTGTGGTGCTTGGGCTTGCTCCACAGCATGTGGAATCTTCTTGGACCAGGGATTGAATCCATGCCCCCTGTATTGGCAGGTGGCTTCCTATCCACTGTACCACTAGGGAAGTTCCTCGTTCATACTTTTCATTGAAATGTTTATTGATATTATTGAAGATTCATTGCAGGAGCAAGAAAAATATAATGTACATGCACTTCACTCAGTTTCCCCCAATAGTAATATTTATAAAATGATAATATGATAATCACAGCTAACATATTGACAGTTACACTGTCTCCTGATCTTATTCAGGTTTTCCCAGTTTTGCCTGTACTTGTATTTGTGTGTTCTTGTATTTAGTACCAGAGTTTTATCATCTGTGTATCTTTCTGTGCCCATCACCACAGTCAAGATACTAAAGAATTCCCTCTCCAGAGGAATCCTTAATTTTGTACTATTAGAAATATGCCACCTCCCCTTGCTCCTGTCATTCCCTTTCCTACCTTTGGCATCTAGTAATATGTTTTCTGTTATTTAACCTCAGTCATTTAGAAGTTGTTATGTACATTACCAGAGAAGGCAATGGCACCCCACTCCAGTACTCTTGCCTGGCAAATCCCATGGACAGAGGAGCCTGGTAGGCTGTAGTCCACGGAGTCGCTAAGAGTCGGACACGACCGAGTGACTTCACTTTCACTTTTCACTTTCATGCATTGGAGAAGGAGATGGCAACCCACTCCAGTGTTCTTGCCTGGAGAATCCCAGGGACAGGTGAGCGTGGTGGGCTGCCGTCTGTGAGCTCTCACAGGATCTGACACGACTGAAACGACTTAGCAGCAGCAGCATATACATTACCATCCTCTCCTTCTTTCCCCTAATGGTAATGTATATAACAACTCTGAAAGGAGAAGAGGGTGACAGAGGATGAGATAGTTGGACATGAACTTGGGCAAACTCTGAGAGATGGTGAGGGACAGGGAGGCTTGGTGTGCTGCAGTCCATGGGGTCATGAACAGCCAGCCACAACTTGCTGACTAAACAGCAACATATATATTACATATGCAAAACAGATAGCCAGTAGAAACTTGCTCTGTGATGCAGGGAGCTCAAATTGGTGCTCTGTGACAACCTAGTGAGATGGGATGGGGTGGGAGGTGGGAGAGAGGCTCCAAAGGGAGGGGACATATATATGCCTATGGCTGATTCATGTTGATGTATGGCAGGAACCAGCACAATTGTGTAAAGCAATTATCCTCCAATTAAAAATAAATAAATTTAAAAATGATAATAAAAACTCAGAAGTATAATAGATTAAATGTCCATCAAAAAGAGAAGTTATTGGATCAATCATAATATTTCTTTCTAATAAAATGAAGTTATTGAAAAAAATTTTAATGCAAAAAAATTTTTTTAATAAATAAAAGTTGTTATATAGAAGGGGGGGATCAAAGTGGTATAGTAGGAGGATGTGGAGCTCAGCTGTCCTTATAAACACATGAAAAATACATCAACATCTGGGGCAATTCTTACAAAATATTAACTAGAAATTGTCAGGAGAACTCCTGTACAACCGAAGATGCAAGACAGATTTCCACATAACAGAGGAGGCCAGAGGAAAGGCGTAGGGTCAGGATCCCAGCCCAGGAAAGGAGTCTTAAAATGAGAAGTTCTTCAGGGGCAGACCCTCACTCTGGGGAGCTAGCTGGTTGAGTCACAGCCTGGAAATCCCAGTCCAGGGTTCCTGCATGGATGGCACAAGCCCCCTTGGTTGCTGGGAGAACAACTGGGACACAGAGATGGGCTGGAGGTGTCGTGTAGGGAGGTGTCCCTACACACAAGGGAGCACACATTTTGGCTCCAACAGTGAAGATGGACAGAGAGCTTTGCCCTGGCAACTGCCCCCTCACCACACTCCCCAATCTGAGCAGGGCCAAGGCCCCAGACCCAATTACTCCACAGCATGGTTTAGTTCTGGATCTGGGGCAGAGACATCCCGGGGGAAAACACCCAGGGAGGCAGCCTATACACTGGAAAGCAGTGCGGCCACCACAGTGCCATGACCCCAAGCCCCAGCCCAGCAAACGGCCGGCCTGCACACTCCACACCGCAGCCGTGCACTAAGTTCTGAGATGGACACGTCAGGGAAAAGGATGCAGCCTTGGGCTGCATCTGAGAAGAACTGTGGATGCCAACACAGGCAGTGCTTTCTCTGTGGGCATATGGGCCTCTGTCGCTTCAGTACTCCCCTTCTTCTGGGCAGGCATGCACTCATGGGGAAAGGGAGAAAGGGACCTGATTAAACCTGACTTTCAGGGCTTCTACTGCAAAAACTGGGGACATGTCAGACTTGTCCATGAGAGCATGTTTACAGGCATGGAGCAGATGGAATTCCTGCCTCACTTGGGACAGGCTTTAAGTCACCCCAAAACAAATTCAACACCCTGAGGGAAGACAAGCTAGCATCCATTATAAACCTGTCCTTGCACCGAAGACTTTGAACACACACAGTCTTCCCAGGGATGCTACCACCTAAAACACCCCTTCAACAGCACAAAAGATAACTGTTTCTCCTCAATTCAGAGAAAGAGGAAGTTAAGTAAAGTAAAAATTCAGAGGAAACTTCTGAAAGAATGAATAACAAAACAGACCTCACCAGTCTACTGTAATCCAAGTTCTGAAAGAAAGTAATAAAGATGCTAAAGAAATTAAGAAAGAATATCAATAGAAATTAAAAGATGCTTACTCCTTGGAAGGAAAGTTATGACCAACCTCGACAGCATATTAAAAAGCAGAGACACTACTTTGCCAACAAAGGTCCAGCTAGTCAAGGCTATGGTTTTTCCAGTGGTTGTGTATGGATGTGAGAGTTGGACTGTGAAGAAAGCTGAGCACCAAAGAATTGATGCTTTTGAACTGTGGTGTTGGAGAAGACTCTTGAGAGTCCCTTGGACTGCAAGGAGATCCAACCAGTCCATCCTAAAGGAAATCAGTCCTGGGTGTTCATTGAAAGGACTGATGCTGAAGCTGAAACTCCAATACTTTGGCCACCTCATGCGAAGAGTTGACTCATTAAAAAAGACTCTGATGGTGGGAGGGATTGGGGGCAGGAGGAGAAGGGGACGACAGAGGATGGATGGCATCACCGAGTCGATGGACATGAATTTGGGTAAACTCCAGGAGTTGGTGATGGACAGGGAGTCCTGGCGTGCTGAAATTCATGGGGTCACAAAGAGTTGGACACGACTGAGTGACTGAACTGAACTGATCAATAGAAACACAGATCATTGTAACAAGGAACTGCTGCTACTGCTAAGTCGCTTCAGTCGTGTCTGACTCTGTGTGACCCCATAGACGGCAGCCCACCAGGCTCCCCCGTCCCTGGGATTCTCCAGGCAAGAACACTGGAGTGGGTTGCCATAACTATATAATAACCCTTATATGTTATTACAGAATATGGAATATAGTTCCTGTGCCTGTGCTATGCTTGTTGGTTATCTATTTTATATATAGTAGTGTGTACATGTTAGTCCCCACCTCTTGGTCTATTCCTCTCTCCACCCTCTCTGCCTTTTGATAACTGTAATTTTGTCTTCTATGTCTGTGATCTCTTTCTGTTTTGAAAACCAGTTCATCACTATCAGTTTTGATTCAGCATATAAGTCATATCATACAGTATTTGTCTTTCTCCACCTTATTTATCTCACTGAGTATGGTAATCTCTAGGTCCATCCATGTTGCTGCAAATGGAATTACTGCATTCTTTTTATGGATCAGCAACATTCCCTTGTTTATATGTATTAATATCACATCTTCTTTATCCATTCTTCTGTCAATGCACATTTAGGTTGCTTCCATAAATGTTATTTGTTATTACAAATGCCCTGATGGCTCAGTGGTAAAGAATCCACCTGCCAATGCAGGAGACACAGCTTTGATCCTTGGTTAAGAAGATCCTCTCTGGAGAGGGAAATGGTAACCCACTCCAGTGTTCTTGCCTGTGAAATCCCATGGACAGAGGAGCCTGGTGGGCTAGAGTCTATAGAGTTGCAAAAGAGTCATACACAACTTTGCGACTAAACAACAAGGACAACTTTGTAAATAGAGCTGTTACGAACATTGGGCACATATCTTTGAATTAGAACTTTTTTTTTAGGTATGATTTTTAATTAGGTTCATTGCCACAGTTGTTACAATATTTGAATTTTATATGAGTCATGGATTTCTCCTTCTAATATTTCAAGTGATTGACATGAGTAATAAATTACAACTGCCTATGTGATTTACATTGTTAGGCTATTTCCTATTTCTCTTTGCACTTTGTAGGAAAAAAAGATTTCTTCCAAAGTTTGTGTATAACAAATGTTTAAATATTCAAAGTGGCCACATTTGATTGTTCTTACGTTATTTAAAAGAAAAGTGGAACTTGTATGGTAAAGGAGAAAAATGAAGTGTCTGTGAAATGAAAAGGCAAAACAAATGTAGGAAATTAAAATTATTTCAAGTGTCAGTGATGAACTAGGGTGAAAGCAAAGGAAAATTATTATTTTGGTTTATTTAGCAGTTGAAATAAGAGCAGACTAGCCTTCTTTCCTGGGTTTTGTTTACCCCTCATTTCTGTATTCTTTCACTGAAAGATGGGTAATACTGGGCTTCCTCTTTTCTGGCAGATTGGCTTTACTAGAACAGTAAAATGCAGGGGACAGGGGTCCCCATACATTCGGGCCCAGCTGCGTGTCTGCCCTTGACCTCCAGAGTGCTGGGGACAGGAGGAGGCTCTGATTCCCCTGGGGGGCCGTTGGGCCGCTCCCACAAAGGCTCCTTGTGAAGCAGGCTCACTATGTCGTGAGGCCCATTAGTTTGTGTCATTTGCTGTCTCCTCCAGTCCCTCCCACCTTTGTTTTCTTGCAACACACTGGTCATGGTGATGTGGAATAAATGTGCCTTACTGGGTACATGTGGCACATTTCTAAAAATTGAGGTGCAGTTAATGCATACTATTATATACGTTTCAGGTATACAATGTAGTTATTTACAGCATTTTAAGGTTATATTTCATTTATAGTTATTATAAATATTGGCTATATTCCCTGTGTTGTAGCACAGTTCTTTTTTTTTTAATTTTATTTTATTTTTTAACTTTACAATATTGTATTGGTTTTGCCATAAATCAACATGAATCCACCACAGGTATACACGTGTTCCCCATCCTGAACCTTCCTCCCTCCTCCCTCCCCGTACCATCCCTCTGGGTCGTCCCAGTGCACCAGCCCCAAGCATCCAGTATCATGCATCGAACCTGGACTGGCGACTCGTTTCATATATGATATTATACATGTTTCAATGCCATTCTCCCAAATCATCCCACCCTCTCCCTCTCCCAGAGTTCAAAAGAAAATAAAGTAATTAACCTCCAATTAAAATAAATAAATTTCTATTTTAAAAAATAAAAAAAAATTACAAAAGACTGTTCTATACATCTGTATCTCTTTTGCTGTCTCACATACAGGGTTATCGTTACTGTCTTTCTAAATTCCATATATATGCGTTAGTATACTGTATTGGTGTTTTTCTTTCTGGCTTACTTCACTCTGTATAATAGGCTCCAGTTTCATCCACCTCATTAGAACTGATTCAAATGTATTCTTTTTAAAAGGTCATCATACCCTGAACAAGCCGGCTTATTCTAGTGGAAGGTTAGTTTAACACTTTAAAATATATCCGTTTTGACACTGGTCAGAATGGCTATTGTGGAGAAAAGGGAACCCTCTTGCACTGTTGGTAGGACCGCAAATCAGTATAGCCACTATGGAGAACAGTATGGACATTCCTTTAAAAACTAGAAATAAAACTGCCATCAGTCAGTTCAGTCGCTCAGTCGTTTCCAACTCTTTGTGACCCCATGGACTGCAGCATGCCAGGATTCTCTGTCCATCACCAACTCCCAGAGCTTGCTCAAACTCATGTCCATCAAATCAGTGATGCCATCCACCCATCACACCCTCTGTCGTCCTCTTGTCCTCCTGCCTTCAATCTTTCCCTGCATCAGGGTCTTTTCCAATGAGTCAGTTCTTTGCATCAGGTGGTCAAAGTATTACAATATTGTAAAGTAATTAGCCTCCAATTAAAATAAATAAATTTAAATTTAAAAAAAAAAGAAAAAAAGTATTAGAGCTTCAGCTTCAGCATCAGTTCTTCCAATGAATATTTAGGACTGATTTCCTTTAGGATTGACTGGTTGGATCTCCTAGCAGTCCAAGGGACTCTCAAGAGTCTTCTCCAACACCACAGTCCAAAAGCATCAATTTGTAGGTGCTTAGCCTTTTTTATGGTCCAGTTCTCACATCCATACATGACTACTGGAAAAACCATAGCTTTGACTATGTGGACTTTTGTTGGCAAAGTAATGTCTCTGCTTTTTAATATGCTGTCTGCTGCTGCTGCTGCTGCTGCTAAGTCACTTCAGTCGTGTCCGACTCTGTGCAACCCCATAGACAGCAGCCAGCTCCTCTGTCCCTGGGATTCTCCAGGCAAGAATACTGGAGTGGGTTGCCATTTCCTTCTACAATGCATGAAAGTAAAAAGTGAAAGTGAAGTCGCTCAGTCATGTCCGACTCTTAGCGACCCCATGGACTGCAGCCTACCAGGCTCCTCCGTTCATGGATTTTCCAGCCACGAGTACTGGAGTGGGGTGCCATTGACTTCTCCAAATATGCTGTCTAGGTTGGTCATAACTTTTCTTCCAAGGAGCAAACATCTTTTAATTTCACGCCTGCAGTGACCATTAATCCCACTATTGGAGAAAAACCTTGAGAAAAACGTAATTGAAAAAGACACATGTACCCCAATGTTCATTGCAGCATGATTTACAACATTCAGGACATGATAGTGACAGATGAATGGATAAAGAAGCTGTGGTACTTATATGCAATGGAATATTACTTAGCCATAAAAGGGATGGATTTGAGTCAGTTCTCACAAGGTGGATGAACCTAGAGTTTGTTATACAGAGTGAAAGAAAGAAGTGAAGTCGCTCATTCGTGTCTGACTCTGCGACCCCATGGACTGTAGCCCACCAGGCTCCTCCATCCATGGAATTTTCTAGGCAAGAGTACTGGAGTAGGTTGCCATTTCCTTCTCCAGTGTGTCTTCCCAACCCTGGGATTGAACCTGGGTCTCCTGAATTGTGGGCAGACACTTTACTATCTGAGCCACCAGGGAGTCCCATACAGAGTGAAGTAAGTCAAAAAGAGAAAAACAAATATTGTAGATTAATGACATATATGGAATCTAGGGAAAATGGTACTGATGAACATACTTGCAGGGCAGGAATAGAGACACAGACATAGAGAACAGACTTGTGGACACAGGGGGCAAAGGAGAGAGAGGGTGGGGCAAATTGAGAGTAGCACTGAAGCATATACATGACCATATACAATAGATAGCTAATGGGAAGTTGCGGTATAACACAAGGCGCTCAACCCGTTGCTGTGACAACCCAGAGAGATGAGATGGTTAGGGAGTAGGAGGAAGTTCACGAGGGAGGGGACATGGGTACGAGTGTGGCTGAATCACACTGTAAAGCAATTATGCTCCAATTAAGAATAAATTTTAAAAAAAGAACCAGTGTAATTCACCACTTACAGAGACTAAACAAGAAAATAACTATATGTTCATGTCAATATATTTGACAAAGTCTATTGCAAAAGGTAAGGAACTATAGAATGTGAAGTGGACATGGACAAAGGGTGCACTGCTGGAGAT
Organism: Bos grunniens; assembly: GCF_055505025.1. Classification (NCBI taxonomy): domain Eukaryota; kingdom Metazoa; phylum Chordata; class Mammalia; order Artiodactyla; family Bovidae; genus Bos; species Bos grunniens. Next base: position 9,565,787 of record NC_141193.1, read on the forward strand.
CTAGAAATCACTTTTAAATAGATAAGCGAAAACTCCTTCTTTGATCTCCAACTCATAATCTTGGTTTTGTATGAAAATGCTAGTATCTTGATCCCTCAAATGGGGAGAAAATAATTCTGGAATCCTGCATGACAGAAACTTGAGCCTCCAAGGTAAAAATAAAATGGACTAGTAGAGAATCACAATGTGACAATGAAACTGCATTTGTGGACTATCTGTTTTATCTGGTTTCATACTTTTTTCTCATTAAATCTCTGTCCATTGTAATAAGTCAAGTCCTTTGTAAGTTATATGTGCCCAACAAGTATTTTCAGAACCAACAATTGAATAAAACTCTTTATGAAAAAATTAATTTATTTTCGTTGGAGGCTTATTATTTTACAATATTGTAGTGGTTTTGCCATACATTGACAAGAATCAGCCATGGGTGTACATGTGTCCCCTATCCTGAACCCCCGCTCCCACCTCCCTCCCCAACCCATCCCTCAGGGTCATCCCAGTGCACTGGCCCTGAGCATCCTGTCTCATGCATTGAACCTGAACTGGTGACCTATTTCACATATGGTAATATACATATTTCAATGCTATTCTCTCAAATCATTCCAACCTCATCTTCTCCCATAGACTCCAAAAGTCTATTCTTTACACCTGTGTCTCTTTCTTTTTTCCAACTAGTACTTTTATTTTTTTTATTTTTTTAAATTTAAATTTATTTATTTTAATTGGAGGCTAATTACTTTACAATATTGTATTGGTTCTGCCACCTGCATCTCTTTTGCTGTCTCATATATAAGGTCATTGTTACCATCTTTCTAAATTCCATATATATGCGTTATTATACTGTATTGGTGTTTTTCTTTCTGGCTTACTTCACTCTGTATAATAGGCTCCAGTTTCATCCACCTCATTAGAACTGATTCAAATGTATTCTTTTTAATGGCTGAGTAATACTCCATTGTGTATATGTACCACAGCTTTCTTATCCATTCATCTGCTGATGGACATCTAGTTGCTTCCATGTCCTGGCTGTTATAAACAGTGCTGAGATGAACACTGGGGTACACGTGTCTCTTTCAGTTCTGGTTTCCTTGAGGTGTATGCCCAGCAGTGGGATTGCTGGGTCGTATGGCAGTTCTATTTCCAGTTTTTTAAGGAATCTCCACTCTGTTCTCCATAGTGGTTGTACTAGTTTGCATTCCCACCAACAGTGTAAGAGGGTTTCCTTTTCTCCACATTCTCTCCAGCATTTATTGCTTGTAGACTTTTGGATCGCAGCCATTCTAACTGGTGTGAAATGGTACCTCATGGTGGCTTTGATTTGCATTTCTCTGATAATGAGTGATGTTGGGCATCTTTTCATGTGTTTGTTATCCATTTGTATGTCTTCTTTGGAGAAATGTCTGTTTAGTTCTTTGGCCCATTTTTTGATTGTGTTGTTTATTTTTCTGGAATTGAGCTGCAGGAGTTGCTTGTATATTTTTGAGATTAGCTGTTTGTCAGTTGCTTCATTTGCTATTATTTTCTCCCATTCTGAAGGCTTATAGTTTGCTTATAGTTTCTTTTGTTGTGCAGAAGCTTTTAAGGTTAATTAGGTCCCATTTGTTTATTTTTTCTTTTATTTCCAATATTCTGGGAGGTGGGTCATAGAGAATCCTGCTGTGATGTATGTCAGAGAGTGTTTTGCCTACGTTCTCCTCTAAGAGTTTTATAGTTTCTGGTCTTACATTTAGATATTTAATCCATTTTGAGTTTATTTTTGTGTATGGTGTTAGAAAGTGATCTAGTTTCATTCTTTTACAAGTGGTTGACCAGATTTCCCAGCACCACTTGTTAAAGAGATTGTCTTTAATCCATTGTATAGTCTTGCCTCCTTTGTCAAAGATAAGGTGTCCATATGTGCATGGATTTATCTCTGGGCTTTCTATTTTGTTCCATTGATCTATATTTCTGTCTTTGTGCCAGTACCATACTGTCTTGATAACTGTGGCTTTGTAGTAGAGCCTGAAGTCAGGTAGGTTGATTCCTCCAGTTCCATTCTTCTTTCTCATGATCGCTTTGGCTATTTGAGGTTTTTTGTATTTCCATACAAATTGTGAAATTATTTGTTCTAGCTCTGTGAAGAATATTGTTGGTAGCTTGATAGGGATTGCATTGAATCTATAGATTGCTTTGGGAGGTATACTCATTTTCACTATGTTGATCCTTCCAATCCATGAACATGGTATATATCTCCATCTATTAGTGTCCTCTTTGATTTCTTTCACCAGTGTTTTATAGTTTTCTATATATAGGTCTTTAGTTTCTTTAGGTAGATATATACCTAAGTATTTTATTCTTTCCATTGCAATGGTGAATGGAATTGTTTCCTTAATTTCTCTTTCTGTTTTCTCATTGTTAGTGTATAGGACTGCAAGGGATTTCTGTGTGTTGATTTTATATCCTGCAACTTTACTATAGTCATTGATTAGTTCTAGTAATTTTCTAGTGGAGTTTTTAGGGTTTTCTATGTAGAGGATCATGTCTGCATCTATGTTCATCAGTGATATTGGCCTGTAGTTTTCTTTTTTTGTAGCATCTTTGTCTGGTTTTGGTATTAGGGTGATGGTGGCCTCATAGAATGTGTTTGGCAGTTTACCTTCCTCTGCAATTTTCTGGAAGAGTTTGAATAGGATAGGTGGTAGTTCTCTAAATTTTTGGTAGAATTCACCTGTGAAGCCATCTGGTCCTGGGCTTTTGTTTGTTGGAAGATTTTTTAATACAGGTTTGATTTCTGTGCTTGTGACAGGTCTTTTAAGATTGTCTATTTATTCCTGGTTCAGTTTTGGAATAAAACTCTGAATAAAATGCCAATTGTTTTCAACAGCCTATAACATGTTTGATTTCTTAAATTATAGCATGTTTTCACATTTATGAATGCCCATCACTGTATGCCCTCACCCAAAATGAGACAATAATTTGTTACATCTGCTGTTTTTAAAATGAAAACGTATATTTCAAACTGGATTTGTCTTTTATTAATTACTATTTGTCTTTTAATAATTACTATTAATTAGAAAAGCTTTTCTTATTAATTAGCCATGACACTAAGAATGTAACTTTTAATTTGCAGTGATTATATTTAATACATACACATTTTAAAAATTTTGTATTCTATATTTGCCATTCAATGTTGATAACTTAAAAGAATTTTAAATTACATATATTAATTATTGAAAATATGAAGGGAAAAAATTGCAAAGAGAAAGTAATAATCATTTAAAATTTCACCATTAGAAGGTCAACATTCTTATTTCAATGAATGTATTTCTACATATCACATAATCCTTCTATTTGGAGAGATTTATGATGTTTAATGTATCATGTCTTAAGTGTATATATATATACACACACATATATATATTAGTATCTGTTTCTGGATTTCTTTTGATGTTTGGTTTCATATCATATATTGTTCTGCACACTTATGGACAGTTCACCATATGCTGTCCCACACATAAAGCAGTCATATACTAATTCCATGATATTCTTTTGCTTCTGAATTCCACACATCAAGTAGTCACATACTAATTCCATGACATTCCTCTGCTTCTGAATTATTTTGTCTATTAATAATTTATTGATAGATCTTAAACTTTTTCAACTACTTTCCCTAAATATTGAACTGCTCATGGAACATGTACCAAGAAATTATATGTTTAAGTGAATACTAAGGCAATAATTATAAATTAGATTCAATTTTCCAGTATATTTACTTGCTACTGTGTAGATATAAAGGAAAACTCCAAGTTTTGTTGTTCATATCTTTCCTTTCCTCCCTGGTCAGTCATAAAATCTCCTTAAAATTTTGTCACTTTTATGCAGAAATCTTCCTCATTTACTTTTCTTGAGAATTGTTTCCTGGAGAAACAAAATAGAAACAACAAATCAACCAGCCAATTAGCAAATAAAAATAAACATTAAAAAATAGAAAAACATGAAAATAAGTTCAGGTGCCCTCCCTGCACAAGTACAAACTGAACTTCTAACCATCAACTTCTTTTTTTTTTTTTAACTTTACAATATTGTGTTGGTTTTGCCATACATCCACATGCATCCATCATGGATGTACACGTGTTCCCAGTCCTGAACCCCACCTCCCACCTCCTTCCCCACACCATCCCTCTGGGTCATCCCAGTGCACCAGCCCCATCAACTTCTTATAATCCAATAAAATCCATAGGGTTGACACTCATTCTGGAAAAGGCTCTGCAGACTGTGCAGACCCAAGAAAGCAGTTTGAAAATTGCTACTCTCACTTGGGTCTGTTTAGACCTCTGACCAACAACACCTTTGGAAAGCCAAGAGGCGAACTGAAAATCTAAGGGCACTCCCCATCTGTTGTGGGTTGAATTATGTCTTTCACAAAATTCATACGCTGAGATCATAACTCTCAGCATCTCAGAATGTGAGATTGCCATATTTGGAAACAAGAATGTCACATATAAAATTAATTAAGATGAGGTTATATTGGACTAGAATGGGCCCTTAATCCAACATGATTAGTGTCTTTATTCAAAAGGAATATTTGGGCATAGTGGTGTGCCAGGGAGGTGTCATGTATAGATTAGAGTTATGCTGCCACAAGCAAAGGAGCTACGAGAAACCAGGAGAGACCTGGAACAGACCCTTCCCTAAAGGCTACAGATGGGGCATGAACCTGCCAACAACTTGAGCTCAGATTTAAAAGCTAGATAACTGTGAGGCAATCATTTCTGTTAAGTAACTGACTTTGTGAACCATGATTATGGGTGCTAGGTCACTAATATACCATTTTTCTTATTTTTAAATATATTTTGTAAGTTTCTATTTTCCCTGTACCAATCTTTCCATTACTTGTGGCAGCAAATTGTCTCACTCTTACGGGCACATACATAATATTAATTATCTTTTCAAAGAGAATCATTAACTCTATGTGATTTTCCTAAATTATTCCTTCATGTTTGTTTCCCTTTCATATACTAGGCTTTTATGGATCTGAGGACCATGAAGCACCATCAGGAATGTGTGTCTCTCATGAGGGCAAGTAGAATGTGCCCTCACAACAGAGATAATTACCATCACTTCAGCACTAAAACTATCAATAAGAACAGGGAAGAGGGAATCTCTGCAGTCTAGACTGGAACACACAGTGGGTAGAAATGACCCTGTCTCTTGTGAAGGCAATGATCTGACATGGAAGTATCCCTGGCAAGGCTCAGTGATCTGAAGGACCCACACATTGTGTTGCCTTTCTCACCTACAGATTCAAAGCACATAGTCTCTTCCAGGGGGTGGGAGCAGGTTACTCACTTATTTTCCACATCCTGGATGGTGTCAGGCAGAGGCAGATGTCTGGTTTCAGGTTGGAGAAGGACGAGAAGACTAGCAATGATGGGGCACACTCCATAGATGATCCAGGGCAGAGTGGGTAGATACACCACTAGGGTCATCAGCAGGGGAGCCAGTGCTGCCCCACACCTACTAGCCATCATATCTATGCCTGCAGCTCTTGCTCTAAATGATAAGTAATAATTTTTGTAATAATTCAGTAAAAATCTTCACTTGTAATTTATGATCTATTATTTTGACATGATTATGGAAGACAATAAAAGACAAATATTAAATACTTGGGTTTGATGACAAACACTTATTTTTGCAATTTGCTCTGTAATTTTCCAGCTGTCTTTGTCAGGGTCAAAGTGTGAAAGACCCATTGTCATCATTAAACAGAACATTACACACTAGACCTATTCTAACAAATGGCCCAAAAGGTTAATGAAATGAAGCACTGAAGTATTGCTTAGGACAGTGCATGGCCCCAAATCTGCTTTTTCAATAAACTGTGACTATAATTGCTGTTAGCGTATCACTAGTACAGTTAAAAACAATTGCTTTATAGTTAACATTTCCTATTATGCTTATTCCCACAACAACCATCAGTTAGCTGGGAAAGTACTTTTTTGGGTGGTGGCAGAACATTCATAAACTCATATACCTGACAAGAGTGGGGAGGAGTTCAACAAAGTGGACAGAAATACTGGTGTTAGAGGCAGCAATACAGCCCATTCCCACACTTGCCAAAGTCACACGCACGGTCTGCATTTCTGGAGACAAGAAAATCAGAGAGATTAAATAACTATGTGGAAGGAATCAGCATCCACCAAATTTAGTCAAGGGGGAAAAACCCTACTGCTTTACCTGTATGTTTGAAATAAGTTGTAGAAAATTGTACGTGGCAGTGATCATGGGGTGGCTGAACAAATGAAAAATGTAAAATTATAAATATGGGTGGTAAAAAGTACATAAAAGTATCTGGATTGATTGCAGCAAATCTCTTCACGTAGGTGAGATTTACTGGAGAAGCAGAAGAAAAAATGAATCTGGCAGAAATTTTCTTTTACTTATTCAGTCCAGTACTTGTTATATCCTAATGGTAGAAGGTAGAACCATCATGCAGTCAATTCCTAAATCTAAGGCTCATCTCTAACTTTGAGGACTTTATGATTAAAATGCAGAATTTAAAGTTATCAGTCATCCTGGTGTACCTGGGAATTAGCAGATTTTAATAAGGTGAGACTTTCATTGATAAAATCAGAAAAGTCCCAGGTAAACCAAAGTCCCAGGTAAACCCAAATGAGTCAGTCAACCTAGAGCAGATACAGCATCGCCATGGGGTAAGCATGACACCAGAGAGTACTAGAAGGACAGGATTAATCTCTGAAAGAACAGGCAGAAGATCTAGATCTAGATCAATTTTAGTTTTGAATGGAAGGAAACCTACTAGGAGAAAATGGAAGAATGGAAACCTACTAGGAAATAAAAATAAGTCAAAATTTGTTGCTGTTGTTTAGTTGCAAAGTCATGTCTGACTCTTTTGTAATCCCAAGGACTATTGCCCCTCCAGGCTCCTCCATCCATGGGATTTTCCAGGCAAGAATACTGGAGTATTGCCATCTGCCATCTGCTTCTTCAGGGGATGTTCCTGACCCAGGGATAGAACCCACATCTTCTGCATTCACAAGCAAGTTCTTTACCATAGAGCCATCTGAGAAGTCCCAATTCAAAATTAGGGAAACACTTGTTCCCTACGTTCAAATGTTCAAAGAATCAGTTTTCTGAGCAATATAAAAAGAAATATAATTATAGCTATATAATATTGGAAACAAACTTTACTGTAAGGCAGTAAGCCTGCATCATTAATGATATTCTGAGGAGCAGAGTTCACCAGTCTATGAGGATGTAAAGCACACTTCTGCATTGGGAGATGGCAAAACATTGTGCTCACTAAGTTTCTCCTAGTCATTACATAACATCATTCTATTAACATATGAAGTAATCTAACAGGGAATTGACAAGGGTTTCCTCTTCCTGCTCTACACTCTTTCACTACGTAAAGAGGAATTTTTTTTTTCCATTTCCTGGAAGACTTCCATAAGCAAGAGATATAGTTATGGTGACTTAACCCCACAGTCACATGTGGATACATAGATATGGGGAAGTAGACCAGTCATCAAAGCTGGCAATGAGGAGCCCAGAGTGGGCGACCATATCGTGTCCTCGCCTGGAATATAATTGCAAGACCTTGCCCTTCCATGTTTGTTATTAAAAGAGTGAATGAGTGTATGTGTGCTCAGTCATGTCCGACTCCTTGCGACCCCACAGATCTGTAGACTGCCAGGCTCCTCTGTACATGGGATTTCCCAGGCAAGAATATTGGAATGGGTGGCCATTTCATCCTCCAGGGGATCTTCCTGGCCCAGGGATTGAACCTGCATCTCCTGTGGCTCCTGCTTTGTCAGACAGATTCTTTACCATTGAGCCATCAGGGAAGCCAAAAAGAGTGAATGAGTGAAGAGAAAGTGAACAATTGCTGTTCTGGAGAAACTGTCTGAAATAAATGGCACTAGTTTCCAACATTTCCATAATGGAGTGAATATAAACAGATGCCTGATTTATCCCTCAACATGTGACTCATTTCTCAACAACTTATTAGCAGAATTTCTCATTAACAATCATATTGGTTTGAGGGAATACTTAGCCCTTAATTAGGATCTCTCTTTAATCCTGGCTTCCAACAAGTGTGATCAATTGCAGTCCCTGAAGGAGTAGAAAAAGACCCTTCATTTCCCCAGAGCCCAGTCTTCTCTCACCTTGGGGCACAAATGTGTTGACCAAAATGGAAAGTCCCACCAGGAACATGAAAAGCGTCTGGGTTGGTCGACGGCCCATGTGATTCAATACTGGAGGTATAAGACATCGGGTTAAGCCCGTGAGAGCTCCAAAGATGACCTGGAACAGGAATATGTTGCTCCCAAAGTGTTGTAGATTGATGAAGATGCCAAAAAAGGGTATTGTGGTTCCAAATCTGTAGTAAACGAAAAAGGAAAGACAGAAGCCATAAAATTTAGAGCCCAGATGCTACAGTTGATGATTATATTCACCCAGGCAACTAATAGTCAAGGTTAAAGAATAAAGTCCCAATCTGATTTCTCCAATTTTATTTATTTATTTATTTATTTTAATGTATAATTTATTTTTATTTTTTTTCTAATTTTATTTTATTTTTAAACTTTACATAATTGTATTAGTGTTGCCAAATATCAAAATGAATCCGCCACAGGTATACATGTGTTCCCCATCCTGAACCCTCCTCCCTCCTCCCTCCCCATACCATCCCTCTGGGTCGTCCCAGTGCACTAGCCCCAAGCATCCAGTATCGTGCATCGAACCTGGACTGGCAACTCGTTTCATACATGATATTTTACATGTTTCAATGCTATTCTCCCAAATCTTCCCACCCTCTCCCTCTCCCACAGAGTCCATAAGACTGTTCTATACATCAGTGTCTCTTTTGCTGTCTCGTACACCGGGTTATTGTTACCATCTTTCTAAATTCCATATATATGCGTTAGTATACTGTATTTATGTTTTTCCTTCTGGCTTACTTCACTCTGTATAATAGGCTCCAGTTTCATCCACCTCATTAGAACTGATTCAAATGTATTCTTTTTAATGGCTGAGTAATACTCCATTGTGTATATGTACCACAGCTTTCTTATCCATTCATCTGCTGATGGACATCTAGGAACTGGAGGAATCAACCTACCTGACTTCAGGCTCTACTACAAAGCCACAGTTATCAAGACAGTATGGTACTGGCACAAAGACAGAAATATTGATCAGTGGAATAAAATAGAAAGCCCAGAGATAAATCCACGCACATATGGACACCTTATCTTTGACAAAGGAGGCAAGAATATACAATGGATTAAAGACAATCTCTTTAACAAGTGGTGCTGGGAAATCTGGTCAACCACTTGTAAAAGAATGAAACTAGACCACTTTCTAACACCATACACAAAAATAAACTCAAAATGGATTAAAGATCTAAACGTAAGACCAGAAACTATAAAACTCCTAGAGGAGAACATAGGCAAAACACTCTCCGACATACATCACAGCAGGATCCTCTATGACCCACCTCCCAGAATATTGGAAATAAAAGCAAAAATAAACAAATGGGACCTAATTAACCTTAAAAGCTTCTGCACATCAAAGGAAACTATTAGCAAGGTGAAAAGACAGCCTTCAGAATGGGAGAAAATAATAGCAAATGAAGCAACTGACAAACAACTAATCTCAAAAATATACAAGCAACTCCTACAGCTCAACTCCAGAAAATAAATGACCCAATCAAAAAATGGGCCAAAGAACTAAATAGACATTTCTCCAAAGAAGACATACAGAGGGCTAACAAACACATGAAAAGATGCTCAACATCACTCATTATCAGAGAAATGCAAATCAAAACCACTATGAGGTACCATTTCACACCAGTCAGAATGGCTGCGATCCAAAAGTCTACAAATAATAAATGCTGGAGAGGGTGTGGAGAAAAGGGAACCCTCTTACACTGTTGGTGGGAATGCAAACTAGTACAACCACTATGGAGAACAGTGTGGAGATTCCTTAAAAAACTGGAAATAGAACTGCCTTATGATCCAGCAATCCCACTGCTGGGCATACACACTGAGGAAACCAGAAGGGAAAGAGACACGTGTACCCCAATGTTCATCGCAGCACTGATTTCTCCAATTTTAGAAGTAAAATTATCATAAATAATTACATGGAGTCACTTGGACTGAAAAGAGATCAAACCAGTGAATTTAAAGGAAATCACTCTGAATATTCATTGGAAGGACTGATAATGAAGCTGAAGCTCCAGTACTTTGGCCACCTGATGTGAAGAGCCAATTCACTGGAAAAGATGCTAATGCTGGGAAAGATTGAGGGCAGGAGGATAAGGGGAAGACCGAGGACGAGATGGTTGTTTGGCATCATCAACTCAATGGACATGACTTTGAACAAACTCTGGGAGATGGTGAAGGGCAGGGAAACCTGGCTTGCTGCTGTCCATGGGGTCTCAGAGTAGGGCACAACTGAGTAAATGAATAACAAATATATGAAAATGATACTCCTTCTGTCTTTCTTTTGTCTGAGTCCCTGAGCATAGAGTTGGCAGTGACAGGAAAGTGTACCTGCTGTGATCAGCAAATTGGATGCTACATAGAAATTGAATGGAGAAGACCAAAACCAGGAATTTAGAAAAATTACTTTTTGAAGTTTGTCTGTATGCTGTGAGTCTGACATCTCCTACCTCAAACCCAATATTGTAAACCATTTCTCTTTTCTCAGTTCAGTTCAGTTCAGTCGCTCAGTTGTGTCTGACTCTTTGTGACCCCATGAATCGCAGCATGCCAGGCCTCCTTGTCCATCACCAGAAACTAGTGATTAAAACTGTGAAGGGACCATGCATGTCTTCTTGACCTGGGAGCATAGTATCCTGGGTTTTAACACAAATCTGGGGAATTCAAAGTTCATATATGATTTCTTAGGGCTAAGAGAATATGTGAGAATTCAAAAGAGCAAACATACATCTACTGCACTGTCAGAAATGGAATCAAATGTTCCAACTTGGGATCAACCTTTTACCCAGAAAACATCTAAAGGAAAAGAGTCCACTTTAATGAACTACTACACCCTGAGAGAGCTAGACTTAGACATTACAACAGAAGAAACACCACAGATCACAGCAATTGCAAGCAAGTCCTCTCTTGACCATTATCTCTGCTTTTTCCTTCCCTTCTGATTGTCTAGGATTCAGGAACAAAAGTCTGTGTCCTAGTGGATATGGGAAAGGTGAAAAAACACAATGCAGTTAAACACAGAAGCAGCCTACTAGGGTATTCCTAGGAAGATGTAAATTGTACAATACAATAGCTACTTTCTTAAGCTTGGGGAAGGTCTATATTGTCATGTATGCTTTTCATTCTTGATTGTTAAATCTTCAAAAATTTAGAATTATATTTAAAATTTCTCCTCTTGACTCTACCAAAATACAAGTACTTATATACTCTCATGACATAATGAATGAGATTTTCACAGGAACCATTGTGCTAACACTCAAATAAAGTGTTAGTCACTCAGTCGTGTCTGACTCCTTGCTATCCCACGGACTGTAGCCCACCAGGCTCCTCTATCCATGGGATTCTCCAGGCAAGAATACTGGGGTGATTTGACATGCCCTCTTCCAGGGGATCTTCCTGACCTGGGGATCCAACCCAGGTCTCCTGCATTGCAGACAGATACTTTACCATCTGAGTTACACTGGAAGCCCCAACACTCAAATAAGCTGAATCCAAATTGAAAACAAGTAACAGTTCACCAACACTGGAGTACATGTAGACACTGTAGCTTAATCATCTGCTGCTGCTGCTGCTAAGTCGCTCCAGTCGTGTCCAACTCTGTGCAACCCCATAGATGGCAACCCACCAGGATCCGCCGTCCCTGGGATTCTCCAGGCAAGAACTCTGGAGTGGGTTGCCATTTCCTTCTCCAATTCATGAAAGTGAAAAGTGAAAGTGAAGTCGCTCAGTCGTGTCCAACTCTTAGCGACCCCATGGACTGCAGCCCACCAGGCTCCTCGGTCCATGGGATTTTCCAGGCAAGAGTACTGGAGTGGGGTGCCATTGTGGAAACTAAATTCCTAGGGAGGAGAACAGCCTACTTTTATACACAACAGAATGGATGAATCTTCATGAATGAGCATAAAGAAAGGGGGCTGTCTCTGAACCCATCTGTCATTTACATTATGTAAAAGAATCAGGCAACATTCATCTGTAGTGAAGAAGATAAGAACAGTTGTTAATTTTTATTTTTCACAGGAGAGGGTAGTGAGGAGAGAATAGAGTCAGGAAGTGGTGCTGGTGGTGGTTATTGTGCAACTGGATAGTTGACATAGGAAATCTTGGGAAATTTGAATTTTCTGTCTTGATCTGGAGGTTGGTTACATTTTTACATATTGGCGTATTCATTGATTTGTATATATTCCTAATCTCTTCAGGTTTATGTATTATTTTTTAATTAAAATATTTTATTATAAAAGTATTTCTTGCACACAGAAAAAGAGAATAATATGTATCCACCATTTCAGCACATTGTCTAATTGCTTTACTTATTTACTCACTTAATAGCATTAAAGTTTTATAGATACAATTGAAGCTCCCTATATGTTCCTTCTTGATCTCTTCTCCTTCAATCCTCGCAAAGGGGCTGATACTTACCATTGACATGCTTGCTCTTCTTACACATGTGTATATCCTATGCACACTGGTATAGTATTGTATATAAGATTGTTTTACCTTTTTTCAATGTAAAACAATTGGCGTCATGCTGATAAATCACAAATCATTCTGAATTTTTCTTTTTCATTATGTTTTTACGGGTGCATCTATGTTGGTGCAGTTGGCCCTAGTTCAATCATTTTAACAGCTGTAAGATATTACATTGTACAAATGTACAAATTTGTACAAATTACATTGTACAAATATGCTACAAATTATTCATTAGTTTTCTATTAGCAGATTAGAATTTTCTGTCTTGACCTGGAGGTTGGTTACATTTTTACATATTGACATATTCATTGATTCATATATATTCATGATCTCTTCATGTTTCTGTTTTAAAATTTTGCTTCAATTAAATTGAAAGATAAATATAGAAAAACAAGTGCTAAGATCTGTTCTTAATGGAAGTTCTCAACAATAGTCTCCAGTTAAGACACAGATAGAGTGATAAAATCTAACTAACTCTTCATCATACAATCAGTTTCTTGTGAGTCTTAGTTGGTGTTCCCCACATCTTTTATTTTCAAATCACCATCTCCCTCTCACAACACTTTTGTAACCTTTGAAATAAATAGTTTTATGCCCCAACTCTTTGAATGTTGCCATGCACTGTGAGCAAGCCCACCTCACAAAGAACAGAAGACAGATTCTTTTTCGCAGCTTGGGTGTGCGGAATAAGTCAAACACAGTAGTTTTCATCTGTGCTGTCTTCAGCTCCTCCTGCATGGTCACTCTCAAACCCTTCAACAACAGCAAACACATATCATTTGCCAACATAGTTCGAGGTATAGTGGTTAGCACTGGATCCCAAAAGGACAGAAATGATGTATTCCCTTTCTTTCTGCGTGTGTGTCCTAAGTCACTTCAGTTGTGTCTGATTCTTTGCTACCCTATGGACAATTCCCCACCAGGCTCCTCTGTTCATGGGATTCTCCAGACAAGAATACTGGAGTGGGTTGCCATGCCCTCCTCCAGGGGATCTTCCCAACCCAGGGATCAAACCTGCATCTCTTATGTCTACCTCCATTGGCAGGCAGGTTCTTTACCACTAGCACCACCTGGAAAGCCCCTCCTTCTTTCTAGGGTAACATATTATACATGAAACCACAAGTGTGAATGTGATATGAAGGAGTATGTAAGGAGTTAAGGGAAACTCCAGGAAATTAAATGGCAACAACAAAATTTTGAAAATGAGGGCATGGTATCCAAGGGAGTACAGAGCCTATAGATTCAATTCAGGAAATGAACTAAAGGAAGTAGTTGCACAGCAAGCAAAGCTTCTTTTCTCTGAAATAGACCTGAAAGATGAGAGAACTGAGCTTGTCTTCTCAACTAACTGCCCTGTTAGAAAATCAGCTTGTCTATCTCAAGAAGAAGAAGGCAGGTGTCAGTTTATTTCTTCTCTACAACCCTTAACCACCTTCTCTTCCCTTCTCACCTCCATGTTCAGGGTTGCTTCAGCATTCTTCATTCCATTTCTGTGTGCAACTTTCTTAAGTTCCTTTAAGCCCTCATCTGGTTTATTGGTGATAATCAGCCACCGAGCAGATTCCACCAGCCACCTGAAGAAAGGCACATAAGTGCAGTCAGCTCTCTTTTTTAATGTATTGTATGCTTCTTGACAGCAGATGCTTTTTGCCTTCCATCTATATCCACCATTTCACTTGTTGGATCCACAGACCTTGGAGTCAAATTTCCTCTCTGCTTACTCAGGAAGAGAATTTCCAAGAAGCTTATGAAGTTTAAGGTGGAGAGTCCTTCATATGCATATTCTCTTTGAAAGCTTTGCATGGGATCTAACAACTTTGTGAATATAGTATATATTTATAATATACATTCTTTTAAAAAAGAAGCCCCCAAATGATGTAAGCTTATAGCCCAACAAATATTGCAAATACTCTTGCTGCTACCAACATTGTTGGTACCTAACTACACAAGTGAGTCACTTGTTTACATCTGCCTCAGATTTCTCATCAATAAAATGGGGACTGTAGTGCCATCTTCTTTGTAGAACTGGAAAGAGGATAAAATGACTTAGGAGATGATTCTGACAAGGACTACACTCTGCTCCTTCTTTGAACTCATCTCAATGTATTAAATCTATAGTCATCCTTCTGTGATCACTTAAGCTGATTCTCCCTACCATAAGTAAATGTTTGTTAAAACTATTTAAGGGAAAAGGAAGTGCTGAACACATAACAGAAATCACCCTATCTACATGCCATTTTTAGTAATGTAGAAATTATGCCACTATTTTGTCAACTGGCTATATGAACAAATTTGCTGCCTCTTCCTTTATCCAAAATCAGCAACAACATAGAAAATTGCTGAATCTTTACCATATTGGATTCATTCCAAAGCTCAAAAAACAGTATTTTTAAAATATGTCTGATTTTATACTAAGGAAAATAATATTAGCCTAACTCTGACCACTATACTGGGTAAAACTTATAAAGATGGCAGAAAATATCTAGAAACCCCAGACAGAAAAGTCATTATTACTCTGTGTTCTGCTTCTCAAACCTCAAATCCCACAGAGTGAGCAGATGAGAGACATGGGTTTTAGGTCCAAACAATACAAAATGGTCCATGGAATAAGAAAATCAATATATCTTAATTCAATATGCATTTTCATCCCAGGTTCCCATAAGACAGAGTAAGAGAGAAAGCTCATACCTTGAGGAGAGAAAGAAGACAAAGAAAGGTACAGATACCACCAGCTGCAGGGTGCGCCACTCTCGAAAGACAAAAGCCAGTCCTCCCAGCATCATCTGTCCCATACTAAAGGTACAGGCTACCAGTGTTAATATCATGGCTTTTGACTGGGATCTTGTCCACTCTATAACTGGAAGAAAATCCAAATGGGATATTAATGTCACATAAAGATGAAATTTCAAAGTGATTTTTAAGGCATGGAAAATGGGAGGAGACCAAAATTGTTGACTTACTCAGCATAATGTTGTTTGCCACGATGACCACAGCAGAACAGCCTGACCAGAAGCGTATCGAGCAGTAAATGAGGAAGGTGGGAGCAAAGGCTGCACAGGTCCCAGAGATGGCCAGCTGGAGCAAACAGCACCTGAGAATCAACTTCCGCCCAAACCTAAGAAACAGAATCTGCTTAGATGAAGGGAATAATGATAACTTGTGGTAAAAACATAAGAAACCAAAAGAATACTCTGAAATTTAGAGAATGTTTTAACAAGTGATTCTTTGTAATTGAAAACGTTTAAAAAAGAAGGGCTAAATCAACAATAGGAATCTCCTTATTTTTTTTTCTTTTTTCTTTTTTTTTACTGTAATACTTTTATTTTGACATAATTTTTTTTACAACCTTTTGATTTGATTTTATTTTTTTTTAAATATTTAAAGTGACATTGGGATGCCTGATATACATTGTAAAAAGAGTCCTGCTATCTTGTTAAGTAACAAGGCCATCACCTTACATATTTACCTTTTTTTACTTTTTTGGGTGAGAACATTTAAGTTTGACACTCTTAAAATTTCAATTATAGAATACAATGTTATCAACTATAGTCTTTATGTTATACTTTATGTCCTCAGACCTTATTCATCTTTTTTTTTTAAATTTATTCCTTTATTTCTCATGTGTTCCCCATCCTGAACCCTCCTCCCTCCTCCCTCCCCATACCATCCCTCTGGGTCGTCCCAGTGCACCAGCCCCAAGCATCCAGCATTGTGCATTGAACCTGGACTGGCATCTCGTTTCATACATGACTAACACTCTTTTTCTATAGACTAACAAGACCAAAACCTCATCCTCAAATCACCAAATGGCCTCTGACACCAAGTGGCACCATATAAAATAAACTATAATGTTGGAACTTGGAAAATACCATAAGAACCCACCGTACTAACATAGGTATTTAGCAAAGTAGAGAGTCTGTACAGTGTTCAGAACACAAGGGAGCTAAAAGTGTACTTGGGTCTCTAGGACCAGACAGGTTAAGGTTAAACTGATGTAAAAGATCAGTGGACAGAGTTGTTGAAGGTTTATAACTGCCATATAACCCAGCAATCCCACTGCTGGGCATACACACTGAGAAAATCAGAATTGAAAGAGACACATGTACCCCAATGTTCATCGCAACACTGCTTATAATAGCCAGGACACGGAAGCAACTTAGATGTCCATCAGCAGACGAATGGATAAGAAAGCTGTGGTACATATACACAACGGAGTATTACTCAGCCATTAAAAAGAAAACATTTGAGTCAGTTCTAATGAGGTGGATGAAACTGGAGCCTATTATACAGAGTGAAGTAAGCCAGAAAGAAAAACACCAATACAGTATACTAACTCATATATATGAAATTTAGAAGATAGTAACAATAACCCTGTATGCGAGACAGCAAAAGAGACACAGAGGTATAGAACAGACTTTTGGACTCTGTGGGATAGGGCAAGGATGGGATGATTTGGAAGAATGGCATTGAAACATGTATAATATCATATGTGAAACGAATCGCCAGTCCAGGTTTGATGCATGGTACAGGATGCTCAGGGCTGGTGCACTGGGATGACCCAGAGGGATGGTATAGGGAGGGAGGTGGGAGGAGGGTTCAGGATGGGGAACACGTGTACACCTGTGGTGGATTCATGTTGATGTATGGCAAAACCAATACAATAGTGTAAAGTAATTAGCCTCCAATTAAAATAAATTCATATTTAAAAAAAAAAAGAGCCACTCTTTGATGAATCTAGATTTATAGTCTTCAAGAAGTGTGCTTTTCTAGAAAAGAATATATAAGTATCATAACCCAGACAGCAGACATTATATAAATTTCTCAGAGGAAAGAATTATGAAAGATGAAGAATGAAGTGAAAAGTAAGGTGAAGGACAAATACGAAAAAATGAATTCTGTGTTCCATGAGCATCAAGAAAATAGGGCCTTAGTGGAGGCAACCTGGATTAAACAGGATCTGCTAATCTATATGCCAGTAATAAAAACAGATAGACAATCTGGAATTGAAAATTCCTCTGCAATCCTTAAAACATAATTCTTAAAATGCTCAAATAATTTACCCTAAAAATAGAAAATGTGAACCATAGGAACCAGCATCACCAAAAAAATCGTAATTATTATCACCATCAAGAAAATAATGCAGAAAACAAACAAACAAAAAGAGAGAAATGTTCGAATGAGAAAAATCAAAACAACAACCACATCTTGAGTTGCAGTGCCATGCACATTGCTTCAGCACATGCCCTAACTGCATGGGCCAGCCTTGGCCCTTCATACTTATAACTCTGGTCTGAGTACAGGGTGGAGGTCGCTGCATGCAGCACCCTATGAGCAAGTGAAATTAGACGAAGCACAAAGGAAAAGGGGGGGAAAATATCCAAAGAAACAAGAGGCTGGAGATGTTGACACTGGTCCAAGCTCTCAAGGCGATAGAGAGAACCACAGCAGAAGCCTTGGTAATCCCCACCACATGCTCTTCTGGGCATTGTCAGAGCCTAAGAGCTGGGGTTAGAAGAGACAGCAGTTCAAATCCTGGTGACACCAGGTTCAAGCTGGGAAACCAGTGAAGAGAGACTTCTGGGATGCTGTCAAGAGCAATAGATGATTGATTTTGGATTGTAATCTTCCCACGGACAGTTGCCCAGTCCTCAGTTCTATGAGGCTTTTGCTCATCACAGGGCCACACATAGTGCTGCCCTTAGAACCTGAGTAAAAATTCGCTCCTCAGCCACAGCCTCCCAGCTCCATCCCTCCCAAGTATCCTCTTCCCAGCAGATCAAGCCCCACACCTTTGGAGTGGGAACACTGACTCCAAGACCCTACACTACCAGAGTACTAACCCTAGGGAGTAACAAATAGTGAGAACTCACACAAAGGAAACCACTTGAATACAAGACCCAGCATCATCCAACCACCAGCAGCACCTTGTGCAAAATGCCTCACCCAAACAACAAATAAAACAAAAATACAAACCCAATCATCAGCAGACAGGATTACCACCTCACTCTGCCTTGCCCATCAGAGGAAAATCAAGCAAACAAACAAAAACTCAGCACAAATTTCACTCTATACGAAGTTTACACAAAGCGCTGGACCAACCATAGGAGGGAAGAAACCAAAATGAAGAAAGAATTCAACCTTTAAGTCTGGGAAAGGGAGACCTCAAACACAATGAATTAAAAAAAAATAGTGTAAAGGCAGAGAAATACTACACAAATGAAGGAACAAACTAGAAACACAGAAGTCCAAATAAATGAAGAGGAAATAGGCAAACTACCTGAAAAAGAATTCAGAATAAAGATAGTAAAGATGATCAAAAACCTTGGGGAAAAAATGGAGAAAATACAAGAATCAATTGACAAAGACCTAGAAGAATTAAAGAATAAACATACAGAGACAAACAATACATTTACCGAAATTAAAAATACTCTAGAAGGAATCAATAGCAGAATATCTGAAGCAGAAGAATGAATCAGTGAGCTGGAAGATAAAATGATAGAAATAACTTCTGAAGAGCAGAATAAAATAAAGCAATGAAAAGAACTGAGGATAGTCTCAGAGACCTCTGGGACAATATCAAATGCACCAGCATTTGAATTATAGAAGTCCCAGAAGAAGAAGAGAAAAACAGTTTATGAGAAAATTTTTGAAGAGATTATACTTGAAAATTTCTCCAACATGGAAAAGGAAATAGTCAATCAAGTCAAGAGGCACAAAGAGTCCCATACAGGACAAACTCAAGGAGAAACACACCAAGACACTAAACAAACTAACAAAGACTAAACACAAAGAAAGAATATTAAAAGCAACAAGGAAGAAACAAGTAACATACAAGGGAAATCCCATATGCTTAACAGTTGATCTTTCAGTAGAAACTCTGCAGGCCAGAAGGGAATGGCAGGATATACTTAAAGTACTGAAAGGGAAAAATCTACAATGAAGATTACAGTACCTGGCAATGATCTCATTCAAAATTGATGGAGAAATAAAAAGCCTTTCAGACAAGCAAAAGTTTAGAGAATTAAGTACCACCAAACCAGCTTTACAACAAAAGTTAAAAGGACTTATATAGTCAAGAAATACAAGAGAAGTAAAAAGATCTACATAATCAACCCCAAACAATTAAGAAAAGGGCAATAGGAACATATATGTCAATAATTACTTTAAATGTAAATGGGTTAAATGCTCCAACTGAAAGACACAGACTGGCTGAATGGATACAAAACCAAGGGCCATATACATGCTGTCTACAAGAAACCCACTTCAGACCTCAAGACACATACAGACTGAAAGTCAGGGGATGGAAAAATATATTCCTGCAAATGGGAAGCAAAAGAAAGCTGGAGTAGCAATCCTCATATCAGACAAAATAGACCTTAAAATAAATAGGATTACAAGATATAAGGAGGGACACTACATAATGATCAAGGGCTCAATCCAAGAGGAAGACATAACAATTGTAAATATCTATGCACCCAACATAGGAGCGCCTCAGTACATAAGACAAACACTAACAGACATAAAAGGAGAAATTGACAGTAACACAAGAATAATAGGAGACTTTAACACCCCACTTACACCAATGGACAGATCATCAAAAGAGAAATTTAATGAGGAAACACAAGTCTTAAATGATGCATTAGGTGAGATGGATCTCATTTATATCTTCAGGACATTCCATCCAAATGGAGAAGAATACACCTTCTTCTCAAGTGCACATGGAACATTCTCCAGGATAGACTGCATCTTGGGTCACAAATCAAATCTCAGTAAATTTAAGAAAATTGAAATCATATCAAGCATCTTCTCTGATGACAATGCTGTGAGACTAGATATCAGTTACCAGAAAAAAAATGGTAAGAAACACAAACACATGGAAACAAATAACACATTTCTAAATAACCAACAGGTGACTGAAGAAATCAAAAGGGAAATTAAAAAAATTTCTAGAAACAAATGACAATGAAAACACGACAACTCAAAACCCATGGGATGCAGCAAAAGCAGTTCTAAGAGGGAAATTTATAGCAGTACAATCTTACCTCAAGAAACAAGAAAAATATTGAATAGAAAACCTAAATTTACACCTAAAACAACTGGAAAAAGAACAAAAAGCCCCAAAATTAGTAGAAGGAAAAAAATCATAAAGATCCCAGCAGAGGGACGACCCAGAGGGATGGTATGGGGAGGGAGGAGGGAGGAGGGTTCAGGATGGGGAACACATGTATACCTGTGGCAGATTCATTTTGATATTTGGCAAAACTAATACAATTATGTAAAGTTTAAAAATAAAATTAAAGTTTAAAAAATTTAATATTAATGAATGCATATTTTAATCGGAAACAAGTGTGTTATTGGTTTGTGTGTGTGTGCTCAATTGCTCAGTTGGGTCTGACTCCATGGACTGTTTTACTAGGCTTTTTATTGTAAAAAGGTGATACCCATTTTAGGCTTCTTGGAAGAGCAATTAATCTGACCTTTTTTTTCCGAATGTGAAGTTCAACTCACAGGTGACTGAAAATTGATTCTAGTGATATTGAATAGCATTTCCCTTTCCTAATTCTGACTGTGTCCTTTTATAAGTAATCATCATGATTAGCATGCATCTAAACTGTTGTTACTTGGAGTACTTGACTACTCACAAATCTCACCATGATTCTGGAAATCCTCAGATTCCTGGTGTGTATTTGTTGATATTAATAGTTCTATTATCTTTATTGGTTCAATCACACAATGTCATCTAAGATGCTGCAAGACCTTGTACACAGGGTATGGATTGTGGGAAATAAAATTTCAGTTTTTATAAAAAAAATCCCAGCAGAAATAAATGAAAGAAGCAATACTAAAGATTAATAAAACTAAAAGCTGGTTCTTTGAGAAGATAAACAAAATTGACAAGCTTTAAGCCAGACTCATAAGGAAGAAAATAGAGAAGAATCAAATTAACAAAATTAGAAATGAAAAAGGAGAGGTTGCAACAGACAGTGCAGAAATACAAAGGATTATAAGAGATTATTATGAACAACTATATGGCAATAAAATGGATAACCTGGAAGAAATGGACAGATTCTTAGAAAAGTTGACTCTTCCAAGACTAACCAGGAAGTAAAAGAAATTATGAACAGCCCAATTATAAGCACTGAAATTGAAGCTGTGATCAAAAATCTCCCCCCAAAAAAGTCCAGGACCAGATGGTGTCACAGGAGAAAACTATCATTCGAATCTTTTTTTTTTTTCTAATTTTATTTTATTTTTAAACTTTACATAATTGTATTAGTTTTGCCAAATATCAAAATGAATCCGCCACAGGTATACATGTGTTCCCCATCCCGAACCCTCCTCCCTCCTCCCTCCCCATACCATCCCTCTGGGCCATTGCCATTCTCCCAAATCTTCCCACCCTCTCCCTCTCCCACAGAGTCCATAAGACTGTTCTATACATCAGTGTCTCTTTTGCTGTCTCGTACACCGGGTTATTGTTACCATCTTTCTAAATTCCATATATATGCGTTAGTATACTGTATTTATGTTTTTCCTTCTGGCTTACTTCACTCTGTATAATAGGCTCCAGTTTCATCCACCTCATTAGAACTGATTCAAATGTATTCTTTTTAATGGCTGAGTAATACTCCATTGTGTATATGTACCACAGCTTTCTTATCCATTCATCTGCTGATGGACATCTAGGTTGCTTCCATGTCTTGGCTATTATAAACAGTGCTGCGATGAACATTGGGGTACACGTGTCTCTTTCCCTTCTGGTTTCCTCAGTGTATATGCCCAGCAGTGGGATTGCTGGATCATATGGCAGTTCTATTTCCAGTTTTTTAAGGAATCTCCACACTGTTCTCCATAGTGGCTGTACTAGTTTGCATTCCCACCAACAGTGTAAGAGGGTTCCCTTTTCTCCACACCCTCTCCAGCATTTATTATTTGTAGACTTTTGGATCGCAGCCATTCTGACTGGTGTGAAATGGTACCTCATAGTGGTTTTGATTTGCATTTCTCTGATAATGAGTGATGTTGAGCATCTTTTCATGTGTTTGTTAGCCATCTGTATGTCTTCTTTGGAGAAATGTCTATTTAGTTCTTTGGCCCATTTTTTGATTGGGTCGTTTATTTTGAGGAATCAACCTACCTGACTTCAGGCTCTACTACAAAGCCACAGTTATCAAGACAGTATGGTACTGGCACAAAGACAGAAATATTGATCAATGGAATAAAATAGAAAGCCCAGAGATAAATCCACGCACATATGGACACCTTATCTTTGACAAAGGAGGCAAGAATATACAATGGATTAAAGACAATCTCTTTAACAAGTGGTGCTGGGAAATCTGGTCAACCACTTGTAAAAGAATGAAACTGGACCACTTTCTAACACCATATACAAAAATAAACTCAAAATGGATTAAAGATCTAAACGTAAGACCAGAAACTATAAAACTCCTAGAGGAGAACATAGGCAAAACACTCTCCGACATACATCACAGCAGGATCCTCTATGACCCACCTCCCAGAATATTGGAAATAAAAGCAAAAATAAACAAATGGGACCTAATTAACCTTAAAAGCTTCTGCACATCAAAGGAAACTATTAGCAAGGTGAAAAGACAGCCTTCAGAATGGGAGAAAATAATAGCAATTGAAGCAACTGACAAACAACTAATCTCAAAAATATACAAGCAACTCCTACAGCTCAACTCCAGGAGAAAACTATCAAACATGTAGAGAAGAGCTAATGCCTATCCTTCTAAAATTCTTTCCAAAAATTGCAGAGGAAGGAACACTTCCAAACTCATTCAACAAGGCCACAATCACCCTGATACCAAAACCAGACAAAGACAACACAAAAAAAAGAAAATTAGAGGCCGATATCACTGATGAACATAGAAGAAAAAATCCTCAACAAAATTTTAGCAAACAGAATTCAGCAACACATCAAAAAGCTCATATACCATGATCACGTTGGGTTTATTCCAAGAATGCAAGGATTCTTCAATATATTCAAATCAATCAGTGTGATACACTATATTAACAAATTGAAAGATAAAAACATATGATAATCTCAATAGATGAAGAAAAAGGCTTTGACAAAATTCAGCATCCATTTATGATTAAAACTATTCAAAACATGGGTATTGGAACCTAGCCAAGGTTCCGATGTTCCAACCCAACCTACTTATGTTGAGGAACCTATCTCAACATAGTAAAGGCCATATATGATAGGCCTACAGCAAACACTATGCTCAATGGTGAAAAACTGAAAACATTTCCCCTAAGATCAGGAACAAGACAAGGATGTCCACTTTCACCACTATTATTCAACATAGTTCTGGAAGTCCTAGCTACAGCAATCAGAGAAGAAAGAAAAAAAAGGAATCCAGATTGGAAAAGAAGAAATAAATCTCTCACTGTTTGCAAATAACATGATACTGTACAAAGAAAACCCTAAAGATACTATCAGAAAACTACTAGAGCTAATCAGTGAATTTAAAGTTTTAGGATATAACATTAAAACATAGAAATCACTTGCATTTTTATATACTAACAATGAAAAATCAGAAAGAGAAATTAAGGAAGCAATCCCATTCACCATTGCAACACAAAGAATTAAATATCTAGGAATAAGTTTACCTAAGGGGACAAAAGAACTGTATACAGAAAGTTATAAGACACTGATGAAAGAAATCAAAGATGACATAAACAGATGGAGAGATATTCCATGTTCCTGGGTAGAAAGAATCAATATTGTGAAAATGACTTACTACCAAACACAATCTATAGATTCAATGTGATCCCTATCAAATTACCAATGGCATTTTAAAAGAACTAGAACAAAAAATTTCACAATTCGTATGTAAACACAAAAGACCCCGAATAGCCAAAGCATTCTTGAGAAAGAAGAATGGAGCTGGAGCAAATCAACCTTCCTGAATTCAGACTATACTACAAAACTAGTCATCGAGATAGTATGGTACTGGCACAGAGACAGATATCTAGACCAATGGAACAAGATAGAAAGCCCAGAAATAAACCCATGCACCTTTGGGTACCTTATTTTTTAAAAAGAAGGCAAGAATATACAATGAGAGGCAAAGACAGCCTCTTCAATAAATGGTGCTGGGAAAACTGGACAGCTACAGGTAAAAGAATGAAATTAGAACACTTCTTAATATCATACACAAAGATAAACTCAAAATTGATTAAAGACCTAAATGTAAGACCAGAAACTATAAAACTCTTAGAGGAAAACATAGGCAGAACACTCCATGACATAAATCAAAGCAAGATCCTCTATGACCCACCTCCTAGAGTAATAGAAATAAAAAAAAAAGTAAACAAGTTGGACCTGATTAAACGTAAAAGCTGTTGCACAGCAAATGAAACTATAAGCAAGGCGAAAAGACAATTCTCAGAATGGGAGAAAATGATAGCATATGAATCAATTGACAAAGGATTAATTTCCAAAGTATACAAGTAGCTCACACAATTCAATACCAGAAAAGCAAACAACCCAATCAAAAAGTGGGGAAAAGACCTAAGCAGACATTTCTCCAAAGAAGACATACAGATGGCTAACAAACACATGACAAGATGCTCAACATCGCTCATTATTAGAGAAATGCAAATCAAATAACAATGAGATATCATCTCACACCAGCCAGAATGGCCATCATCAAAAAGTATACAAACAATACAGGAAGCTTGGGGTTGGTGCACTGGGATGACCCAGAGGGATGGTATGGGGAGGGAGGTGGGAGGGGTGTTCAGGATTGGGAACACGTGTACACCCATGGCAGATGCATGCAGATGTATGGCAAAACCAATACAATATTGTAAAGTAAAAAAAAAATTTTTTTTAAGTCTAAAAACTGTAAATGCTGTAGAGGGTGTGGAGAAAGGGAACCCTCTTGCTCTGTTGGTGGGAATGTAAATTGATACAGCCACAATGGAAGATGGTATGGAGATTCCTTTAAAAACTATGGCAAAACCAATACCACATTGTAAAGTTAAAAAATAAAAATAAATTAAAAAATAAAATAAAAAATAAAAAAAACTAGGAACAATACCACCATACAACCTAGCAATCCCACTCCTAGGCAAATACCGTGAGGAAACCAAAATTGAAACAGACACACGTACCCCAGTGCTCATTGTAGCACTATTTACGATAGCTAGAACATGGAAGCAACCTAGATGTCCATCAATAGATGAATGGATAAAGAAGTTGTGGTACATATACACAATGGAATATTCAGTTCAGTCGCTCAGTCGTGTCCAACTCTTTGTGACCCCATGAATTGCAGCACACCAGGCCTCCCTGTCTATCACCCAAACTCATATCCGTCCAGTCAGTGATGCCATCCAGCCGTCTCATCCTCTGTCATCCCCTTCTCCTCCTGCCCCCAACCCCTCCCAGCATCAGGGTCTTTTCCAATGAATCAACTCTTTGCATGAGGTGGCCAAAGTATTGGAGTTTCAGCTTCAACATCAGTCCTTCCATTGAATGCGCAGGACTGATCTCCTTTAGGATGGACTGGTTGGATCTCCTTGCAGTCCAAGGGACTCTCAAGAGTCTTCTCCAATGCCACAGTTCAAAAGCATCAATTCTTTGGTGCTCAGCTTTCTTCACAGTCCAACTCTCACATCCATACACGACAACTGGAAAAACCATAGCCTTGACTAGACGGACCTTTGTTGGCAAAGTAATGTCTCTGCTATCTAGGTTGGTCATAACTTTCCTTCCAAGGAGTAAACGTCTTTTAATTTCATGGCTGCAGTCACACTCAGCCATAAAAAGGAATCCATTTGAGTCAGTTTTGATGAGGTGGATGAACCTAGAACCTATTATACAGAGTGAAGTGAGTCAGAAAGAGAAAGATAAATATCGTATTCTAACACACATATACAGAATCTAGAAGAATGGTACTGAAGAACTTATTTACAGGGCAGCAATGGAGAAACATAGAGAATAGATTTATGGACATGGGGAGTGGGGAAGAGAGGGTGAGATGTATGGAGAAAGTAACATGGAAATTTACATTACCATATGTAAAATAGACAGCCAATGGGAATTTGCTGTATGGCTCAGGAAACTCAAACAGGGGCTCTGTATCAACCTAGAGGGGTGGGGTAGGGAGGGAGATAGGACGGAAGTTCAAGAAGGAGGGGATATATGTACACCTATGTCTGATTCATGTTGAGGCTTGACAGAAAACAACAGAATTCTGTAAAGCAATTATCCTTCAATAAAAAAATAAGTTAAAAGAACAAGAACAACAACCACATGAACTAACTGCTATCTCTATCAAATGATAGAAATTACCATATGGGTTTAAAAAGAGATGGACTTTTATGCTGCCCACTATAGTACTTAAAATATTATAGATTGAAAGTCAATTGACAGAAAAATATATATACAATTCAGGTAGTAATAATAAGATGACTAGAGTCTTTATATCATCATTAAAGAAAAAAATTTCAAAACAAAATTTATTTACAGACACAATAATGCTGAAAACAACAAGTGTATCTTTACTCAGCAACGGTGAACTACATGAAGCAAAACTGACAGTATTAGATAACAGAATTTATGATAGAGATATATTTGATACACTGATACCTTTAATTTTGATACAACTAACACTATATAGACTTTTCATTTTAATCTCTTTAGAAGTACAAGTCAGTAATTAATTATACTCATCATATCATGGAACCATCAACATTGTCTTTTTTGAAAACGTTTTCATCAACCCAAGACAAATTCTCACAATTAAGCAATAACTCTCCATCCCTGCCCTTTATCCTTTTGAAAATTTTAAACTCTCTCTCCATTCATTTGCTTATTCTGGATATTTCATATAAGTGGTTGCCTACAATTTCCTTTTGTGCCTGGCTTATCACTTAGCATAATTTTTTGAGGTTCTCTCATGTTGCTCAAAGATGGGCACAATAAAGGACAGAAACAGCAAGAACCTAACAGAAGCAGAAGAGATTAAGAAGAGGTGGCAAGAATACACAGAAGAACCATTTTTTTAAAAGGTCCTAATGATCAAGATAACCACCATGGTATGATCACTCACCTAGGTCACTCAGCAATGGTTATAGGACTGCAAAAAGTCAGTTTTAATTCTAGTCCCAAAGAAGGGCAATGCCAAAGGATGTTCAAACTACCATACAATTGAGCTCATTTCACATGCTAGTAAGATAATGCTTAAAATCCTTCAAGTTGGCTTCACAAGTATAGGAACCAAGAACTCCCAGATGTGCAAGCTAGATTTAGAAAAGGCAGAGGAATCAGAGACCAAATTGCCAACATCCATTGGATCATAGAAAAAAAACAAGGAAATTCCACAATGAATGTAAATTGATATAGCCACTACAAAGAACAGTATGGAGATTCCTTAGAAAACTAAAAATGGAACTACCATATGACTCAGCAATCCCATTTCTGGGCATATACCCAGAGAAAACCATAATTCAGAAAGATACTTTCAATGTTCTTGCAGCACTATTTACAATAACCAGGACATGGAAGCAGACTAAATGTCCATCAACAGAGGAATGGATAAAGAAGAGGTGGTACATATATGCAATTAACGTTAGTTTAGTTAAGTCACTCAGTCATGTCTGACTCTTTGCAACCCTGTGGACTATAGCCCACCAGGCTCCTCCAACCATGGGATTCTCCAGGCAAGAATACTGGAGTGGGTTGCCATTTTACTCAGCCATAAAAAGGAGCAAAACTGTGCAATCTGCAGAGATGCAGTTGGACCTAGAGACTGTCATACAGAGTGAAGAAAGTCAAAAAAAGAAAAAAAAGTCATATAATAACTTTTATATGTGGAATATAGAAAACAATGTAGGTGAACTTATTTGCAAAGCAGAAGTAAAGACACACACAGAAAAATGGGCATATAGATACTAGTCGGGGGAGGAGGAGTGGGATGAACTGGGGGACTGGGATTGACATAGACACACTAATATGTGTAACTATTACATAACACTACATAGTCATAACTACTATGTATAACTACTATAACCACTGTGTAACACTACTATGGATAACTAAGGAGAATCTACTGTGTAGCACAGGGAACTCTACTCAGCCCTCTGTGGTGACCTACATGGGAAGAAAATCCAAAAAAGAAGGGATATATGTATACAAACAGCTATTCACTTTGTTGTACAACAGAAACTAATACTGTAAAGTAACTATACTCCAATAAATATTAATTTAAAAAATAATTTCAAATTGAATGTTCTTTCTCTAGCAACTCTTCCAGTTCCAATAAAGCAGTTTCATAATAATAATAAAAAGCTATTCTGAAATGCCCCCAGATCTTATGGTGATATCATTTCTGTGCCCAGTACAGAGATCTCCATGGCAACAAAATTGCATTCTTCACAATGAGTCCAATCCTACATTTCCATCTGTAGCTGCTTGGGAACTAAGGAAACCCCCAACACTATAAACTGTCTATCAGAACTCAATAAAGACTTATTTATGAAACAATTAATCATAAACTCTGAAAACAACACAGAGTAGGGCAGCAATGATCTGGAGACATACCTATCTGAGAGATGACCATATATGAAGCCTCCCACCAGCATTCCAGCCATGAATAGGGATTGAGCTACTGGTTTCTGTGACTGATGGTCACAAATGAGGTCCCACTGGAAGAGAAGGAAACCAGCACAGAGGAGCTTCACAGAATCTTATAGTCTTATAGCCCTCAACGCTCACTCAGTCAAAAAGCCATCAGTGAAATTCATGTCCGCTGGCTTCTCTTTACCACATTTACTGATCTATACCATTAATGTCTCAGCTTATGCATTGTTTTCTTCTAATAATCATCAACTAAATCTTCTAGGTTATATTAGGGCCAATCTTCATATTCACTTAGCACTGCATACCTCAGTGGTTCTCAATCATTTCCACACACTGAAAACTTTGAGGTTGCCTTTTCAACAACCTAGATTTTTCAACAGCTCTAGATTTCACATCTAGAGCGAAATGCACTCTGATTTGCTTGTATGACAAGTATCCAGGAAAGGACTTTAAAAAAAATTATACAAATATTTATAATTTGCAACTAGACTGAGAGCAAATGACCAAGAATAATTTTCCACAGTTTATATCAAGTACTTCTCACATTATGTGAGAACTGATGGTTAGGAAAGTAAACTTAAACCTTTGTAATACTAAAATTCATATCTAGTTATTGATTTCACTGTCATCAATTGTGCTTGGCAATTAAATAAATAAGTAATCAGTTTTCTTAAAAGAATGAAAGACAGCTGGCTACACTATCTATTCAGTGAATGAAGACATGAATCTTCAGACATGACTTTGTGTTATTCTGAATACCCAGACCATATACTTAGAAGAGGTAAATGGGGCCTTTACCTCTGTCACGATGGTGGAGGAGAACAAGCTGTGGTCATACACCCAGCCGTCCACACAGGGCTCCGTGTCCAGGTCAGTCATGTTTGGGAAGGTCCCATTCAGGTGAAGGAGTTGCCACTGAGGGTGGAGGAAACGATGACATTTCTCTGGCTTCAAGTTTGAATCCAGTGGGATAGAGATTCTCAGGAGAACATCAGGACTGAGGAATCCAGTGTCATTATCAGAGGCAGTGTCATTATCAAGAATGTGGACCCAGCAACGATGACGAGGAATGGCCGCAGTGAAGTTCTCCAAAAGTATTTGACAAACTATTATCATGAGGGAAGGAAGAATTAAAGCCATCTGAAGGATCTGGAATTTTCCCAGGCCACCAACTTCATCCAGGAGCTCCTCAAAGGCCATTGGGCAAAGGCAATCTTCAAGAAGAGTCAGAATGACCTCAATTCTAGCTTCAAAGGAGAAAAAGCTTTCCTTTCATTAATTCATGTTAGATCTGTGTGACTCACACCAGTATCTCGTCAATGTGTCCCATCCCCTCTCTACTGCAACAGAGCAGTGGGAGCAGTTTTCTTAGTCTTTCTGGAATCAGAAGGTATCACTGTTTTAGTAAAGTTATAAACAAAGTTATTTACCAAAGACACTTCTATGTGATGTAAACCGTTAAATCTGTTTAAAGATTTACTCTCTGAAAACACTTCCCCTCAGTTATTCTGTAAAATCAATATTGGACTTCAGCATGTACATATTCTCTAAATGTGTTAAAATGAGACTGCCACACAGTCTTCAGTCATTTCCAGAAAACAGAATTTGAGACACATAGAAGTGAACTGCTTTATGATTTTCCTGTGGAAAGAAGATAAAACAAGTGTTTTTCTGTTTTTCATTGAATTTAGATTAAAATAATTAACAAAATATAATCCTTTGTTTTTAATTAAAGCAAAGTGGAATGTGGTGCAATAACTAAATTTTTAAATTTTTATTTTTTTTTAATTGAAGAATAGTTGCTTTACAGAATTTTGTTGTTTTCTGTCAAACCTCAACATTAATTAGTCATAGGTATACTTATGTCCCCTCCCTCTTGAACCTCCTTCCCATCTCCTTCCCCATGCCACCCCTCTAGGTTGATACAGAGCTGCTGTTTGAATTCCCTGAGACATACAGCAAATTCCCATTGGCTATCTACTTTACATATGGTAACATAAGTTTCCATGTTACTCTCTCCATACATCTCACCCTCTCCTCCCCTCTCCCCATGTCCATAAATCTATTCTCTATGTATGTTTCTCCATTGCTTCCCTGCAAATAAATTCTTCAGTGCCATCTTATTCCATACATATGCGTTAGAATATGGTATTTATCTTTCTCTTTCTGACTCACTTCACTCTGTATAATAGGCTCTATGTTCATCCACCCTTTTGCAACTGACTCAAATGTGTTCCTTTTTATGGCTGAGTAATATTCCTTTGTGTGTACGTACCACAACTTCTTTATCCATTCATCTGTCTATGGACATCTAGGTTGCTTCCATGTTCTAGCTATTGTAAATAGTGCTGCAATGAGCACTGGGATACATGTGTCTGCTTCAATTTTGGTTTCCTCAGGGTGTATGCCTAGGAGTAGGATTGCTAGGTCATACGGTGGTTTTGTTCCTAGTTTTTTAAGGAATCTCCATACCATCTTCCATTGTGGCTGTATCAATTTACATTTCCACCAACAGAGCAAGAGGGTTCCCTTTCTCCACACCCTCTACAGCATTTACTGTTTGTAGACTTTTCGATGATGACCATTCTGACTGGTGTGAGGCGATGTCTCATTGTAGTTTTGATTTGCATTTCTCTAATAATGAGCGATATTGAGTATTTTGTCATGAGTTTGTTAGCCATCTGTATGTCTTCTTTGGAGAAATGTCTGTTTAGGTCTTTTTCCCACTTTTTGATTGGGTTGTTTGCTTTTCTGGCATTGAGTTGTATGAGCTGCTTGCATATTTTGAAAATTATTCCTTTGTCAGTTGATTCATTGGCTATTATTTCCTCCCATTCTGAGGGTTGTCTTTTCACCTTGCTTATAGTTTCCTTTGCTGTGCAAGAGCTTTTACGTTTAATCAGGTCCCACTTGTTTACTTTTGTTTTTATTTCCATTACTCTAGGAGGTGGGTCATAGAAGATCTTGCTTTGATTTATGTCATGGAGTGTTCTGCCTATGTTTTCCTCTAAGAGTTTTATAGTTTCTGGTCTTACATTTAGGTCTTTAATCAATTTGAGTTTATCTTTGTGTATGATATTGGGAAGTGTTCTAATTTCATTATTTCACATGTGGCTAGCTGTCCAGTTTTCCCAGCACCATTTATTGAAGAGGCTGTTTCTTCCCCATTGTATATTCTTGCCTTCTTTTAAAAAAATAAGGTACCCAAAGGTGCATGGGTTTATTTCTGGGCTTTCTATCTTGTTCCATTGGTGTAGATTTCTGTATTTGTGCCAGGGACAAGACAAGCATGTCTGCTCTCACCACTATTATTCAACATAGTTTTGAAAGTCCTAGCTATAGCAATCAGAGAAAAAAAGAGAAAGAAAAGGAATTCAGATTGGAAAAGAAGAAGTAAAGCTCTCACTACTTGCAGATGACATGATACTTTACACAGAAAACCCTACAGATACTATCAGAAAATTACTAGAGCTAATCAGTGAGTTTAGCAAAGTCGCAGGATACAAAATCAATACCCAGAAATCACTTGCATTCCTATATACTAACAATGAAAAATCAAAAAGAGAAATTAAAGAATCAATCCCATTCACCATTGCAACAAAAAGAATAAAATATCTAGGAATAATAATAATCTGAGACAAAAGAACTGTATACAGAAAATTATAAGACACTGATGAAAGAAATCAAAGATGACATAAACAGATGGAGAGATATTCCATGTTCCCGGGAAGGAAGAATCAATATTGTGAAAATGACTGTACTACCAAATGCAATCTACAGGTTCAATGTGATCCCTATCAAATTACCAATGTCATTTTTCACAGAACTAGAACAAAAAATGTCACAATTCATATGGAAATGGAGAAGACACCAAACCACCAAAGCAGTCTTGAGAAAGAAGGATGGAGCTGGAAGACTCAACCTTCTTGACTTCAGATTATACTACAAAGCTACAGTCATCAAGACAGTATGGTAGTGGCACAATTACTACATTTTGGTAACTGACATTCTGCATCAATTTAAATCGCACCAAGACCTCACAATAAGTTTAAATTCTTCCAAATAAAGATACAGGAGAAAAGTAGTGATAGGTAAGCTCACATAAGGGTTTATTTTCTCAGGTTTATTTATTTATTTAACAGAATATATTAAGGATCTTTTATGTGGTGATGCTAAGAATCCTGGTGAATTGATCATTTTCTCATTATGAACTTGGCCTCTTTATCTCTAGTAATACTCCTCAATTTCAACTGTTTATTTTCTTATATTAATATAACCATTCCAGATTTCTTATAATTTACATGCTATAACACTCATAAACATTTTTAATTGGTGTGTTATAGGAGATTATTATAGATTCACATGCAACTGTAGGAAATAATATGATAAACTGCATGCACTTCACCCAGCTTCCCCCAATTATAATATTTGTAAAATTATAGTATAATGTTACTATTAGTTTTTTGAGAGTGATACAATATACTGATCTTATCCAGATTTCTCAATCAGTTTTACCTGTATTTGTGTGTGTGTGTGTGTGATACTTAGTACCATATAGGTTAATCATCTGTGTAGCTTCCTGTGCCCATCTCCACAGTCAAGATACTAAAGAATTCCTAACTAAAGTATTCTTCTTCTTGTACTGATATAAATATACCATCTGGCCTTGCTCCTATTATTCCCTTTCCAATTTTGGCAACTATTAGTGAGTTTTCCATTTTTTAAACTCTGTCACTTACAGCTGTTTTAGAGGGGAGGGATCAAGATGATGGTGTAAGAGGACATGAAGCTTACCTACCTTCATAATAATATCAAATTCAACAATACTAAGCCTAAACTAAATGAAATGCTGAAGGGTCTTCTCTAAATAGAGAATAAGCAAGAATATAAAGAAAAGAGAGAATCACAGTAGGAAAGGCAAATATATAGGGTTCAGGATGGGGAACACATGTATACCTGTGGTGGATTCATTTTGATATTCTGCAAAACTAATACAATTATGTAAAGTTTAAAAATAAAATAAAATTTTAAAAAAAGAAATGATTGAAGATTAGTAAAATAAGCCAGTATGTAGATTAAAAGAGATATAAACTTATAAAGACAATTATAAATACAATACACAGTAAAAAGGATAAGCGTGAAGATATAAATAAGACATCAAAAAATGTAGGGGGAAGTACAAAAATGTAGATCTTTTAGAATGTTGTTGAACTTAAATGAATATAGGTTACAGAAAGAAAACATAGTGGTGAACTTCATGAACTTCATGGTAACCACAAATCAAAAATAAACAACAGATTCACAAAAACTAAAAAGAAAGAAAGCATACTAAAAAGGAAAATCATCAAACTATAAAAGGAAAAACAAAAAGAAGAAGAAATGAAAAGGAAGAACTACAAAAACAATCAGAAAACAAAAATTAAGATGGTCATAAGTACATGCTATCAATAATTACTTTAAATGTCAACATACTAAATAGCCAGATCAAAAGTCAGAATGGCAAAGCTGTTGCACTGGGACAACCCAGAGGGATGGGATGGGGAGGGAGGTGTGAAGGGGGTTCTGAATGGGGGGACACATGCACACTCGTGGCTGATTCATATCAATGTATGGCAAAAACTTCCACAATATTGTAAAGTAATTAGCCTCCAATTAAAATAAATAAATTAATCTTTAAAAAAAAAAGTCAGAGTGGTTAATTGGATTAAAAAAATAAGAACCTGCAGTATGCTGTCCACCAGAGATTCACATCAAGACAAAAGACACAGGCTGAATGTGTGGGAAAAGATATTTTATTCAAATAGAAATGAGATCAGGAGTAGCAATCATGTCAGACAAAACAGACTTTAAAACAAAGACATAAAGAAAGACAAAGAAGGGCATAAATAATGATAAAGAGATCAATACAAGAAGAGGCCATTACATTCATTAAAATACACACACCCAATATAGGAGCACTTATATATATAAGTACTAATAGACATAAAGGGAGAAAATGACAATAATACAGAAATTGTAGATACTGTAAACCCCTCTGACATCTGTGGAGAGAATATCCAGAAAGAAAAACAATAAAGCAAAAGAGGTCCTTAATGAAACAATGTTGGACTTAATTGATATCTAATGGATGCTACATTCAAACCAAAAACAAACAAATAAAACAAAATACACATTCTTTTTTTTTCTTTTTTCTTTATTTTTTTTAATTTAATTTTATTTTTAAACTTTACATAATTGTATTAGTTTTGCCAAATATCAAAATGAATCCGCCACAGGTATACATGTGTTCCCCATCCTGAACCCTCCTCCCTCCTCCCTCCCCATACCATCCCTCTGGGTCGTCCCAGTGCACTAGCTCCAAGCATCCAGTATCATGCATCGAACCTGGACTGGAGAACATTCTATGCACAATTTAAAGAATGTGTATTTTGCTGTCTCGTAAAATACACATTCTTTAAATTGTGCATAGAATGTTCTCCAGAACAGACTACATACTAGGTAACCAAACGAGTCTCAACAAATTTAAGAAGATAGAAATTATATCAAGCATGTTTTCTGACCACAATGTTATGAAGCTAGAAATCAATTTCAGGAAAAAAAATCAGAAAAGAATAAATATATGAGGACTATACAGTTCAGTTCAGTTGCCCAGTCGTGTCCAACTCTTTGCGACCCCATGAATTGCAGCACACCAAGCCTCCCTGTCCATCACCAACCCCCAGAGTTCACTCAGACTCACGTCCATCGACATACTACTAAAAACCCAATAAGTTAATGATCAAATCAAAGAGGAAACCCAATGAGCTAATGATTCAAAAAAGCCAATTCTAAGATGGAAATTTAGAGCTGTACATACCTTCACCAAGGAACAAGAAAAATCTTAGATAAAAGACCTAACGTACTATCTAAAATAATCAGAAAAAAGAAGCCCAAAGTCAGCAGAAGAAGGAAATAATAAAGATCAGTGAGGAGATCAATAAACGAGAGCTTTTAAAAATCAGAGGTAAAGATCAAAGGAACCAAGAGCTAATATTTTGAAAAGATAAACAAAATTGATAAACCTCTAGACTCAGAGGTTTGACAAACTTCCAGACTCACCAAAAGTAAATGATAGAGGACTCAAATAAACAAAATTAGAAAGGAAAGAAGAGAAATAATAATAACTGATGCCATAGAAATACAGAAAAAAAAAAACTAGAATTGAATACTATGAACAAATATACACCAACAAATTGGACAACTTAGAAGAAATAAACAAATTTCTAGAAACATACTGCCTGCCAAAAATAAGTCAAGATGAAACAGACAGTTTGAACAGACCAATCACTATGTGTGAAGTAGAGTCTGTATTTTTTTTAAATCCGTGCCAAAAAAAAAGTCCAGGACTGGACAGCTTCACTGAGGAATTCTACCAAACATATAAAGAAGAAATGAAACCTGTTCTTCTCAAAAATTTACCAGAAAATGAAGATGAGGTAACACTCCCAACTTCATTCTACAATGTTGCACTTATTAACCTGATACCAAAATCAGACAACACAAGAAATAAAAGAAAATCACATGCCCGTATCTTTGATGAATATAGATGCAAAAATCCTCAACAAAAAATATTACCAAGCTAAATCCAACAGTATATAAAAAGGATCACTTACCATGATCAAATTGGATTTATTCCAGGGTCACAAGAAAGACCAAAAAATCACATAATTACCTCAATGGACAAAGAAGACACATTTGACAAAATTCAACATCCATTCATTATAAAAACTTTCATCAAAGTGGTTATAGCAGGAACATAACTCAACATAATAAAGGCCTCTTAACAAAACCACCTATGGCCAATGTAATACTCAAAGGCAAAATGTTGAAAGACTTCTGGTAAATTCAGGAACAAAATAAGGATGCCTACTTTCACCACTTCTATTTAACAAAGTACTGAAAGTCCTGTGCACAGCAATCAGACAAGGAAAAGAACTAAAATGCATCCAAATGGTAAGGCTATCACTATTTGTAGATGTCATGATACTCTCTACAGAAAACCCTAAAGTAATGGCCAACAAACTGTTAGAGGTAATGAATGAAGTTAGCAAGGCTATAGGACACAAGATTAATACAGAGACCTATTGCATTTCTATGCACTTATAATGGAATATCTGAAAGAAAAGATTAAAAAAAAAAAAAAAAAAGGCCAAGATGGTGGAGGAGTAGGACAGGGAGAACACTTTCTCCCCCACAAATTCATCAAAAGAGCATTTAAACGTCGAGTAAATTCCACAAAACAACTTCTGAATGCCAGCAGAGGACATCAGGCACCCAGAAAAGCAATCCAACTCTTCGAAAGGAGGTAGGAAAAAATATAAAAGACAAAAAAAGAGACAAAAGAGGGAGGGACGGAGCTCCGTCCCGGGAAGGGAGTCTTAAAAAGAGAGAAGTTTCCAAACACCAGGAAACCTTCTCACTGCCGAATCTGTGCCGAGCTTTGGAAGCACAGAGGGCAACGTAACAGGAAGAAAAAATAAATAAACAATTAAAACTCGAAGATTGCGAGTCCTACGGTAACTCCCCCAGTGGAGAAGCAGCGCAGACGCCTGCAGGCGCCATTAACAAGCGGGGGCTGGGCAGGGAGGCGCAGCGCGGGCTGCATCGCTTAGAGTAAGAATCTGGCCTGAATACCCTGAGCACTATCTGAGCGAAATAATTTGGGCTAACAAACCAGACTGTGGGATATCTACTACGCGAAAAGCCAGCCCCAACCTAAGACCGCCAGGCCCGTGCACGGAACAAAGAATTGAACAGAGATAGCCGGCTGCAGACCTTCCCCCTCCGGTGATAGGCAGCCAGAGCCGGAAGGGGGCAATCGCAGCCCCAGAGAGACATTATCTATAAAACTGTAAGCAGGCTTCTTTGCTAACTAAAACTTCTTGGGGGTCTGGACGGTTAACATCTGCCTAAGAAGGTGCGCCGGTTTTGCGCCCAGATAACCGAGTGGCGGGGAGGCGATAAGTCGCAGCATTGGCGCTCGCCAAACACCTCATCACTTGAGCTGCTCGGACCTGGGAAGAGCACAATACTCAGGCCCAACTGAGTCTGCGCCTCTGAGGACTATCCGAGTGCCTGAACCTGAGCGGCTTGGACCTGGGAGGTACATGCAACCCAGGGCCAGCCTTGGATTGTTCCCGGCGGAACAACCTAGAGCCCGAGCAGTGTGGGCAGGGAGGCTACACGCGCAGTGAGCGGGGGCAGACCCAGTGTGGCTGAGGCACTGCGAGCGCACGCCAGTGTTATTTGCTTGCAGCATCCCTCCCTCCCCACAGCGCGACTGAACAAAGAGAAGAAATACAGTTCCACCCATCAGAACACTGACACAAGCTTCCCTAACCAGGAAACCTTGACAAGCCACCTGTACAAACCCACACACAGTGAGGAATAGCCACAATAAAGAGAACTCCACAAACTGCCAGAATACAGAAAGGACACCCCATACTCAGCAATTTAAACAAGATGAAGAGACAGAGGAATAGCCAGCAGATAAAGGAACAGGATAAATGCCCACCAAACCAAACAAAAGAGGAAGAGATAGGGAATCTACCTGATAAAGAATTCCGAATAATGATAGTGAAATTGATCCAAAATCTAGAAATTAAAATGGAATCACAGATAAATAGCTTGGAGACAAGGATTGAGAAGATGCAAGAAAGGTTTAACAAGGACCTAGAAGAAATAAAAAAGAGTCAATATACAATGAA
The DNA here is from genome assembly GCF_055505025.1 of Bos grunniens. Classification (NCBI taxonomy): domain Eukaryota; kingdom Metazoa; phylum Chordata; class Mammalia; order Artiodactyla; family Bovidae; genus Bos; species Bos grunniens. Next base: position 9,604,843 of record NC_141193.1, read on the forward strand.
TAATGCAATAAATGAAATTAAAAACACTCTGGAGGCAACAAATAGTAGAATAACAGAGGCAGAAGATAGGATTAGTGAATTAGAAGATAGAATGGTAGAAATAAATGAATCAGAGAGAATAAAAGAAAAACGAATTAAAAGAAATGAGGACAATCTCAGAGACCTCCAGGATAATATTAAACGCTACAACATTCGAATCATAGGGGTTCCAGAAGAAGAAGACAAAAAGAAAGACCATGAGAAAATACTTGAGGAGATAATAGTTGAAAACTTCCCTAAACTGGGGAAGGAAATAATCACCCAAGTCCAAGAAACCCAGAGAATCCCAAACAGGATAAACCCAAGGCGAAACACCCCAAGACACATATTACTCAAATTAACAAAGATCAAACACAAAGAACAAATATTAAAAGCAGCAAGGGAAAAACAACAAATAACACACAAGGGAATTCCCATAAGGATAACAGCTGATCTTTCAATAGAAACTCTTCAAGCCAGGAGGGAATGGCAAGACATACTTAAAATGATGAAAGAAAATAACCTACAGCCCAGATTATTGTACCCAGCAAGGATTTCATTCAAGTATGAAGGAGAAATCAAAAGCTTCTCAGATAAGCAAAAGCTGAGAGAATTCTGCACCACCAAACCAGCTCTACAACAAATACTAAAGGATATTCTCTAGACAGGAAACACAAAAATGGTGTATAAATTCGAACCCCAAACAATAAAGTAAATGGCAACGGGATCATACTTATCAGTAATTACCTTAAACGTAAATGGGTTGAATGCCCCAACCAAAAGACAAAGACTGGCTGAATGGATACAAAAACAAGACCCCTACATATGTTGTCTACAGGAGACCCACCTCAAAACAGGGGACACATACAGACTGAAAGTGAAGGGCTGGAAAAAGATTTTCCATGCAAATAGGGACCAAAAGAAAGCAGGAGTAGCAATACTCATATCAGATAAAATAGACTTTAAAACAAAGGCTGTGAAAAGAGACAAAGAAGGTCACTACATAATGATCAAAGGATCAATCCAAGAAGAAGATATAACAATTATAAATATATATGCACCCAACACGGGAGCACCGCAGTATGTAAGACAAATGCTAACAAGTATGAAAGGAGAAATTAACAATAACACAATAATAGTGGGAGACTTTAATACCCCACTCACACCTATGGATAGATCAACTAAACAGAAAATTAATAAGGAAACACAAACTTTAAACGATACAATAGACCAGTTAGACCTAATTGATATCTATAGGACATTTCATCCCAAAACAATGAATTTCACCTTTTTCTCAAGCGCACATGGAACCTTCTCCAGGATAGATCACATCCTGGGCCATAAAGCTAGCCTTGGTAAATTCAAAAAAATAGAAATCATTCCAAGCATCTTTTCTGACCACAATGCAGTAAGATTAGATCTCAATTACAGGAGAAAAACTATTAAAAATTCCAACATATGGAGGCTGAACAACACGCTGCTGAATAACAAACAAATCACAGAAGAAATCAAAAAAGAAATCAAAATTTGCATAGAAACGAATGAAAATGAAAACACAACAACCCAAAATCTGTGGGACACAGTAAAAGCAGTCCTAAGGGGAAAGTTCATAGCAATACAGGCACACCTCAGGAAACAAGAAAAAAGTCAAATAAATAACCTAACTCTACACCTCAAACAACTAGAAAAGGAAGAAATGAAGAACCCCAGGGTTAGTAGAAGGAAAGAAATCTTAAAAATTAGAGCAGAAATAAATGCAAAAGAAACAAAAGAGACCATAGCAAAAATCAACAAAGCCAAAAGCTGGTTCTTTGAGAGCATAAATAAAATTGACAAACCATTAGCCAGACTCATCAAGAAACAAAGGGAGAAAAATCAAATCAATAAAATTAGAAATGACAGTGGAGAGATCACAACAGACAACATAGAAATACAAAGGATCATAAGAGACTATTATCAACAATTATATGCCAATAAAATGGACAACGAGGAAGAAATGGACAAATTCTTAGAAAAGTACAACTTTCCAAAACTCGACCAGGAAGAAATAGAAAACCTTAACAGACCCATCACAAGCATGGAAATTGAAACTGTAATCAAAAATCTTCCAGCAAACAAAAGCCCAGGTCCAGACGGCTTCACAGCTGAATTCTACCAAAAATTTAGAGAAGAGCTAACACCTATCCTGCTCAAACTCTTCCAGAAAATGGCAGAGGAAGGTAAACTTCCAAACTCATTCTATGAGGCCACCATCACCCTAATACCAAAACCTGACAAAGATGCCACAAAAAAAGAAAACTATAGGCCAATATCACTGATGAACATAGATGCAAAAATCCTAAACAAAATTCTAGCAATCAGAATCCAACAACACATTAAAAAGATCATACACCATGACCAAGTGGGCTTTATCCCAGGGATGCAAGGATTCTTCAATATCCGCAAATCAATCAATGTAATACACCACATTAACAAATTGAAAAACAAAAACCATATGATTATCTCAATAGATGCAGAGAAAGCCTTTGACAAAATTCAACATCCATTTATGATAAAAACTCTCCAGAAAGCAGGAATAGAAGGAACATACCTCAACATAATAAAAGCTATATATGACAAACCCACAGCAAACATTATCCTCAATGGTGAAAAATTGAAAGCATTTCCTCTAAAGTCAGGAACAAAACAAGGGTGCCCACTTTCACCATTACTATTCAACATAGTTTTGGAAGTTTTGGCTACAGCAATCAGAGCAGAAAAAGAAATAAAAGGAATCCAAATTGGAAAAGAAGAAGTAAAACTCTCACTATTTGCAGATGACATGATCCTCTACATAGAAAACCCTAAAGACTCCACCAGAAAATTACTAGAACTAATCAATGATTATAGTAAAGTTGCAGGATATAAAATCAACACACAGAAATCCCTTGCATTCCTTTACACTAATAATGAGAAAACAGAAAGAGAAATTAAGGAAACAATTCCATTCACCATTGCAACGAAGAGAATAAAATACTTAGGAATATATCTACCTAAAGAAACTAAAGACCTATATATAGAAAACTATAAAACACTGGTGAAAGAAATCAAAGAGGACACTAATAGATGGAGAAATATACCATGTTCATGGATTGGAAGAATCAATATAGTGAAAATGAGTATACTACCCAAAGCAATTTATAGATTCAATGCAATCCCTATCAAGCTACCAACAGTATTCTTCACAGAGCTAGAACAAATAATTTCACAATTTGTATGGAAATACAAAAAACCTCGAATAGCCAAAGCGATCTTGAGAAAGAAAAATGGAACTGGAGGAATCAACCTACCTGACTTCAGGCTCTACTACAAAGCCACAGTTATCAAGACAGTATGGTACTGGCACAAAGACAGAAATATAGATCAATGGAACAAAATAGAAAGCCCAGAGATAAATCCACGCACATATGGACACCTTATCTTTGACAAAGGAGGCAAGAATATACAGTGGATTAAAGACAATCTCTTTAACAAGTGGTGCTGGGAAATCTGGTCAACCACTTGTAAAAGAATGAAACTAGAACACTTTCTAACACCGTATACAAAAATAAACTCAAAATGGATTAAAGATCTCAACATAAGACCAGAAACTATAAAACTCCTAGAGGAGAACATAGGCAAAACACTCTCTGACATACATCACAGCAGGATCCTCTATGACCCACCTCCCAGAATATTGGAAATAAAAGCAAAAATAAACAAATGGGACCTAATTAAACTTAAAAGCTTCTGCACATCAAAGGAAACTATTAGCAAGGTGAAAAGACAGCCTTCAGAATGGGAGAAAATAATAGCAAATGAAGCAACCGACAAACAACTAATCTCAAAAATATACAAGCAACTCCTACAGCTCAACTCCAGAAAAATAAATGACCCAATCAAAAAATGGGCCAAAGATCTAAATAGACATTTCTCCAAAGAAGACATACAGATGGCTAACAAACACTTGAAAAGATGTTCAACATCACTCTTTATCAGAGAAATGCAAATCAAAACCACTATGAGGTACCATTTCACACCAGTCAGAATGGCTGCGATCCAAAAGTCTACAAATAATAAATGCTGGAGAGGGTGTGGAGAAAAGGGAACCCTCTTACACTGTTGGTGGGAATGCAAATTAGTACAGCCACTATGGAGAACAGTGTGGAGATTCCTTAAAAAACTGGAAATAGAACTGCCTTATGATCCAGCAATCCCACTGCTGGGCATACACACTGAGGAAACCAGAAGGGAAAGAGACACGTGTACCCCAATGTTCATCGCAGCACTGTTTATAATAGCCAGGACATGGAAGCAACCTAGATGTCCATCAGCAGATGAATGGATAAGAAAGCTGTGGTACATATACACAATGGAGTATTACTCAGCCATTAAAAAGAATACATTTGAATCAGTTCTAATGAGGTGGATGAAACTGGAGACTATTATACAGAGTGAAGTAAGCCAGAAGGAAAAACATAAATACAGTATACTAACGCATATATATGGAATTTAGAAAGATGGTAACGATAACCCTGTGTACGAGACAGCAAAAGAGACACTGATGTATAGAACAGTCTTATGGACTCTGTGGGAGAGGGTGGGAAGATTTGGGAGAATGTCATTGAAACATGTGAAATGTCATGTATGAAACGAGATGCCAGTCCAGGTTCAGTGCACGATGCTGGATGCTTGGGGCTGGTGCGCTGGGAAGGCCCAGGGGGATGGTATGGGGAGGTTGGGAGGGAGGAGGGTTCAGGATGGGGAGCATGTGATTTTTTTTTTAAAAATAAAATTAAAAAAAAAAAAAAAAAAACATCATGTTGAAAATTGTATCAAGATGCAAATAAATGAAAAGTGAAAGTGTTAGTCACTCAGTCACATCCGATCCTTTGCCACTCCATGGACTGTAGCCTGCCAGGCTCCTCTGTCCATGGGATTCTCGAGGCAAGAATACTGGAGTGGGTTGCCATGCCCTCCTCCAGGGGATCCTCCCAAACCAGGGATCGAATCCAGGTCTCACACATGGCAGGCGGATTCTTTACCCAGTGAGTCACCTGGACAGCCTATCCTATTGTAAAAGTCAGTCAATCCTGTCCAACTCTTTGCCATCCCATGGAATAGTCTATGGAATTCTCCAGGCCAGAATATTGGAGTGGGTAGCCATTCCCTTCTATAGGGGATCTTCCCAGCCCAGGGACTGAACCCAGGTTTCCTCATTGCAGGTGGATTCTCTACCTGCTGAGCTACCAGGGAAGCCCCATTCTATGTGTTTCTATAGCTTATTTCTTTTCACTGTTGAATACATGAAATGTATATACATTGTTAATTTAACTGGCAAAGCCCAACAGGATTGTTTCAAGTTTTTATTTGTCTGTTTGTTCTTTATTGAGATATAATGGACATAAAAATTTGTGCCCTGGCTTTAGACTGTAGTGTGAAATTTATGATATTAAAACTGGTTAGCCTTTAAAAAAAAAATTGTATAAGGTTAAGATAAGGGGCTTCCCAGGTGGTGCTAGTGGTAAAGAACCCCCCTGCCACTGCAGGAAATGGAGAATATTCAGGTTCGGTCCCTAGGATGGAAAGCTCCCCTAGAGAAGGGCAAGGCAACCCACTCCAGTATTCTTGGTTAGGAAATCCCATGGACAGAGAAGCCTGGTGGGCTATATTCCATGGGGTCGCAAAAAATCAGACATGACTGAAGTGACTTAGCTCACATGCAAAAGATATACAGTGGGGGCTTCCCTGGTGGCTTAGTGGTCAAGAATCTGCTGCCAATGCAAGAAACTGGTGGGTATGATCCCTGGGTAGGGAAGATCCTCTGGAGAAGAAAATGGCAACCAACTCCAGTATTCTTGCCTGGGAAATCCATGACAGAGTGGCCTGGTGGGCTATAGTCCATGGGGTTGCAAAGAGTTGGACATGACTTAGCAACTAAACAACAAGATATACAGCAGTGCTGATTTGATACATTTATATACTTCAATATGATTATTATCATAGTGTTAGCTACAAGCTAACACTCTAATCATGCCACAAAATTATCATTTCTTTTTCGTGTGGAGAATAATTAAGATCCAGACTACAACATTTGAAATTTGCAATGTAGTATTGTTGACTATGGGCTTTCCTGGTAGCTCAGATGGGAAAGAATTTGCCTGCAATGCGGGAGACCCAAGATTGACCCCTGGTTTGGGAAGATCACCTGGAGAAGGAAATGGCAACCCACTCCAGCATTCTTGCCAAGAGACTTTCATGGACAGAGGAGCCTGGCAAGCTATAGTCCATGGGATTGCAAAGTGCCAGACACGACTGAGCAACTAACACACACATACATACACAAACACACACACACACACGTACACACACCTACATTGTTGACTATAATCACAAATTATGCATTACATCTTATCTACTAGTTGCAAATTTGTACCATTAAACTTTTCCCCAATTCCCCGATCTCTCAGCTCCTGATAACCACCATCCTACTTATACCATTTTGCACAAGTTTGACTTTTTTTACATTTGACATCTAACTTATATACAGTATCTGTTATTCTCTGTCTGATTTATCTTACTTAGCACAGTGCTGTCAAGGTATATTCATGTTTTCACAAATAACACTTCTATTTTTCTCATGACTGATTAATATCCTATTATTTAAACTTACACTATGTTTTTAACCACTCACTTTCAGATTAGCACTTATGTTGCTTCTTTGTTATTGTAAAAAATAATCATGGGAATGCAAATATCTTTTCATTGTCCTGTTTTCATTCCTTTTGCACATAAAACAAGAAACAGGATTGCTGGATTATATGCTATTTAAAAAAAATTTTTTTTGTGGAATCTTTATGCTGTTTTCCATAATGACTGCACTGATTCATATTAGCACCAAGTATTGCCTCTACTCCACATATTAACGTCCCTGGTGGCTCAGTGGTAAAGAATCCGCCTGCAATGCAGGAGAGGGAGGCTTGATCCTTAGGTCAAGAAGATCCCATGGAGAAGGAAATGGCAACCCACTCCAGTATTCTTGCCTGGAAAATTCCAAGGACAGAGGATCCTGGCAAGATATAGCCCATGGCATCGCAGAAGTGTTGGACAAGACTCAGCAACTAAATAACAACCATAACCACATACTCACCAACACTTATTATCTCTTGTCTTCTTGATGCTAGCTGTGAATCAAAAATTAACCAATAGTCAATCCAAAGGAGAAACAGAGAATTTTATTTGAACCAGGCTGAGGATTGTAATCCAGGAGACAGCCTTTCAGAAAACTCTGAGGACTGTTCTATTTGTTAGAAGTTGAAGGCACAGTCATATATATATATTTTTGAGACAAAGAAATTTATGTCACAAATGACACACTGACATTTTGCATCAAGTTCACCAAAGATACATAGTCCAGTTCTGCACACACCAAGCAAGCAGCAGGTCACCATTACCTGTTACAGTTGAGCAGTCTCATCCTTTAGGAGCTCTGATTAATGTATAACGCAGATACACATTGCATATGAAGGAGGGATCAGTATGGGCAGGGAGTATGTCATGCTTAAAGTTTCTTGTCCTGCTTTAAAGTATAAATTTTATTCCATCACAGTCATTCTAAGAGGTGTGAGGAGATTCTCCATTGTAGTTTTGATTTTCCTTTCCATGATGATCAGTAATGTTGAGCAACTGTCCAAAAACTGATGGCCATTTGTATATCTTCTTTAGGAAAATGTCTATTAGGGTTCTTTGTCTATTTTTAAATTGGGTTACTTGGTATTTTGTTATTGAATTGTAGGAGTTACTTATGAATTTTGGATATTAACCCTTTTTCAGATATCTAACTTGGCAGTATTTTCAAATCCATACTATGTAATACTTCATGGCAATAAAAAGGAATAAAATACTGATACAAACAACAATAGGCATGAATTTCAAGTACAATATACCAAGCAAATGTCAATACAAAAAAAGTATAAATCTGTAATAAACTTACGTGATGTTCTAGGAGAAACAAAGTTAACACCTAGTGAAATACACAGTGGAAGAGGATTGAAGGCTAAGGGACAATTCTGACTGAGGAATGAGCACAAAAGTAATTTCTGGAATGGAAATTAATCTCCCTGTTGATTGGGTTGCATTTGCCCCTGGTATATGAATTTATGCAAATACACTGAATTTTGACCTTGGGATTTGTACTTTTTACCATGTGTAAATTATACCAAAAATAAGGGAACCATAGACAACAACAAGATGAGACAGCACCAGGCAGAGCTCACACGGGGTAGCAGTCAGACATGACTTAGCGACCAAATAACAATAACAACAAGGCCCTCTCAGCCCCTTGCCCTCTGGGCTTTTGAATGGAGTGGCAGCTCTCTGAATTGCCTTCATGGTCATTCTTCCATGACCCTGAACAATAGCTTTGCTTCTGTTGAGATGGCTGATCCATAACAATTTCCTTATTAAGCAGTTACTTGGTCATCCCCTTATAATATTTTAATTTTGTATGCTTACTTTTTAAAAACATGAACATAAAAAATTGCAAAGAAACAGTAATCACTTAAAATTTGACCACTTAAAGTTCACCACTGTTACCATTTCAATGAATGTATTTCCAAAAAAAAAACATAATTTTCTAATTGCCAGTGATTTATGACATCAAAAGTATCATGCACTAAGTTTACAGATATATTGATATTTGCTTCTGGATTTCTTTCGATGTCCAGTTGCATATACTATACAGTTCTGACTTTTGCAAATTTATTTGTTTATTTATTTTAGAATATAAACTTATTTATTTTAATTGGAGGCTAATTACTTTACAATATTGTATTGGTTTTGCCATACATCAACATGAATCCACCACGGGTGTACACATGTTCCCCATCCTGAACCCCCCTCCCACCTCCCTCCCTGTACCATCCCTCTGGGTCATCCCAGTGCACCAGCCCTGAGCATCCTGTATCATGCATCGACCCTGGTCTGGTGACTCGTTTCACATATGATATTATACATGTTTCAATGCCATTCTCCCAGATCATCTCACCCTCGCCCTCTCCCACAGAGTCCAAAAGACTGTTCTATACATCTGTGTCTCTTTTGCTGTCTCACATACAGGGTTATCGTTACCATCTTTCTAAATTCCGTATATATGAGTTAGTATACTGTATTGGTGTTTTTCTTTCTGGCTTACTTCACTCTGTATAATAGGCTCCAGTTTCATCCACCTCATTAGAACTGATTCAAATGGATTCTTTTTAATGGCTGAGTAATACTCCATTGTGTATATGTACCACTGCTTTCTTATCCATTCATCTGCTGATGGACATCTAGGTTGCTTCCATGTCCTGGCTATTATAAACAGTGCTGTGATGAACATTGGGGTACACGTGTCTCTTTCAATTCTGGTTTCCTCAGTGTGTATGCCCAGCAGTGGGATTGCTGGGTCATTTGGCAGTTCTATTCCAGTTTTTTAAGGAATCTCCACACTGTTCTCCATAGTGACTGTACTAGTTTGCATTCCCACGAACAATGTAAGAGAGTTCCCTTTTCTCCACACTGTTTCCAGCATTTATTGTTTGTAGACTTTGGATAGCAGCCATTCTGACTGGCGTGTGATGGTACCTCATGGTGGTTTTGATTTGCATTTTCCTGATAATGAGTGATGTTGAGCATCTTTTCATGTGTTTGTTAGCCATCTGTATGTCTTCTTTGGAGAAATGTCTGTTTAGTTCTTTGGCCAATTTTTTGATTGGGTCATTTATTTTTCTGGAATGAGGCGCAGGAGCTGCTTGTATATTTTTGAGATTCATTCTTTGTCAGTTACTTCATTTGCTATTATTTTCTCCCATTCTGAAGGCTCTCTCTTCACCATCCTTATAGTTTCCTTCGTTGTGCAAAAGCCTTTAAGTTTAATTAGGTCCCATTTGTTTATTTTTGCTTTTATTTCCAATATTCTGGGAGGTGGGTCATAGACGATCCTGCTGTGATTTATGCTGGAGAGTGTTTTGCCTATGTTCTCCTCTAGGAGTTTTATAGTTTCTGGTCTTATGCTTAGATCTTTAATCCATTTTGAGTTTATTTTTGTGTACAGAGAAGGCAATGGCACCCCACTCCAGTACTCTTGCCTGGAAAATCCCATGGATGGAGGAGCCTGGAAGGCTGCAGTCCATAGGGTCGATGAGGGTCAGACACGACTGAGCGACTTCACTTTCACTTTTCACTTTCATGCATTGGAGAAGGAAATGGCAACCCACTCCAGTGTTATTGCCTGGAGAATCCCGGGGACGGGGGAGCCTGGTGGGCTGCCGTCTATGGGCTCACACAGAGTCGGACATGACTGAAGTGACTTAGCAGTAGCAGTACATGGTGTTAGAAAGTGTTCTAGTTTCATTCTTTTACAAATGGTTGACCAGTTTTCCCAGCACCACTTGTTAAAGAGATTGTCTTTTCTCCATTGTATATTCTTGCTTCCTTTGTCAAAGATAAGGTGTCCATAGGTGTGTGGATTTATCTCTGGGCTTTCTATTTTGTTCCATTGATCTATATTTCTGTCTTTGTGCCAGTACCATACTGTCTTGATGACTGTGGCTTTGTAGTAGAGCCTAAAGTCAGGCAGGTTGATTCCTCCAGTTCCATTCTTCTTTCTCAAGATCACTTTGGCTATTCGAGGTTTTTTGTATTTCCATACAAATTGTGAAATTATTTGTTCTAGCTCTGTGAAAAATACCGTTGGGAGCTTGATAGGGATTGCATTGAATCTATAGATTGCTTTGGGTAGCATACTCATTTTCACTATATTGATTCTTCTGATCCATGAACATGGTATATTTCTCCATCTATTAGTGTCCTCTTTGATTTCTTTCACCAATGTTTTATAGTTTTTTATATATAGGCCTTTAGTTTCTTTAGGTAGATATATTCCTAAGTATTTTATTCTTTTCATTGCAATGGTGAATGGAATTGTTTCCTTAATTTCTCTATTTTCTCACTATTAGTGTATAGGAATGCAAGGGATTTCTGTGTGTTGATTTTATATCCTGCAACTTTATTATATTCATTGATTAGCTCTAGTAATTTTCTAGTGGCATCTTTAGAGTTTTCTATGTAAAGGATCATGTCATCTGCAAATAGTGAGAGTTTTACTTCTTCTTTTCCAATTTGGATTCCTTTTATTTCTTTTTCTGCTCTGATTGCTGTAGCCAAAACTTCCAAAACTATGTTGAATAGTAGTGGTGATAGTGGGCACCCTTGCCTTGTTCCTGACTTTAGGGGAAATGCTTTGAATTTTTCACCATTGAGGATAATATTTGCTGTGGGTTTGTCATATATAGCTTTTATTATGTTGAGGAATGTTCCTTCTATTCCTGCTTTCTGGAGAGTTTTTATCATAAATGGATGTTGAATTTTGTCAAAGGCTTTCTCTGCATCTATTGAGATAATCATATGGCTTTTTATTTTTCAGTTTGTTAATGTGGTGTATTACATTGATTGATTTGACTTTTGCAAATTTATTTAGAGTTCATCATATGGTCCTCCTTACATGAACCTGCCATGGTATTCCTCTGTTTCTGAATCACATTGTCTATTAATAATTTATTGACAAATTTGAAACTTTTTTGACTCCTTCCCCCCAAAATGGGACTGTTCATGGAATTACATATTCTCATTTATTACATGTTTAATTGCCAATTAATGCAATAATTATAAATGAGATGTATTTTTCAAGTGTATTTTCTTGCCATTTTGTAGATATAAAGGAGATATCTACTCCTGGAGATATTTTTTCTTCATAATTTTTTCTTCCTCACCAGCAAGACCATGAAGAGCCTTAAAATTTTGTCACTTTTATGTAAGAATCTTTTTCATTTATTTTTCTTGAGAATTTTTGGCTGAAAAACCAAAGGAGAAACAACAAATTAACCAACCAATCAGAAAATAAGAATAGACATTATGAAAGAGAAAAAATAAAAGTAAGTTTGGATGCCCTCCTTGTACAAGTACAAACTGATCCCTAACCATCAGCTTTTTTCATTGTTGCTATTGAGTCACTAAGTCACAGATTCCTTACCACTGAATCAGGATGACTCAATGGTAAAGAACTCTCCTGCCAATGTAAGAGACACAGATTTGATCCCTGGGTCAGAAAGATCCCCTGGAGAAGGGCATGGCAGTCCACTCCAATATTCTTGCCTGGTAAATTCCATGGACAAAGGAGCCTCATGGGCTACAGTCCATGGGGTCCCAAAAGAATCAGATGTGACTTAGTGACTAAATGACACCAACTGTGCAGGCACATGAATGCACTTAAAAGTGCTACTTGCACTTGGTCTTTTTGGATTCTCACTTTGTCATTTGGATCTCTGGCCAATGACACCTTTGATAAGTCAGGAGGTGGGTTAAAAATCTAAAGGAGTTCCCAACTTGTTATAGGTTCAGTTGTGTACCTTCCAAAGTATATATATTGAAGTCTTAACCATCTACCTCAGAATATGCAATTATCATATTTGAAAACGGGATTGTTGCTGATTAATTAAGATGAGATCAAACTGGAGTAGAAAGAGCCCCTGATCCAATATGATGATGTTCTTATTAAAAGAGGGGAACTTGAGACATAAAGTGATGCCAGGGGGATGCAATGTGAAGACTGGAGCTATTTTCCACTAGCCAAGGAACTACCAGAATCCAGGAGAGACCTGGAACAGACCCTTCTCTAGAGCCTTCAGAAGATGTAGAGTCCTGCCAACAACTTGAGCTCAGACTTTCAGCCTCCTGAAACTTGACACAGTAAATTTATTTTGTTTAAGTCACTCAGTTTATCAGATTCTACTGTAGAAGCCCTATGAAACTAAGATACAACGTTATAGTTTTAAAATGCCTTTTCCAGTTTCTTATTATCGTCAATCTTTGCATAACTTGTGGCAGCAAAACTGAATCTTACAGCCACATGCAAATAAATAACTTTTTTACTGCCTTTCCACAGAAAGTCCTTAAATTGTGGGAAAGTCCTTAAAATGTGATTTTTCTAACAATGCTCCTTCACCAGTCATCCCATTTCTTTCCCCTCTATCCCAAGCTCTTAAGGATCTGAGGATCATGATCCCAATATGAATGTGTGTTTCTCATGAGGACAGGTAGGATGTAAAATCATAACAGAGCTAATTACCATCACTTCAGCACTAAAACTACCAATGAGAACAGGGCAGAGGGGATCTCTGCAGTCTAGACTAGAATTCACAATGGATGGAAATGACCTTGCCTCTCATGAAGATAATGGCCCAAGATGGGAGTATCCCAGGCAAGGCTCAGCCTCCCCAGTGATCTGAGGGACTCATGAGGTGTGTTGCCTTTCTGACCCACAGATCCAAAGCACACAGTCCCTCCCAGGGGATGGTAGGTTTACTCACTTATTTTCCACATCCTGGATGGTGTCAGGAATGGGCAGATTTTTGGTTTCAGGTAGGAGAAGAATGAGAAGACCAGCAATGATTGGAAAGACTCCATAGATGATCCAGGGCAGGATGGGTAGATACACTACTAGGGTCATCAAGAGGGGAGCCAGGGTTGCCCCACATCTACTAGCTAGCATATCTAATCCTAAAAAGTTTGCCCTGAAGGAATAAATGACATGATGTAGTAATTCAGTAAATATCTGCACACAAAATTCATGAGATATTATTCTGCAATGAAACACAATTACTATATTCATGAGCTTGATGATAAACCCTTGTTATTGAGATTTGTCCCTGGTTTTCTAGCTGTCTTTGTCAAGTGTATTGATATATTTTCATTATTTTATATGGAATGTTACACATTGGACCTATAGTAATAAGAGATTCAAAAGATTAATGAGAAGGATTGAATTACTGCTCAGAACAATACACAGAACAAAGTTGGGTTTTTCAATTAACTTTGGCTATAGTTGCTATTGATATAGTATTACCATTACAAATGATTAATTTATAACTTAAAGATCTTATTGTGTTCACTCCTGAAATAAGCATCAGTTAGATGGGAAAGTCATACTTTAGATCCTGGCAGAGCATCCATAAACTCTTACCTGAGGAGAGTGGGGATGAGTTCATTAGAGTGGACAGAAAGAGCAGACACAGAGGCAGCAACACAGCCAATTCCCACACTTGCCAAAGCCACACGCAGGGTCTGCATTTCTGGAGACAGGAAGACCAGCAACACTAAGAAATCTGGGCTGGAGGAAGTGGCATCCACCAAATTTACTCAGGAAAAAAAGAAAACTATGGTTTATTGATAGATTTGAAATATACCATAGAATATATATATATGTTGATAAACTGAGAAATGTAAAATCATCAATATATGTGGTAAAATTACATAAAACTATCTGGAATAATTGCAACAAATCCATCTGCATATCTGAGATTTGCAAGAAAAGAAAAAGGAAACAGTGTGGCAGAAATTTGCTTTCACTAATTTTGTCTGGTATTTGCAATATCCTTATTGCTGAAGTTAAGACATGGACAATTACTGAGTCTAATGTTCAGCTCCAATCTTGAGACGTTTGTAATTAAAGTGCAGGTTTTAAAGTGACCAGTCATCCTGGGAATTTGAAGGTTTTGATAATGTGAGATTTTCATTGATAAAATCAGAAAAGTCCCAGGTAAACCCAAATAAGTCAACCAACCTAGTGTAGATACAGCATTGCCATGGGGTAAGTATGACACCAGAGAGTAACAGGACAGTACTGCTCTATTAGTGAACAGGCTGTGGAGAAGCTAGATCTACATCAATGTTAGACATGAAGAACCTAAAATTGAAGCCTCTAGTTGGGAAAAATTGTCAAAATTAAGGAACAATTGAGAAAATTGAGGGGAATCAGTTTTCTACACAGTATAAAAAGAAATGTAATTATAACCAGATAATATTGGAAAGAACTCCATAGTAAAGAAGTATTATTAATGCATTATTGATGATATTCTGAGAAGCAATAAAAATACCTATCTGTAATGCTGTGTCACATTCCTGCATTGGAGATGCAAATTGCCCACCAAGTTTCTCCTAATTATTACATATCATCATTCTATTAACTTATAAAGTAATCTGATAGGGAATGGACAAGGATTTTTCTCAGCTTCAGTTCTTGTTTCTACTACACCCTCCTTCCCCACTTGAAAAAGAGGATTTTTTTTTTTCATTTCCTGGGAGACTTTCTTAAGCAAGAACTATAGTCATAGTGACTTAAGCTCACAGTCATATGTAGATACATAGAAATGGGGAAGTAGACCAGTCATCAAAGCTGGTAATGAAGAGCCCAAATAGAGGGAGTGGCCATAGTATGCTCTCACATGGGATATAATTGCAAGGCCTCATCCCTCTTTACTGGCTATTTAATGTGTGAATGGGAAAACCACAAGTGAATGATTGCTGTCTTAGAGAGACTACCTGGAATAAATGGGACCATTTTCCAGACGTTTCCACTATGTGATGAAAGATAAATATATGTTTGCGCTGCCCCTTACTGACCTTTAGTTCTTTCCTCAAAAACTTATTAGCAGAATTTCTCATCAGTTTGGTTTGGGGGAATACTTAACCTTTCATTAGGACCTCTTTTTACTCCTGGCTTCAGACAAGTATGACCAAACAAACCTTGAAGAATGAGAAAAAGACCCTTCGTTTCCCCAAAGTCCAGTCTTCTCTCACCTTGGGGCACAAATGTGTTGACCAAAATGGATATTCCCACCAGGAACATGAGAAACATCTGGGTTGGTCGACGGCCCATGTGATTCAGTGGTAAAACTGCAAGACTTCGGACTGAGACAGTGAGAGCTCCAAAGATTACCTGGAACAGGAAAATATTGCTCCCAAAGTGCTGTAGATTCATAAAGATGCCAAAATAGGGTATTGTGGTTGCAAATCTGTAGTGGGGAAAAAAAAAGAAGAAAAAAGACATAAGCCATAAGACTTAGAGCAAAGGTACTATAATTGATGATTATATTCACCCAGGCAGCCAGTGATCAATATTAAACAATAAAGGCCCTATCTGACTTGTGTAATTCTTCATTTTAAAGTGAAAAGTTGTCGTAAAAATTACATGGCTGTATATGAAAACAACACTTTTTCTGACATTCTTTTGTCTGATTTATTAAACACAAATATGACAGTAAGAGGAAACATAACGTGACTCAGTCTCCAAACAGGATAGTATATAATACTTGACAACAGAAGCATTAATAGTAAAACTTAGAAATTAGGGAAATAATTTCTTTTTGAGGGTTGTCTATATGCTGTGAGTCCTCCCCCTCCTCGCCCAATCCCAATACTGCAAAGAATTTCTATTTTCTCAACTAGTGGTTGAAGCTGGAAAATACTGTCTGTGTCCCCTTGACTTGACAGCATAGTGCCCTGGGGATTAACACAGTTCTAGGAAATTTAAAGTTCATTCCTGATTTTTTAAGGCTAAGAAACAGTGTAAGAATACAGGAAAGCAAACATATACCAACAGTAACATCAGAAATGGAATCAAAGGATCTCACTTCAGATTTTACCCAGAAAACATTTAAAGAAGCCCACTTTAATGATCTACTATACCTATAGAGAGCTAGACTTAGTACAACTAGACTTAGACATTAAAATAGAAGAAACATCACAGATCACAGTATTCCAAAAAAGGTGTCTGATGACTGTCATCTTTACTTTTTCTTTCCACTCTGATTGTCTAGGATTCAGAAACACAAGTCTATGTCCTAGTGAATATGGAAAAGTTGAAAATGCATGTGCTGTGAACTTAGTCACTTAGTCGTGTCAGATTCTGTGCAACCCAATGGACTGTAGCCCACCAGGCTCCTCTGTCCTGGGGATTCTCCAGGCAAGAACACTGGAGAGGGTTGCCATGCCCTCCTCCATGGGGATCTTCCCAACCCAGGTCTCCCACACTGCAGATGGATTCTTTACTGTCTGAGCCACCAGGGAAGCCCCTCAAAAGAAGGAGGCACTAATTTCCATGTAAGTATTATTAGGTGTCTTTTCCTCATCTTCTATCTCCCAATCAGTGTCTCCCCCTCATTCTTCATTATTAAAAAGCATAATAAAGTTAAATGCATAAATGGTCTACTAGGCTATGCCTGGGAAGAGATCAATTATGCAATGCAATAGTCACTTACTTAAGCTTGTCAGTGGGTCTATGTTGTCCTGTATGTTTCTCGTGCATGAGCATTCAGTATTCAAAAATTAAGAATTATATTTAAAATTTCTCCTCTTGACTCTACCAAAGTGAGTACTTATATCCCCTCAAGAGACAATAACCAAGATTTCCTTACAGAAGCCCTTGTGCTAACACACAAATAAAATGTATCCAAATTGGAAACCAATAAAAGTCCACCAACATTGAAGTACATAATGGGGAGGGAGGAGGGAGGGGGGTTCAGGATGGGGAACACGTGTATACCTGTGGCAGATTCATGTTGATGTATGGCAAAACCAATACAATAGTGTAAAGTAATTAACCTCCAATCAAAATAAATAAATTTATATTAAAAAATAATAAAAAGGTATAATTTGAAAAAAAAAAAGAAATTGTAGTGTATTCATCTAATGAAAACTGAAGCACTAGGGAGGAAAACCACCTAATGTTATGCGCAGCAGAATGGGTAAATCTTCAGGAACGAGCATGAGAAAAGGGGGCCTGTCACAGAATCCTCATATCATTTACATTAGGTGAAGGTCAGGATCAGGCAAGACTCTTCTGCAGTGAAAGAGATGAGAGCAGCTGGACAGGCGAGGGCAGTGAGGAGAGAACAAGAATGAGGCAGTGGTGGAGGTAGTGGTGTTTATTATTGTACAGGATATGTGAGGGGAATCCTGGGGTATCAGGATTTTCCTGCTTTGATCTGGAGGTTGCTACATTTTTACATGTTGAAATATTCATTAATCTGTATATATTCATAATATCTTCATGTATCAATTGGCAAAAATTGCTTCCATTAAAATTTAAAGAAAAAATAAACCCCCAAATCCACACTGTGACAGAAATTCTCAACATAAACCTTCACTGAAGAGACTGACACAGTGATATAACCAACTCTACTTCATATACTAATTTCTGTGGCAGTATTATTTGGTGTGTTTCCCTCATCTTTTATCTTTAAATCAGTGCCTCCCTCTCACAACACTGTTGTAATTAATGAAATAGTTTCATGTCCACTCTTTTATTTTTATTTTATTTTATTTATTTTTTTTTTAATTATTATTTTTTTTACTTTACAATATTGTATTGGTTTTGCCACACATCAACATGCATCCGCCATGGGTGTACACGTGTTCCCCATCCTGAATCCCCCTCCCACCTCCCTCCTCATACCATCCCTCCGGGTCATCCCAGTGCACCAGCCCCAAGCTTCCTGTACCCTGCATCGAACCTGGACTGGTGATTCGTTTCTTATATGATATTATACATGTTTTAATCCCATTATCCCAAATCATCCCCCCCCCCACAGAGTCCAAAAGACTGTTCTATACATCTTTGTCTCTTTTGCTGTCTCGCATACAGGGTTGTCGTTACCATTTTTCTAAATTCCATATATATGTGTTAGTATACTGTATTGGTGTTTTTCTTTCTGTCTTGCTTCACTCTGTATAATAGGTTCCAGTTTCATCCACCTCATTAGAACTATTCAAATGTATTCTTTTTAATGCCTGAGTAATACTCCATTGTGTATATGTACCACAGCTTTCTTATCCATTCATCTGCTGATGGACATCTAGGTTGCTTCCATGTCCTGGCTATTATAAACAGTGCTGCAATAAACATTGGGATACACGTGTCTCTTTCAATTCTGGTTTCCTCGGTGTGTATGCCCAGCAGTGGGATTGCTGGGTCGTATGGCAGTTCTATTTCCAGTTTTTTTTAAGGAGTCTCCACACTGTTCTCCATAGTGGCTATACTAGTTTGCATTCCCACCAACAGTGTAAGAGGGTTCCCTTTTCTCCACATCCTCTCCAGCATTTATTGCTTGTAGACTTCTGGATCGCAGCCATTCTGACTGGCGTGAAATGGTACCTCATTGTGGTTTTGATTTGCATTTCTCTGATAATGAGTGATGTTGAGCATCTTTTCATGTGTTTGTTATCCATCTGTATGTCTTTTTTGGAGAAATGTCTATTTAGTTCTTTGGCCCATTTTTTGATTGGGTCGTTTATTTTTCTGGAATTGAGCTGCAGGAGTTGCTTGTATATTTTTGAGATTAGTTGTTTGTCAGTTGCTTCATTTGCTATTATTTTCTCCCATTCTGAAGGCTGTCTTTTAACCTTGCTTATAGTTTCTGTTTTCTCCAGTAGTCCTGTATGGATGTGAGAGATGGATCATAAAGAAGACTGAGTGCCAAAGAATTGACGCTTTCAAACTGTGGTGCTGGAGAAGACTTTTGAGAGTTCCTTGTACAGCAAGGAGATCAAATCAGTCTATAATAAAGGAAATCAGTCCCAAATATTCATTGGAAGGACTACTGCTGAAGCTGAAGCTGAAGCTCCAATATTTTGGCCAGCTAATGTGAAGAGCCAGCTTGTTTGAAAAGACTCCAATGTTGGAAAAGATTGAAAGCAAAAGGACAGGGGGCTTCAGAGGATGAGATGGTTAGATAACATCACCAACTCAGTGAACATGAGTTTAAGCAAACTACAGGAGATAGTGGAGGACAGAAGAACCTGGCATGCTATAGTCCCTGGGGTCACAAAGAGTTGGACAAGACTTAGCAACTGAACAATAGCAACAACTACATGCATTCTGTAAAGCCCACCTCAAAAAGGAGAGAAGACAGATGCTTTTACGCAGATTGGGTGTGCGGAACAAGTCAAACACAGTAGGTTTGGTCTGTGCTGCCTCCAGCTCCTCCTGCATGGTCGCTTTCAATCCCTTCAACAACAACAAACACATATCACTTGCTGACACAGTGCCAGGTATTGTGATGAACACTGGCACCCAATAGGATAGGAGAGATACCTTCCCTTTCTTTGTAGTACAACAGATTACACATGCAATCACATGTGTGAACATGATATGAAGGAGGATGTAGGGAGTTAAGGGAGACTCCAGGAAATTACACAGCAACAATGATTTTTTTTTTTAATGAGGCCATGGTGGAGGGAAGTGGGCAGGGCATCCATGAGAGCACATAGGCTGCAGGTTCAAATCAGCAGATGAACTAAAGGAAGAAGTCCTTGTATAGTGTTCAAAGCTCCCTTTATAAGAAATGGGCATGAAAGACCAGGAAACTGAGCTTGCATTCTCAACTAGATGGCCTTGTTAGAAAAGCAGTTTGTCTCTCTCAATAAGGAGGAGGCAGGTACTAGTTCATGACTTCCCTCCAACCCAATAACCACCTTCCCTTTCCGGCTTACCTCCATACTCAAGATTTCTTCAGCATTCTTTATTCCATTTCTGTGTGCAACTTTTTTAAGTTCCTTTAAGCCCTCATCTGGTTTATTGGTGACAATCAGCCACCGTGAAGATTCCACCTGCCACCTGATGAAAGAAGAGCAGACGGATAGAGTCAACCCTTCTTTGCTTATTTGCTATTTGATTATTGACAACATGTTTTATGTCTTCCACCTACTATCCACTACATCAACTAGACATTCATGTTGTGCTAGACTAATTCTAGGAAAATATGAGAGTGATAACTCCATGCTGGGATGACAGACTTGGAGACAAATTGCCTTTATGCTTATTCAGCAGGAGTTTTTCCCAGAAGTTTATGAAGGTTAAACTGGAGAGTGCCTCACATACATAATTTCCTCTCGAAGCTTGATATGAAATCTAGCAATTTTGTGCACATAATATATATTCTTTTCAAAAAGTGCCCCAGGCTTCCCTGGTATCTCAGTGGTAAACAATCCACCTGCCAACGCAGGAGACCTAGGTTTAATCCCTGTTCTGGGAAGATCCTATATGCCGGGGAGCAACTAAGCCCATGCACCAAAACTATTGAGCCTGTGCTCTAGACCCCAGAAACCACAGCTATTAAGCCCATGTGCCACAATACTGAAGTCTGTGTGCTTCAGGTCTCCTGCTCCACAACAAGAGAAACCACCCCAGTGAGAACCCATGCCCTACAATGAAGAGTAGCCACTGCTGGCTGAAACTAGAGAAAAGCCCATGTAGCAACGAAGACCCAGCATAGCAAAAATAAACAAATGAATAAAAACTTTTTTAAAAAAAGAAGCCCCAGTTATGTATGGTTCAGTTCAGTTCAGTCGCTCAGTCGTGTCCGACTCTTTGAGACCCCGTGAATCACAACACGCCAGGCCTCCCTGTCCATCACCAACTCCCAGAGTTCACCCAGACTGACGTCCATCGAGTCAGTGATGCCATCCAGCCATCTCATCCTCTGTTGTCCCCTTCTTCTCCTGCCCCCAATCCCTCCCAGCATCAGAGTCTTTTCCAATGAGTCAACTCTTCGAATCAGGTGGCCAAAGTACTGGACTTTCAGCCTTAGCATCATTCCTTCCAAAGAAATCCCAGGGCTGATCTCCTTCAGAATGGGCTGATTGAATCTCCTTGCAGTCCAAGAATCTATTCTTCGGCACTCAGCCTTCTTCACAGTCCAACTCTCACATCCATACATGACCACTGGAAAAACCATAGCCTTGACTAGATGGACCTTTGTTGGCAAAGTAATGTCTCTGCTTTTCAATATGCTATCTAGGTTGGTCATAACTTTCCTTCCAAGGAGTAAGCGTCTTTTAATTTCATGGCTGCAGTCACCATCTGCAGTGATTTTGGAGCCCAAAAAAATAAAGTCTGAAACTGTTTCCCCATCTATTTCCCATGAGGTGATGGGACCGGATGCCATGATCTTCGTTTTCTGAATGTTGAGCTTTAAGCCAACTTTTTCACTCTCCACTTTCACTTTCATCCAGAGGCTTTTTAGTTCCTCTTCACTTTTTGCCATAAGGGTGGTGTCATCTGCATATCTGAGGTTATTGATATTTCTCCCGGCAATCTTGATTCCAGCTTGTGTTTCTTCCAGTCCAGCGTTTCTCATGATGTACTCTGCATATAAGTTAAATAAGCAGGGTGACAATATACAGCCTTGATGTACTCCTTTTCCTATTTGGAACCAGTCTGTTGTCCCATGTCCAGTTCTAACTGTTGCTTCCTGACCTGCATACAAATTTCTCAAGAGGCAGATCAGGTGGTCTGGTAGAGGTCAACAAATATTTTAAACACATGTACACCCATGGCTGATTCATGTGAATGTATGGCAAAAACCATGACAATATTGTAAAGTAATTAGCCTCCAATTAAAATAAATAAATAAAATAACTAACCCCCCCCAAAAAATAAATAAATACTCCTGCCACTACCAACAATGTTTATATCTAACTACACATGTGAGTCACGTATTACATGTGCCTCAATTTTCTCATCAGTAAAATGGGAACAAGAGGCCTAGCTTCCTTTTATGGTTTTTAAGAGGATAGAATGACTGAGCATGTGATTCGGACATGGATTACACTGTCCCCTCTCTCTGAACTCATCTCACTGTTAAATATATAGTCATCTTTCTGTGGTCTATTAAATCTGATTCTTCCTAAAATGGTTTTAAGTGTAGGAATGAATTTATTTATTTAAAAACTGTTTGTTGGGGCTTTCCAAGATGGTAGGGGAGTGGGTGGACAAGGAGTGCATCTCTGTCCAAGGATGCATCAGGAATACCTCTGCAGATGCAAAAGTTCTCACAGAACACTGGCTGAACACTACTAGCAGGAGAACTCAATCACCAGAAAGGACCATATGGAGCCACACTTAACTGGCTAAGATGAAAGAAAGAAGGGAGAAGAAGGACGAGAGCAAGTAGGAGCAGACCTACACCGCAGGGTGGGGTAGCTGAAGGAAAGGAGAGATTCCCACATCCAGGGAAATCAATTGAGACAGAAGGGAAGAATTTGGGGCTGTCAGTTATGAACCAGCTGGTCTGTGACAGTCTGGATAGAGTTAGAACCATACGGACAATCTGTGCCACAGTCCTACATACCCTAGACTGGAAGCCACATCCACGGGTATGCAGGGGGTCTGGGAGCTGGAGCCTGGGGATTGGAGAGCAAACCCAGGCGAGGACTGCCGTTGGCTGGGGGGAGACGTCTTAAGGGAATAGGAGGAGAAAATCCACAACAGGGAATGCCTTTGGAGGAAAATTGGACTGCCGTGGAAGCAGGGCACTACTGCTGAGTCACATGCAGGGAGTAGAGTCACCACTGTAGCTTCTCTCTCCCCACACACCAGCCTGGGCTACCTAGCAATAGAGAAGAACCAGCCATGGCTGCCCCTTGCCTGCCTGCCTCTGGAGGTTAGGAAAAGCAATCAATAGAGCCTTATCTCTTGCATCCATGGCCACTGGCTTCCCTGTACGCTGGGCACCACCAGCCTTCCTCAACTCAAGCAGCTATGCTACCTCCATGCCTGGTCCCCACTGCAGCAGACCCAAGTCCTCCAGGGCAGCCTTAGGAGCAGACTCCTGTGAGTGGCCCACATGCAGAGTTGGTGATAAAACCACAAGTGAGCAACAGGGGCCTGGCAATTAAGTAAGAGGATCAAAAACCTTTTCATCAGCTGTTCAAGCTGCAGATTAAATACTCAACATCAACTAAAGACTCTGCATCTATGGAATATATGAGAGTATAATGAGTGCTCCCACAAAAGAAAATGCTCTAGCTCTGGCAGCTGTGGATATTGATGGCAAGCACACATGGGAGAAAAGCCAAATTACAGTCTCAGCTGTCCTCACAGGTCCACAGCAGGTCTAGAGATTAGCCCTCCCCAGCATTTGTGGGTCTCTTGGGAAAGCAGTGGAGGGAAATGATTCAAGGTAGGGCAAAGGACACCAATGGCTGAGATCCTAGGAAAACTTTTATTATTGTTTTTGTGTTTTGATTTGTGCCATTATCACTGGGTTGGGAAGATCCCCTGGGGAAGGAAATGGCAACCCACTCCAGTATTCTTGCCTGGAAAATCCCATGGACAGAGGAGCCTGGTAGGCTACAGTCCATGGGGTCACAAAGAGTCGGACACGACTGAGTGATTTCACTTTCACTTTGGCTATTTTTGAAATTTCTTTATTCTCTGCTGTTGTGATTGCTGTTTTTTTTTTAATTTAAATTTATTGATTTTAATTGGAGGCTAATCATTTTATAATATCGTATTGGTTTTGTCATACATCAACATGAATCCTATTATTATTATTATTTCTATTTAGTTTTGCTGGATTCTTTTTTAACCATACTTTTAATTTTTTAAATCTATCTCTACTTTTACTTTGGTTTTCTGTTCTGTTTTTGGGGGGAGGGGTTGGTTCCTTTTTGTTTTGTGGGGATTTCTTTTATTAAAAAAAAAATATATATATATATATCTTTTATATACTTCTGTATTAACTTTGCTTTTCTGTTGTTCTTTTTTTAATCATTTTTCCATTTGTTTTGTTTTCTTTGCTTTATTCCTCAGTTGGCACTCTGCTTTGGTTTTATTTTCTGTTTTGTATTTTTGTTAGTTTTGTTTTTAATTGGTTGATTTCATTTTGGGTTTCCTTTGCTTGTCTGGTTGCTGTCTTTTACTTTGCTCTCTTGGTTTTGTTTTGGTTTCTTGTGTGTGTGTGTGTGTGTGTGTGTGTGTGTGTGCGCACACACATGCATACACATGCTTATATTTCCTTTGCTCTTCTGTTTTTTTAGATTTTGCTTTAACATTTGTCTGGGTTTCTTTTTTATCCCTTTTATTACCATGATGAATGGCTTGTGGGGTATTGATTCCCTGACTGGAAGTCTGGCCTGAGCCTCTAGGGTGGAAGCACTGAGTCCAGGATACTGAACAGAGGATTCCTGGCCCCAGGGACTATTAATAAGTGAGCGCGCCCATAAAGGCCTCCATCCAAATCCAAGACCTAGTTCCACCCAACTGCCTGTAGCACCTAGCACTGCATACCTCATGCCAAACAATAAGCAAGATAGGAACACAAACCAAATCATCAGCAGACAAGCTACCTAAAGTCATACTAAGCCCACAGACACCCCAAAACACATCACTTTACACAACCCTCCCATCAGAGTGAAAAGATTCAGCTCCACCCATCAGAATGCAGACACTTGCCCTCTCTACACAAGCCACTAGACCAGCCTCACCCACTTGGGGGAAAGACCAAAAGCAAAAATTATAACCCTGCAGCTTGGGGAAAGGAAAACTTAAACACATAAAGTTAGACAAAATAAAAAAGACAGAGAAATATTGTGCAGATGAAGGAGAAGGTAAAAACCCACAAGACCAAATAAATAAACAGAAAATAGAAAATTTACAAGAAAAAGAATTCAGAGTAAGCCTAAGGATACTGGAGTGGGTAGCCTGTCCCTTCTCCAGGGGAACTTCCCAACCCAGGAATTGAACCAGGGTCTCCTGCATTGCAGGCAGATTCTTTACCAGCTAAGCTACCAGGGAAGCCCAATGATAGTAAAGATGATACAAAATCTCAGAAATGGAATGGAGCAAATGCAAGAAACACTTAGTAAGAACCTAGAAGAAATAAAGAATAATAATATAAAAAATGATGAACAACACAAAAACTGAATTTAAAATACTCTAGAAGGAATCAACAGCAGAATAACTGAATCAGAAGAATGAATAAATGAGATGGAAGATAGATTGCTGGAAATAACTGAAGCACACTAGAATAAAAAAGAGAGCTAAAATAATTGAGGACAGTCTCAGATACCTCTGAGACAATATTAAATGCACACATTCAAATTATAGGGATCCCAGGGGAGAAAAGAGAGCACGCGTGCGAGAGAGAAAGGGGTAAGAAAATATTTGAAGAGATTATAGTTGAAAACTACTCTAACAGGAGAAAGGAAATAGCCAATCAAGTCCAAGAAGCACAGAGAGTTTGATACAGCATACACTCAGTGGAGAAACATGACAGACAATGCACTCTGCGCTGACGGGCAGCAAGCCCTGTCTGTCTAGCTTGAGCAGAAAGCACTGCAACCAAGGACATTGGAGGCAGTCAGGCAGGCGGGGATCAGAAAGAGAGACAGACGCAGGTTGTGGGCAAGCCAGGAACCTCGGTTTCCTTCTCCCCGCAAGGTGATAAATAAAGCCCAGAAAGTTTAGGGCACTGGTTTGAAGACACCAGCTGGTAGGGAGAGGGAGTGAGCCTAAAGTTCCTGGTCCATGCTTGGGGCCTCTGGGACAGTGTGGAACAAATATTTAGAAATAAGGCTTTATGGTTATTGCTGTTCATTAAGTATCAAGAAATCATCATAATAAAGATACTCAAGTTGCTGTAAAAAAAAAAATTAAACACAAAGAAAAATATTAAAAGCAGCAAGAGTAAAGCAACAAATACTATACAAAGGAATCCCCATAAGTTTAAATCTGATCTTTCTGCAGAAACTCTGCAGGCCAGAAGATAGTGGCAGAATATAATTAAAGTAATGAAAGGAAGAAAACTACAACCAAAAATACTCTACCCAGCAAAGATCTCATTCAAATTCAATGGAGAAATAAAAAATTTTACAGACAAGCAAAGGTTAAGAGAATTCAGCAACATCAAACCAGCTTTACAACATATGATAAAGGAAATCCTCTAGGCAGGAAATATAAGAGAAGGAAAAGACCTACAAAAACATACCCAAAACAATTAAGAAAATGGTAATAAGAACATAAATATTAATAATTACCTTAAATGTACATAGATTAAAAGCTCCAACCAAAAAATACAGATTGACTGAATGAATAAAAAAATAAGACCCATATATAAGCTGTCTACAAGAGATCCACTTTAGACCTAGGGACATGTATAGACTGAAAGTAAGGGGATCAAAATAGACTTTAGAATAAGAACTGTTATACGAGGCAAGGAAGGACAGTACATAATGACCAAGGGATAAATCCAAGAAGATACAAGAATTGTGAATATTTATGCATCCTACGAAGGAGCACCTCAATATATAAAGTAAATGCTAACAGCCATAAAAGGGGAAATCAACATAACACAATAACAGTGGGGATTTTGACACCCTACTTACACCAATGAACAAATTATACAGAAAGAAAATTTATAAGGAAATGCAAGCCTTAGGTGACACATGAGAACAGATGGACTTAATTGATATTTACATGACATTCCATCCCAAATCAGCAGAATACACTTTCTTCTCAACTGCACATGACTCTCCAGGATAGATCAGATCTTGGGTCACAAATCAAACCTCCATAAACTTAAGAATATTAAAATCATATTGAGCACCTTTTCTGACCACAATACTGAGATTAGATATCAATTACAGGGAAAAACTGTAAAAAACACAAACACACGGAGACTAAGCAATACACTTCTAACCAACGAAAAGATCACTAAAGGAACCAAAGAGAAAATAAAAAATACCTAGAAACAAATGACAACAAAAACACACTGACCCAAAACCTATTGGATGGTTTTGTTCAGTTGCTCAGTCATGTCTGACTCTCTGCGACCCCATGGACTGTAGCTTGCCAGGCTTCCCTGTCCTTCACTGTCTCCCGGATCTTGCTCAAACTCATGTCCATTGAGTCAGTGATGCCATCCACCCATCTCATCCTCTGTCCTCTGCTTTCAATCTTTCCCAGCATCAGGGCCTTTTCTAATGAGTCAGCCCTTTGCATCAAGTTGCCAAAGTATTAGAGCTTCAGCTTCAGCATCAGTCCTTCAATGAATATTCAGGACTGATTTCCTTTAGAATTGACTGACTTGATCTCCTTGCAGTCCAAGGGACCCTCAAGAGTCTTCTCCAGCACCACAATGTAAAGGCATCAATTCCTTGGTGCTCAGCCTTTTATGGTCCAACTCTCACACCCATAAGTTACTGCTGGAAAAACCATAGCTTTGACTAGATGGACCTTTGTTGGCAAAGTGCTGTCTCTGCTTTTTAATACACTCTCCATCACCTGTCCATCACCATCTCCCGGAGTTCACTCAAACTCACGTCCATTGAGTCGGTGATGCCGTCCAGCCACCTCATCCTCTGTCGTCCCCTTTTCCTCCTGCCCCCAATCCCTCCAAGCATCAGAGTCTTTTCCAGTGAGTCAACTCTTCGCATGAGGTGGCCAAAGTATTGGAGCTTCAGCTTTAGCATCATTCCTTCCAAAGAAATCCCAGGGCTGATCTCCTTCAGAATGGACTGGTGGGATCTCCTTGCAGTCCAAGGCACTCTCAAGAGTCTTCTCCAACACCACACTTCAAAAGCATCAATTCTTCGGCACTCAGCTTCCTTGACAGTCCAACTCTCACATCCATACATGACCACTGGAAAAACCATAGCCTTGACTAGATGGACCTTTATTGGCAAAGTAATGTCTCTGCTTTTCAATATGCTGTCTAGGTTGGTCATAACTTTTCTTCCAAGGAGTAAGCATCTTTTAATTTCATGGCTGCAGTCACCATCTGCAGTGATTTTGGAGCCCCCAAAAATGAAGTCTGACACTGTTTCCACTGTTTCCCCATCTATTTCCCATGAAGTGATGGGACCACATGCCATGATCTTAGTTTTCTGAATGTTGAGCTTTAAGCCAACTTTTTCACTTGCCTCTGTCTAGTAATTCTCAAATTATAGTGAGCAGACATTTCATAAGGCAAGCTTGTTAAAAATGCAGATTTCTAGGCTCATCACTCTTAATCTAACTTGTCAGCTATAGTGTAGGTCCTAAGAATGTTGAGTTTTAAACCAGCTTTTATCTCTCCTCTTTCAAGAGGTTCTTTAGTACCTCTTCACTTTCTGCCATTAGAATGGTGTCTTCTGAATATCTGAGGTACTTGATATTTCTCCTGGCAATCTTGATTCTAGCTTGAGCTTCATCCAACCCAGCACTTTGGATGAAGTCCTCTGCATAGAAGTAAAATAAGCAGGGTGACAATACACAGTCTTGATGTACTTCACAATTTGGAACCAGTCTGGTCTGGTTCTAACTGTTGCTTCTTGACCTGCAAACAGGTTTCGCAGGTGGTAGATAAGGTGGTCTGGTATTCCCATTTCTTTAAGTATTTTCCACAGTATATTATGATCCACACAGTCAAAGGGTTTAGCCTTTGAAGTCAATGAAGCGGAAGTAGACGCTTTTCTGGAATTATATTGCTTTTTCTATGATCCAATGGATGTTGGCAATTTAATCTCTGGTTCCTCTGCCTTTTCTAAATCCAACTTGAACATCTGGAAGTTCTTGGTTCACGTACTGCTGCAGCCTAACTTGGAGAATTTTGAGCATTACTTTGCTACCATGTGAGATGAGTGCAACTGTGCAGTAGTTTGAACATTCTTTAGCATTGCCTTTCTTTGGGATTGGAATGAAAACTGACCTTTTCCAGTCCTGTGGCCACTGCAGAGTTTTCAAAATTTGCTGGCATACTGAGTGCAGCACTTTCACGGCATCATCTTTTAGGATTTGAAACAGCTCAACTGGAGTTCCATCACCTCCACTAACTTTGTTTATAGTCATGTGTTGTAAGGCCTGCTTGACTTTGGACTCCAGGATGTCTAGCTGGACAGACACTCATTCCAGGATGTGAGCAATCACATCATGGTTATCTGGATCAATAAGATCTTTTTTGTACAGTTCTTCTATGTATTCTTGTCATCTCTTTTCAATATCTTCTTCTTTTTTTAGGTCCATACTCTTTCTGTCCTTTTTTATGCTCATCTTTGCATGAAATGGTCCCCTGATGTCTCTAATTTTCTTGAAGTGTCTCTAGTTTTTCCCATTCTATTATTTTCCTCTATTTCTTTGCACTGATCATTTAGAAAGGCTTTCTTACCTCTCCTTGCTATTCTTTGGTACTCTGCATTCAGATGGATATATCTTTCCTTTTCTCCTTTGCTTTTGCATCTCTTCTTTTCTCAGCTATTTGTAAGGCCTCCTCATATAACCATTTTGCACTATTGCATTTCTTTTTCTTGGGGATGGTTTTGATCGGTGCCTCCGTACAATGTTACGAACCTCTGTCCATAGATCTTCTGGAACTCTGTCTATCAGATCTAATCCCTGTAATCTATTTGTCACTTCCACTGTATAATTGTAAGCGATTTGATTTAGGTCATACCTAAATGGCCTAGGAGTTTTCCCTACTTTCTTCTATTTAAATCTGAATTTTGCAGTAAGGAGTTCATGATCTGAGCCACAGTCAGCTCCCAGTCTTATTTTTGCTGACGTTATACAGCTTCTCCATCTTTGCCTACAAAGAATATAATCAATCTGATTTTGGTATTAACCATTGTGATGTCCATGTGTAGGGTCATCTCTTGTGTTGTTGGAAGAGGGTGTTTGCTGTGACCAGTTCATTCTCTTGGCCAAACTCTGTTAGCCTTTGCTCTGCTTCATTATGTACTCCAAGGCCAAACTTGCATGTTATTCCAGGTATATCTTGACTTCCTATTTTTGCATTCTAGTCCCATATGATGAAAAGGACATCTTTTTTGGTGTTAGTTCTAGAAGGTCTTGTAGATCTTCATAGAATTATTCAACCTCAACTTCTTCAGCCTTAGTGGTTGAGACATAGACTTGGATTACTGTGATATTAAACGGTTTGCCTTGGAAATGAACAGAGATCATTCTGTCATTTTTGAAATTGCACCCAAGTACTGCATTTTGGACTCTTGTTGACTATGAGGGTTACTCCATTTTTTCTAAGAGATTCTTGCCCTCATTCTGGTCCATTTTGGTTCACTGATTCCTATAATTTTGATGTTCACCCTTGCCATCTCTTGTTTGACCACTTCCAATTTACCTTGATTCATGGACCTAACATTCCAGGTTCCTATGCAATATTGTACTTTATAGCATTGGACTTTACTTTCACCACCAGACACATCCACAGCTAGGCATTGTTTCCACTTTGGCTCAATCTCTTCATTCTTTCTGGACCTATTTCTCCACTCTTCTCCAGCAGCATATTGTTCACCTACTGAGTTGTGGAGTTCAACTTTCAATGTCATATCTTTTTGCCTTTTCATACTGTTCATGGGGTTCTCAAGGCAAGAATGCTGAAGTACTTTGCCATTCCCTTCTCAGTGGACCACATTTTGTCAGAACTCTCCACCATGACTTGCCCATCTTATGTGACCCTACATGGCATGACTCATAGTTTCATTGAGTTAGACAAGGCTGTGATCCATGTGATCAGTTTTGGTTAGTTTTCTGACACTGTGGTTTTCATTCTGTCTGCGCTCTGATGGATGAGGATAAGAGGCTTGTGGAAGCTTCCTGATGGGAGGGACTGACTGTGGGGAAATCTGGGTCTTGCATTCAAAACCAATAGAATGCAGCAAAAGCAGTTGTGAGAGTAAAGTTTATAGCAGTACAATTCTACTTCAAGAAACAAGAAAAATCTCAAATAAAGAACCTAAACTTACACCTAAAGCAATTAGAAAAACAAGAATAAAAAGGGGCCAAAGTTAGTAGAAGGAAAGAAATCATAAAAATCAGAGCATAAATAAATGAAGAAAATAATAGTGATGATCAATAAAACTAAAAGCTGCATTAGTATACTGTATTGGTGTTTTTCTTTCTGGTTCACTTCACTCTGTATAATAGGCTCGTTTCATGTTGATGTATGGCAAAACCAATACAATATTGTACAGTAATTAACCTCCAATTAAAATAAATAAATTTATATTTTTTTAAAAAGCTGCTTTTTGAGAAAAATGGATAAACCATTATCCAGACTCATCAAGAAAACAGGAAGAAGACTAAAATCAATAAAACTAGAAATGAAAAAGGAGAAGTTACAAGAGATACCACAAATATACAAAGGATCAAAAGAGACTACTATGAGCAACTATATGCCAATAAAACAGACAATGTGGAAGACGTGGAAAAACTCTTAGAAAAGTACAACTTTCCAAGACTGAACCACGAAGAAATAGAAAATATGAACAGACAAATCACAAGCACTGAAATTGAAACTGTGATCAAAAACCTTCCAACAAACCAAAGTCCAGAGCCAGATGGTTTCACTAGTGATTTCTATTATATCATATGTCTAGAGAAAAGCTAATGTCTATCCTTCTCAAACACTTTCAAAAAAATTGCAGAGAGAGGAACACTCCCAAACTCATTCTACAAGGCCATCATCACCCAGATACCAAAACCAGACAAAGACATCACACAAAAAAAGAAAATTACAGGGCAATATCATTGGTGAACATAGATGCAAAAATCCTCAACAGAATACTAGCAAAATGAATCTAACAGCACATTAAAAGGATCATACACTATGATCAAGTGGGGTTTATCCCAGGGATACAAGAATGCTTACACAAAAATCAATCAATGTGATACACCATAGTCACAAATTAAAAGATAAAAGCCATAAGACAATTTCCATAGAAGCAGAAAAGTTTTTGACAAAATTCAACACCCGTTTATGATTAACTTCCCAGAAAGTGAGCATAGAAGGAACCTACCTCAATATAATAAAAGCCATATAGGAAAAATACACAGCACACTTTATTTTCAATGGTGAAAAACTGAAAGCCTTTCCTCTAAGACCAGGAACAAAATACGGACGTTCACTCTAGACACTGTTCAACATAGTTTTGGAAGTCCTAGCCACAGCAAGGACATCATGTGAAAAGCCTGGCTAGATGAATCACAAGCTGGAATCAAGATTGCCAGGAGAAATATCAATACCTCAGATATGTAGATGACACCACCCTAATGGCAAAAAGTGAAGAGGAACTAAACAGCCTCTTGATGAAGGTGAAAGAAGAGAGTGAAAAAGCTGGCTTAAAACTCAACATTTAAAAAATGAAGATCATAGCATCTGGTCCCATCACCAGTCCCATTCTAAGGGAATCGAAAAAAAATATTGTAAATAGGTCAGGTAGTTAATTAAATTAAAAAATGTTTTGCTTAGGCCTCACATGATGCCTGCCTTACTTTAAAGCTATTTACCACAGTTCGGTTAAATAGTGTGGAAGTCCTTTTGCAGTCTGATGCGCATGTCTTATGATCAGGATAGTTTTTCCATCCTATCTCGTTACCTATAAGCAGGTAGGAAATACAGTGAATTTACCCTAAAATGTCCAATCTGTATTGACATATCTTGTCAGTGTTTTGACGTTGGTTTTCTAAAACAATCCAATCAATAAATCTTATCTAGGTCTTTAAACAACACTAAAATCATGGCATCTTGTCCCATCACTTCATGACAAATAGAAAGGGAAAAAGTGGAAGCAGTGACAGATTTTATTTTCTTGGGGTCCAAAATCACTGTGGACCTTTGACTGCAACCATGAAATTAAAAGATACTAGCTACTTGAAAGGAAAGCTATGACAAGCCTAGACAGCTTATTAAAAAGCAGAAACATCACTTTGCTGATAGAGGTCCATATAGTCAAAGTTATAGGTTTTCCAGTAATCACGGGCGCATGTGAGAATTGGACCATAAAGAAGGCTGAGCACCAAAGGAATTGATGCTTTTGAACTGTGGTGCTGGCGAAGACTCTTGAGAGTCCCTTGGACAGCAAGATCAAACCAGTCAATCCTAAAGGAAATCAACCCAAAATATTCACTGAAAGGACTGATGCTGAAGCTGAAGCTCCAATACTTTGGTTACCTGATGTGGAGAAATGATTCATTGGAAAAGACTTGGTACTCGGAAAGATTGAAGGCAAAAGGAGAAGGAGGAGGCAGAGGATAAGATGGTTAGATAGCACCACTGACTCAATAGACATGAATTGGAGGAAACCCCAGAAGACAGTGGAAGGCAAAGGAGCCTAGCATGCTACAGTCTTTGAGGTTGCAAAGAGTCAGAGATGACTTAGCAAATGAATGACAACAACAAATCTGCTCCTGGAATCTCAAATTGTATAGAATGAACAGATGAGAAATATGAGTTTTATATCCTAACAATAAGAAAGGGCCCAGGGAATAAGGCAGTCAATATATTCCAATTCAATATGTATTTTCACCCCAGTTCCCTTAAGTCAGAGTGAGAGAGAAGACTTTTACCTTGAGAAGAGAAAGAAGGCAAAGAAAGGTACAGACACCACCAGCTGTAGGGTGCGCCACTCTCGAAAGACAAAAGCCAGTCCTCCCAGCATCATCTGTCCAATACTAAGGGCACAGGATAACAGTGTTATTACCATGGCTTTTGACTGGGATCTGGTCCACTCTGTAACTGAAAGAAACAAAATTGAGGTAGTAATGTTAGATGAAGAAATTTCAAGGTTTGGAAAATGGAGGAGATCAAAATTGTCAACTTACTGAGCATACCGCTATTTGATAAGATGACCACAGCAGAACAACCTGACCAGAAGCGTAGGGAGCAGTAAATGAGGAAGGTGGGAGCAAAGGCTGCACAGGTCCCAGAGATGGCCAGCTGGAGCAAACAGCACCTGAGAATCAACTTCCGCCCAAACCTAAGAAACAGAAGGCAGTTAGAATATGAAAGCAATGATAATTTGGGGCAAAACATTAAGAAAGCGAAAACATACACTGAAATGTAAAGAATGCTTTAACAAATGATTCTTTGTACCTGAATGCTTGAAAAATCAAGAGCTAAATCAGCAATGGAAATCTCCTCAAATAACATTCCTTGCTACAAATGTACACTAGCAATACCAAAATTTCATCCTCCAATCACCAATGGACTCTGTCATCTAGCATATAAAGAGAACTACAATGTTGGAAATTGTAACATACTGTAAGCACATATTGTACTAACTTACATATTTAACAAACTAGATAGACTATCCAGTGTGTAGACCACAAGAGAGCTAAAAGTGTACTTGGGTTTCTAGGATCAGGCAGATTAAGGCTAACTGATACAAAAGACTGGTGGGAAATGCAACAAAGTTGTAAGAGGTTTATGTAAGGACCACTCTTTGTTGAATTTGGATTTATTAGTCTCAAGCAATATTTTTTTTCTAGAACAGAATGTAAAAGCACTACAACACAGATAGAGGATATTATATAAATCTCTCAGAGAAAAGAACTATGTAAGATGGAGAATGAACAGGAAAAGATAAAGAACAAAGAAGGAAAAATAAATTTTCTGTTTCATTGAGGGTCATGAAAACAGAGTCTTAGTGGAGACATCTAGGACTAAATAGGATATGCAAATCTATATATCCAGTAATAAAAACAGATAAACACATTTGGGATAAGGAATTCCTCTGCAATATTTAAATGGAATTCTTAAGTTATTCAAACAGTTCCTCCAAAAACAGAAAATGTACAACATAGGAACAAACACATCAAATAATCATATATGTAATCATTATCATAAAGAAAATAATTTAGAAAACACAAAATGACTTGATAGACAAAAATTGTAGCAATCATATCAAACTAATTTCAACTGATAGAAATTACCAGAATGGATTCTTTGAAAACTTAATTTTTTGCTTTTCCTGCATCATAGGCATATTCTTTACCATCTGAGCCACCAGGGAAGTCCATGCTTCCCACAATAGTACTTAAATTATTATAGATTAAAACTAAATTGACAAAAAATATATACAACACAAATAGTAATAATAATAAGCTGGAATATTTATACTAACATCAAATAAATTTCAAAGCAAAATACATTTCCAGAAATAATAATGCTAAAGATGTCAAATGTATCTCTTTTTTTAATTTAAATTTATTTATTTTAATTAGAGGCTAATTACTTTACAATATTGTATTGGTTTTGCCATACATCAACATGAATCCACCACGGGTGTACATGTGTTCCCAATCCTGAACCCCCCTCCCACCTTCTTCCCCATATTTTCTTTGATATGGACCATCTTTTAAAGTCTTTTATTAAATATTGCTTCTGTTTTATGTTTTGGTTTTTAGTCCTCAAAGCATATGGGATCTTAATTTCCTGACCAGGGATCAAACTGACAATCCTTGCACTGGAAGGTAAAGTCTTAACCACTGGGCTGCCAGGGAAGTCCTTATGCTACTTTTCCAATAGCGCTTGCTGAGGATCATTCCATACATGGATGTAGTTTTTTATGTGTTCAGGTGGGAGGGTGAATTACATATCCTCTTGAACTACCATCTCACTGTTATTTCTGATTTTTACTGTTTGTTATTCTAGTCATCCTAGTGTGTTTGAACTGGTTTCAATTTAGATTTTTTAAAATATAAATTTATTTATTTTAATTGGAGGCTAATTATTTTACAACATTGTATTGGTTTTGCCATACAATTTAGATTTTTTAAGTTGGAGTATAGTTGACTTACAATGTTGTGCTAGTTTCTGCTGTACAGCAATGTGAGTCAGTTATACATAAACATGTTGTTGTTCAGTTACTAAGTCGAATTCAACTCTTTGTGACCCCAAGGACTGCAACAAAACAGGCTTTCCTGTCCTTTGTTATCCCCCAGAATTTGCTCAGACTCATGTCCATCGAGTCACTGATGCCATCCAACCATCTCATCCTCTGTTACTCCCTTCTCCTCCTGCCTTCAATCTTTTCCAGTATGAAGGTCTTTTCCAAAGAATCAGCTCTTTGCATCAGGTGGCCAGTGTTGGAGCTTCAGCCTCAGCATCAGTCCTTCCAATGAATATTCAGGGTTGATTTCCTTTAGGGTTGACTGGTTTGATCTCCTTGCTGTCCAAGGTACTCTACTCTTTTCTAGATTCTTTTCCCATATAGGTTATTACAGAGGGCGGAGTAGAGTTCCCTCTGCTGTGTGTGTACATGTGTGTTAGTCACTCAGTTGTGTCCAACTCTTTGCAACCCAATGGATTGTAGCCCACCAAGTTCCTCTGTCCATCGGATTCTCCAGGCAAAAATCCTGGAGTGGGTTGCCATTCCCTTCTCCAACTCCCTCTGCTATACAGTAGGTCTTTCAGCTCAGTTCAGTTCAGTTACTCAGTCATGTCCGACTCCCCTGGCCCAGAGCACACCAGGCTTCCCTGTCCATCACCAACTCCCAGAGTTTACTCAAACTCATGTCCATTGAGTCAGTGATGCCATCCAACCATCTCATCCTCTGTCGTCCCCTTCTCCTCCTACCTTCAATCTTTTCCAGCATCAGGGTCTTTTCAAATGAGTCAACTCTTCGCATCACATGGCCAAAGTATTGGAGTTTCAGCTTCAACATCAGTCCTTCCAATGAACCCTCAGGACTGATCTCCTTTAGGATGGACTGGTTGGATCTCTTTGCAGACCAAGGGATCCTCAAGAGTCTTCTCCAACACCACAGTTCCAAAGCATCAATTCTTTGGCTCTCAGCTTTCTTTATAGTCCAACTCTCACATCCATACATGACTACTGGAAAAGCGATAGCCTTGACGAGACAGACCTTTGTTGACAAGGTAATGTCTCTGCTTTTTAATATGCTGTCTAGGTTGGTCACAGCTTACCTTCCAAGGAGTAAGCGTCTTTTAATTTCATGGCTGCAGTCACCATCTGCAGTGATTTTGGAGCCCAAAAAAATAAAGTCAGCCACTGTTTCCCCATCTATTTGCCATGAAGTGGTGGGACCGGATGCCATGATGTCAGTTTTCTGAATGTTGAGCTTTAAGCCAACTTTTTCACTCTCCTTTTTCACTTTCATCAAGAGGCTTTTTAATTCTTCTTCACTTTCTGCCATAACAGTAGTGTCACCTGCATATCTGAGGTTACTGATATTTCTCCCGGAAATCTTGATTCCATCTTGTGCTTCACCCAGCCCAGCATTTCTCACAATGTACTCTGTATATAAGCTAAATAAGCAGGGTGACAATATACAGCCTTGACGAACTCCTTTTCTTATTTGGAGCCAATTTGTTGTTCCATGTCAAGTTCTAACTGTTGCTTCCTGACCTGCATACAGATTTCTTTTTTTTTTTTTAATTTTATTTTATTTTTAAACTTTACATAATTGTATTAGTTTTGCCAAATATCAAAATGAATCCATCACAGGTATACATGTGCTCCCCATCCTGAACCCTCCTCCCTCCTCCCTCCCCATACCATCCCTCTGGGTCGTCCCAGTGCACTAGCCCCATGCATCAAGTATCGTGTATCAAACCTGGACTGGCATCTCATTTCATACATGATATTTTACATGTTTCAATGCCATTCTCCCAAATCTTCCCACCCTCTCCCTCTCCCACAGAGTCCATAAGACTGTTCCATACAGATTTCTCAAGAGGCAGGTCAAGTAGTCTAGTATTCCCATCTCTTTCAGAACTTTCCACAGTTTATTGTGATCCACACAGTCAAAGGCTTTGGCATAGTCAATAAAGAAGAAATAGATGTTTTTCTGAAACTCTCTTGCTTTTTTTATGAGTAGGTCTTTATTAGTTACCTATATTATATGTTGGGGTTTCAATAGTTTTGATTGGTATGGCTTAATAAGTGATGCTGTTGTGCTTCTTTTCATGTGCTTCTTACAAGTTGTATATCTTCTTTGTAAAGAAATGTATCTATTCAAATCCATTGGTAATTTGTCCACTTAATTGAGGTATAATTGACAAAAGCAAATAAAATTGCCTATATGTACCTCATGCGAAGAGTTGACTCATTGGAAAAGACTCTAATGCTGGGAGGGATTGGGGGCAGGAGGAGAAGGGGACAACAGAGGATGAGATGGCTGGATGGCATCACCGACTCAATGGACGTGAGTTTGAGTGAACTCCAGGAGATGGTGATGGACAGGTGATGGAGAGTGTATTAAAAAGCAGAGACAGCCACCAGGGAAGTCCATGCTTCCCACAATAGTACTTAAATTAGATAAGGACATTACAAGAAAATGAAAGACCAACATCTCTGCTGAATATAGATGCAAAAATTTCTTAACAAGATATTAGAAACCGAATTCAACAGCACACTAAAAGGATTATACACTAGGATCAAGTGGGATTTAGCCCTAGGATGCCTGGAGTTCAACATACACAATTCAATGTATGTGATATACATTAATAGAATGAAAAATAAAAATAATATGATCATCTCAAAAGATGCAGGAAAAGCCATTTGACATAATACAATATCTTTTCGTGATAAAAATACTCAATCAATTGGGGATAGAAGCAATGCACATCAACATTATGATGAGTCTTCAGATAATAGCATACTTCGTATGGACAGGTTGAAAGATTTTCCTCTCAGTTTAGGAGGGGAAAGGAGGTGCCAGCTCACACCCCTCCTATCAACATAATCCTGGAAGCCCTAGTCAGACCTATAAGGCAAGAAAAAAGCAAAAAGCATCCACTGGAAAGGAGGAATTATATTGACTTTGCATATGATATGAAATTATATATATAAAATTCTGAAAACTTACAAAAAATTTTTCAACTCACTAAAAGTGGACTAAAGACTTAAACATTACCCCAAAACAGTAAAACTCCTGGAAGAAAGAAAAGGAAAATCTCCTTGGCAATAGTATCTTAGATATAATAGCCATCAGAACCAGCATGAGGATATATCTCACTGTTCTTTTGATTTCTCTTTCTCTGGTTATTAGTGATGTTAAGAGTCTTCTCATATACTGATTGACTATTTCTATATGTTCTTTGGAGAAATATCGACTGAGGTCCTATGCCATTTTAAATATCAGGATATTTGAGAGCTTTTCTTATTTGTTGTAATAGTTTCTTTGGATATTAATTCTTTATCAGACATATGTCTTTCAAATATTTTCTCTTATTCTGTAGGTTTCCATTTCATTTTGCTGGTCATTTTCTTTGCAATGGAGAAGTTTCTGGTTTGACATAACCCCACTTGTCTATTTTTGCTTTTGATACCAATGTCCAGAGCTTTTTATCTATTTTTAGTTCAAAATCTTTGACTGAGCTATAAGTTTCCTGCTTCTTCACTGAATTTTCTTCTCTCATTTTCTGTCATAACATACTAACAAACACATATCTATAAGCATCACCACACATCAGTATTATCTAACACATGTACACCCGTGGTGGATGCATGTTGATGTATGGCAAAACCAATACAATATTGTAAAGTAAAAAAAAAATAATAATAATAAAATAAATTGATCAATCAGCATTGGTTTTGAATCATCATAAAAGGCTCAGTCAGAAGACTGGCCAATATGAGCACTTCAGCTCTGAAATCTTTTTTTTTTTTTTTTTAAACTTTACAATATTGTATTAGTTTTGCCAAATATCGAAATGAATCCGCCACAGGTATACCCGCGTTCCCCATCCTGAACCCTCCACCCTCCTCCCTCCCCTACCCTCCCTCTGGGTCGTCCCAGTGCACCAGCCCCAAGCATCCAGTACCGTGCATTGAACCTGGACTGGTGACTCGTTTCATACATGATATTATACATGTTTCAATGCTATTCTCCCAAATCTCCCCACCCTCTCCCTCTCCCACAGAGTCCATAAGACTGATCTATACATCGGTGTCTCTTTTGCTGTCTCGTACACAGGGTTATTGTTACCATCTTTCTAAATTCCATATATATGCGTTAGTATACTGTATTGGTGTTTTTCTTTCTGGCTTACTTCACTCTGTATAATAGGTTCCAGTTTCATCCATCTCATTAGAACTGATTCAAATGTATTCTTTTATGAATTACACAGAGGTGATACATTCAGAGTTCACAATTTTCAGATGTAAGAAGAAATGATATTAGGCTTACAGACAAGGGATATTTTAAGCTTCCCACTTCTCCTACAGAGGACTTGATGTGTGGCTGCCACAGTTGTTCTCTTACTTTTGGATGACCACTGCCAGGTACAAGATAACCCAAACGTCTCACAACACAAATTATATCACCTGAGGTTTACAGATTAGTTAACTCATCTGGAAGTATTACCTCTAATGAGGTTTTTAAGCAAAACCAAACATCCAGGTTATAGTCACAATTATTTCTTAATTCAGCTTCAGAACCGTCTCACTAAACACCAAAGTTTTCTAGAAATGAATATGGGGGGTACTATGACAGCAGGACCAATATGAGAACCCACAGGCGTTTAGCTCACAGAGTCAAGGAGTGAATTAACATAGAGTCATAACATATAAACCCACAATATTGTTTCTCTAAAAAGATTGAACCTCCTGTCTTGAAGCACCTTACTCTCACTTCTCATTGGTAATTTCTGCTCATCTTTACAAATGAAGTTTACGTAA
Organism: Bos grunniens; assembly: GCF_055505025.1. NCBI lineage: Eukaryota > Metazoa > Chordata > Mammalia > Artiodactyla > Bovidae > Bos > Bos grunniens. The sequence continues at coordinate 9,645,955 of NC_141193.1, forward strand.
CCCTCCTCTACTGTTCTGAAATGCCCCCCGACCTAAGAAAGATGTTATTTCTGTGTCCAGTACAATGAGCTCTGTGACCCCAAAAAATTGCATTTGTAACAATGAGTCTAATTCTCCATTTCCGTCTATAGTCCCTAGAAACCAACAGTATAAACTGCCTATTGGAACTCAATAAAGACTTCTTTATGAAAGAGTTAATAGAAAACTGTGAAACTACCCAGAGGAAGGGCAGCAGTGATGTGGAGACACTCACCTGTCTGAGAGAAGGCCATATATGAGGCCTCCCACCAGCATTCCAGCCATGTATAGGGATTGACCCACTGATTTCTGTGACAGATGGTCACAAATGAGGTCCCACTGGAAGAGAAGGAAACCAGCACAGAGGAGCTTCACAGCTTCTTATATCCCTCAAATAACATTCACTCACTCTAACAACCCTCAGAAAACACAGCTTCTGATTTCCTTTGAACATTTACTCACATATATTACTCAAGTCTCAGCTTAAGCACGGAATTCTCTAAATCCTCAACTAAATCCTCTAAGTTCTATCATGGCAAATCATACTCACGTAGCACTGTGTGCCTCACTGGTTCTCAAACTTTGCCACACACTGAAAATATTGAGGGGATTTTTGTTTCATTACTGATGCCTAGATTTTACACATGGAATAAAATGTATTTGGTTTGTTTCTTTCATAAGAATCCAGGACATGGAATTTTTTTAATAAATATAAGTATTTCCGACTTGCACAGAGGCTAAGAACACGTGACCAAGAATAATTTTCCACAATTTATATCAAGTACTAACTTGGCTAAATATAAAAATTCACACAAAACTTAAGTTTTGTGATAGTAAAATCCATAATCAGTTTGTTAATTTCAGTGTCCTCAAATTGTAAGTAATTGACAATTTTAAAAAATCAGCAATCACTATTTGCTAAAAGAATGAATAAAAGCTGGCTACCTGAATAATGAACCTGTGTTTATTTTACATTATTCTAAACACAGAGAACAAGTACTCACAAGAGGTAAATGAGGCCTTTACCTCAGTCACGATGGTGGAGGAGAACAAGCTGTGGTCATATACCCAGCCATCCACACAGGGCTCCGTGTCCAGGTCAGTCATGTTGGGGAAGGTCCCATTCAGGTGAAGGAGTTGCCACTGAGCGTGGAGGAAACGATGACACTTCTCTGGCTTCAAGTTCGAATCCAGTGGGATGGAAATTCTTAGGAGGACATCAGGGCTGAGGATCCCTGTGTCATTACCAGAGACAGTGGCATTATCAAGAATGTGGACCCAGCAGCGATGACCAGGAATGGCTGCTGTGAAGTTCTCCAACAGTGAGTGACAAACTACTATCATGTAAGTGGGGAGAACAAAAACCACCTGGACAATCTGGAATTTCCCCAGGCCACCAACTTTATCCAGGAGCTCCTCAAAGGCCATTGTGAACAGGTGATCCTCAAGAAGAGTTACAATGACATCAAAGCTGCAACTTCAAAGGGAGAAAACAGCATCCTTTCATTAATTCACATTAAATCTATGTGACCTCATGTCAGGTTCTCCTCACTACCGAGTGGATCCAACTCACCTCACTACTACAATAGAGAAATGAAAACAGTTTCCCTAGTCCTTTTGGAAGCATAGGATGTTCGCTTTTTAATAGTCATAGGGAAAATTATTTACCAAAGATACTTGTGTCTGATGAACATTAAATCTGTTTAAAGATTTACTCTCTGATGTGCTTGTCCTCAGTGATTCTGTATCATCAACAGTGAACTTTGGCATGTACATGGTCTCCAAACAAGTTAAAATAAACCTGCTGTAAGTATTCAGTCATTTTCAGAAGATGGAAAGGACAGAATTGAACTGCTTCATGGTTTTTCTGTGGAAAGAACAAAAAAGGAAGGGTTTTACTTGTTTATATGGACTTTGTTGCTACTGTTCACTTGCCAAGCCATGTCCAACTCTTTGTGACCACATGGACTGCAGCACACCAGGCTCTATCCTCCACTAATTCCCAGAGTTTGCTGAAACTCATGTCCACTCAGTCAGTGGTGCTATCTAACCTCTCATCCTCTGCCACCCCCTTCTCCTTTTGCCTTCAATCTTTCCCAGCATCAGGGTCTTTTCCAATGAGTCAGCTTTTGCCATCAGGTGTTCATAGTAGTGGAGCTTCAGCATCGGTCCTTCTAATGAATATTCAGGGTTGATTTCCATTAGGATTTACTGGTTTGATCTTATTACTGTCCAGGGGACTCTCATCACTCTTCTCCAGCACCATGATTCAAAAGCATAAATTCTTTGGTGCTCAGCCTCCTTTATAGTTCAACTATCACATCCATACATGACTACTGGAAAAACCATAGCTTTTACTAAATGGACCTTTGTCAGCAAAGTGATGTCTCTGCTTTTTAATACACCGTCTAAATTTGTCATGGCTTTCCTTCCAAGGAGCAAATGTCTTTTAATTTCATGCCTGCCTTTCTTGTCTGCAGTGATTTTGAAGCCTAAGAAAATAAAATCTCTCACTGCTTCCACTTTTTGCCTCCATTTGCTATGAAGTGATGGGACAAGATGCCATGATCTTAGTTTTTGAATGCTGAGTTTCAAGCCAGCTTTTTCACTCTTTCACTGCCATCAAGACACTCTTTAGTTCTCTTTACTTTCTGCCATTAGAATGCTATCATCTGCATATCTGATGTTGATATTTTTCCTGACAATCTTGATTTCAGCTTGTAATTCATCCAGCCCAGCAGTTCACATGATGTATTCTGTACAGAGGTTAAATAAGCAGGGTGACAATGTGCAGCCTTGTCGTACTCTTCTCTCAATTTTGAACTAGTCAGTTTTTCCATGTAAGGTTCTAACTGTTGCTTCTTGACCTGCAAACAAGTTTCTCAGGAGACAGGTAAGGTGGTCTGATACTCCCATCTCTTTAGGAATTTTCCACAGTTTGTTGTGGTCCACACAGTTAAAGGCTTTAGCTTAGTCAGTGAAGCAGAAATAGATGTTTCTTTGGAACTCCCTTGCTTTCTCCAAGATAAAACAAATCTTGGCAATTTGATCTCTGGTTCCTCTGCCTTTTCTAAATCCAGCTTGTACATCTCTAAGTTCTCAATTCATATACCATTGAAGTCTAACTTGAAGGATTTTGAGCCTGCTAGCATGTGAAATGAATACAGTTGTGTGGTGTTTGAGCATTCTTACTTTGCCAACAAAGGTCCGTCTAGTCAAGACTATGGTTTTTCCAGTAGTCATGTATGGATGTGAGAGTTGGACTGTGAAGAAAGCTGAGAGCTGAAGAATTGATGCTTTTGAACTGTGGTGTTGGAGAAGACTCTTGAGAGTCCCTTGGACTGCAAGGAGATCCAACCAGTCCATTCTAAAGGAGATCCGTCCTGGGTGTTCTTTGGAAGGAATGATGCTAAAGCTGAAACTCCAGTACTTTGGCCACCTCATGCAAAGAGTTGACTCATTGGAAAAGACTCTGATGCTGGGAGGGATTGGGGGCAGGAGGAAAAGGGAACGACAGAGGATGAGATGGCTGGATGGCATCACTGACTCAATGGACTTGAGTTTGGGTCAACTCCAAGAGTTGGTGATGGACAGGGAGGCCTGACGTGCTGCAATTCATGGGGTCGCAAAGAGTTGGACACGACTGAGCAACTGAACTGAACTGAACTGAGCATTCTTTGACATTGCCTTTCTATGGGACCAGAATGAAAACTGACCTTTTCCCTGTGGCCATTGCTGAGTTTTCCAAATTTACTGACATATTGAGTGCAGCATTAACAGCATCATCTTTTAGGATTTGAAATAGCTCAGCTGGAATTCCATCACCTCCACTAGCTTTGTTTGTAGTAATGCTTCCTAAGACACACTTGACTTCAAGCTCCAGGATGTCCAGCTCTAGTTAAGTGGTGGCACCATCATGGTTATCCAGGTCATTAAGACCTTTCTTGTATAGTTCTTCTGTGTATTCTTGCCACCTCTTTTCAATATCTTCTGCTTCTGTTAGGTCCTCACCATTTCTATCCTTTATCGTGCCCATCCTTGCATGAAATGTTCCCTTGATATCTACAATTTTCTTGGAGAGACCTCGTCTTTCCCATTCTATTGTTTTCCTCAATTTCTTTGCATTGTGAGATGTGGCTTCAATCCCTGGTTCAGGAAGATCGCTTAGAGGAGGAAAATAGCAAAGATCCCTTAGAGGAGGAAAATAGAAAACCACTCCAATATTCTTGCCTGAAAAATTCCATGGACAGAGGAACCTGGGAGGCTACAGTCCAAAGTGCCCCAAAGAGTCAGACACCACTCAGCAGCTAAGCACTTGTACTATTACTGCTTCTTGCTATTCTCTGGAATGCTACATTCAGTTGAGTATATCTTTTTGTTTCTCCTTTGCCTTTCACGTCTCTTCTGTCCTCAGATAACCACTGAGGCTATCTGAGACAACCACTTTGCCTACTTGCATTGCTTTTCCTTAGGGATAGCTGCCTCCTGCATAGTGTTACAAATCTCTGTCCATAATTCTACAGGCACTCTGTCTACCAGATCTAATCCCTTGAATCTATTCATCACTTCTACTGTATAATCATAAGCTATTTAAGTAATACCTGAGTAGTCCAGTGATTTTCCCTACTTTCTTCAATTTAAGCCTGAATTTTGTAATAAGAAGTTCATTATCTGAGCCACAGTCTTGGTTTTGCTGACTGTATAGAGCTTCTCCATATTTGGCTGCAAAGAACATAATCAGTCTGATTTTGGTATTGAGCATCTGGTGATGTCCATGTGTAGAGTCACCTCTTGGGTTGTTGGGAAAATGTGTTTGCTATGACTAGCATGTTCTCTTGACCAAACTCTGTTAGCCTTTGACCTGCTTCATTTTGTACTCCAAGGCCAAACTTTCCTGTTATTCCAGGTATCTCTTGATTTTCTACTTTCACATTCCAATCCTATATGATGAAAATGATATCTTTTTCTTTTCTTTTTTTTTTTTTTTTGGTGTTAGTTTTAGAAGGTGTTGTAGAACCAGTCAACGTCAGCTTTTTTGGCATCAGTGGTTGGGACATAGACTTGGATTACTATGATGTTGAGGTGGTTTGCTTTGAAAATGAACTGAGATCATTCTGTGTTTTTTGAGATTGCACCCAGGTACTGCATTTCAGACTGTTTTGTTGACTATGAGGGCTACTCCATTTCTTCTAAGGCATTCTCGTTCACAGTAGTAGATACAGTGGTCATCTAAATTAAAATCACCCACTCCCATCCATTTTAGTTCACTGATTTCTAAAATTTTGATGTTCACTCTTGCCATTTCCTGCTTGCCTACATCCAACTTATCTTGATTCATGGACCTAATGTTCCAGGTTCCTACACAACATTGTTTTTTACAGCATTGGATTTACTTTCACCACCAGACACACCCACAACTGAGCATTGTTTCTGCTTTGGCCCAGCCACTTCATTCTTTCTGCAGCTATTTATAACTGCCCTCCACTCTTCCCCAGTAACACATGGGACACCTTCTAACATGCAGTGGAGGGTATGGAGGGGGAAGAGAAGAGGCAGCATTGTAAGTTGGAGAACAGAGTACAGGGTGCATAAACTGGGAGACTGATCCCCCTTTGAAGTCAGAGTTAAATGAACTTGGACGGCCAGGAAATTCCAAGGATTCGCTTGGTAGTTACAGTCTCACATTTCCTGGAAAAGTGACTAACCACATTCAGTGACTTGAGTCCAAAGTGCAAAACAGAGAGAAGTTACTCCCAACCACACATCTAAGTGCACAGAGTTGTGTAGGTGACACATGGCAGTTTCAAGGAGCACGGATGGGATGGGATTGGCTCTTGTTCAGCATCTTCGTCTCCTGCCTATCCAACTCCATGCACTTCCCAGTCTCACAGAGAAGGACCTTGTATAGGGAAAGGCCAGTCTATTCAGAATACTTTTTCATGAAGGAAGGCTATTTAAGAAGTCTTTGGGTGATCCTTGGCCTTAGAGTTGGTGTGCCCAGAGGGTCTCCATGGCAGGATAAGGTGTGGGAGCTTGATTCAAGGAGGGCTCTGATGAGCCCCTAAGGAAGAAGGTCTGGGGTTAGGAGGGGCTGCTAGGCCTCCACAAGCTGAAGTGAGGAGCCCTTGGGAGGAATGGACCTTGCCAACTTGGCTAGGTCTTACTGTAAACTGGGACCTAGAAGGTCCCAGCTTTAGCTTCATGGAGATAGGAAGGGGTAGTGAGATGAGGTTCCTGTAAGTCCCACTTCCCTAAAGCCATTGCCATGGAAAACTACTTCTACCTTCCTGGCAGGACAAGGAAATTTGCAAATGTATACAAATATTTTCTCCTATAGAGAAATAGTTCTCCTCACTATAGAATATTTTATGTTTTATGTATCCTAGCTAACTTATTCTTCTTCTTCCTTTTTTTTTTTTTTTTTTTTTTTGACTCTCTGATTTATTTTATTTTCCTAAGTATTTGTTTGAGCATTCTTTGGCATTGCCTTTCTTTGGGATTGGAATGAAAACTGACCTTTTCCAGTCCTGTGGCCACTGCTGACTTTTCCAAATTTGCTGGCATATTGAGTGCAGCACTTTCACAGCATCATCTTTGAGGATTCGAAATAGCTCAACTGGTATTCTGTCACCTCCACTAGCTTTGTTTGTAGTGATGCTTTCTAAGACCTACTTGACTTCACATTCCAGGATGTCTGGCTCTAGGTGAGTGATCACACCATTGTGATTATCTTGGTTGTGAAGCTCTTTTTTGTACAGTTCTCCTGTGTATTCTTGCCACTTCTTCTTAATATCTTCTGCTTCTGTTAGGTAAATACCATTTATGTCCTTTATCAAGCCCATCATTGCATGAAATATTCCCTTGGTATCTCTAATTTTCTTGAAGAGATCTCTAGTCTTTCCCATTCTGTTGTTTTCCTCTATTTCTTTGCACTGATCACTGAGGAAGGCTTTCTTATCTCTTCTTGCTATTCTTTGGAATTCTGCATTCAGATGCTCATATCTTTCCTGTTCTCCTTTGCTTTTCACTTCCCTTCTTTTCACAGCTATTTGTAATACCTCCTCAAACAGCCGCACAATTGCATTCATCTCACATGCTAGTAAAGTAATGCTCAAAATTCTCCAAGCCAGGCTTCAGAAATACATGAACTGTGAACTTCCAGATGTTCAAGCTGCTTTTAGAAAAGGCAGAGGAACCAGAGATCACATTGCCAACATCCACTGGATCATGGAAAAAGCAAGAGAGTTCCAGAAAAACATCTATTTCTGCTCTATTGACTATGCCAAAGCCTTTGACTGTGTGGATCACAATAAACTGTGGAAAATTCTTCAAAAGATGGGAATACCAGACCATCTGGTATTGAAAAAATACCTTGAAAAACCTATATGCAGGTCAGGAAGCAACAGCTAGAACTGGACATGGAACAACAGACTGGTTCCAAATAGGAGAAGGAGTATGTCAAGGCTGTATATTGTCACCCTGCTTATTTAACTTGTATGCAGAGTACATCATGAGAAACACTGGGCTGGAAGAAGCACAAGCTGGAACCAAGATTGCTGGGAGAAATATCAATAACCTCAGATACGCATATGACACCACCCTTATGGCAGAAAGTGAAGAGGAACTAAAAAGCCTCTTGATGAAAGTGAAAGAGGAGAGTGGAAAAGTTGGCTTAAAAGTATACAAGCAATAAATTCTGGAGAGGGTGTGGAGAAAAGGGAACTCTCTTACACTGTTGGTGGGAATGCAAACTAGTACAGCCACTGTGGAGAATAGTGTGGAGATTCCTTAAAAAACTGGCAATAGAACTGCCTTATCACCCAGCAATCCTACTGCTGAGCATACACACCAAGGAAGCCAGAATTGAAAGAGACACATGTTCATACCCAAATGTTCATCACAGCACTGTTTATAATAGCCAGGACATGGAAGCAACCTAGATGTCCATCAGCAGATGAAGGATAAGAAAGCTGTGGTACATATACACAATGGAGTATTACTCAGCCATTATAAGAATCCATTTGAATCAGTTCTAATGAGGTGGATGAAACTGGAGCCTATTATACAGAGTGAAGTAAGCCAGAAAGAAAAACACCAATACAGTATACTAATGCATATATATGGAATTTAGAAAGATGGTAACAATAACCCTGTATGGGAGACAGTAAAAGAGACACAGATGTATAGAACAGTCTTTTGGACTCTGTGGGAGAGGGCGAGGGTGGGATGATTTGGGAGAATGGCATTGAAACATGTATAATATCACATAAGAAAAGAATCACCAGTCCAGGTTCAATTCATGATACTGGATGCTTGGGGCTGGTGCACTGAGACGACCCAGAGGGATGGTATGGGGAGGGAGGAAGGAGAGGGGTTCAGGATGGGGAACATGTGTATACCTGTGGAGGATTCATGTTGATGTATGGCAAAAACAATACAATACTATAAAGTAATTAACCTCCAATTAAAATAAATAAATTTATATTTTTAAAAAGTTGGCTTAAAGCTCAACATTCAGAAAACTAAGATCATGGCATCTGGTCCCATCACTTCATGGGAAATAGATGGGGAGACAATGGAAACAGTGTCAGACTTTATTTTTGGGGGCTCCAAAATCACTGAAGATGGTGACTGCAGCCATGAAATTAAAAGACGCTTACTCCTTGGAAGGAAAGTTATCACCAACCTAGATAGCATATTCAAAAGCAGAGACATTACTTTGCCAACAAAGGTCCATATAGTCAAGGCTATGGTTTTTCCAAGGGTCATGTATGGATGTGAGAGTTGGACTGTGAAGAAGGTTGAGCACCAAAGAATTGATGTTTTTGAACTGTGGTGTTGGAGAAGACTCTTGAGAGTCCCTTGGACTGCAAGGAGATCCAACCAGTCCATTCTAAAGGAGATCAGTCCTGGGTGTTCATTGGAAGGACTGATGCTGAAGCTGAAACTCCAGTACTTTGGCCACCTCATGTGGGAGGGATTGGGGGCAGGAGGAGAAGGGGATGACAGAGGATGAGATGGCTGGATGGCATCACTGACTCGATGGACATGAGTTTGAGTAAACTCCAGGAGATGGTGATGGACAGGGAGGCCTGGCATGCTGCGATTCATGGGGTTGCAAAAATCGGACACGACTGAGTGACTGAACTGAACTGAACCGAAAGCAATTTCATTTTGGGAGGTCTGTTTTTAAAAACCCAGTGGCCCAATGGCCCTTAAAAAGTTGATCTGGTTTTATTCAGAATTTAAAACTACAGTACCAAAGAACAGGGGTGTGTGTGTGTGTGTGTGTGTGTGTGCGCTCAGTCATGTCCAACATTTTGCAACCCCATGTAGCCCACCAGGCTCCTCTGTCCATGGAATTTTCCAGGCAAGAATACTGCAGTGGATTGCCATTTCTTTCTTCAAGAGTTCTTCCCGACCCAGAGATCAATCCCGTCTCCTGCATTGACAGGCAGATTTTTTGCCACTGAGCCACCTGGAAAAGAGATATCAACATTAAAAAGTATTGAGAGACAGACAGACAGACAAAAGAAGGACTTTCTCCAGGCTCCAGGAGAAAGACTGGGAGACTGAAGAGTTAATTCTTTCCTGTAACTAGAGCGAACACAAGTCATAGCAGCGTTCACTTAGTTTTATAAGATACTCAAAGGAGAAAAGGCTTCAATACTTTGGCCACCTGATGTAAAGAGTCAGCTCATTGGAAAAGACCTTGATCCTGGGAAATATTGAGGGCAGGAAGAAGAGGGGGAGACAGGGGATGAGATGGCTGGATGACATCACCGACTCAATGGACATAAGTCTGAGCAAACTGCGGGAGATAGTGAAGGACAGGGAAGCCTGGTGTACTGCATGTAGTCCATGGGGTAGAAAAGAGCTGAACACAACTTAGCAACTGAACAGCAACAACAAATGAGAAAACACAGAAGGGGAAAGATGTGCTCACTGAAACCTCTCTGATGACCTTCCATCAAAATGCAGCACGTGTAAATTCCAGAAGCTCCAGCATTCTTCCAGAGACTGTCACCTTCTGTGACAGGAGCATCTGCGGGTGGCCCCAGAGGATGACTTTAAGTGGAACAGCCATGAGCGGGAAGGAGGGGCGGGTCGGCCATTCTCAGAAGTCTGTCCTGGAGGCCAGAGCGGAGGGCGGATGCTCTTTGCTTCCGTATGGGATGGAGCCCCTTCCCCAGGTCCGCTGCACTGGCGTCCTTCAACGGAAGGGAGGCCTTTTCCTCGGTCTATCTCTATCGGTCTATCGGTCCTTTCCCGGGATCTCTGTGCAGCACCGGGGCCCCAGGCCGACTCCAGCCCCTACTGGGGAACGCAGACGCCATTTTCCTTGGGGAGTGGAGTCTCTGGGCCACCCTTCACCCTCAGCTGCCGCTGAGACACGGTTTGGCTGAGGCCGGGGGCTCTGCCCACAGTGGTGAGAATTGGTCCTCTGGTGTTGCGAGCGAACCTGAGGACACGGCCGGCCCGAGAACGCCCCCCTCACCCTGCCCCCCGACTCCTCACCCCTCACCCCGCACTTCTGCCGCCTGACGTTGCCGGCAGGGGAAGGGGGCAGGGGGCGCGGAGTTTGGAGCCGAGCTTCCTGAAGGTGTCCTGGGTGGCGCGCGGGGCTCCCTCCCCGCCAGGCCGCTGTCCAGGGCCTCCTCGGAAGTTTGTCGGAGGCCCCCTCACCAGCTGCGGCTCAACAGGGTCGCGGGCGGGTCCCAGCCGCCAGCCCTTGCGAAGGGAGCCCTCTGCAGCGGGAAGAGCAGGGGGAGGAGGTTGTGGAGGGGAGCGCACCCGCTCTCGCTCTCGCAGCACATCAGCGCCAGCCCGGGCCCCGCGACCCTCTGTGCAACAGTGACCGCGGAGGCCGCAGCAGACGCCGACGCCTCTTTGAGGGAGTTCCTCTTCGGGGGGCCATCACCTCCTTCCCTCTGGCCGGCCTGTCCTTGGGCAGGTCCCCGTGGCAGCCAGCCGGGCTCTCGGCTGCAGTGGGAGCCTCCCCAGGTGGGATGCAGGTGTGGTTAGAGGAGACCTGGCTGCCTCCGGTCTCCCTGGCTCCGGAGGACACGGAGCCCTCCCCCATCGCCCTGATCCTGCGGGTCCCCCGCTTCGGGTCTGGAGTCGGTTCCCTCCTCTCAGTCCAGGGGCAGCGAGCAGTCAGTGGTGTCTGAGACTTAGAACCGAGAGCCAGGATCTTGGTTCTCAGGGTCACTGCTGCCCTCAAATATCAGACCCTCGCTCCTGGGCTCCTCGGGGCCGCCCCGCCATTCCCCCGGCCCCGCCCTGGGCACCTCTGCCCGCACGGGCGTCAGGCTGTCTTTTCAGGCGCTCGGAGACTAAGTCTCTCATCCCCCTACAGACGCCAGCTCTACAGGGCTGAAGTCATTCACCGTCAGGGGCCCGGCTCTTCCGGGGCCGTGGGGGCCTGGCGGTAGAAGTGAGCCAGTCCGGTCACCAGCTCATGCCCCCTAATCCTTAGAGCAGACGGCGAGAGTAGGGGGTACCGCTCGGGACCCAGACCCCGGCTCGCTACTCGAGCCCACTGCGCTGAACCCCGGGTAAGACGGAGGAGGGTCCTCTGGCCGGGGGTGCGGGGAGAGCTGGGACTGGCTCGGCCAAGCCAAGGCAGGTTCGGGGGCTTCCTCCTGGCTCTCCGAGGCCAGAGGTCTGAACGCTGGGCTGGGGTCCTGGTCCCTAGGCTCTCCAGGCTCCGCTGGGCGGGTCCCGCTGGGGGTAGCTCCCGGCCGAGCTGTTGAACTTGAGCTCCTCCTCGGGGCTGCCAGGGCAGCTCTCTCCGCGAAAATTAGAAGCTCAGGGTCCGAGGCGCCCAGGGAGAGGCTGGAGCGGCGGGCGTTGAGGGTCTGGTAGGAAGGGCTAATGGGCGCGGGGTGGTGGGGTGGAGGAAAGCGGGCGGGTCCTTCGCGCTCCTCTCGGTCAACAGCCCAGAGTCATTCTCTGCTGCTCCAGCCGGATCCCCAGCTCCCCAGCCGCTACTTCAGCTCCTGCGCCTCGTGGTCTCGGTTGTCCTTCACCGCTTCGTTGAATCTGACACAAAGTCACTGACTATCTGGAGGCATTTGTCCAGTTGCGCGGTGTCTTTGTCTTCACAAAAGAAGTCCGTGAAGGCATTGCGGCTTGTCTTCGAGCCCTTGCTTCCAGCGCCCCAGCTTTTCCAGGGCACATTGAAAGAAGAAAATCTTCGTCCACTGACACCCACCCACCACCCCGCTGGATGTTCTTTAGAGATCTCGTCTTGATCCCAAAAGCCAGGAAGCAGCTAAGCCCGTGGGTCACAACTACTGAGCCCACTTGCTGCAATTCCCGAAGCCCCAGCGCCCTAGACCCCAGAGATCCGCAGCAAGAGAAGCCACGGGATTGAAAAGCTAGAGAGTAGCCCCTTCTTCCTGCAAGTAGAGAAACCCTGCGTGCAGCAAGGAAGACCCAGCACAGCCATAAATAAATAAAATTGTATTTTTAAAAAAGAGAGAGTGTACCCTGCCTTCGTATTTTCCAGAGATAATCTAGCATCCTTGAGAACACGATGAAACTTTTCAGAAAAGTTCAGAAGCACGGCATCTTCCTTTTGGGCTTCCCGTGCAACAACGCAGGAGATTCACCATAGGTTTATTTGCATTGTCTGCCAAGTTGAGCAAAGAAGACAGTTTAAATCACACTGCATTGCTAGCATGCCCCCTCTGCAATCATGATATTCCCTTCTTGCAGCACCAAGTATATTAATAATATCAAATGTAGTTCCTCACACACATCAGCTCTTTTGTAGCAGTTTTGAGAAGCATCATGTCTGTGTATAGACAAGAAGAAGGCAAAAATTCTAATTTAGCACCATGACTTCAATCCGCAGTGAGTAGTTTGGCATCTGAATTAAGGGATCTTCCCAGGACAGCTTGGCCATGTCTCCACTTAATGCTTTTAATTTCTTCATATCTTCTGACTCTGGCAAAAGCTTAAGAAATTCTCACAATGCCTCTGGTCCATCATGCTCACTCTTTCCTTGGTGAATGTCTTCTTCAATGGACCAAGGAGAATTCTTAAATAACTTAAGAAATATCCCAATGTTCATGCTCTGTTTTGCATCCAAGATAGTAATCTCTTCTCTGGCCTTCCTGGAGGACAATTTTAAAGCCTTCCTCTCCTAGAAGAGGAAGACTTGGTGGTATTTTCTTGCTGCCCAAACAGCTTCTGGGTGGTCCCTGTGTCGATTTGGTACTGATGCTGTTGCCTGGTGCCAAGGTCCAGATGTTGGTTTTGCTATGAACCTGGTCCTCTGGAATGGTTTTCCAATTTAAAAAAAGAAGCTTCTCATTCACTTTTTCTTACCAAGGTGGCTGTAGCTGTTCAGGTGAGAGGTTGAGGGTAGTTCTGGGGTGGGGAGAGGGACCAGAGGCCCTCCAGTCAACGGAGGGGGAGGGGGAGGAGAAAGAGGAAACCCTTCTAAGGAGTTTGAACCTGGTCGGTGGGTGGAGAGGAGTTGGTGGTGGTGCTTGCCCAACCATGCATCCAGCTGCTGTGTTGCTATTCCTACTTCCTTTATCACTGACCAAGCAGATACAATTCATAGCATGCATAGTATGTTGCCTTTTAAGGAGATAATTTCTTGACCTAGGGGAAGCAGACACAGACATCCGACTTATGCCATACTTTTCCAGCCACTAGCAGGAGGAGAAGTGGTTGACACAGGATGAGACGGTCAGATGGCATCATGAACACAATGGACATGAGTTTGAGCAAGCTCCGGGAAAACAGGGAAGCCTGGCATGCTGCAGTCAATAAGATGGCAGAGAGACGGACACGACTGAACAAATGAACAATGAGAAGAAGTCTGTCTCCGTTGGGTGTCATCTTCCAAACCAACGCGCCACCAGCTGGACACACAAAAGGCTCTGAGGGCGCCGCATCCGCCCGAGTCCCTGGGGGGCCGCGTCTGCATGGCGGCAGCAGAGGGACGCGGGTACGGTTCCCCCCGGGTCGCCAGCCCCAGCGCGTCTTCTCGCGGCAAGGGCTGGAGGGGTGAGGGCGCGGGCTCAGGTGCGTGGCGGTGATGACAGCTCAGCGCGGGGACACGCGGGCCCACGGGATCACACGGGGCAGTCTCAGACCCATCCACTTTCCTGAGGGCTGATTGCCCCGGCCTGAACCTGCTGTTTTAAAAATGCAAGCAAATATTTCACACTGGATTTGACTTAAACTACTATTAAATTTGAACAACTTTCATATACTAATTAACCAGAGCATTTGAAATATAAATTTAATTTGTAGTGATTTTATTAAATGTATATACATTTTGAATTCTGTTTATCCTGTTATTTTCCCCACAATTTTGATAACTTCATAATATTTTACATATGTTTATTGTTTAAAAAAGGGAGAAAATTGCAAAGAAAAAGTAGTAAGCACTTAAAAATCTGCTCTTTAAAGGTCCCCATCATTATAATTTCAATGAGTGAATTTCCAAGGAGCACTTAATCTTTCTCTTTGCCAATGACTTTTGTTGTCGAAACTAGCATGTACTAAGTTTACAGATGTATTGGTATCTACTTCTGTATTTCTGTTGGTACTGGTTACCTATGCTACTCTGTTCTGATTTTGGTAAATTTAGAGTTCATTATGTGCTGATCCATATATAAACCAGCCACATCCTAATTACACAGTATTTCTGTTTCTGAATTATCTTGTCCATTAATATTAATAATTTATTGATAAGTTAGCTTTTCAGCTACCTCCCCCCAAATATTGAATTGTTAGTAGAATTGCCTGTTCCCATATATTATACATTGAGTTGTAAATGAAATTAGTATTTCCTTAGTGTATTAGTGTATTTTCTTGCTACTTTGTAGATAGAAAGGGTTTTTTCCTTATATTTTTCTCTGTCTCATCAGTGATATGAAGTCTTAAAAGTTTGTCAGGTAGGAATCTTTTTCATTTGTTTCTCGAGAATTTTCTGCTGAAAAAAAAAAAAAAAAAAAACAGACACAGCCAATCAACCAATTAGCAAAAATAAACATTATAAAACAAAAATAAAAATAATTTGGGATGCACTTGCTGCATAAATACAAACTGGCCTTCTAACCATCACCTTTTTGTAATCCAGCAAAATCCATGGGATTAAAACTCATGCTGGAGAAAGGCTTTGCTAACCATACAGACCCAAGAAAGCAGTTTTGAAACTTGCTGCTCTCACTTGAGATTTTCAGACCTCTGACCAATGACACCTTTAGGAAGGCAAGAGGTAAATTAAAAATCTAAGGGATTCCATATGTATGCATTAACATATAATATTTGCTTTTCTCTTTCTGACTTACTTCACTCTGTATAACAGGCACTAGGTTCATCCACCTCACTAAAACTGACTCAAATTCATTCCTTTTTATGGCTGACTAATAGTCCATTTGGAGAAGGCAATGGCACCCCACTCCAGTAGTCTTGCCTGGAAAATCCCATGGATGGTGGAGCCTGGTAGGCTGCAGTCCATGGGGTCGATAAGAGTCGGATACAACTGAGCAACTTCACTTTCACTTTTCACTTTCATGCATTGGAGAAGGAAATGGCAACCCACTCCAGTGTTCTTGCCTGGACAATCCCAGGGATGGGGGAGCCTGGTGGGCTGCCGTCTATGGGGTTGCACAGAGTCGGACACGACTGAAGTGACTTAGTAGTAGTAGTAATAGTCCATTATATATATATATGTATAACATTTTCTTTATCCATTCATCTGTGGACACAGTGGGGGAAGAAGAGGGTAGGACAGATTGAGAAAGTAGCATTGACATATGTACACTGCTGCTGCTGATATATATTATATATATATATATATAGTTGCTTCAGTCGTTTCTGATTCTTTGAGATCCTATGGACCAGCAGTCTCCCGTCTCCATGGGATTCTCCAGGCAACAACACTGGAGTGGGTTGCCATGCCCTTCTCCAGGGGATCTTCCCGACCTGGAGATTGAACCTGCATCTCTTATGTCTCCTGCATTACAGGCAGATTCTTTACCACTGAGCCACCAGGGAAGTCTATATATATATCAACACACGTGATTTGTGCTGTTGTATGGCAGAAATCAACAGAACAATGTAAAGCAATTATCCTGTAATTGAATATTTTTTTATTTTTTTAAATTTTATTTTATTTTTAAACTTTACATAATTGTATTAGTGTTGCCAAATATCAAAATGAATCCGCCACAGGTATACATGTGTTCCCCCTCCTGAACCCTCCTCCCTCCTCCCTCCCCATACCATCCCTCTGGGTCGTCCCAGTGCACTAGCCCCAAGCATCCAGTATTGTGCATCGAACCTGGACTGGCATCTCATTTCATACATCCTATTTTACATGTTTCAATGCCATTCTCCCAAATCTTCCCACCCTCTCCCTCTCCCATAGAGTCCATAAGACTGTTCTATACATCGGTGTCTCTTGTGCTGTCTCGTACACAGGGTTATTGTTACCATCTTTCTAAATTCCATATATATGCGTTATTATACTGTATTGGTGTTTTTCCTTCTGGCTTACTTCACTCTGTATAATAGGCTCCAGTTTCATCCACCTCATTAGAACTGATTCAAATGTTTTCTTTTTAATGGCTGAGTAATACTCCATTGTGTACATGTACCACAGCTTTCTTATCCATTCATCTGCTGATGGACATCTAGGTTGCTTCCATGTCCTGGCTATTATAAACAGTGCTGCGATGAACATTGGGGTACACGTGTCTCTTTCCCTTCTGGTTTCCTCAGTGTATATGTCCAGCAGTGGGATTGCTGGATCATAAGGCAGTTCTATTTCCAGTTTTTTAAGGAATCTCCACACTGTTCTCCATAGTGGCTGTACTAGTTTGCATTCCCACCAACAGTGTAAGAGGGTTCCCTTTTCTCCACGCCCTCTCCAGCATTTATTGCTTGTAGACTTTTGGATCGCAGCCATTCTGACTGGTGTGAAATGGTACCTCATAGTGGTTTTGATTTGCATTTCTCTGATAATGAGTGATGTTGAGCATCTTTTCATGTGTTTGTTAGCCCTCTGTATGTCTTCTTTAGAGAAATGTCTATTTAGTTCTTTGGCCCATTTTTTGATTGGGTCATTTATTTTTCTGGAGTTGAGCTGTAGGAGTTGCTTGTATATTTTTGAGATTAGTTGTTTATCAGTTGCTTCATTTGCTATTATTTTCTCCCACTCTGAAGGCTGTCTTTTCACCTTGCTAATGGTTTCCTTTGATGTGCAGAAGCTTTTAAGGTTAATTAGGTCCCATTTGTTTATTTTTGCTTTTATTTCCAATATTCTGGGAGGTGGGTCATAGAGGATCCTGCTGTGATGTATGTCGGAGAGTGTTTTGCCTATGTTCTCCTCTAGGAGTTTTATAAGTTCTGGTCTTACGTTTAGATCTTTAATCCATTTTGAGTTTATTTTTGTGTATGGTGTTAGAAAGTATTCTAGTTTCATTCTTTGATGCCGGGAGCCGGCATATTGCATATTGAGTGCATATTGCATATTGCATATTGAGTGCAGCACTTTCCACAGCATCACCTTTCAGGATCTGGAATAGCTCAACTGGAATTCTATCACTGCCAGGAGCCAGCGTGAGGAACTCCACCCATGACAAAGGTCATGAGGAAGGAGGCTTGGCATACGCAAAGGCGGGATCGAGCCTCAGGAGTCCCCCATCTACCCCCAAAACCAGAGTCTGCCTACTTTCTGCTTTGTGCTTTCACCTGCACCTCTGACTTTACGGGGGGCTGTCCCCCACTACCTCTCTCTGAAAAAAGAGTTAGCTTACAGCTCCAGTTAATAATTCCTGGGTGTGACAGTGTTTAACCTACAAACTCCTTTGGAAATCCTCTAGCCTGCCTGAATAGGTTTTTCCAGCTGCATATGATTGTTCAGAGCCTCCCAACTGTGAGAGGCAGGAGATGTTCTAAACTGTCTAAACACAGATTCCTTTGAGTAGTTAAAAGATTAATTAGAAATTGTATTGGTGAAGGGATTTTCACTTGTTGGGCCAATGTTTGCTGCTAAGTTTCCATATCCCTTACCTGCTGTGTCCCTGGCAGTGTATTAATTAATATAATTAGTGTAAATAGTAGCTTTAATGTTTGTAACCTGGGATCCTTGAGTTAATTCTTTTTCTTGTTATAGCCCACCACACCTTTGCTCTGTAGGAATGCAACTTTATCTAATGCTTTTGGAGGGTGGCTCCTGACCAATCACCTTTAGAGAAAAATAAGTTTTCTGAAGAAAGGGTCTTAAAATGTTAACAGGCCTCCGGGCCAGAAGATGATGCAAATCACCTAAGCTTTTGCATATGATAAGTTTGCAGGAAGAAAGCCTGGCTTGCTGCATGACTCTACCCCTTCCCCCATTATCCTCTATGCATAACTTAAGGTATAAAAACTACTCTGGAAAATAAAGTGCGGGCCTTGTTCACCGAAATTTGGTCTCACCATGTCGTTCTTTCTCTTACCTTCTGGCTGAATTATTCAGCCTCTTTTCTCCATGGAATTTCCTCAATGAGCTATCCTTATTTCAGCCTCTTTTCTGCACTGAATTTCCTCACTGAGCTATCCTTATTCTATTACTCTTTATATCTTTGATAAATATTTAAATAAATAGGTCACCTATGCCATCTCTCCTTCGAATACCCTGGATCAGCCGGGGCTGGACCCTGGCACTTTTACAAGTGGTTGACCAGATTTCCCAGCACCACTTGTTAAAGAGATTGTTTTTAATCCATTGTATATTCTTACCTCCTTTGTCAAAGATAAGGTGTCCATATGTGCGTGGATTTATCTCTGGGCTTTCTATTTTGTTCCATTGATCTATATTTCTGTCTTTGTGCCAGTACCATATTGTCTTGATAACTGTGACTTTGTAGTAGAGCCTGAAGTCAGGTAGATTGATTCCTCCAGTTCCATTCTTCTTTCTCAAGATCACTTTGGCTATTCGAGGTTTTTTGTATTTCCATACAAATTGTGAAATTATTTGTTCTAGCTCTGTGAAGAATACTGTTGGTAGCTTGATAGGGATTGCATTGAATCTATAAATTTCTTTGGGTAGTATACTCATTTTCACTATATTGATTCTTCCAATCCATGAACATGGTATATTTCTCCATCTATTAGCGTCCTCTTTGATTTCTTTCGCCAGTGTTTTATTGTTTTCTATATATAGGTCTTTAGTTTCTTTAGGTAGATATATTCCTAAGTATTTTATTCTTTTCGTTGCAATGGTGAATGGAATTGTTTCCTTAATTTCTCTTTCAGTTTTCTCATTATTAGTGTATAGGAATGCAAGGGATTTCTGTGTGTTGATTTTATATCCTGCAACTTTACTATAGTCATTGATTATTTCTAATAATTTTCTGGTGGAGTCTTTAGGGTTTTCTATGTAGAGGATCATGTCATCTGCAAATAGTGAGAGTTTTACTTCTTCTTTTCCAATTTGGATTCCTTTGACTTCTTTTTCTGCTCTGATTGCTGTGGCCAAAACTTCCAAAACTATGTTGAATAGTAGTGGTGAAAGTGGCACCCTTGTCTTGTTCCTGACTTTAGAGGAAATGCTTTCAATTTTTCACCATTGAGGATAATGTTTGCTGTGGGTTTGTCATATATAGCTTTTATTATGTTGAGGTATGTTCCTTCTATTCCTGCTTTCTGGAGAGTTTTTATCATAAATGGATGTTGAATTTTGTCAAAGGCTTTCTCTGCATCTATTGAGATAATCATATGGCTTTTATTTTTCAATTTGTTAATGTGGTGTATTACATTGATAGATTTGCGGATATTGAAGAATCCTTGCATCCCTGGGATAAAGCCCACTTGGTCATGGTGTATGATCTTTTTAATGTGTTGTTGGATTCTGATTGCTAGAATTTTGCTAAGAATTTTTGCATCTATGTTCATCAGTGATATTGGCCTGTAGTTTTCTTTTTTTGTGGGATCTTTGTCAGGTTTTGATATTAGGGTGATGGTGGCCTCATAGAATGAGTTTGGAAGTTTACCTTCCTCTGCAATTTTCTGGAAGAGTTTGAGCAGGATAGGTGTTAGCTCTTCTCTAAATTTTTGGTAGAATTCAGCTGTGAAGCCGTCTGGACCGGGGCTTTTGTTTGCTGGAAGATTTTTGATTACAGTTTCAATTTCCGTGCTTGTGATGAGTCTGTTAAGATTTTCTATTTCTTCCTGGTCGAGTTTTGGAAAGTTGTACTTTTCTAAGAATTTGTCCATTTCTTCCAATTTCTGCCCTAATTTTTATGGTTTCTTTCCTTCTACTAACCCTGGGGTTCTTCATTTCTTCTTTTCTAGTTGCTTTAGGTGTAGAGTTAGGTTATTTCTTTGATCTTTCTCTTGTCTCTTGAGGTAAGCTTGTATTGCTATGCATTGTCCCCTTAGCACGGCTTTTACTGAATCCCGTAGGTTTGGGGTTGTTGTGCTTTCATTTTCATTCGGTTCTATGCAGATTTTGATTTTTTCTATGATTTGTTGGTTATTCAGAAGCATGTTGTTTAGCCTCCATATGTTTGTATTTTTAATAGTTTTTCCCCCTATGCTGCTGCTGCTAACTCGCTTCAGTCGTTTCCGACTGTGTGCAACCCCACAGATGGCAGCTCACCAGGCTCCCCCATCCCTGGGATTCTCCAGGCAAGAACACTGGAGTGGGTTGTCATTTCCTTCTCCAGTGTATGAAAGTGAAAAGTGAAAGTGAAGTCCCTCAGCCATGTCCAACTCTTAGCGACCCCATGGACTGCAGCCTACCAGGCTCCTCCGTCCACGTGATTTTCCAGGCAAGAGTGCTGGAGTGGGGTGCCATTGCCTTTTCACTCTATAGTTGACATCTAATCTTACCACCTTGTGATCAGAAAAGATGCTTGGAATTATTTCAAGTTTTTTTGAATTTACCAAGGCTATATTTATGGCCCAGGATGTGATCTATACTGGAAAAGCTTCCATGTGCACTTGAGAAAAAGGTAAAATTCATTTTTTGGGGGTGAAATGTCCTATAGATATCAGTTAGGTCTAACTGGTCCATTGTATCATTTAAAATTTGTGTTTCCTTGCTAATTTTCTGTTTAGTTGATCTATCCATAGGTGTGAGTGGGGTATTAAAAGTCTCCCACTATTATTGTCTTACTGTTAATTTCCCCTTTCATACTTGTTAGCATTTGCCTTACATATTGCAGTGCTCCTATGTTGGGTGAATATATATTTATAAATGTTATATCTTCTTCTTGGATTGTTCCTTTGATCATTATGTAGTGCCCTTCTTTGTCTCTTTTCACAGCCTTTATTTCAAAGTCTATTTTATGGGATATGAGTATTGCTACTCCTGCTTTCTTTTGGTTTCCATTTGCATGAATCTGTTTCCAGCCCTTCACTTTCAGTCTGTAGTGTCCCTTGTTTTGAGGTGGGTCTCTTGTAGACAGCATATATAGGGGTCTTCTTTTTGTATCCATTCAGCCAGTCTTTGTCTTTGGTTGGGGCATTCAACCCCTTTACATTTAAGGTAATTATTGATAAGTATGATCCCATTGCCATTTACTTTGTTGTTTTGGGTTCAAGTTTATACACCTTTTCCTGTTTCCTGTCTAGAGAAGATCCTTTAGCATTTGGTGAAGATCATTTAGCACCTTGTTTGGTGGTGCTGAATTCTCTGAGCTTTTGCTTGTCTGTAAAGCTTTTGATTTCTTCATATTTGAATGAGATCCTTGCTGGGTATAGTAGTCTGGGTTGTAAGTTTTTCTCTTTCATCACTTTAGGTATGTCCTGCCATTCCCTTCTGGCCTGAAGAGTTTCTATTGAAAGATTAGCTGTTATCCTTATAGGAATCCCCTTCTGTGTTATTTGTTGCTTTTCCCTTGATGCTTTTAATATTTGTTCTTTGTGTTTGATCTTCGTTAATTAATTAATATGTGTCTTGGGGTGTTTTGCCTTGGGTTTATCCTGTTTGGGACTCTCTGGGTTTCTTGGACTTGGGTGACTATTTCCTTCCCCATTTTAGGGAAGTTTTCAACTATTATCTCCTCAAGTATTTTCTCATGGCCTTTCTTTATGTCTTCTTCTGCCGGGACCCCTATGATTCGAATGTTGGGGCATTTAACAATGTCCCAGAGGTCTCTGAGGTTGTCCTCATTTCTTTTAATTCTTTTTTCCTCTCTGTTTCATTTATTTCCACCATTCTATCTTCCACCTCACTTATCCTATCTTCTGCCTCAGTTATTCTACTGTTGGTTCCCTCCAGAGTGCTTTTGACCTCAAATATTCCATTATTCATTTCGGATTGACTCTTTTTTATTTCTTCTATGTCCTTGTTAAACATTTCTTGCATCTTCTCAATCCTTGTCTCCAGTCTATTTATCTGTAACTCCATTTTGTTTTCAAGATTTTGGATCATTTTTACTATCATTATTTTGAATTCTTTTTCAGGTAGACTCCCTATCTCCTTCTGTTTTGTTTGATTTGGTGGGCATTTATCATGTTCCTTTACCTGCTGAATATTTCTCTGGTTTTTTCATTTTGTTTAGATTTCTGTGTTTGGGGTGGTCTTCTGTATGCTGGAAGTTTGTGGTTCCTCTTTATTGTGGAGGTTCCTCCCTGTGGGTGGGGTTGGACAAGTGGCTTGTCAAGGTTTCCTGGTTAGGGAAGCTTGCATCTGTGTTCTGGTGGGTGGAGCTGGATCTCTTCTCTCTGAAGTGCAATGAAGTGTCCAGTAGCGAGTTTTGAGGTGTCTATGGGTTTGGTGTGACTTTTGGCCACCTGTATTTTAATGCTCAAGGTTATGTTCCTGCATTGTTGGAGAATTAGCTTGGTATGTCTTGCTCTGAAACTTGTTGGTTCTTGGGTGGAGCTTGGTTTCAGTGTAGATATGGAGGCTTTGGGATGAACTCTTGTAGATTAATGTCCCCTGGAGTCAGGCATTTTCTGGTGTTCTCAACTTTTGGATTTAAGCCTCCTGCCTCTGGCTTTCAGTCTTATTCTTACAGTAGCCTCAAGACTTCTCCATCTATACAGCACTGATGATAAAACATCTAGGTTAATGGTGAAAAGATTCTCCACAGTGAGGGACACCCAAAGAGGTTCACAGAGTTACATGGAGAAGAAAAGAGGGAGGAGGGAGATAGAGGTGACCAGGAGGAGAAGAGGGGGAATCAAAAGGAGTGAAAGCAATCTAGCCATTAATCAATTCCCTATGTGCTCTCCACAGTCTGGAACACTCAGAGAGATTCATGGATTTACATAGAGACAAGAAGAGGGAAGAAGGAGATAAAGGTGACCAGGAGGAGAAGAGGGGGAATCAAAAGGAGAGAGACAAATCTAGCCAGTAATCAGTTCCCTAAGTGTTCTCCACAGCCTGGAACACCCAAAGAGATTCACAGAGTTAGGTAGAGAAGAGAAGAAGGAGGGAGGAGATAGAGGTGACCTGGGGGAGAAAAAGGAGAGTCAAAAGGGGGAGAGAGCAATCAAGCCAGTGATCACACCTCTAAGTAAAAATGGGTACTGAAGATTAGATTCTTAAAGGTACAAAATTGACAACAAATACCAAAAAGCAAAGATTAAAAATCTAGAGTAGAGGTTAGACTCTCAAAAATACAATATTAAAAAACAAAACAAAATCACAAAAATTATTAAAATATATACATGAGATTTGCTTTTAAATGGGGTTTTTTTTGCAAGGTAATAGTAGGTTATAAAAATGTAAATTAAAGGAGTGATAAAGAACTTAAAAATAAAAAAATTTTTTTAATTAAAAGATGATAATAGTAAAATATATCTAGGAATTTCTCTGGAGCTGTTGAGGGCAATGTGGGGTCAGTTCAGTTTTAGATATTTCCTTGTTCCAGTTTATACTTCTTCTGAAGGTCTATAGGCTCCTTCCAATGTAGTCAATGCTAACTACAGGGTTTTAATCTGTTGTACCTGTCACTTCCAAAGCAGTTCCCTATTCTTGGTTTATTTTGGCTTCTTCTGTTTGCAAGTCTCTTCAGTGTCTAATTTCCACCCTGACACAAGGGGGCGAAGGTGGTTACTTATTTAGGCTCACTTGTTCAGTTGTGTTGTGGGAGGGAGGAACACTGTGAACAAATATCACTGGTGTGTGTAGGGAGTGCTCACAGTGTCTGGGCCACATTGGGTTTGCCCCCACTCATGGTGTGTGTTCTTTCCTGGTCTACACTGCTCAAGCTCCAGGTTGCTCTGCAGGGGAACTGTCCAAAGTGGGCCCTGGGTTGCGTGCACTTCCCAGGTCTAAGCTGCTCAGGTTCAGGTTCTCAGGCACTCCACAAAGGTACAGACTTGGTTGGATGTGTGTTTTGTGCCCATCCCAGGTCAGAGCAGCTCAGGTGACCAGGTGTTGGGCAGGTGCACTGTCCCAGGTGGTCTGTGCATCTTAATCACCTCCCTGGTCCCAGCCACTTGGTTTCCTGGGTGTGCAGCAAGAGCACCATCTCAGGTGTGCTGTGTATCTCCTCTGGGTGGCTGATCTCTGGCTGCGACCCTCCTGGTAGATGTCAACCATCCAGGATCCCAGGAACACTTGGTTAGCAACTGGGAGCCTGCTCACAGTTCAGTGGAGGATGCCATCTCTGGGGCCAAGATTGCCCCTCACCATTCGGTTCTGGCTGTCTCCCGCCTGCCTCTCTGCCTCCAGCGTGGGGAGGATCAGTCTGCAGTTGGCTAGCTCTCCTCTGGTATTCACTCAATCCTTTGTTCTGGCTAGCTGTCCTCTGGTACTCGCTCAATCCTTTGTTCTGTGAGCAGGCCAAGCTATGCCTTAGGTTAGAGCTTTTCATGGGAAAGTTCTCTCTCTCTCTTTTTTTCTCTCTCTGGCTATCTTACAGTATGGGTTGCTTTCTCACATTAGCTCCCTCAGATTGTATTCAGGGCATTCAGGCCCGGTCCTTACCCTAAGAATGCAACCCGTGCCTCCCTGTTCAGCCCCCACTGCTAGCGGGAGCAAGCATCCAGGCTACTTCTCCACTGGGAGTTGCAGTTAGGTGCATAATCTGTGGGTTTCCCCCCCACCTCCTGGTTATGTTGCCCTCTGAAATTCCAAAACTCCCCACAGATCCGCTGGTGCAAGGGTTTCCTGGTGTTTGGAAACTTCTCCTCCTTCACAACTCCCTCCCTGGGATGGGTCTCCATCCCTAACTCTTTTGTCTCTCTTTTTGTCTTTTATATTTTGTCCTACCTCCTTTCGATGAGAATGGGTTGCCTTTCTGGGTGCCTGGTGTCCTCCACCAGCATTCAGAAGTTGTTTTGTGGAATTTGCTCAGCATTCAAATGATCTTTTGATGAATTTGTGAGGGAGAAAGTGATCTCCCCATCCTATTCCTCTGCCATCTTAGGACCGCCCCAAAATCTGTACTTTGAGGGAAATTCTCAACATCAATCTCCAGTGAAGAGACTGACAATGTGGTATGACAAAACCAACTCTACACAATGTAATCAGTCCCATATGAGTCTTATTTATTCATCTTTTATCTCAAAATCAGTGCCTGTCTCTCACAACACTGTTATAACCTTTGAAATAAATAGATTCATGTCCCCACTCTTTGAAAGCTGTCATGTACTCTGTGAAGCTCACCTCACAAAGGACAGGAGACAGATCCTTTTACAAAGGTTGGGTGTGCGGAACAAGTCAAACAGTAGTTTTGGTCTGGGCTATCTCTAGTTACTCCTGCATGGTCACTGTCAAACCCTTTAACAACAAGAAATATGTATCATTTGCCAACATAGTGCCAGGTATTGTGATGAGCGCTGGCACCCAACAGGACAAGAGAGTGAAAGGTTGTTGTTGAATCACGCGAATACACCAGGATTCTTGGCCCCCGGAGGAGAAGAATTCAATCCGGGGCCAGAGACGAGGCTTGATCGCTCAGAGCTTTTGTGTAATAAAGTTTAATTTAAGTATAAAGGAGATAGAGAAAGCTTCTGACATAGGCATCAGAAGGGGGCAGAAAGAGTACCCCCCTGCTAGTCTTTAGCTGGATGTTATATAGTCACTAGCAGTCTGTTAATGAAAGAAAGGAATGTCTTAAAATTCAGAATGGCACCAGGCCCCTCACCCATAAGATGCATTTTGGGATAATCTTGGCACCAAATGGTTTATCCTGGGCCATAAAATGATTAACTTGAATCTTGAAGAAGGGCAGACCACCATACAAATAGTTTTATTTACATAGATTAGGGGAACAATATCCATAGTGGTTTGTCAAGTAGGTTCTGGGCCAAGAGGCGGAACCGACTTGGAGACAGAGTTTGTGGTAAAGGCATAGTACATTAGCATAGCTTAAGACAAACATTTCCATAAGAAAAAGGCATTGGTTATCTCTAGGTTTGAGAATAGTTAACTTCAGGCCAAACCAGGTGTCATTATGGCAACACAGTATTTTAAGAGAAACCTCCCTTTAAATTTGTATAGAGAAGGAAAAAATATTGCTAGTTTGTTTCCTCCTGCCGCTTAAGAGAGATAAAAATGTCTGACACTTGCAGGCTATTTCCTCTATTTGGAGACCCCTGGCCTTCCTGCCTGTTACCCTCTCAAGAGATACATTACTTTTCTTTCTAGTATAACATATTATACATGCAAGAACAGGTGTGAGTATGATATGAAAGATGGTGTAGGGAATTAGGGAGACACAAGGAAATTATATAGCAACACTAATACTTTGAAAATGAAGCCAAAGCAGGGTACAGGGAATCCAGGAGAGCACATTTACTGGAGATTCACATCAGGAACTGAGCTAAATGAAGCAGTATTTTCACAATATGCAAAACTTCTTTTCTTTTTTTTTTAATTTTATTTTATTTAACTTTACAATATTGTATTGGTTTTGCCATATATCAAAATGAATCTGCCAGAGGTATACACGTGTTCCCCATCCTGAACCCTCCTCCCTCCTCCCTCCCCATACCATCCCTTTGGGTCGTCCCAGTGCACCAGCCCCAAGCATCCAGTATCGTGCATTGAACCTGGACTGGCGACTCGTTTCATATATGATATTATACATATTTCAATGCCATTCTCCCAAATCATCCCACCCTCTCCCTCTCCCACAGAGTCCAAAAGACAGTTCTATACATCAGTGTCTCTTTTGCTGTCTCATATACAGGGTTATTGTTACCATCTTTCTAAATTCCATATATATGTGTTAGTATACTGTATTGGTGTTTTTCTTTCTGGCCTACTTCACTCTGTATAATAGGCTCCAGTTTCATCCACCTCATTCTATGAGACAGCCATGACAGAGAAGAAACTGAGTTTATATTCTCAACTGAATGTCCCTGTTTTTAATAGCAAAGCAGTTTGTCTGTCTCAATAAGGAGAAAGCAGGTTGCCGTTTATCTTCCCTTCAACCCAATAACCACTTCCTTTTCCTGTTCACCCCCATATTCTGGGTTATTTAAGCATTCTTTACTCCATGTCTCTGTGCAAACTTTTATGTTCCTTTAAGCCATTGAGTGGTTTGTTGCTGATAATCAATAATTATCAGTACTGACCAAGCAGATTCTACTAATTACCTGATGAAAGAATTACACATAAGTGCAGTCAACTGTCTCTTGCTTATTTGTCACATGATTCTTGACAACATTTTTTTTTTTTTTTTTTGCCTTTTATCTATAATCCACAACTTCACTTGTTGGGTTAAAAAATACAAACTCATGTTCTATTATACAAATTCTAGGAAAATATGAATACTTAAAACATGTGCTATAAACAAGGGAACACAGACTTTGGAGTCAAACTGCTCTTTGTTTATTCACCAGGAAAATTTCCAAGAAACATCAAAGTTTAAACCTGAGAGTCACTCACAAGCATGATTTCCTCCCAAAGCTTGGCATGTGCTCTGGCAATTTGGGGCACATAGTGTATATTTATAGCACATATTCTAAAAAAAATAGAAAGAAGTCCTTAAATATTATAAGCTCAAACACCAACAAGTATTGTAAGTACTTCTGCTACTTCCAGGGTTCTTGGTAGCTGAATACAGGAATAAGTCACTGATTGTGTTGGTCAAAAAGTTAGTTCAGGATTTTCAGTAACATTTAACAGACAAAACAAACTTTTTGTCCAACACAATACACTGCCTCATTTTCTCATTGGTAAAGTACAGAAAGGGACTTCTTTGGCAGTCCAGTGGTTAAGATATCAACTCCCAAAGTAAGGGGAGGCAGATTCCATCCCTGGTCAGGGAGCTAAGATCCCAGACGCTTGGCAGCCAGAAAACCAAAACTAACACAGGAGCAATATTGTAACAAATTCAATAAAGACTTTTAAAAAATGGTCCACAGTGAAAAAAAATAAATAAATAAGAGTGGACAATAATTTTTAGATGATTAAAGGGGAAAACCTACAACCAAGAATACTCTACCCAGCAAGACTCTCACTCAGATTAGGCAGAGAAATAAAAATTGGCAGACAAGCAAAAACTAAGTGAATTCAGCACTGTCAAACTACCATACAAAAATTCTAAAGGAACTTCTCTAGGTAAGAGATGTTTTGAAGAGGCAACTAGATATAAGAAAATCACAAATGGAAAAGCTCACAAGTAAAGGCAAACAAAGTAACTACAAGAAATCATCATACAAATATAATATCAAAACCAGCAATAATTATGAGAAGAGGAGAACACAATACAGGAAATGGATATGCATTTGAAATTAAGAAACCAGCCATTTAAAATAACCTTGTACATATATAGATTGCTATATAAAAACCTCATGGCAGTGGGACTTCCCTGATGGTCCAATGGTCCAGAAGAATCCACCTTGCAATGCAGAGGGCATCAGTTCCATCCCTGGTCAAGGAAGATCCCAGATGCCATGAAGCAACAAAGCCCATGACCACAACTACTGAGGGCTTCCCTGGTGGCTCAACTGATAAAGAATCTGCCTACAATGCAAGGAATCTGGGTTTGATCCCAGGGTTGGGAAGATCCTCTGGAGAAGGAAATGGCAACCCACTCCAGTATTCTGGCCTGGAGAATCCCATGGACTGTACAGTCCATGGGTCACAAAGAGTCACACACGACTGAGTGATGTTCACACACACAACTACTGAACTTGTGTTCCAGAGCCCATGAGCCACAACTACTGAGCCTACATGCTGAAACTACCGAAGCTTGGGCACATACAGCCTGTGCTCTACAACAAAAAAAGCCACCACAAGTAGAAGCCTGCATATAGCAATAAAGAGCAGCCCTCAGTCATCACAACTAATGAAAGCCAACATGCAGCAATGAAGATCCACCACAGCCAAAGAAATAAAATAAATACAAATTTAAAAAACCTCATGGGAATTGCAAACCAAAAGCAAAAAATAGATACATGGAAAAAAATAAAAAGCAACCAAACACAACATTAATCAAACCACAAGACAGATCAAAAGAAGAATAGAAGAAATACTGACAAAAATGATTCCAAAGCAATTAAGATAATGGCAATAGGAACATACATATCGATGATTATCTTAAATGTAAAGGGATAAAACTCTCCAGCCAAAAGATGTAGACTGGATAAATGGAAATAAAAGTAATATATATATATATATATGTGTATATATATATGTATATATATATATGTATATATATATATATGTTTGTATAGTCTACAAGAGACCCATCTCAGACCTAGGGACACATACAGATTAAAAGTGAGGAGATGAAAAATGATATTCCATGAAAATGGAAATCAAGTAAAAGCTGGAATACTAATACTCATATCAGACATTATAGACATTAAAATAAAGACTATTACTAGAGACAAGGAAAAATAATTACTTGGTGGTCCAGTAGCTAAGATTGTGCTCCCAATGCAGGGGGCCTGGGTTTGATTCAGGAAACTAGATCCTGCATGCCACAACTGTTTGCATGCCACAACTGAGGACCCTGCATACTGCAAATAAGACCTGGCCACCAAATAAATAAATAAATAATAAATATTAAGAGACAAGGACGGATAGTACATAATGATTAAGGGATCATCCAAGAAGAATACAGAACAATTGTAAATATATATGCACCCAACATAGGAGCCCCTCAGCATATAGGCAGATGCTAACAGTCATAAGAAGAGAAATCAACAGTAACACAATAAAAATGGAAGATTTTAACACCCACTTACACCAATGGAGATAATCATACATACAGAAAATTAATAAAGAATCATAGACCTTAAATGATACATTAGATCAAATAGACTTCAGTGATATTTATAAAGCACTCATCCAAAGGATAAAAGATGATGCTGTGAAAGTGCTGCACTCAATATGGCAGCAAATTTGGAAAACTCAGCAGTGGCCACAGGACTAGAAAAGGTCAGTTTTCATTCCAATCCCAAAGAAAGGCAATGCCAAAGAATGCTCAAACTACCACACAATTGCACTCATCTCACATGCTGGTAAAGTAATGCTCAAAATTCTCTAAGCCAGGCTTCAGCAGTACATGAACCGTGAACTTCCAGGTGTTCAAGCTGGTTTTAGAAAAGACAGAGGAGCCAGAGATCAAATTGCCAACATCCACTGGATCATGGAAAAAGCAAGAGAGTTCCAGAAAAACATCTATTTCTGCTTTATTGACTATGCCAAAGCCTTTGACTGTGTGTATCACAATAAACTGGAAAATTCTTCAAGAGATGGGAATACCAGGCCACCTGACCTGCCTCTTGAGAAACCTATATGCAGGTCAGGAAGCAACAGTTAGAACTGGACATGGAACAACAGACTGGTTCCAAATAGGAAAAGGAGTACGTCAAGGCTGTATATTGCCACCCTGCTTATTTAACTTATATGCAGAGTACATCATGAGAAACACTGGGCTGGAAGAAGCACAAGCTGGAATCAAGATTGCTGGGAGAAATATCAATAACCTCAGATATGCAGATGACACCACCCTTATGGCAGAAAGTGAAGAGGAACTAAAAAGCCTGTTGATGAAAGTGAAAGAAGAGAGTGAAAAAGTTGGCTTAAAGCTCAACATTCAGAAAACAAAGATCACGGTATCTGGTCCCATCACTTCATGGGAAATAGATGGGGAAACAGTGGAAACAGTGTCTGACTTTATTTTTCTGGGCTCCAAAAGCACTGCAGATGGTGACTGCAGCCATGAAATTAAAAGACACTTACTCCTTGAAAGAAAAGTTATGACCAACCTAGACAGCATATTAAAAAGCAGAGACATTACTTTGCCAACAAAAGACCATCTAGTCAAGGCTATGGTTTTTCCAGTGGTCATGTATGGATGTGAGAGTTGGACTATAAAGAAAGCTGAGCACAGAAGAATTGATGCTTTTGAACTGTGGTGTTGGAGAAGACTCTTGAGAGTCCCTTGGACTTCAAGGAGATCCAACAAGTCCATCCTAAAGGAGATCAGTCCTAGGTGTTCATTGGAGGGACAGATGTTGAAGCTGAAACTCCAATACTTTGGTCACCTGATACAAAGAGCTGACTCATTTGAAAAGACCCTGATGCTGGGAAAGATTGAGGGCAGGAGGAGAAGGGGACGACAGAGGATGAGATTGTTGGATGGCATCACCGACACAATGGACATGGGTTTGGGTACACTCCGGGAGTTGGTGATGGACAGGGAGGCCTGGTACTGTGGTTCATGGGGTGGCAAAGAGTCGGACACGACTGAGCGACTGAAATGAACTGAACTGAACATCCAAAGGAAACAGAACACACTTTCTTCCAATGACCACATGGAATATTCTCCAGGAATGATCAGTTTTGGCCACAAATCAAGCCTTGATAAATTTAACAAAATTGAAATCATATCAAGAATCTTTTCCAACTACAATGCTGTGAGATTAGAAAAAAACTGAAAAAAAAAAAAAACATAAACACTAAAAGGTAAAACAAAATGTTATTAAGCAACCAGAGGATCAGTGAAAAAAAAAATCAAAAAGAAAATCAAAAAACACCTAGACAATTGACAATGAAAACATGATGATCCAAAAGATATGAAACATAGCAAATGCAGTTCTAAGAGGGAAGTTTATAGCAATGCACTCTAACCTCAAGAAACAGGAAAAATATCAAATAAACAACCTAAACTCACACCTAAACCAACTAGAGAAAGAAGAACAAACAAACCCCAACGTTAGTAGAAAGAAAGAAATCATAAAGATCACAAAAGAATTAAATGAAATAGAGACAAAGAAAATAAAAGCAAAGATCCATTAAACTAAAAGTTGGTTCTTTGAGAAAATAAACAAAATTGATAAATCTTTAGCAAGACTCCTCAAGAAAAAAAAAAATGGGGGTGGGAGGGAGGACTCAAACCAATAAAATAGAAGTTACAAGGGACACCACAGAAATACAATGTATGGCAATGAAATGGACAAACTAGAAGAAACTGACAAATTCTTACAAAGGTACAGCTTTTCAAGACAAACCAAGGAGAAACAGAATATATGAACAGAACAATTACAAGTATTGAAATTGAAACTGTGATTAACAATCCCCCAACAAACAAAAGTCCAGGAGAGATAACTTCACAGATGAATTCTATCAAATATTTAGAGAAGAGTTAACACTTACCCTTTAGAAACTCTTCCAAAAAATTGTAGAGGAAGGAACTTACCTGGTGGTCTAGTGGTTAAGACTCTGTGCTTCCACTGCAGAGGGATCGGGTTTCACCTCTGGTCAGGGAACTAAGATCCCACATGCCACACAATGTAGACCCAAAAAAAAAGTAATAAAAAAATTATAGAGGAAGGAACACTCCTAAGCTCATACTACGATACCACCATCCCTCTGATACCAAAACCAGACAAACATCACACACACACAAAAGAAAAAATTACAGGCCAATATCACTGATGAACATAGATACAAAAATCCACAACAAAATAGTAGCAAACTGAATCCAACAACATATAAAAGGATCATACACTATGATCAAGTGGGATTTATACAAGGTATGCAGAATTTTTCAATATCCACATATCAATCACTGTGATATGCAGTGATTGATATGCAGTGATTAAATCTCAAACAATGCAGAAAAAGCTTTTCATAAAATTCAACACAGGTTTATGACTAAAGACACTTCAGAAGATGGGCATAGAGGGAAACTACTTCTACATAATGGGCTTTCTTGGTGGCTCAGTTGGTGAAGAATCCTCCTACAATGCAGGAGACACGGGTTTGATCCATTGGTCAGGAAGACCCCCTGGAAAATTAAATGGCTACCCACTCCAGGATTCTTTCCTGGAGAACTCCATGGATAGAGGAGCCTGGAAGGCTTCAGTCCATGGAGTCACAAAGAGTGGACATAACTTAGCGACTGAAAAACAACAAAAGGTTTTTCATAACTTTCTGTCTAAGAAGCAAGCATCTTTTAGTGTCATGGCTGCAGTCACTGTCCACAATGATTTTGGAGACCAAAATCAGAAAATCTGTCACTGCTTCCATTTTTTTCCCCTTCACTTTGCATGAAGTGATTGGACCAGATGCCATGATCTTAGTTTTTTTAAAGTTGAGTTTCAATCCAGCTTTTACACTCTCCTCTTTTACCCTAATATTGTTCATGGGGTTCTCAGGGCAAGAATACAGAAGTGGTTTGCCATTCCCTTCTCCAGTAGACCACATTTTGTCAGAATTCTCCACGATGACCTGTCCATCTTGGGTGGCCCTACACGACATGGCTCCTAGTTTCATTGAGTTAGACAAATAGGAAAATGAGTAAGTCAAGACTATATTGTCACCCTGCTTATTTAACTTACATGCAGAGAACATCATGAGAAACGCTGGGCTGGAGGAAGCACAACCTGGAATCAAGATTGCTGGGAGAAATATCAATAACCTCAGATATGCAGGTGACACCACCATTATGGCAGAAAGTGGAGAAGAACTAAAGAGCCTCTTGATGAAAGTGAAAGAGGAGAGTGAAAAAGTTGGCTTAAAGCTCAGCATTCAGAAAACTAAGATCATGGAATCCAGTCCCATCACTTCATGGCAAAAAGATGGAGAAATAGTGGCTGACTTTATTTTTGGTGGCTCCAAAATCACTGCAGATGATGACTGCAACCATGGAATTAAAAGACGCTTACTCCTTGGAAGAAAAGCTATGATCAACCTAAATAGCATATTAAAAAGCAGAGACATTACTTTGCCAACAAAAGTGCATCTAGTCAAGGCTATGGTTTTTCCAGTAGTCATGTATGGATGTAAGAGTTGGACTTTAAAGTAAGCTGAGTGCCAAAGAATTGATGCTTTTGAACTGTGGTGTTGAAAACTCTTGAGAGTCCCTTGGACTGCAAAGAGATTCAACCAGTCCATCCTGAAGGAAATCAGCCCTGAATATTCATTGGAAGGACTGATGCTGAAGCTGAAACTCCAATACTTTGGTCACCTGATGCAAAGAACTGACTCATTGGAAAAGACCCTGATGCTGGGAAAGATTGAAGGTGGGAGGAGAAGGGGACAACAGAGGATAAGATCGTTGGATGGCATCACCGACTCAATGGGCATGAGTTTGAGTAAACTCTGGGAGTTGGTGATGGACAGGGAGGCCTGGCATGCTGCAGTCCATGGGGTCGCAAAGAGTCGGACACCACTGAGGGACTGAACTGAACTGAACTTTTACCCTCATCAAGAGGCTCTTTAGTTCTTCTCCACTATCTGCCATTAGAGTGGCATCTGCGAATCTGAGGTTATTGATATTTCTCCCAGAAGTCACGATTCCAGTTCATGATTAATCCAGATTGGCATTTCACATTATGTACTTTGCATATCAGTTAAATAAGCAGAGTGACAACATACACCCTAGTTGTTCCCCTTTCCCAACTTTGAACCAGTTAGAAATTGCATCATACGCCACTTTAATTAAAAGCAAAGGATTGTATTTTCTTGAGTAGTGTGTTGTTACAGAACAAACAAGAAAAAAACCATTTGTTTTCTTCTCTTTCCTAGAATAGTCTTTGTGTCTCTCCAGTTCCGTTTTTTAGAAACGACTGAAGACTGTGTAGCTTACTTTAAGGTTATTCAAAGGTCACGTACATGACAAAGTCCTATGCCAGTTTCACAAAATCACAAAGGACAAACACATTCAGAGAGTAAATATTTAAACAGATTTAATATTCATGAGATACAGATATCTTTGGTAAATAATTTTCTCTATAACTTTGCTAAAAAGCAACCACCCCATGCTTTCAAAAGGACTAGGGAAACTGATTCCATTGCTCTGTTACAGTAGTGAGGTGGGTTAGACCCAGGCATGAGAAACTGGCATGAGGTCGCATAGACTTAGTGTGAATTAAAGAAAACATTTTCTCCCCTTGAACTTCTCTCTGTAAAGTCATTTTGACTCCTCTTGAATATCACCTGTTTGCAATGGCCTTTGAGGAGCTCCTGGATAAAGTTGGTGGCCTGGGGAAATTCCAGATACTTCAGATGGCTTTAATTTTCCCTTCTTTCATGATAGTAGTCTGTCACTCACTGTTGGAGAACTTCACTGCAGCCGTTCCTGGTCATCGCTGCTGGGTCCACATCCTCGATAATGCCACTGTCTCTGATAATGACACTGGGATCCTCAGCCCTGATGTCCTCCTGAGAATCTCCATCCCACTGGATTCAAACTTGAAACCAGAGAAGTGTCGTCGTTTCCTCCACCCCCAGTGGCAGCTCCTTCACCTGAATGGGACTTTCCCCAACATGACTGACCTGGACACAGAGCCCTGTGTGGACGGCTGGGTGTATGACCACAGCTTGGTCTCCTCCACCATCGTGACTGAGGTAAAGGCCCAATTTACTTCTTATAAGTGTAGGTGTATACTCAGTCATGTCCTGAACATACAGTCGTGTCCTGAGTCATATCCTGTTTGAAAGTAAAAGTTAGTCACTCAGTCGTGTCCAACTCGTGACCCCATAGACTGTAGCCCACCAGGCTCCTCTGTCCATGGAATTCTCCAGGCAAGAATACTGGAGTGGGTTGCCATTACCTTCTCCAAGCGATCTTCCTGACCCAGGGATCGAACTCAGTTCTTCCTCATTGCAGGCAGACCCTTTACCAACTGAGCCACCAGGGAGTGCTCCTATCCTGTTTAGAATAACATAAATGAATTCTGAAGAAGATCAGCCCTGGGACTTCTTTGGAAGGAATGATGCTAAAGCTGAAACTCCAGTACTTTGGCCACCTCATGCGAAGAGTTGACTCATTGGAAAAGACTCTGATGCTGGGAGGGATTGGGGGCAAAAGGAGAAGGGGACGACAGAGGAAGAGATGGCTGGATGGCATCACTGACTTGATGGACGTGAGTCTGAGTGAACTCCGGGAGTTGGTGATGGACAGGGAGGCCTGGCGTGCTGCGATTCATGGGGTCACAAAGAGTCGGACACGACTGAGTGACTGATCTGATCTGAAACAGGGTTCAAGTCTTCAGCCACTGAGTAGATAATGTAGCCAGCTTCCTTTCATACTTTTAGTAAGGAGTGATTGATTATCCTTTTAATTGCCAAGCACTTTATTCTTTTTAATTTATTTATTTACTTTAATTGGAGGATAATTACTTTACAATATTGTGATGGTTTTTGCCATATATCAGTATGAATTGGCCATAGGTATACATGTGTCCCCTCCATTCTGAAGCCCCCTCCCATCTCCCTCCCCACCCTATCCCACCAGGTTGTCACAGTGCACTGGCTTTTCATGCCCTGTGTCATACATCAAACTCACACTGGTTATCTATTTTACATATGGTAATTTTAAAAACCCAGAAATAATCAAATGGGACTTAAATAAACTTAAAAGCTTTTGCACAAAGAAGGAAACTATAAGCAAGGTGAAAAGACAGCCCTCAGAATGGGAGAAAATAGTAGCAAATGAAACAACTGACAAAGAATTAATCTCCAAAATACACAAGCAGTTCATGCCACTCAATACCAGAAAAACAAACAACCCAATCAAAAAGTGGGCAGAGGCTGAGGACAAGATGGGAGAGGAGTAGGTGGAATACATCTCTCTCCACGGATATATCAGGAATACACCTTCAAACACAGAAGTGCATGCAGAACACCAGCTGAGAGCAGACAGGAGTACCTGACCAGCAGAAAAGAATATGTAGAACCATGCAAAACTCGGTAGGATGAAGGAACTAGGGGGGAAAATAGGAGTGTTAGTAGGACTGGACCTGCCCTTGGTGGGAGGGGGAACTGAAGCAGGGGTCCAGTCCCCACAGTGGGACAGTTGTCCGAGTCAGAGGAGAAACATTTAAGGCTGAGAGTGAAACAGCTGATCTGTGGCAG
Organism: Bos grunniens; assembly: GCF_055505025.1. Taxonomy (NCBI): domain Eukaryota; kingdom Metazoa; phylum Chordata; class Mammalia; order Artiodactyla; family Bovidae; genus Bos; species Bos grunniens. Next base: position 9,683,222 of record NC_141193.1, read on the forward strand.
CCTAAATGGAATGAGAATCAGACAGTCCTTGCTGCAGCCATACATACCTCAGACAGTAACACTGGTCTTCTGGAAGGCGCAGCAGCTGGGAGCTGGAGTTTAGGGATTGTGGTGCACTCCCAGGGCGAGGGCTGCTGTTGACTGTGGAGAGACTGAGGGGATGTGAGGGAGGAGATTGTGGTGGGAAATGCCGGTGGAGGAAAGCTCGGCAGCCATGGAAGCAAGGTGATACTGCTGAGTCACATGTAGGGGGTGAAGCCATTACCATAGCCTCTCTCTCCCCACACACCAGCATTGGCAGCTGAACAATAGACAGCCTGGTCTATCAAATGCCTGACGCACTGAACTAGAGTAGGACCCCATCCAGGGTGCTCCTTTCGGTGACTGATATGCCAAACTACAGAGTAGGACCCCAGCCAGGGGGACCCCTCTATGTGCCTGATTCACTGAACAACAGAGAGGGACCCCAGGCAAGGGAGCCCTCTAAGTGCCTGCATAAGCAGAGCAATGGAGAAAGACTGGCCAAAGAGACCTGATCGCCAGCTACAAGAAGCTTGAAGAAAGACTCTGATAGGGCCATAACTCCTGTGACAGAGGCAGTCAGTGTCCCTGCACACGTGGCACCAGCAGGGTCCCCACAAGCCAAGAAGCTGTGCTGCCTTCACGCTCAGCTCTCACTGGGGCAGAGCTGCCACAGGCAAAAAAAGTCTGGTGTCTATGCACGCAAGATCACTTCTGTCGTGTCCAACTCTGCGACCTTGTAGACTGTGGCTTGCCAGGGTTCTCTATCAGAGAGGGTGTTCTTCAGGCAAGAATATTGGAGTGTATTGGCCAAAACTGGTTGCCATACCCTTCTAGAGCACTATATTTCCTGCTGCCCTAGCCGCCAACCCACCTGAGTACTTGGTGCTGCCAGAATCCCTGCAACTGCAGTACCTCCACACCTGGCCCTCACAGGAGCAAACCCAAACCCTCCAGGACAGCCTCAGAGCTAAACCCCAGTGGACAATCCACATGTAGAGGTGGATTGTGGATTTCAAAACCACAATTGAAACCCAGGGACAGTGTAGCTAGGGAAAAAGACCCAAAACTTTCTCACCAGCTGTACAAGCTCCAAAGTAAATCCACATGATCAACTAAGCAGACTCTGTGTCTATGGAATATATCAAAGGTCATTGAGAGTTCCCACAAAAGAAAACACACTAGTTCTGATAGCTGTGGACATTGAAGGCAAGAACATACAGGAGTAGGACCAGATTAGAATTTGAGCTGCCCCCACAGCAGGTCCAGAGATTAGCACATGTTGGAGGGCATCCTAGGCAGATAAGGTGAACTGTGATTCCCAGGGAGAGAAACTGACAGCAGTGACTCAAGAAAAACATTTACCATTCTTATTTTTTTACTTGTTCTGTAGATTCTTTTGGATTTTTTTTTCTTTTCTTCCCCTTTGTTGTAGTTGTTGATTTTTTCGGCACTAAGAAATCCAATTAAGTTTTTGAGCTTTTTTTTTTTCCAGTAACATTTTTTATTGTTGTCATAAACCTCTGCCTCTACATTGGGCTTTTGAAGTTCTGTGGAGTTTTCCTCTTTTCTTTTCTCTTTTTTAATTTTTTAAACCTATTATTATGTTTCTGCATTGATTCCTCTATTTGCTATTCCTACTGTTCTTTTACCCTTGTATCAATCTTTAATGTATACAAATTTTCTTTGTCTACCTCTATTTAACTTTGCACAGCTATTTTTTCTTTTCTTTCTCTCCTTTCCTCTCAACATATTTGTTAGATTTATTTTCATTGCTTTATTTCCCAATTGGCAACTTGCTTTAGTTTTGTTTTCCAGTTTGTGCTTTAATTACTTTTGTTCTAGTAGATATAATTTTCTGTTTCCTTAGTTTACCAGGTCAATCTACTGTACTTTATTTTTATTGGACTGTTTTGATTTTGCTTGTGGGAGTATATGTATATGTGTATTCAGTCACATTTTCTATCATTGTTATAAACCTCTGCCTCTATGTTGGGCTTTTGCAGCTCTGTGAAGTTATCCTTTCTTTTCCTTTTTTCTTTCTTCTTCCATTTTTTCGTTTTCTCTTTTTTATAATTTTAATTTTTTAAGCCTATTATATTTTTTGTACATTTATTCCTTTGTTTGCCTTTCCTACTGTTCTTTTCCCCTTGCAGTTAATCTTTAATGTATGTAAAACTTCCTCATCTACCTCTATTTAACTTTGCATATCTATTCTTTCTTTTCTTTCTTTCCTTTCCCCTCAATATATTTGTTAGTTTTGTTATCATTGCTTTATTCCCCACTTGGCTGGCACCTTGCTTTAATTTTGTTTTCCAGTTTGTGCTTAAGTTAGTTTTGTTCTTAACTGGTAAATGTAATTTTTTATTTCTTTTGTTCACTGGGTCAATCTACTATACTTTATTTTTGTTAGACTGTTTTCACTTTGCTCGTGGGTATATATGTATATGTGTATATTCCATTATTTTAATTATTATTTTCCTGATTTTGTAATTTCCATTTGTCTGTGGTTCATCTTTGGTTTCTTGGTTTTTGATATTTGTTTTAATCTAACTTTATGCCATAACAAGCCACTTGTGGAATCTTTGTTCCTGACCAGAGATCAAGCCCTGAGCTTTTGGAATGGGAGCACTGACTCCAAGGCCTTAGACTACCAGAGAACTAATCCTAGGGAGTATCAAATAGTGAGAACTCACTCAAAGTAAACCACTTGAATACAAGAACCAGCATCACCCAATCACCAATAGAACCCTGTGAAAGATGCCTCATCTAAACAACAAACAAGACAAAAATACAAACCTAATCATCATCAGACAGGATTATCACCTCACTCAGCCTTGCCATTAGAGGGAAGACAAACAAACAAAAACTCAGCACAAATCTCACCCTATACGAAGCTCACACAAACCACTGGACCAATCTTAGGAGGGCAGAAACAAAAAGGAAAACAGAATTCAACCTTCTTCAAGGAAAGAATTCAACTTTCCTTGAGGCCTTGGAAAAGGATACCTCAAACACAATAACTTAAAAAAAATAATAATGAAAAGGAAGAGAAATACTGCACAAATGAAGGAACAAACTAGAAAAACAGAAGTCCAAATAAATGAAGAGGAAATGGGAAAAATACCTGAAAAATAATTCAGAATAATGATAGTAAAGATGATCAAATACCTTGAAAATAAAATGGAGAAAATGCAGGAATCAATTAACAAAGACCTAGAAGAATTAAGAATAAACATACAGAGACAAGCAACACAATTACTGAAGTCAAAAATACTCTAAAGCAATCAATAGCAGAATATGTGAAGCAAAAGAATGAATTAGTGAGCTGGAAGATAAAATAGTGGAAATAAGTTCTGAAGAGCAGAATAAAGTTAAAAGAATGAAAAGAGCTGAGAACAATCTCAGAGACCTCTAGGACCACATCAAATGCACCAGCATTCCAATTATAGGGGTCCTAGAAGAAGAGGAAAAGAAAGGATATGAGAAATTTTTTGAAGAGATTATAGTTGAAAATTCCCCAACATGGAAAAGGAAATAGTCAATCAAGTCCAAGAGGCACAAAGAGTCCCATACAGGATAAACCCAAGGAGAAACATGCCAAGACACATACTAATCAAGCTAACAAAGACTAAACACAAAGAATATTAAAAGAAGTAAGGGAGAAGCAACAAGTAACATACAAGGGAAACCCCATATGCTTAACAGTTGATCTTTCAGCAAAAACTCCACAGGCCAGAAGGGAAGAGCAGGATATATTTACAGTACTGAATGGGAAAAATCTACAGCCAGGATTACATACCCAGTAAGGATCTCATTCAAAATTGATGGAGAAATAAAAAGCTTTTCAGATAAGTAAAAGTTAAGAGAATTCAGTACCACCAAAGCAGCTTTACAACAAATGTTAAAGGGACTTATATAATCAGGCAATACAGGAGAAGAAAAAAGATCTACAAAATCAACCTCAGACAATTAAGAAAAGGGCAATCAGTTCACTTCCGTCCCTCAGTCGTGTCCGACATTTTGTGACCCCATGAATCGCAGCATGCCAGGCCTCCCTGTCCATCACCATCTCCCAGAATTAACTCAAACTCACGTCCATCGAGTCGGTGATGCCATCCAGCCCTCTCATCCTCTGTTATCCCCTTCTCCTCCTGCCCCCAATCTCTCCCAGCATCAGAGTCTTTTCCAATGAGTCAACTCTTCGAATCAGGTGGCCAAAGTACTGGAGTTTCAGCTTTAGCATCATTCCTTCCAAAGAAATCCCAGGGCTGATCTCCTTCAGAATGGACTGGTTGGATCTCCTTGAAGTCCAAGGGACTCTCAAGAGTCTTCTCCAACACCACAGTTCAAAAGCATCAATTCTTCGGCGCTCAGATTTCTTCACAGTCCAGTTCTCACATCCCTACATGACCACTGGAAAAACCATAGCCTTGACTAGATGGACCTTTGTTGGCAAAGTAATGTCTCTGCTTTTGAATATGCTATCCAGGTTGGTCATAACTTTCCTTCCAAGGAGTAAGCGTCTTTTAATTTCATGGCTGCAGTCACCATCTGCAGTGATTTGGGAGCCCAAAAAAATAAAGTCTAACACTATTTCCACTGTTCCCCCATCTATTTCCCATGAAGTGATGGGACCAGATGCCATGATCTTCATTTTCTGAAAGTTGAGTTTCAAGCCAACTTTTTCACTCTCCTCTTTCACTTTCATCAAGAGGCTTTTTAGTTCCTCTTCACTCTCTGCCATGAGGGTAGTGTCATCTGCATTTCTGAGGTTATTGATATTTCTCCTGGCAATCTTGATTCCAGCGTGTGCTTCTTCCAGCCCAGTGTTTCTCATGATGTACTCTGCATATAAATTAAATAAGCAGGGTGACAATATACAGCCTTGACATACTCCTTTTTCTATTTGGAACCAGTCTGTTGTTCCATGTCCAGTTCTAACTGTTGCTTCCCGACCTGCATATAGGTTTCTCAAGAGGCAGGTCAGGTGGCCTGGTATTCCCATCTCTTGAAGAATTTTCCAGTTTATTGTGATCCACACAGTCAAAGGCTTTGGCATAGTCAATAAAGCAGAAATAGATGTTTTTCTGGAACTCTCTTGCTTTTTCCATGATCCAGCAGATGTTGGCAATTTGATCTCTGGTTCCTCTGCCTTTTCTAAAACCAGCTTGAACATCTGTAAGTTCACGGTTCACGTATTGCTGAAGCCTGGCTTGGAGAATTTTGAGCATTACTTTACTACCATGTGAGATGAGTGCAATTGTGTGGTAGTTTGAGCATTCTTTGGCATTGCCTTTCTTTGGGATTGGAATGAAAACTGACCTTCTCCAGTCCTGTGGCCACTGTTGAGTTTTCCAAATTTGCTGCCATATTGAGTGCAGCACTTTCACAGTATCATCTTTCAGGATTTGAAATAGCTCAACTGGAATTCCATCACCTCCACTAGCTTTGTTCAAAAAGGCAATAGGAACATGTATATCAATAATTACTTTAAATGTAAATGGATTAAATGCTCCAACCAAAAAACAGACTGGCTGAATGGATACAAAACAAGACCCATATATATGCTGTCTACAAGAAACCCACTTCAGACCTCAAGACACATATAGACTGAAATTCAGAGGATGGAAAACATATTCCATGCAAATGGGAAGCGAAAGAAAGCTGGAGTAGCAATCCTCATATCAGACAAAATAGACCTTAAAATAAAGAGGCTTCCAAGAGATAAGGAAGGACACTTCATAATGATCAAGGGATCAATCCAAAAGGAAGAGATAACAATTGTACATATCTATGCACCCAACATAGGAGCACCTCAATACATAAGACAAACACTAACAGGCATAAAGGGAGAAATTGACAGTAACACAATAATGGTAGGAGACTTTAACACCCCACTCACATCAATGGACAGATCATCAAAACAGAAAATTAATAAGTAAACACAAATCTTAAACAATGCATTAGATGAGATGGATCTCATTGATATCTTCAGGACATTCCATCTGAATGCAGAAAAATACATCTTCTTCTCAAGTGCACATGGAACATTCTCCAGGATAGACAACATCTTGGGTCACAAATCAAATCTCAGTAAATTTAAGAAAATTGAAATCATATCAAGCGTCTTCTCCATTGACAACGCTATGAGACTAGATATCAATTACAAGAAAAAAAAAACAGTAAGAAACACAAAAACATGGAGATTAAACAACACGTTTCTAAATAACCAGCAGGTGACTGAAGAATCAAAAGGGAAATCAAAAAATTTCTGGAAACAAATGACAATGAAAACACGACAACTCAAAACCTATGGGATGCAGCAAAAGCACTTCTAAGAGAGAAATGTATAGCAGTACAATCTTACCTCAAAAAACAAGAAAAACATCGAATAGACAACCTAACTTTACACCTAAAACAACTGGGAAAAGAACAAAAAGCCCCAAAATTAGTAGAAGGAAAGAAATCATAAAGATATGAGCATAAATAAATGAAAAATAAATGATGGAAACAATAATAAAGAATTCTAAAACTAAAAGCTGGTTCTTTGAGAAGATAAACAAAATTGCAAGCCTTTAGCCAACTCATCAAGAAAAAAACAGAAGAATCAAATCAACAAAATTAGAAATGAAAAAGGAGAGGTTGCAACAGACAGTGCAGAAATACAAAGGATTATAAGAGACTATTATGAACAACTATATGGCAATAAAATGGATAACCTGGAAGAAATGGACAGATTCTTAGAAAAGTTCAATCTTCCAAGACTGAACCAGGAAGAAACAAATTATGAACAATTACAAGCACTGAAATTGAAGCTGTGATCAAAAATCTCCCAAAAAACAAAAGCCCAAGACCAGATGGTTTCACAGAAGAATTCTATCAAGCATTTAGAGAAGAGCTAATACCCATCCTTCTAAAACTCTTTCCAAAAACTGCATATGAAGGAACACTGTCAAAGTCATTCTACAAGCCCACCATCACCCTGATACCAAAACCAGACAAAGACAACACAAAAAAAGAAAACTACAGGCCAATATCACTGATGAACATAGATGCAAAAGTCCTCAACAAAATTTTAGCAAACAGAATTCAGCAACACATCAAAAAGCTCATACACCATGATCAAGTTGGGTATATTCCAGAAATGCAAGGATTCTTCAATATACACAAATCAATCAATGTGATACACCATATTAACAAACTGAAAGACAAAAGCCATACGACAATCTCAACAGATGCAGAAAAGGCCTTTGACAGAATTCAGCACCAATTTGTGATTAAAACTCTTCAAAAAGTGGGCATAGAAGAAAGCTACCTCAACATAGTAAAGGCCATAGATGATAAACCTACAGCAAACATTATTCTCAATGGTGAAAAACTGAAACCATTCCACCTAAGATCAGGAAAAAGAGAAGGGTGTCCACTTTTGCCACTGTTATTCAACATAGTTCTGGACCACCTACCTACAGCAATCAGAGAAGAAAAAGAAATAAAATGAATCCAGGTCAGAAAAGAAGTAAAGCTCTCACTGTACATAGAAAACCCTATGACATGATACTGTACATAGACAGATGGCATGATACTGTACATAGAAAACCCTAAAGATGGTATCAGAAAATTACTAGTTAATCAGTGAATTTAGCAAAGTTGCAGGATACAAAATCAATGCACAGAAATCACTTGCATTTCTATATACTAACAATGAAAAATCAGAAAGAGAAATTAAGGAATCCATTCCAGTCACCATTATAACAAAAAGAATTAAATATCTAAGAATAAACTTACCTAAGGAGACAAAAGAACTGCACACAGAAATTATAAGACACTAATGAAAGAATCAAAGATGACATAAACAGATGGAGAGATATTCCATGTTCTGGGTAGGAAGAATCAATATTGTGAAAATGACTTACTACCAAATGCAGTTTACAGATTCAATGCAATCCCTGTCAAATTACCAATGGCATTTTTCACAGAACCAGAACAAAAAATTTCACAATTCATATGGAAACATAAAGACCCTGAATAGCCAAAGCAGTCTTGAGAAAGAAGAATGAAGCGGGAGGAACCAATCTTCCTGACTTCAGATTATACTACAAAGCTACAGTCATCAAGACAGTATGGTACCGGCACAGAAACAGAAATATAGACCAATGGAACAGGACAGAAAGCCCAGAAATAAACCCATGCACCTTTGGGTAACTTATTTTTTAAAAAGAAGGCAAGAAGATAAAATGGGACAAAGACAGCCTCTTGAAAAATGGTGCTGGGAAAACTGAACAGCTACATGTAAAAGAATGAAATTATAACACTTCCTAACACCATACACAAAGATAAACGCAAAATGGATTAAAGACCTAAATGTAAGACCAGAAATTATAAAACTCATGGAGGAAAACATAGGCAGAACACTCGATGACATAAATCAAAACAAGATCCCCTATGAACCACCTCCTAGAGTAATGGAAATAAAAACAAACAACACATGTACCCCAATGTTCATCGCAGCACTGTTTGTAATAGCCAGGACATGGAAGCAACCTAGATGTCCATCAGCAGATGAATGGATAAGAAAGCTATGGTACATATACACAATGGAGTATTACTCAGCCATTAAAAAGAATACATTTGAATCAGTTCTAATGAGGTGGATGAAACTGGAGCCTATTATACAGAGTGAAGTAGGCCAGAAAGAAAAACACCAATACAGTGTACTAACACATATATATGGAATTTAGAAAGATGGTAACAATAACCCTGTGTACGAGACAGCAAAAGAGACACTGATGTATAGAACAGTCTTATGGACTCTGTGGGAGAGGGAGAGGGTGGGAAGATTTGGGAGAATGGCATTGAAACATGTAAAATATCATGTATGAAATGAGTTGCTAGTCCAGGTTCGATGCATGATACTGGATGCTTGGGGCTAGTGCACTGGGACGACCCAAGGGATGGTATGGGGAGGGAGGAGGGAGGAGGGTTCAGGATGGGGAACAGATGTATACCTGTGGTGGATTCATTTTGATATTTGGCAAAACTAATACAATTATGTAAAGTTTAAAAATAAAATAAAATTTAAAAATAAAAAACAAACAAAAGTAAACAAGTGGGACCTGATTAAACTTAAAAGCTTTTGCACAGCAAAGGAAACTATAAGCAAGGTGGAAAACAACCCTTAGAATGGGGGGAAATAATAGCAAATGAAATAAGTGGCAAAGGATTAATTTCCAAAATATAAAAGCAGGGAGCATGTATACCTGTGATGGATTCATTTTGATGTTTGGCAAAACTAATACAATTATGTAAAGTTTAAAAATAAAACTAAAAAAAATTAAAAAATAAAAACATTTTCCTCATAAAAAAAAAAAAAAAAGCAGCTCATACAACTCAATACAAGAAAAACAGACAACCCAATCAAAGAGTGGGAGAAAGACCTAAGCAGACATTTCTCCAAAGAACACATACAGATGGCAAACAAACACATGACAAGATGCTCAGCATCACTCATTATTAGAGAAATGTAAATCAAAACGACAATGAGATATCACCTCACACCAGTCAGAATGGCCAAAATCAAAAAGATTACAAGTAATAAATGCTGGAGATGGTGTGGAGAAAAGGAAATGCCCTTGCACTGTTGGTGGAAATGTAAATTGATACAGCCACTATGGAAGATGGTATGCTTCTGCTGCTGCTGCTGCTGCTGCTAAGTTGTTTCAGTCGTGTCCAACTCTGTGCAATCCCAGAGATGGCAGCCCACCAGGCTTCCCCATCCCTGGGATTCTCCAGGCAAGAACTGGAGTGGGTTGCCATTTCCTTCTCCAATGCATGAAAGTGAAAAGAGAAAGTGAAGTTGCTCAGTCGTGTCCGACTCTTAGCGACCCCATGGACTGCAGCCTACCAGGCACCTCCATCCATGGGATTTTCCGGGCAAGAGTACTGGAGTGGGTTGCCATTGCCTTCTCCAGGAAGATGGTATGGAGATCCCTTAAAAAACTAGGAATGAAACCACCATATGACCCAGAAATCCCACTCCTACACATATACCCTGAGGAAACCAAAATTGAAAGAGACACATGTATCCCATTGTTCACTGCAGCACTATTTACAGTACCTAGGTGAAATCCCTTATGATTATACAGTGAAAGTGAGAAATAGATTTAAGGGCCTAGATCTGATAGATAGAGTGCCTGATGAACTATGGAATGAAGTTCGTGACATTGTACAAGAGACAGGGATCAAGACCATCCCCATGGAAAAGAAATGCAAAAAGGCAAAATGGCTGTCTGGGGAGGCCTTACAAATAGCTGTGAAAAGAGAAGCAAAAAGCAAAGGAGAAAAGGAAAAATACAAGCATCTGAATGCAGAGTTCCAAAGAAGAGCAAAAAGAGATAAGAAAGCCTTCCTCAGTGATCAATGCAAAGAAATAGAGGAAAACAACAGAATGGGAAAGACTAGAGATATCTTCAAGAAAATCAGAGACACCAAGGGAACATTTCATGCAAAGATGGGCTTGATAAAGGACAGAAATGTATGGACCTAACAGAAGCAGAATATATTAAGAAGAGATGGCAAGAATACACAGAAGAACTGTACAAAAAAGATCTTCACAACCCAGATAATCACGATGGTGTGATTACTCATCCGGAGCCAGACATACTGGAATGTGAAGTCAAGTGGGCCTTAGAAAGCATCACTACGAACAAAGCTAGTGGAGGTGATGGAATTCCAGTTGAGCTATTTCAAATCCTGAAAGATGATGCTGTGAAAGTGCTGCACTCAATATGGCAGCAAATTTGGAAAACTCAGCAGTGGCCACAAGACTGGAAAATATCAGTTTTCATTCCAATCCCAAAGAAAGGCAATGCCAAAGAATGCTCAAACTACTGCACAATTGCACTCATCTCACATGCTAGTAAAGTAACCCTCAAAATTCTCCAAGCCAGGCTTCAGCAATATGTGAACCGTGAACTTCCAGATGTTCAAGCTGGTTTTAGAAAAGGCAGAGGAACCAGAGATCAAATTGCCAACATCCGCTGGATCATGGAAAAAGCAAGAGAGTTCCAGAAAAACATCTATTTCTGCTTTATTGACTATGCCAAAGCCTTTGACTGTGTGGATCACAATAAACTGTGGAAAATTCTGAAAGAGATGGGAATACCAAACCACCTGACCTGCCTCTTGAGAAACCTATATGCAGGTCAGGAGGCAACAGTTAGAACTGGATATGGAACAACAGACTGGTTCCAAATAGGAAAAGGAGTACATCGAGGCTGTATATTGTCACCCTGCTTATTTAACTTATATGCAGAGTACATCATGAGAAACACTGGACTGGAAGAAACACAAGCTGGAATCAAGATTGCCAGGAGAAATATCAATAACCTCAGATATGCAGATGACACCACCCTTATGGCAGAAAGTGAAGAGGACCTAAAAAGCCTGTTGATGAAAGTGAAAGAGGAGAGTGAAAAAGTTGGCTTAAAACTCGACATTCAGAAAACGAAGATCATGGCATCTGGTCCCATCACTTCATGGGAAATAGATGGGGAAACAGTGGAAATCGTGTCAGACTTCATTTTGGGGGGCTCCAAAAGCACTGCAGATGGTGATTGCAGCCATGAAATTAAAAGACGCTTACTCCTTGAAAGGAAAGTTATGACCAACCTCGATAATATATTCAAAAGCAGAGACATTACTTTGTCAGCAAAGGTCCATCTAGTCAAGGCTATGGTTTTTCCAGTGGTCATGTATGGATGTGAGAGTTGGACTGTGAAGAAGGCTGAGCACCAAGAATTGATGTTTTTGAACTGTGATGTTGGAGAAGACTCTTGAGAGTCCCTTGGACTTCAAGGAGATCCAACCAGTCCATTCTGAAGGAGATCAGCCCTGGGATTTCTTTGGAAGGAATGTTGCTAAAGCTGAAACTCCAGTACTTTGGCCACCTCATGGGAAGAGTTGACTCATTGGAAAAGACTCTGATGCTGGGAGGCATTGGGAGCAGGAGGAGAAGGGGATGACAGAGGATGAGATGGCTGGATGGCAAAACTGACTCGATGGACATGAGTCTGAGTGAACTCCAGGAGTTGGTGATGGACAGGGAGGCCTGGCATGCTGCGATTCATGGGGTCACAAAGAGTCAGACACAACTGAGTGACTGAACTGAACTGAACTGAACTGAACTGAAGGGCTTCCCTGGTGGCTCAGACGGTAAAGCATCTGCCTGCAATGTGGGAGACCCGGGTTCGATTTTAGGGTCGGGAAGATCCCCTGGAGAAGGAAATGGCAATCCACTCCAGCACTCTTGCCTGGAAAATCCCATGGACAGAGGAATCTGATAGGCTGTAGTCCATGGGGCTGCAAAGAATTGCACACGACTGAGTGACTTCACTTTCACTTTCAGAACATGGAAGCAACCTAGACGTCCATCAACAGATGAATGGATAAAAAAGTTGTGGTACATATACACAATAGAATATTACTCAGCCATAAAAGGGAACCCAACTGAGTCAGTTCTAATGAGGCGGATGAACCTAGAACCTATTATACAGAATGAAGTGAGTCAGAAAGAGAAAGATAAATAAATACCATATTCTAACTCATATATACGAATCTATAAAAATGGTACTGAAGAGTTTATTTACAGGACAACAATGGAGAAACAGACATAGAGAATAGACTTATGGCCATAGGGAGAAGGGAGGAGAGGGTAAAATGTATGGAAAGAATAACTTGGAAACTTACGTTCAGTTCAGTTCAGTTCAGTTCAGTTTAGTCGCTTAGTCGTGTCATGAATTACAGAACGCCAGGCCTCCCGGTCGATCGCCAACTCTCAGAGTTCCTTCAACCTCATGTCCATCGAGTCGGTGATGACATCCAGCCATCTCATCCTCTGTCGTCCCCTTCTCCTCCTGCCCCCAATCCCTCCCAGCATCAGAGTCTTTTCCAATGAGTCAACTCTTCGAATCAGGTGGCCAAAGTACTGGACTTTCACCTTCAGCATCAGTCCTTCCAATGAACACCCAGGACTGATCTCCTTTAGAATGGACTGGTTGGATCTCCTTGCAGTCCAAGGGACTCTCAAGAGTCTTCTCCAACATCACAGTTGAAAAGTATCAATTCTTCGGTGCTCAGCTTTCTTCACAGTCCAACTCTCACATCCATACATGACCACTGGAAAAACCATAGCCTTGACTAGATGGACCTTTGTTGGCAAAGTAATATCTCTGCTTTTGAATATGCTATCTAGGTTGGTCATAACTTTCCTTCCAAGGAGTAAGCGTCTTTTAATTTCATGGCTGCAATCACCATCTGCAGTGATTTGGGAGCCCAAAAAAATAAAGTCATCCACTGTTTCCACTGTTTCCCCATCTATTTTCCATGAAGTGATGGGATAAGATGCCATGATCTTAGGTTTCTGAATGTTGAGCCTTAAGCCAACTTTTTCACTCTCCTCTTTCACTTTCATCAACAGGCTTTTTAGTTCCTCTTCACTTTCTGCCATAAGGGTGGTGTCATCTGCATATCTGAGGTTATTGATATTTCTCCTGGCAATCTTGATTCCAGCTTGTGTTTCTTCCAGTCCAGCATTTCTCATGATGCACTCTACATATAAGTTAAATAAGCAGGGTGACAATATACAGCCTTGATGTACTCCTTTTCCTATTTGAAACCAGTCTGTTGTTCCATGTCCAGTTCTAACTGTTGCTTCCTGACCTGCATATAGGTTTCTCAAGAGGCAGGTCAGGTGGTCTGGTATTCCCATCTCTTTCAGAATTTTCCACAGTTTACTGTGATCCACACAGTCAAAGGCTTTGGCATAGTCAATAAAGCAGAAATAGATGTTTTTCTGGAACTCTCTTGCTTTTTCCATGATCCAGCGGATGTTGACAATTTGATCCCTGGTTCCTCTGCCTTTTCTAAAGCCAGCTTGAACATCTGTAAGTTCACGGTTCATGTATTGCTGAAGCCTGGCTTGGAGAATTTTGAGCATTATTTTACTAGCATGTGAGATGCGTGCAATTGTGCAGTAGTTGAGCGTTCTTTGGCATTGCCTTTCTTTGGGATTGGAATGAAAACTGACCTTCTCCAGTCCTGTGGCCTCTGCTGAGTTTTCCAAATTTGCTGCCATATTGAGTGCAGCACTTTCACAGCATCATCTTTCAGGATTTGGAATAGCTCAACTGGAATTCCATCACCTCCACTAGCTTTGTCCGTAGTGATGCTTTCTAAGGCCCACTTGACTTCACATTCCAGGATGTCTGGCTCTAGGTGAGTGATCACACCATCATGATTATCTTGATCATGATGCTCTTTTTTGCACAGTTCTTCTGTGTATTCTTGCCACCTCTTCTTAATATCTTCTTACATTACCAAATGAAAAATAGATAGCCAGCAGGAATTTGCTGTATGACTCAGGAAATTCAAATAGGGGCTCTGTATCAGCCTAGAGGGGTGGGATGGGGAGGGAGATGGGAAGGAGTTTCAAAGGGAAGGGTATATATGTATACCTATGGCTGATTCATGTTGAGGTTTGACAGAAAACAGCAAAATTCTATAAAGCAATTATCCTCCAATAAAAGATAATAATTTTTTAAGTGGGCAGAAGACCTAAACAGATATTTTCCAAAGACATAGAGATGGCTAATACATGAAAAGATACTCCACATTGCTCATTATTAGAGAAATGCAAATCAAAATCCCAACAAGGTATTCTCTTACCAGTCAGAATATGAAAGTGAAAGGCATTCAGTTGTGTCTGACCCTTTGCAACCCCATAGACTAAACAGTCCATGGAAATCTCTAGGCCAGAATACTGGAGTGGGTAGCCTTTCCCTTCTCCAGGGGATCTTCCCAATCCAGTCAGAATAGCCATCATCAAAAAGTCTGCAAACAATAAATGCTGGCCAGGGTGTGAAGAAAAGGGAACCCTCTTATATTGTTGGTGGGAATGCAAACTGATACAACCACTATGGAAAACATTAAAAAAAAAAAAAAACTAAGAATAAAACTACCATAAGACTCAGCAATCCCACTGCTTGTCATATACTCTGAGGAAACCAGAATTGAAAAAGGCACTTTATTTTTCAATATTAAGTGTAGTGACAAAACAAACTAGAAGTGAATTTTAGTATCACAAAGCTTTAAATTGTGTGAAGGTGTACAGTTAGAAAAGACATAATATGTGAAAACTACCCTTGGTAGAATATTCTTGCCTTACTTGCAAATTGGAAATACGTGTATCAATTTTTTAATTTCCATATCCTGGCTACTTGTCAAAAAATGAAATCAGAGTGCATTTCACCCTAAATGTAAAATCCAGGCATCATAAATTTTTTAAAAATGTATTTAGTGTGTCCAAAATCACTGCAGACAGTGACTGCAGCCATGAAATTAAAAGACACTTGCTCCTTGGAAGGAAAGCTATGACAAATCATGACAACATGTTAAAGAGCAGATCCATCACTTGCCGACAAAGGTCTATATAGTCAAAGCTATGATTTTTTCAGTAGTCATGTATGGATGTGGGCATTGGATCATCAAGTAGTCCATGCCCAAGAATTGATGCTTTCAAATTTTGGTGCTAAATAGGACTCTGGAGAGTTCTTTGGACTGCAAGGAAATCAAACCAGTCAATCCTAATGGAAATCAACCCTGAATACTCATTGGAAGGACTGATGCTGAACCTGAAGCTCCAGTACTTTGGCCACCAGAGGGAAGATCTGATTCATTAGGAAAGACCTTGATGCTGGGAAAGATTGAACTCAAAAGCAGAAGGCAGTGGCAGAGGATGAAATAGTTAGATAGCATCACTGACTCAATGGACAAGAATTTGAGCAAACTCCCAGAGATAGTGTAAGACAGAGGATCCTGGTGTTCTGCAGTCCATGGGATCACAAAGAGTCACACTTGACTTAGCAACTGAACAACAAAACAAAAGACAGAAACATTGATATATGCAGTGCTAAGTGAATATGAAGATTGGCCCTGACATAACCTACAGGATTTAGCTGAGGATCTGAAAAAGTCATGCCTAATCCTAAAGAAAGGCAATACCAAAGAATGCTCAAACTACTGCACAATTAAACTCATCTCACACGCTAGTAAAGTAATGCTCAAAATTCTCCAAGCCAGGCTTCAGCAATACGTGAACCGTGAACTTCCAGATGTTTAAGCTGGTTTTAGAAAAGGCAGAGGAACCAGAGATCAAATTGGCAACATCCGCTAGATCATGGAAAAAGCAAGAGAGTTCCAGAAAAACATCTATTTCTGTTTTACTGACTATGCCAAAGCCTTTGTCTATCTGGATCACAATAAACTGTGGAAAATTCTGAAAGAGATGGGAATACCAGACCACCTGACATAGTTAGAACTGGACATGGAACAACAGACTGGTTCCAAATAGGAAAAGGAGTACATCAGGGCTGTATATTATCACCCTGCTTTTTTAACTTATATGCAGAGTACATCATGAGAAATGCTGGACTAGAAGAAGCACAAGCTGGAATCAAGATTGCTGGGAGAAATATCAATAACCTCAGATAGCAGATGACACCACCCTTATGGCAGAAAGTGAAGAGGAACTAAAAAGCCTGTTGATGAAAGTGAAAGAGGAGAGTGAAAAAGTTGGCTTAAGGCTCAACATTCAGAAAACAAAGATAATGGCATCTGGTCCCACCACTTCATGGGAAATAGATGAGGAAACAGTGGAAACAGTTTCAGACTTTATTTTTGGGGGCTCCCAAATCACTGCAGATGGTGACTGCAGCCATGAAATTAAAAGACGCTTACTCCTTGAAAGAAAAGTTATGACCAACCTAGATAGCCTATTCAAAAGCAGAGACATTACTTTGCCACCAAAGGTCCGTCTAGTCAAGGCAATGGTTTTTCCAGTGGTCATGTATGGATGTGAGAGTTGGACTGTGAAGAAAGCTGAGCACCGAAGAATTGATGCTTTTGAACTGTGGTGTTGGAGAAGACTCTTGAGAGTCCCTTGGACTTCAAGGAGATCCAACCAGTCCATTCTAAAGGAGATCAGTCCTGGGTGTTCATTGGAAGGACTGATGCTAAAGCTGAAACTCCAATTCTTTGGCCACCTCATGGGAAGAGTTGACTCATTGGAAAAGACTCTGATGCTGGGAGGGATTGGGGGCAGGAGGAGAAGGGGATGACAGAGGATGAGACAACTGGATGGCATCACTAACTCGATGGACATGAGTTTGGGTGAACTCCAGGAGTTGGTGATGGACAGGGAGGCCTGGCGTGCTGCAATTCATGGGGTCGCAAAGAGTCAGACATGACTGATCGACTGAAATGAACTGAACTGAAACTGTGACTAGAATGACATGGAGAAGTAAAGGTTGTAAAGGAAACCAGAGAGTAGTTCATTAAAGGACTACTAGATTGAGCAAATATGTAAGGATGTAACATACTGTGAAGCTCCTCTGTGCTGATTTCTTTCTCTTCCAGTGGGACCTCGTATGTGATCAACAGTCCCAGAAACCACTGATTCAATCCCTAGTCATGGCTGGAACACTGGTGGGGGGCCTCATCTATGGCCATCTCTCAGACAGGCGAGTATCTCCACATCACTGCTGCCCCTCCTCTGTAGTGTGTTCACAGTTTATTATTACTTGTTTCATAAGGAAATGTTTCTTTAGTTCAAGGATACAATTTATGCTGCTGTGGGTTGCCTTGGTTTCCAGGGAGCTATAGATGGAAATTCAGAATTAGACTCATTGTGATGAATGCGATTTGTTGCCACGGGTCTCTCTGTTTTAACACAGAAATAACCTTTCCATAAGATTAAGGGCAGGGGGCATTTCAGAACAATTTTTAGAGGCAAGTTACCATAAAATTAGAGAGACCTCATAAAGATGAGAAGGAGTTACCAATGAGAAAAGAGAAGGTGTTTTCAAGATAGGTGGGTCAGCCTGTTTGAAGAAACAGAGTTGTAGCCCTTTGCCATGAAGTCTGTGTGTCCCTCACAGATCAGTGAGCTAAATGCTTGTAGGTTCCTACCTTGGTCCTCATGTCATGGTCTTGGGGGGGGGGGGGGCGGGGGGAGGGAGTGGGGAGGGGGGGTGTTCAGTCACTCAGGGTGTCCGACTTTTTACAGCCCTATGGACTGCATCCCTCCAGGCTCCTCTATCCACAGGATTTTCCAGGCAAGAATACTGGACTTGGTTGCCATTTGCTCCTCCAGGAGATCTTCCCGACCCAGGGATCAACCATGTCTCCTGCATTCCTGCATTGGCAGGCAGATTCTTTACCATGGAGCCACCTAGGAAGCCCATATCATGGTTACCCTACAGTAATTAGTGCTCTATGAAACTTCTGTGTTTCTGGGATGGTACTGAAGTTGGAGTAGAAATTATTGTGTCTATAATCTGGTTGTGTGATTATGTTAAAAAAAAAAGAAAGAAAGAAAAAGCCTACTTACAGGTAATATTTGCCACCATATAAGCAATTAACTAATCCATAGACCTCATGTGTCACAATATGTGGTGTGAGAAGTTTGGGTTATCCTGTACCTGACAGTGGTCATTCTTAAAGTACATTCTTAAAGCAATAGGACAAACATGACAGCTACACATTTAAGTGTCCTAAAGGGGAAATGGGAGGCTTAGAGTAAGTATCCCTTGTCATTTGTAAACCTAATATTATTTAATCTTATAGCTGAAAATTGCGGACTCTGACTGTATCACCTCAGTGTAATTAGTCAAAGATTTCTGGATCAGAGTGCTCATTTGGACCAGCCTACTGACTGAGCCTTTTATGACTATTCATAATAAAATGCTGATTGAGAGTTTAGATGGACATAGAGTCATAGGTGTCTAGGTTTGTGTGTCTGTGTGAGTTATGATAGGAGTTGAGAGTGGAAAATTAGGTGAAGAGATAACATTGTAGCTAAGCTAAGGATTTTAAACTGACATAGGTAAAAAGTTTATGAGCACTGGCATCAAAAGCACAAATAGGAAAGGGAGACTATGTCAAAACAAGTCTGCTGCATAGCAAAATAAATGATTGACAAAATAAAAAGGAAATATGTAGAATGAGAGAAAAATATTTGAAAGCCATGTATCAGATAAAGAGTTATATCCAAAATGTACAGGGAATTACTACAACCATTTGAAAAAAACATAAATAACCTGTTGCTAAAATTGGGCAAAGGAGCTCAGTAGATAGTTCTTCAAAAAAAAGACAAAGAAATAGTCAACAGGTATATGAAGAGATACTTAGTATCACTGATCATCAGTTCAGTTCAGTCACTCAGTTGTGTCCAACTTTTTGTGACCCGGTGGACTGCAGCACACCAGGCTTCCCTGTCCATCACCAACTCCCGAAGCTTGCTCAAACTGATGTCCATCGAGTCAGTGATGTCATCCAACCATCTCATCCTCTGTCGTCCCCTTCTCCTGCCTTCAATCTTTCCCAGCATCAGTCTTTTACAATGAGTCAGTTCTTCACAGCAGGTGGCCTTCCAATGAATATTCAAGACTGATTGCCTTTAGGATCGACTGGTTTGATCTCCTTGCAGTCCAAGGGACTCTCAAGAGTCTCCTCCAACAGCACAGTTTAAAAGCATCAATTCTTCAGCACTCAGCTTTCTTTATAGTCCAACTCTCACGTCCATACACGACTACTGGAAGAACCATAGCTTTCACTAGATGGGCCTTTGTCGGCAAAGTAATGTCTCTGCTTTTTAATATGCTGTCTAGGTTGGTCATAGCTTTTCTTCCAAGGGGCAAGCGTCTTTTAATTTCATGGCTACAGTCACCATCTGCAGTGATTTTGGAGCCCCCAAAAATAAAGTCTGTCACTGTTTTTATTTTTTACCCATCTACTTGCCATGAAGTGATGGGACTGGATGCCATGGCTTTAGTTTTTTAAATGTTGAGTTTTAAGCCAGCTTTTTCACTCTCCACTTTCACTTTAATCAAGAAGCTCTTTAGTTCATCTTTGTTTTCTACCATAAGGGTGGTGTCACCTGCGTATCTGAGGTTATTGATATTTCTCCTGGCAATCTTGATTCCAGCTGGTGCTTCTTCCAGCCTGGCATTTCGCATGATGTACTCTGCATACAAGTTAAATAAGCAGGGTGACAATATACAGCCTTGATGTACTCTTTTCCCAATTTGGCATCAGTCGGTTGTTCCATGTTTGGTTCTAACTGTTGCTTCTTGACCTGCATACAGATTTCTCAAGAGGCAGTTAAGGTGGTCTGGTATTCCCATCTCTTTAAGAATTTTCCACAGTTTCTAGTGATCCACACATGTCAAAGGGTTTGACATAATCAATAAAGCAGAAATAAATGTTTTTCTGGAACTCTCTTGCTTTTTCTATGATCCAATGGATGTTGGCAATTTGATCTCTGTTCTTCTTCCTCTGCTAAATCCAGCTTGAACATCTGGAAGTTCACGGTTCATGTACTGTTGAAACCTAGCTTGGAGAATTTTGAGCATTACTTTGCTAGAAAAATCAAAACAACAATGAGATAGAGCCTCACACCATTTGGATGGACATTGTATCCAAAACACTGCTGTCAATCCCGGAGTCAAAGAGCTTTTTCCTCATGCTTTCTCCCAGGAGTTTACTGTTTCCGGGCAATGTTTAAGTCATTCAGTTCAGTTCAGTTCAGTTCAGTTCAGTCGCTCAGTTGTGTCCGACTCTTTGTGACCCCATGAATTGCAGCACTCCAGGCCTCCCTGTCCATCACCAACTCCCAGAGTTCACTCAGACTCACGTCCATCGAGTCAGTGATGCCATCCAGCCATCTCATCCTCTGTCATCCCCTTCTCCTCCTGCCCCCAATCCCTCCCAGCATCAGAATCTTTTCCAATGAGTCAACTCTTCGCATGAGGTGGCCAAAGTACTGGAGTTTAAGTCATTAATCCATCTTAAATGAATTTTTGAATGATATGAATAGGGATCAAAGTTCATCCTTCTGCATGTGATTACCCAGTTTCTCAACATCATTATTGAAAAGAATATTACTGGCTCCTTTATCAAATGTGATATCTGAATAATTAATTTCTGGAATCATGATAAGAGCATTATTATATGTGTCCATCTTTATGGCAGTACCATAATCTTTTTATTACTGTAGCTTTATGGTATACTTTGAAATCAAAAGTGTGATGCTTCTAAGCTTGTATCTTCTTTGTCATAATTGCTTTGGCTATTTGGGAACATGTATGATTTCACATAAATTTTAGAATAGCTTTTGCTATTTCTGTGAAAAATGCCATTGGAATTTTTTTCATTGCAATCTTTTGGCAAGCATGGGAAGTAAATACCACTTGTATCAGCAGTTTACAATGTATAATAAGTTAATTAGCCTGGGGCATTTAAATTAGTAAGCTGCAGAGTCCGAACTCAAACCCCAAGACTTTTTATTTAGTAAACTTTATTTCTTAGAGTAGTTTTATGTTCATAGCAAAATTGAACAGAAAGTACAGAGATTTCTCATATACCCTTGATGCTGATAGTGGGGAAGATTACCATTGGAATTTTGATAGAGATCACATTGAATCTATAGATGGCTTTGGATAATATAGACATTTAAACAATACTAATTCTTCCAATCCATGTACATTGGTTATCTTTCCATTTGTTTGTGTCTTCTCCAAGTTCTTTCATCAAAGTCTTGCTGTAGTGTCTATGTATTTCATCTCCTTCATGAAACTGATACTTACTTTATAATTTTGATGCTATAGTAAATGGAATTGCTACCTTTTAAATTTCTCAGACATTGCATTCTTGGTGTATATAAATGCATTTAACTTCATATGTTGATTTTTGTATCTTGCAGTTTACTGAATTTGTAGATTGGTTCTAGCAAGTTGTTTGGTTGAATCTTTAGGATTTTCTATTAATATATATAAGTTCATATTATCTGTATCAAGGAAAATAAAATTCTTCCTTTCCAGTATGGTTACATTTTTCTTCTTTATCTTGCCTGATATCCCTAACAAGTACTTCCAGAATTGTATTGATAGAACTGGTGTGAGTGGGCACTTTTTATTCCCTGAACTTAAAGGAAAATCTTTCAAACTGTCTCTGCTGAGTATGATGTTCTCTGAAGGATTGTCTATATCACATTTATTGTGTTGAGTTATATTCCTTCTATACCACCGAATTGAGTATTTTTTATCATGAAAGGGTATTGTATCATGTCAAAAGGCTTTTTCATGTTTTGAGATCCTCTTTGGTATGCCCAAACTATCCCTTCCTTCCTGACAACTATAAGTTTGTTCTTTAAGTCTATGAGTCTGTTTCTGATTTGTAAATAAGTTCATTTCTATCATTTCTTTTTAGATTCTGCATATAAGGAATGCCATATGACATCTTTCCTCCTCTGTCTGACATTTTATTCAGTATTTCAATCTGTAGATCCATCCATGTTGCTGCAAATGCCATCATTTCATTCTGTTTTATGGCTGAATTATATTCCATTGTAGATATGTACCCCATCTTCTTTATCCATTCATTTATCAACAAACAATTCGATTGCTTTCATGCTTTGGCTATTGTAAATAGAGTTGCAATGAACATTGGGATGCATGTATTTTAAGGCCCTCTTTTCTTGATACCCAATGAAACAGAGAATTCACTTTTCCTTATTTGTTTTTCACCTTCTTTTTCCTTCATTCTCCATCTTAGGTAATTCTTTCATCTGAGATATTTATATAACAGCCTCTGGCTGAATTATGGTGCTCTTATATTCTGTTCTAGAAAAGTATATTGCTTTAGGCCAATAAAATCAGATTCAACAAAGAGTGACTGTTACCTAACCCTTCAACAACTTTCATGCATTATTCCACTGATCTTTTGCATCCGTTTAGCCTTGCCTGTGTGGTCCTTGAGACCCAAGTACACTTTTAGCTCTCTTATGTTTCAGACACTTAAGAGACTATACACCAGGTTAAACACAGGCTAATACATGACTGCTTACAAAGGGTTACAATTTCCAACACCATGGTTTCTTCTGTGAGGTTATTTTTATTTTTGGCCATGCCACATGGCTTGCAGGATTTTAGCTCCTGGATCAGGAACAGAACTCATGCCTTCAGCAGTGAAAGCATGGAGTCCTAACCACTGGAACACCAGGGAAGAAAGTCAAAAAGAGAAAAACAAATATCATAAATTAACACATATATGGAATCTAGAAAAATGGTAGAGATGAACCTATTTGCAAAGAAGAAATAAAGACACAGATGCACAGTATCTTTTATATGGTGTCAGAGGCATCTGGTGGTTATATGATGAAGTTTTTGTATTATTAGCATATAGTCAAAGATTGTTGCTTTATGGAGATTTGCATTGTTGATTTAGCTCTTGTTTACTCAAGCTTTCAGGTACATGATTCTCTTGTTAAAGTTATAGAGTATGTTTTTGCTTTCTTAATTTGTTACCATAAATTATCATTACTCACATCACCTAAGCTGACTGTTTTGTAGGTTTGGGCGAAAGCTGATTCTCAAGTGGTGTTTACTCCAACTTGCCATCTCTGGGACCTGTACATCCTTCGCTCCCAACATCTTCATTTACTGCTTACTACGCTTCTTGTCGGGCTGTTCCATTGCAGTCATAATAACAAACAACTGTTTTCTAAGTAAGTCAACAATTCTGATCTAATCCATCTTCTTAGCCTTGAATTTGAGCTTGAAATTTCACACTTATTTGACATGATAACACTGTTTTAATATCTTTCAGTTATAGAGTGGACAAGATCCCAGTCGAAAGGCATGGTATTAACATTGATATACTGTGCCCTTAGTATTGGACAGATGATGCTGGGAGGACTGGCTTTTGTCTTTCGAGAATGGCGCACCCTGCAGCTGGTGTTGTCTGTACCTTTCTTTGTCTTCTTTCTCTCCTCAAGGTATGAAGTGTTCTCTCTCTCTCTTAAGGAAATCTGGGATAAAATGCACATTGAATTTGGATATATTGATTTTCTTATTCCCCGGCACATTCTTATTGTTTGGACCTGAAATCCATGTCTCTCACCTGTTCATTCTGGGCAATTTGAGTTTTGAGAAACATAACATGGAGTAACAATAATCTTTCTGCCTGTGAGTTCTGGGTATTTTCTGCCATCTGGTTCCTAAGTCTTTCCCAATATAAAGGTCATAGAGCTATTCCAATATTATTTTCCTTAATATAAAATACAGACTCAATTTTTTATATAAAAAAAGATATACTTTTAATTCTATTTGGCTTTGGAATGAATCAGGTCACAGAAAAGCTTTCAGTGATTTGCTCTGTTGCAGATGGAATTGGATGAAAAAGATGCAGAAAATTTATTCAAAGAGCTGTTTCACAAACTAGCAACAAGATTTTCCACTAGTTAAATTTGCATGCAAATTAGATGATTTACATTATGAATTCAGCACTCCTTCTTCCCTTAAATAACTTTAATAAATAATTATTAATGGATAACTTCATTCCCACACTAAATCCAATCTAGGAAAAATCAGATTTAGGAGAAGACAAGGAGATGACTGCAGGTTTTATAGAACAAGATGAGTTCAGAGAGAGAGGACAGTATAATCCATGTCAGACTCATCTGTTAAGTCATTCTATATTTGTAACAACACTACAAGGAAGCTAGCACTACTGTATCCATGTTATTAATGAGAAAACTGAGGCAGATGTAAAGAAGCAATTTGTTATTAATTGGTATTAGTAACTGGATAATTAGTTATCAACATAACTAGTAGTAGCAGGAGCAATTGTAGTCATTGTTAGGCTTTAAGCTGACATTATGGGGGCTTCTTTTTTAAAGAAATAGATACTATAAATATATATCATGTGCAAAAAGTTGTTTGTCCCATGCCACAGTGGAAGGAAATTATCATGTGAGGGACTCTCAAGATTAAGCTTGTCAAGCTTCTTGTAAATTCTCCTAGTGAGTAAGCAGAGAGGCAATTTGACTCCAAAGTCTGTGTTCCTTACTAGTAGTACAACTTTCAAGTGCACTGTCATGGAGTGGTTAGTCTCATATTCTCCTAGTATTTGTATAATAGATCTGGATTTTCTCACATTCCCTGGTGACTCAGACAGTAAAGAATCTGCCTACAATGCAGATTGGGTTCAGTCCCTGGATCAGGAAGATCACCTGGAGAAGGGAATAGCAACCCACTCCAGTATTCTTGCCTGGAGAATTCCATGGATCCTGGCGAGCTACAGTCAGTGGGGTCACAAAGAGTGGTACACGACGGAGCAGCTAACACTAACTAACTCATCCAACAAGTGAAGTGTTATATTTTAGATGGATAGCAAAATGCAGCTCTTATCAATTGACACGTGACAAATAATCAATGGCCTCTCAGGTGGTGCTAGTGGTAAAGATTCTGCCTGCCAATGCAGAAGACAACGCAAGAGATGTGGGTTCGATCCCTGGGATAGGAAGATCCCCTACAGAAGGAAATGGCAATCCACTCCAGTTTTCTTTTCAGGAAAATCCCATAAACAGAGGAGCCTGGCAGGCTACAGTCTTTGGGGTCTCAAGGAGTCAGACAGGACTGAGCGGCTGAGCACAACTGACTGCACTTGCGTGCTCATTTTTCATCAGGTGGCTGGTGGAATCTTCTCGATGGCTGATTATCACCAATAAACCAGATAAGGGCTTAAAGGAACTTAAAATAGTTGCACACAGAAATGGAATGAAGAATGCTGAAGAAATCCTGAACTTGGAGGTGAGTGGGAAAGGGAAGGGAATATGGTTACTTGGTTGAAGGGAAATCATAAACTGACCTGCCTTCTCCTTCTTGAGATAGACAAGCTGCTTTTCTAACAAGGACAGCTAGTTGAGAATGAAAATTCCCTAATCTTTCATGGGCATCTAATATAAAAGAAGCTTTGAGCACTGTGCAGCTACTTCTTTCTTTTTTAAACTTTATTTTGTGTTGGACTATTGCTGATTAACAATGTTGTGACAGATTAGGTGAACACTGATGGGGATTCAGGGATACATATAGGAGTATCCTTTAGCTCACTTCCTCTGAATCTAAAACTTTTCTACTCTTGAGTCACCCTACCTCCATCTATGGCCTCTTCTTCAAAATAGCACTTTAGCATTTAATTTCCTGAAGTCTCCCTTAACTCCCTACAACTTCCTTCATTTCATGTTCACATGTGATTGTGTATACAATACGATATACTAGAAAGAAAGAGAACACATATCTCTTGTCCTCTTGTGTGCCAGCGCACATCACAATTCCTGGCACTATGTTAGCAAATGCTACATGTTTGTTGTTGTTGAAGGGTTTGAGAGCGACCATGCAGGAGGAGCTGGAGACAGCACAGACTAAAACAACTATGTTTGACTTGTTCCGCACACCCAACCTGCGAAAAAGGATCTATCTCCTGTCCTTTGTGAGGTAGGCTACACATAGTGCATGTGAGAAGAAACATGAATCTGTTTATTTCAAATGTTATAACAGTATCGTGAGAGAAAGGGCATACTTGCATTTTTTAAATTAATTTATTTATTTTAATTGGAGGCTAATTACTTTACAATATTGTAGTGGTTTTTGCCATACATTGACATGAATCAGCCATGGGTGTACATGTGTCCCCCATCCTGAACCCCCCTCCCACATCCCTCCCCAACCCATCCCTCAGGGTCACGCAGTGCACCGGCCCTGAGCGCACTGTCTCATGCATTGAACCTGGACTGGTGACCTATTTCACATATGGCAATATACATATTTGCATTTAAAAGATGAAGGAAATAGGCCAAGTAAGACTCATGTGGAACTGATTTTACAATGACAGTTCAGTCATCTCACACTGTCAGTCTCTTCATTGGAGATTGAGGTTGAGAACTTCCCTCACAGTACAGATTTTGGCACTTAATTTTCTTCATTTATTCTTTGAATTTTAATTGAAGCAAATCTGGCACACTGTAATGTGAAAAGATCACAAATAAATACAGATCAATGAATATTTCAATGTCTAATAATGCACCCAACATACAAATCAAGATAGAACAGTCCTAATTTCCCAGGAGTTCTGCTCATGTAACCCATATAACCACCACCACCTCCACCACGACCCCACTCTCATCTCCTCCTCACTGCCCTGAACTGTGCACTGTTCCGATCTCCATCACTACAGATGAGTGGTGCCTGATCTTAACCTTCACATAATAAATGACAGAAGCATTCTGTGACAGGTCTCCTTTCTTCAGGCTCATTCATGAAGATTCACCCACTCTGTTGCTTGTACCTGTAAACCTGGTAAACTGTTCTCCCCAGTGTTCTAGTTTCTATTACATGAATACACTGCAATGTCTGTATGTACTTCAAACTTGGTGGACTTTATTTGTTTCCTTTTTGGATACAGTTTGTGTGCTAGAACAAGATTTGCTTCTGTAGCAAATCTTGTTCATTATTTCTTGACGAGATGTAACTACTAACTTTGATAGAGTCAGGAGGAGAAACTTTAATTTTTGAAGACTTACACATACATCAGCCACTGGAAAATACATACCCACTGCCAATCTTAAGAAGTAACTACTAAGCTGAACAATTTACTTCTTTCCAGACATATCTTAGTAGATGTCTGCATTTAAATGCATTGTGCTGTTTCAACATTTCTTTACTCACTAGGAAACACAGATTTATGTTCTGGAATCCTACACAATCAGAATGGAAGAAAAAAGTATAGATAATGATCAAGAAAGACCTTGCTTAAAATTGCTGTGATCTGTGGTATTTCTTGTTGTAAGTTCTAAGTGTAGCTCTCTCTGGTTGTAGTAGATCTTTAAAGTGGGCTCATGTCTAGATGCTTTCTGTGTAAGATGTAGATCCCCTGTGGCAATATTTCACTACATTTCTGATGGTACAGTTGGTGCACATTTGCTTTCTGAATTCTCCCATTTTCCCTTGGTGCTAAGAAATCAGATACAAAGTTTAAATTCCCCAGAATTCTGTTAGACCCCAGGGCACTGCTCCCAGGTCAAGGAGATACTGGTAGTCTCTTTGCAACTTCAATCATAGTTGAGAAAAAGGGAATTCTTCCCAGTACTGGTGTTGGGGGACGAGAGGGAGGACTCACAGAATTCATACACACATACGTACATTTATGCAGACAACACACAAAAAGAAATCCTTCTCCAATTTATAAGTTTTAATCATTCTGTATTCAATTTCTCTAAACCATTCACTTTGGTGGACTGGGCCAGATTATGTATTCCTGTCATTGTCAACTCTATGCTTAGGGACTCAGAAAAAAAATGACAAGAGGGAGTGTCACTTTCATATACAGACACATAATCTTTTATTGTATCTTTATCACCTTAAAATGAAGTATTACAGAAATCAGACTGGGCCTTTATTCTTTAACCTTGACCATTGGCTGCCTGGGTCAACATAATCATCAATGACAGCAATGGGCTCTAATCTATGGCTTGGGTCTTCTTTTGTTCACTACAGATTTGCAGGCACAATACCCTTTTTTGGCATTATTGTCAATCTACAGCACTTTGGAAGCAATATTTTCCTGTTCCAGGTAATCTTTGGAGCTCTCACTATCTCAGTCCGATGTCTTGCACTTTACCCACTGAACAATGTGGGCCGTCGACCAACCCAGATGTTTTTCATGTTCCTGGTGGGACTTTCCATTTTGATCAACATGTTTGTGCCTCAAGGTGAGAGAAGATTGGAATTTGGGGAAAGGAAGTGTCTTTTTCAAACCACCATGGATTGTGTTGGGTCATACTGTCTGGAGCCAGCAGTGAAGAATGGTATCAATTAAAAAGAAAGAAAAAAAAAAAAAAAACGAACCACCCCCACACCTCAGGGCCTTTTAAGGTAGATCAGACAGCATTCTGTCTATGGAACGTATTTCTCCCAGTGCAGTGCCCTATCAGAGACCATGACCCCAAACCCTGAGACTGAAACTCTTGCCTTCAGAGACAGCCCACACTCTGTCTATGGAGCAGGTGGTCGTTTAGTTGTTAAATCATGTCTGACTCTTGCAACCCCATGTTGTGGTCCATAAGGCTCCCCTGTCCTCTGTCCATGGAACTTTCCAGCAAGAATACTGGAGTGGGTTACCATTTCCTTCTCCAGGAGATTTTCCCGACCCAGGGATAGAACAAGGCTCTCCTGCATTGTAGGTGGATTCTTCACCAAGTGAGGCACCAGGGAAGCCCAATTAAAGGCTAAGCCCTACCCAAACCAATCAAAGAGTTTATGAGAAATTCTAATAAGATTTTAGAAAAAGAACCAGAGATCAGCAAGTGGCAGTTCAGACATCCATTTATCATCTTACATAGTGAAAGTTGTCTATAAACTGGTACCATTAGTCCTGACAGTTCCTCTAGGACAGGACTTATTCAGTCGCCATTCACACTTTTAATAACAAGGATGGAGGGGTGAGATCTTGCAATTATATCCCAGGTGAAAACAGAGTATGGTCACTCCCTCTGTTTTGGCTCAGTACCAGATATGATGGGGCTACCCTGGTAGTTCAGCTGGTAAAGAACCCACCTGCAATGCAGGAGACTCTGGTTTAATTCCTGGGTCAGGAAGATCCCCCAGAGGAGGACATGGCAACCCACTCTAGTATTCTTGCCTGGAAAATCCCAGGGACAGAGGAGCCCAGTGGACTACAGTCCATAGGGTTGCAAAGAGTTGGACACAACTGAAGGAACTGCACGTGCATGCACTTGGTAGTTCTATTTTTAGTTCTTTACAGAACCTCCATACAGTTCTCTATAGTGGTTGTATCAATTTATATTCCCATCAACAGTGCAAGAGGATTTCCTTTTCTCCACACATTCTCCAGCATTTATTGCTTATAGATTTTTTTGTTGATGGCCATTATGACTGGTGTGAGGTGATATTCCATCGTAGTTTTGATTTGCATTTCTCTAATAATGAGCAATGTTGAGCATCTTTTCATGTGTTTGTTGGCCATCTCTATGTTTATGTCTTCTTTGGAGAAATATCTATTTAGGTCTTCCACTCGTTTTTTATTGTGTTGTTTGGGTTTCTTTTATATTGAGCTGCATGAGCTGTTTGTATATTTTGGAGATTAATCCCTTGTCAGTTGCTTCATTTGCAATTATTTTCTCAGATTCTGAAAGTTGTCTTTTCATCTTGTCTGTGGTTTCCTTTGCTGTGCAAAACTTTTAAGTTTAATTAGGTCCCATTTATTTGTTTTCATTTTTATTTTCATTACTCTATAAGGTGCAGCTAGGGGATCTTGCTGCCATTTATGTCAAAGAGTATTCTGCCTGTGTTTTCCTTTAAGAGTTTTATAGTGTCTGGCCTTACAGTTAGGACTTTTATCCATTTTGAGTTTATTTTTTTAATAGGGTTAAGAAATGTTTACATTCCATTCTTTTTCGTGTAGCTGTCCAGGTTTCCCAGCACCAAATATTGAAGAGGTTGTCTTTTCTCCATTATATTTTCCTTCATCCTTTGTCAAAGTTTAGGTAACCATAGTTCATGAGTTTATGTCTGTACTTTCTATCCTACCCAAAGCAATCTACAGATTCAATACAATTCCCATTAAATTGCCAATGGCATTTTCAAAGAACTAGAACAAAAAAATTTGTATGGAACCACAAAGAACTCCCAATAGCCAAAGCAACCTGGAGTAAGAAAAATGGAGCTCAAGGAATCAGGATCCCTGAATTAAGACTACACTACAAAGCTATGGTAAACAACACAGTATGGTACAGGCACAAAACAGAAATATAAATCACTGGAACAGGATAGAAAGCCCAGAGGTAAATCTACAATATATTTAAGAAATACAAACAGCCTATAGAGTTTTTTTTACTGACTAAATTTTGTGGATGTTGATTTCTTCAGCCCAGATTTTTTAATCTCACTGATCTTCTCGTCTCCAGATATGCAGACCCTGCGTGTGATTTTGGCAAGTGTGGGAATTGGCTGTGCTGCTGCCTCTCACACCTGTTTTTCTGTTCACCAAAGTGAACTCCTCCCCACGATTGTCAGGTATGAGTTTATGAATACTCTGCCAGGGCCCAGAAGAGAACTTTCCCAGCTAATTGGTGCTTATTCAAGAGAATAAACATAATAAGATCTGTTATTATAAAGCAATTATCAGTATTTGTAATAGTGCTTTAAAAATAATTATAACCAAAATTACTGCAAATGCTGACTTTGTGCCATGTACCATGCTAAGCAGTACTTCAATGCATCCTCTCTTAACTTTTTAGAAGATTTGTCAGACTAGTCACAATATGTAACACTCTGTTTAAAGAGTAATTCATATTGACCTTGACAAAGACATCTAGCAAATCACAGAGCAAATGACAAAAGCAAGACGTTTTCATCAAGCTCATGATTTAATACTTGTGGGGTTTTCTGGTTCAAAATAAAGTCAAAATAATAGATCATGAATTAAAGTCCAGAATTTAACTGGATTATTATATATTGTCATTTACCCTTCAGAGCAAAAGCTGCAGGATTAGATTTGTTGGCTAACAGGTGTGGGGCAGCACTGGCTCCCCTGCTGATGACCCTAGTGGTGTATCTACCCACTCTGCCCTGGATCATCTATGGAGTGTGTCCCATCATTGCTGTTCCTGTTCTCCTTCTCCTACCTGAAACTAGAAATCTGCCTCTGCCTGACACCATCCAGGATGTAGAAAATAAGTGAGTAAACCTTCTAACCATCCCCTGGGAGGGACTGTGTGCTTTGGATCTGTGGGTGAGAAAGGCAACACACCACATGGGTCCCTCAGATCACTGGGGAGGCTGAACCTTGCCAGGATACTCCCATCTCGGGCCATTGCCTTCATGAGTGGTGAGGTCATTTCTATTCACTGTGAGTTTCAATCTAGACTGCAGAGATCCCTTCTGCCCTGTTCTCTTTGGTAGTTTTAGTGCTGAAGAGAAGATATTAGCTCTACTAATATCTTAGGGCACATCTTACCTGCCCTCATGAGAGACATACATTTCCGATCATATTTCATGGTCTTCAGATCCATAAAAATTAAAGTTTCTGTTTAAAAAGATACTAGAGAGATAAATATTATATTGGTGCCTATAAGACTAGGCAATTTTGCTGCCATAAATAATGGAAATATTGAGGATAAGGAAAATAAGAAACTGGTAAAAAATATTTGTAAATAAGAAAAATGTTCGGTCACTCAGTCATGTCCAACTCTTTGCAACCCCATGGACTGTAGCCCACCAGACTCCTCTGTCAATGGAATTTTTCACACAGGAATACTGTGATAGGTTGCCATTTCCTACTCCAGGAGATCTTTCTGACCCAGGGAATGAACTCCAAATTCTTGTGTCTTCTGCATTGGCAGGTAGATTCTTTACCACTGCCCCACCTAGGAAGACCATTACTGACCTACAGCTTCCATAATGAAGTGACTCAAACTGAGCTCCTTAAATAACAGAAATTTATTGTCTCACAATTATATAGGCTGGAAGTCTGAGCTGTAGTTGTTGGCAGGGCCATGTCCCCACTATAGGCTCTAGGGAAGGGTCTGTTCCAGGTCTCTCTTACATTTCAATAGTTTCTTTGCTTGTGGCAGCATAACTCCAATTTTCACATGGCATCTCCCTGCACACTTCTGTGTCCTGATGTTCCCTTTGTGTAAAGACACCAGTCTAATTGGATTAGGGGCCCATCCTAGCCCAATATGACCTCATCTTAATTCATTTTATCTGCAACTTCCCTGTTTCCGAATATGGCAATCTCACATTTGAGGTACTAAGAGTTATAACTTGAACACATGAATTTTAGGAGAGACATGATTCAACCCGTAACAAACGGGGAACTCCCTTAGGATTTTCAGTTCACCTCTTTCAGCCTTTCTTCCATCACTGGCCAGACCTCTAAAGAGACCAAATGATAGTAGCAACTTTCTAGGATCTCCACAGTCAGCAGAGCCTATTCCAGCATGAGTGTCAATCCCATAGATTTTATTGAATTAAAAAAGATGATGGAGAGGATCAATTTGTACTTATGTATGGAGGGCACACAAACCTATTTTCACATTTTCTTTTTTAAAGGTTGTTTTTCATTTACTTATTGGTTGGTTGACTGGTTGTTTCTTGTTTTCCCAGGAAAAAATTTTCAAGGAAAGTAAATGAAAAAGATTTCTACATAAAAGTGACAAAGTTTTAAGGAGTTATTGGTGAAGAAAAGAAAAATACAAAGAACAAATATGAATTTTCCTTTTTATTCACAAACTAGCAAGAAAATATACTGGAAAATGTATCTCACTTACAATCATTATATTAATTTGCACTTTATCATATACTTTGTTGGAACATGTAATTTCATGAACAGTTTGATTTGGTGGGAAGTAGTTTAAAAGTTTTGAATTTATCAATAAACTATTAATAGACAGGATGATTCAGATTCAGAAACAAAGAAACACCATGGAATTAGGATCTGACTGGTTGATACATGGAACAGCATATGGTGAACTTTAAAAAAATTTACAAAAATCAGAGCACTATATCATATGTAAATGGCCATTGAAAGAAATCCGGAAACAGATACCCAATATGTATATGCTTAACATAATACATTTGACATCATAAATCTCCTTCAAAAGAAAGCTTATGTAATCCTTGAATATCTTGTGTGTGTGAGCTCAGTCGTGCCTGACTCTTTGCGATCCCATGGACTGTAGCCCACCAGGCTCCTCTGTCCATGGACTTTTCCAGGCGAGAATACTGGAGCAGGTTGCCATTTCTTTCTCCAGGGACCTTCCTGACCCAGGGATCGAACCCACATCTCTTACATCTCCTGTATTCGCAGGTTGGTTCTTTACCACTAGTGCCACCTGGGAAGCAATCTTTGAAAATACAATCATTGAAATGATAATAGTGACTTTTTTAATGGCGGGATTTAAATGACTATTACTTTCTCTTTGGATTTTCTCTTTTCATATTTTCAACAATTAGCATATATAATTTTAGTATTTTAAGACATCAAAATTGAAGTATAAGCAACTTCAAATGTGTATGCATTTAATAAAATCACTACAAGTTAAAAACTATACTCCCAATCTCTCAATTTACCCCTCTCCTTCTTTACCCCAGTAACCATAAGACTGGTTTCTACGTCTGCAACTCAATTTCTGTTTTGTAAATAGGTTCATATACACACTGTGTTGTGCTGTACTTAGTTGCTCAGTTGTGTCCAGCTAGATGACCCCATGGACTGTAGCCACCCAGGCTCCTCTGTCCATGGAGATTCTGCATGTAGGAATGCTGGAGTGGGTGGTCTATCCCTTCTCCAAGGGATCTTCCCAATCCAGGAATTGAACCGGGGTCTCTTGCATTGCAGGAGAATTCTTTACCAGCTGAACTACCAGGGAAGCCCCATATACATACTACAAAATATAAAACAGGTAACTAATAAGGACTTACTCTATACCACAGGGAACTCTACTCAATAATCTGTAATGATCTAGAAGGGTAAAGAATCTTAAAAAGATTGGATATATCTGTATGTATAACTAATTCGCTCTGCTGTGAAGCAGAAAATAATACAACACTATAAATCAACTATGAAGTGAAGTGAAGTCGCTCAGTCGTGTCTGACTCTTTGCGACCCCATGGACTGTAGCCTACTGGGCTCCTCATCCAAGGGATTTTCCAAGCAAGAATACTGGAGTGGGTTGCCATTTCCTTCTCCAAGGGAACTTTCCGACCCAGGGATCGAACCCATGTCTCCCACATTGTAGGCAGACGCTTTACCGTCTGAGCCAAAAGGGAAGGCTGTATCAACAATACTCCAATATAAAAATTTTTAAATAACAAAATATATGATTCAATGGGAAAAAACTGTATTTCAAGTGTGATGGCTAATCCATATAGGAAAAGTTAATAGCAATTTAAGACACAACAAATCTGAAAAATAATATTTCATTTTAAAAAGAACAGACTCAAAAGTAATAACAATTCTCATTGTGGTTGGGGGTACACTGCAATAGGCATTCATATACAAGACAACGTGGTATAGTTTAAAAAAGCCAATATGCTCTAATGCTGCCAAAAACAGTTGACATTATGTTAAGAGTTCTACTCAATTTGTAGTTCCTCAAACACTTGTGTATGAAAAGTGAAAGTGAAAACCACTCAGTCATGTCCGACTCTTCACGACCCCTGGACTATACAGTCAATGGAATTCTCCAAGCCAGAATATTGGAATGGGTATCCGTTCCCTTCTCCAGGGGATCTTCATAACCCAGGGATTGAACCCAGGTCTCCCACATTGCAGGCGGATTCTTTACCAGCTGAGCCACAAAGGAAGCCCAAGCATACTGGAATGGGTAGCCTATCCCTTCTCCAATGGAGCTTCCTGACCCAGGAATCGAACTGGGGTCTCCTGCATTGCAGGTGGACTCTTTACCAACTGAGCTATCAGGGGAGCCCCTTGTCATGTATATGTAACATACAAAGGACTTAACTTGTTCCTGTGGATACAGAGATTTGATGAGACAAAAAACATAATATCAGAACTCTCATGTAGGCCACAGTGCAACTTGGGTGTCATATTTTGATTTTCTATAAGTCTGTGATTATAACTTGGAGGCTCAAGTCTCTCCAATTTGGAAGGATTCCAGAATTATGTTGCATGTATATTCTCAAAATCTCTCCACTGTGGTATCTTTATACAAAGCCAAAATTATGAGTTTCAGATGAAAGGGTGGGTTTCATTATTCTGTTGACTTCTTGCATCTCAATCACAACAGAGAGAAGAATTTCTCTTTTCTCAAATAGTGATTGAAGCTGGAAAGAGACATCTGTGTCACCTTGATCTAGGAGCACAGTTTCCTAGAATCTAACACAATTCTGGGAAACTTAAACTTCATTTCTGATTTCTTAGGACTAAGAGAAAGTGTAAGGATACGGGAAAGCAAACTTGCACCATCAGAAATGGAATCAAAGCTTTCCAATGGGTGGTCTACATTTTACCCAGAAAGCATCTAAGGGAAGAGGTCCACTTTAATGATCTACTACACCCAGAGAGAGCTACACTTAGATATTGCAACAGACGAAACACCACAGATCAGAGCAATTGCAAGCAAGGCCACTCTTGAACATTATCTCAGCTTTTTCCTTGTACTTTGTCTATGATTCAGAAACATAATTCTCTGTCTGAGTGAATACTGAAAAGGTGAAAAAGCACAATGCAATTAAATGCAAATGGGGTCCACTAGGATATGCCCTCAGTTCAGTCAATCAGTCAAGTCCGACTATTTGCGACCCCATGGACTGCAGCAGGCCAGGCCTCCCTGTCCATCACCAACTCCCAGAGTTTACTCAAACTCATGTCCATTGAGTCAGTGATGTCATCCAACCATCTTATGCTCTGTCGTCCCCTTCTCCTCCTGCCTTCAATCTTTCCCAGTATCAGGGTCTTTTCCAATGAGTCAGTTCTTTGCATCAGGTGACCAAAGTATTGGAGTTTCAGCTTCAGCACCAGTCCTTCCAATGAATATTCAGGACTGATTTCCTTTAGGATGGACTGGTTGGAGCTTCTTGCAGTCCAAGGGACTCTCAAGAGTCTTCTCTAACACCACAGTTCAAAAGCATCAATTCTTTGGGACTCAGCTTTCGTTATAGTCCAACTCTCACATCCATACATGAGTACTGGAAAAACCACAGCTTTGACAAGCTGGATCTTTGTCAGCAAAGGAATGTCTGCTTTTTAATATGCTGTCTAGTTTCGTCATAGTTTTTCTTCCAAGAAGCAAGTGTCTTTTAATTTCATGGCTGCAGTCACCATCTGCAGTGATTTTGGAGCCCCCAGAAATAAACTCTGTCATTGTTTCCATTGTTTCCACATCTATTTGTCATGAAGTGATGGGACTGGATGCCATGATCTTAGTTTTTTGAATGTTGAGTTTTAAGCCAAGTTTTTTACTCTCCTATTTCACTTTCATCAAGAGGTTCTTTAGTTCTTCTTCCCTTTCTGCCAGAAGGGTGGTGTCATCTGCATATCTGAGGTTATTGATATTTCTCCCAGCAATCTTGATTCCAACTTTTGCTTCATCCAGTCTGGCATTTTGCATGATGTACTCTGCGTGAAAGTTAAATAAGCAGGGTGATAATATACAACCTTGATGTACTCCTTTCCCAATTTGGAACCAGTCTGTTGTTCCATGTCCAGTTCTAACTGTTGCTTCCTGACCTGCATACAGATTTCTCAGGAAGCAGACCAGGTAGCCTGGTATTCCCATTTCTTGAAGAATTTTCCACAGTTTTTGTGATCCACAGAAAGGCTTTGGCATAGCCAATAAAGCAGAAGTACATGTTTTTCTGGAACTCTCTTGCTTTTTCAATGATCCAACGGATATTGGCAATTTAATCTCTGGTTCCTCTTCCTCTGCTAAATCCAGCTTGAACATCTGGAAGTTCGAGGTTCATGCATTGCTGAAGCCTGGCTTGGAGAATTTTGAGCATTATTTTGCTAGCATGTGAGATGAGTACAATTGTGTGGTAGTTTGAACATTCTTTAGCATTGCCTTTCTTTGGGATTGGAATGAAAACTGATCTTTTCCAGTCCTGTGGCCACTGCTGAGTTTTCCAAATTTGCTGCCATATTAACTGCAGCAATTTCACAGCATCATCTTTTAGCATTTGAAATAGCTCAACTGGAATTCCAATACCTCCCCTAGTTTTGTTTGTAGTGATGCTTCCTAAGGCCCATCTGACTTCACATTCCAGGATGTCTGGCTCTAGGTGAGTGATCACAACATCATGATTATCTTGGTCGTGAAGATCTTTTTTGTATAGTTCTTCTGTGTATTCTTGCCACCTCTTCTTAATATCTTCTGCTTCTGTTAGGTCCATACCATTTCTGTCCTTTATTGTGCCCATCTTTGCCTGAAATGCTCCCTTGTTATCTCTAATTTTCTTGAAGAGATCTCTAGTCTTTCTCATCCTATTGTTTTCCTCTATTTCTTTACATTGATCACTGAGGAAGGCTTTCTTATCTCTCCTTGCTATTCTTTGGAACTCTGCATTCAAATGGGTTTATCTTTCCTTTTCTCCTTTGCCTTTCACTTCTCTTCTTTTCTCAGCTATTTGTAAGGCCTCCTCAGACAGCCATTTTGCCTTTTTGCATTTCTATTTTTTTTGGGGGGGGGGCGGGTGGAGGGGTGCAGGATGGTCTTGATCACTGCCTCCTGTACAATGTCATGAACTTCTGTCCATAGTTCTTCAGGTGCTCTGTCTATCAGATCTAATCCCTATAATCTATTTCTCACTTCCACTGTATAATCATAAAGGATTTGATTTAGGTCATACCTGAATGGTCTAGTGGTTTTCCCTACTTTCTTCAATTTAAGTCTGAATTTTGCAATAAGGAATCCATGGTCTGAACTCCTTAAGTTTCCATTAATATTCATTTTATTCATCTTATGTTCCCATAAGTATTCATCTTATGAAAACTAAATCACTAGCAAGGAGAACATCCTACTGCTACATCAACAGAATGGATGGATCTTCATGAATGAGCATGAGGAAAGGAGGTTTTCACAGAATCTTCTTACCATTTACATTATGTGAAGGTTAGGATCAGACTAAACTGTAATACAGCGATGGAGATCAGGACAGTACACAGAACATGACACTGAGAAGGAAATGAGAGTGAGGCTGTGGTGGTGGTGGCTATTAGTGTGATACAGGATATAAATGAGAGGATCTTCTGAGGGTTTCAAATTTTTCCATCTTGATCAGGACTTTGGTTACATTTTAATTATTGAAATAGTCATTGACATGTACATATTCTCTATTCATGACTTCATGCACGAGATTTGCTTCAACTAAAATTCAAAGAAAAATGAAGAATATTAAATGACAAAATCTGTACTGTGAGGGAAGTTCTCTACATCAGTCTCCAGTGATGAGACTGACAGTGTAATATGAATAAGGAATTCTACACAATGTAATCAGTTCCATGTGAGTCTTATATGATGTGTTTTCCTCACCTTTATCTCCAAATCAATCTTCTCACAACACTGTTATGAACTTTGAAATACATAGATTAGATACATGTCCCCACTCTTTGAATATTGTCATGTACCGTATGACGCTCACCTCACAAAGAACAGGAGCAAATCCTCTTACCTAGGTTGGGTGTGCAGAACAAGTCAAATAGGGTAGTTTTCATCTGTGCTGCTTCCAGTTCCTCTTCTCAAACCCTTCAACAAAAAACACATATCATTTGCCAACATAGTGCCAGGTCTTGTAATGAGCACTGGCACACAATACACAAGAGAGATGTGTTCCCTTTCTTTCTCTATAACATAGTATACATGCAATCACAAGTGTGGAGGTGATATGAAGGATGGTGTAGGGAGCTAAGGGAGACACCAGGAATTTATATAGCCACACTGATATTTTGAAAATGGGAACAAAGAGGAGTCCAGGGCATCCCAGAGAGCATGTGTACTGGAGACTCACATCAGGAAGTGAGCTAAATGAAGCAATAGTTGCACAAAGGGCAAGACTTCTCTTCTATGAGCTAGACATGACAGAGAAGGGAACTGAGCTTATATTCTCAACTAATTTCTCTTGTTATTAATAGAAAAGCAGTTTTTCTGTCTCAGTAAGGAGAAGGCAGGTTTCATTTTGTCTACCTTCCAATCCATTAGCCACCTTCCCTTTCCTCCTCTCTTCTGTGGTCAGGGTTGCTTCACCGTTAATTATTCCATGTCTGTATGCAGCTTTTTAAGTTCATTGTTAGCAAAGTAATGCTCAAAATCCTTCAAGCTGGGCTTCAACAGTACCTGCATGAAGGACTTCCAGATGTACAAATGGGATTTAGAAAAGGCAGAGGAATCAGAGATCAAATTACCAACATCCATTTTATCATAGAAAAAAACAGGGAATTCCAGAAAAACATCTACTTCTGCTTCATTGACTATGCTAAAGCCTTTGACTGTGTGGGTCACAACAAACTGTGGAAAATTCTTAACAAGATGGAAATACCAGACCACCTTACCTGCCTTCTAAGAAACCTGTATGCAGGTCAAGAAGCAACAGTTAGAAATGGAAATGAAACAACAGACTGGTTTGAAGTTGGGAAAGGAGTACGTCACGGCTGTATACTGTCACCCTGTTTATTTCACTTACAGCAGGAGTGCAGCAGGCAAAATGTCAGGCTGGGTGAATCACAAGCTGAAAGCAAGATTGCCGGAAGAAATATCAACAACCTCATACATGCAGAAGGTACCACTCTAGTAACAGAAAGTGAGGAACTAAAAGTCTAAAGAAATAAAGAATCTCTTGATGAGGATGAAAGAAGAGAGTGAAAAAGCTGGCTTAAAACTCAACATTCAAAAACTAAGATCATGGCATCCAGTCCCATCACTTCATGCAAAGAGATGGGGAGAAAGTGGAAACAGTGACAGATTTAACTTTCTTGGGCTCCAAAAGCACTACAAATGATCATTGCAGCCATGAAATTAAAAGATGATTGCTTCTAGGAAGAAAAGCATTGACAAACCTAGACAGTGTTTTAAAAGGCAAAGACATCATTTTGCCAAAAAAAATCTGTATTGTCAAAGCTATGATTTTTCCAGTAGTCATGTACAGTTGTGAGAGCTTGACGATAAAGAAGGCTGAAAAAAAAAAAAAAGTGAAGTCGCTCAGTTGTGTCTGACTCTTTGTGACCCCATGGACTGCAGCCTACAAGAGTCCTCCATCCATGGGATCCTCCAGGCAAGAATACTGGAGTGGGTTGCCATTTTCTTCTCCATGAGCCCCGAAGAACTGATGCTTTCAAAGTGTGGCACTGTGGAAGACTCTTGAGAGTCCCTGGGGCTGCAAGGAGAACAAACTTGTCAATCCTAAAGGAAATCAAATCTGAATATTCACTGGAAGGGACTGATGCTGAAGCTCCATTCTTTGGCCTCCTGATGCAAATGTTGCCTCATTGGAAAAAACCGTGATGCTAAATAAGATTGAAGGCAAAAAGAGAAAGGGGTGGCAGAGGATGAGATGATTGTATGGCATCACCAATTCAATGAACATGAGTTTGAGCAAACTCCAAGAATAGTGAAGCACAGAGAAG
This sequence comes from Bos grunniens, assembly GCF_055505025.1. NCBI lineage: Eukaryota > Metazoa > Chordata > Mammalia > Artiodactyla > Bovidae > Bos > Bos grunniens. Next base: position 9,724,298 of record NC_141193.1, read on the forward strand.
TCTGTCATGCTATAGTTCATGGGATTGCAAAGAGTCAGACACAACTTAGCAACTCAACATCAGCAACAAAGTACTCGTGAGGTTTATTGATGATAATCAGCTGCCAAGCAGATTCTACCAGCCACCTGCTGAATGATGGGCACACAAGTTCAGCCAGTTGTCTCTCCATTATTTGTCACATTATTATTGATAACAGATGCTTTTTGCCTTCCATCTAAAATCCATCACTTCACATAGAAATTCATGTTCTGTTAAACAAATTCTAGGAAAATATGAGCTCCTAAATATTATAAATATATAGTAATATATATTGTAAATAAATATTAACTCAAATATGAGTTTCTTTGTACTACATACAAAGGATCACAGACTTTGGAGTCAAACTGTCCCTCTGTTTATTTACCAGGGGATTTTTAAAGAAACTTTAAAGTTTAAACTTAAAGTCACTCACAAGCATAATTTCCTCCCGAAGTTTGGCATGTAATCTAGCAATTTTGTGCACATAGTGTATTTTCATAACACATATTCTTAAAAGAAGAAGCCCTTAAATTATGTAAGCTCCAACACCAACAAGTATTGTAAGTACACCTGCTACTTACTACTCCACTACCAGCGTTATTGGTAACTGACTACACAAATGAGTCACTTATTCACTGGGTTAGTCAAAAAGTTTGTTCAGAGTTTTCAGTAACATCTTACAGAAAAAACAATTTTTTTGGCTAACCCAATATATCTCACTCAGTTCTCTCATCAATAAAGTAAGGAAAGGAACTTTCCTGGCAGTCCAGTGGTTAAGGCTTTTCCTCCAAACACAGCAAGTGTGGATCAACCTCTGGTTGGGGAACTAAGGTCCCACATGCCTGGCAGCCAAAAAAACAAAACAAACAGAAACAATACTGCAACAAATTCAATAAAGTCTTGTTTTAAATGGTCCACATTTTAAAAATTAAATAAGAAAGAGTGGCACAATATTGATTAAAGGGGAAAATCTACAACCAAGATACTCTAACCAGCATCACTCTCATTCAGATTGGACAGAGAAATAAAAAGCTTCACAGGCAAGCAAAAACTTAGAGAATTCAAAACCATCAAATCAGTCATACAAAAATGATAATGGAACTTCTGTAGGTAAGGGAGGCAGAAAAGAGGCCACAACTGTATATAAGAAAATCTTAATGGGAAACCACACAGGTAAAGGCAACCATAAAGTCATTGTAAGACATCATCCACACACAAAGATGATATCAAAACCGGTAATAATTATTAGAAGGGAAGAACACAGCTGCAGGAAATGGGAACTACACTTGAAATTAAGAAACCAGCAACTTAAAAGAACCTTGTACATATATATAAAACTAATAAAAATTCCAACATATGGAGGCTGAACAACACGCTGCTGAATAACGAACAAATCACAGAAGAATTCAAAAAAGAAATCAAAATATGCATAGAAATGAATGAAAATGAAAACACAACAACCCAAAACCTGTGGGACACTGTAAAAGCAGTGCTAAGGGGAAGGTTCATAGCAATACAGGAATACCTCAAGAAACAAGAAAAGAGTCAAATAAATAACCTAACTCTACACCTAAAGCAACTAGAAAAGGAAGAAATTATGAACCCCAGGGTTAGTAGAAAGAAAGAAATCTTAAAAATTAGGGCAGAAATAAATGCAAAAGAAACAAAAGAGACCATAACAAAAATCAACAAAGCCAAAAGCTGGTTCTTTGAGAGCATAAATAAAATTGACAAACCATTAGCCAGACTCATCAAGAAACAAAGGGAGAAAAACCAAATCAATAGAATTAGAAATGAAAATGGAGAGATCACAACAGACAACACAGAAATACAGAGGATCATAAGAGACTACTATCAGCAATTATATGCCAATAAAATGGACAACGTGGAAGAAATGGACAAATTCTTAGAAAAGCACAACTTTCCAAAACTAAACCAGGAAGAAATAGAAAATCTTAACAGACCCATCACAAGCACGGAAATTCAAACTGTAATCAGATATCTTCCAGCAAACAAAAGCCCAGGTCCAGACGGCTTCACAGCTGAATTCTACCAAAAATTTAGAGAAGAGCTAACACCTATCCTACTCAAACTCTTCCAGAAAATTGCAGAGGAAGGTAAACTTCCAAACTCATTCTATGAGGCCACCATCACCCTAATACCAAAACCTGGCAAAGATCCCACAAAAAAAGGAAAAGACAGGCCAATATCACTGATGAATATAGATGGATGCAAAAATCCTTAACAAAATTCTAGCAATCAGAATCCAACAACACATTAAAAAGATCATACACCATGACCAAGTGGGCTTTATTCCAGGGATGCAAGGATTCTTCAATATCCGCAAATCAATCAATGTAATACACACTAACAAATTGAAAATAAAAGCTGTATGATCATCTCAATAGATGCAGAGAAAGCCTTTGACAAAATCCAACAGCCATTTATGATAAAAACTCTCCAGAAAGCAGGAATAGAAGAAACATACCTCAACATAATAAAAGCTATATATGACAACCCCACAGCAAACATTATCCTCAATGGTGGAAAATGGAAAGCATTTTCCCTAAAGTCAGGAACAAGACAAGGGTGCCCACTTTCACCACTACTATTCAACATAATTTTTGAAGTATTGGCCACAGCAATCAGAGAAGAAAAAGAAATAAAAGGAATCCAAATTGGAAAAGAAGAAGTAAAACTCTCACTGTTTGCAGATGACATGATCCTCTACATAGAAAACCCTAAAGACTCCACCAGAAAATTACTAGAGCTATTCAATGAATATAGTAAAGGTTCAGGATACAAAATCAACACACAAAAATCCCTTGCATTCCTATACACTAATAGTGAGAAAATAGAGAAATTAAGGAAACAATTCCATTCACCATTGCAATGAAAAGAATAAAATACTTAGGAATATATCTACCTAAAGAAACAAAAGACCTATATATAGAAAACTATAAGACACTGGTGAAAGAAATCAAAGAGGACACTAATAGATGGAGAAATATACTAGTTCATGGATTGGAAGAATCAATATAGTGAAAATGAGTATGCTACCCAAAGCAATCTATAGATTCAATGGAATCCCTATCAAGCTCCCAAAGGTATTTTTCATGGAGCTAGAACAAATAATTTCACAATTTGTATGGAAATACAAAAAAACTCGAATAGCCAAAGCAACCTTGAGAAAGAAGAACGGAACTGGAGGAATCAACCTGCCTGACTTCAGGCTCTACTACAAAGCCACAGTCATCAAGACAGTATGGTACTGGCACAAAGAGACAGAAATATAAATCAATGAAACAAAATAGAAAGCCCAGAGATAAATCCACGCACCTATGGACACCTTATCTTCAATAAAGGAGGCAAGAATATACAGTGGAGAAAAGACAATCTCTTTAACAAGTGGTGCAGAGAAAACTGGTCAACCACTTGTAAAAGAATGAAACTAGAACACTTTCTAACACCATACACAAAAATAAACTCAAAATGGATTAAAGATCTAAATGTAAGACCAGAAACTATAAAACTCCTAGAGGAGAACATAGGCAAAACACTCTCTGACATAAATCACAGCAGGATCCTCTATGACCCACCTCCCAGAATATTGGAAATAAAAGCAAAAATAAACAAATGGGACCTAATTAAAATTAAAAGCTTCTGCACAACAAAGAAAACTATAATCAAGGTGAAAAGACAGCCTTCAGAATGGGAGAAAATAATAGCAAATAAAGCAACTGACAGAATTAATCTCAAAAATATACAAGCAACTCCTGAAGCTCAATTCCAGGAAAATAAATGACCCAAAGGAAACTATAAGCAAGGTGAAAAGACAGCCTTCAGAATGGGAGAAAATAATAGCAAATGAAGCAACTGATAAACAACTAATCTCAAAAATATACAAGCAACTCCCACAGCTCAATTCCAGAAAAATAAATGACCCAATCAAAAAATGGGCCAAAGAACTAAATAGACATTTCTCCAAAGAACACATACAGATGGCTAACAAACACATGAAAAGATGCTCAACATCACTCATTATCAGAGAAATGCAAATCAAAACCACAATGAGGTACCATTTCACGCCAGTCAGAATAGCTGTGATCCAAAAGTCTACAAGCAATAAGTGCTGGAGAGGGTGTGGAGAAAAGGGAACCCTCTTACACTGTTGGTGAGAATGCAAACTAGTACAGCCACTATGGAGAACAGTGTGCAGATTCCTTTAAAAACTGGAAATAGAACTGCCTTATGATCCAGCAATCCCACTGCTGGGCATACACACTGAGGAAACCAGAATTGAAAGAGACACGTATACCCCAATGTTCATCACAGCACTGTTTACAATAGCCAGGACATGGAAGCAACCTAGATTTCCATCAGCAGACGAATGGATAAGAAAGCTGTGGTACATATACACAATGGAGTATTATTCAGCCATTAGAAAGAATACATTTGAATCAGTTCTAATGAGGTGGATGAAACTGGAGCCTATTATACACAGTGAAGTAAGACAGAAAAAAAAAAAAACAAAAAAAACCACCAATACAGTATACTAACGCATATATATGGAATTTAGAAAGATGGTAACAATAACCCTGTAAGGGAGACAGCAAAAGAGACACAGATGTCTAGAACAGTCTTTTGGACTCTGTGGGAGAGGGCGAGGATGGGATGATTTGGGAGAATGGCATTGAAACATGTATAATATCATATGTGAAATGAATTACCAGTCCAGGTTCGATGCATGATACAGGATGCTCGGGGCTTGTGCACTGGGATGACTCAGAAGGATGGTATGGGGAGGGAAGTGGGAGGGGGGTTCAGAATGGGGAACACGTGTACACCCGTGGCAGATTCATGTTGATGTATGGCAAAACCAATACAATATTGTAAAGTAAAAAAAAAAAAAAAAAGAACCTTGTACATATATAGATTGCTATATAAAAACTCAAGGCTGGGGTGCTTCCCTGGTGGTCCAGTGGTTAAGAATTTGCCTTGCAATGCAGGGGACACTGGTTTGATCCCTGGTCAGGGAAATCCTGTATGCCGTGGAGCAACTAAACCTGTGACCACAACTACTGAGTCTGTGTTCCAGAGCCCATGTCAGAGTCAAAGTGAAAGTCACTCTGCCGTGTCTGACTCTTTGCAACCCCATGGACTATACAGTCCATGGAATTCTCTAGGCCAGAATACTGGCGTTGGTAGCCATTCCCTTCTCCAGGCGATCTTCTCCACCCAGGGATCGAACCCAGGTCTCCCACATTGCAGGTGGATTCTTTATCAGCTGAGCCACAATGGGAAGCCCAAAAATACTGGAATGGGTAGCCTATCCTGTTGGGGGCCAGAGTGAGGTACTCCGCCCATGGCAAAGGTCATGAGGAAAGAGGTTCGACATACGCAAAGGCGGGATCGAGCCTCAGGAGTCCCCCTGGAAATCCTCGAGCGTCTACCCCCATAACCAGAGCCTGCCTACTTTACTACTTTGTGCTCTTACCTACACCTCTGACTTTACGGGGGGCTGTCCCCCACCACCTCTTTCGGAGAAGGAGTTAACCTAGAGCCCCAGTCAATAAAAACTCTTGGGTGTGACAAGAGTGTTTTAACCTACGAACTCCTCTGAAGGTTCTCTAGCCTGCCTGACAGGCTCGTCCGGCCACATGTGATTGCTCACAGCCTCCCAACCGTGAGAGGCACGAGATGCTTTAAACCCTCTAAAAACAGGTTCTTTAGAGAAGTTAGAAAACTATAAGTATAGTGGGCTAATTAGAAATTGTGTTGGTGAAGGGTTTTTCATTTGTTGAGCCAATGTTTGTTGCTAAGTCTCCATATCCCCTGCCCTTACACACATTAATGAATATATAGAATTAACCTTTTATATTAATCACATTAGACCTTAGGCTAAGTAAATTCTTTCCTTAACTAAAACCCACTACACCCTCACCCTGTAGGAATGTAACTTTATTTGGGTGGCGTCTGTTTTGAGAATAATCAGCCCTGGAGAAATAAGTGTCCTGATTGACTGACCACTGTCACAAGGAGAGGGTCGTAAATTGTCAGCAGGCCCCCCTGGCCAGAAGATGATGTAACACCCCTAAGACCTCTGTATACATTTGTATGAAGCACCTGACTTTGATAAAAGTCAGGACTGCTGACCCCGAGTGACTTTTGCATAACATCTCAGTGTATAAAAGTAGACCATGGAAAATAAAGAATTGGGATCAGTTCCTTGAAATACTGGTCTCCCCATTCTCTCTCTCACTCTGGCTGAGTCTCCATCTGGAGCGTGGAACCCACCAAGCTTACTAATTTTGCCTGGGCTTCTAAGATCCGACCGGGGAGGCCTCAGTGTCTCCTCTCCTTTGGGAGAATGGAAGGATGCCTGTGGCCTACGTAAGTGGTGCAAGCTTCTTGTCTTGAAGTTTTATTGGTCCCCCGCGTAAACCAAGCTACTCAGCCTCTTTTCTTCACTGAATTTTCCTACTGAGCTATGCTCATTCTATTACTCCTTACATCTCTAATTAATATCTAATTGAAGCTATCGTATCCTGATCCTCGCCGACGCCGTCTCTCCTTCGAATACCCTGGATCAGCCGGGGCTGGTCCCCGGCACTATCCCTTCTCAGGAGCCCATGAGCAGCAACTAAAGCCCCTGCACTGAAACTACTAAAGTGAGGGTACATAGAGCCTGTGCTCCACAACAAGAAAAGCCACTGCATTGAGGAGCCCACACATGACAACCAGGAGTACCCTCACACGCTACCACTAGAGAAAGCCCCCACGTGCTGGTTTTCATAATGGCTGCATCAATCTACATCAGCACTGAAAGTGTACAAGTGTTCCCTTCTCTCAACATTATCACCAGTACTTATTATCTATTATCTTCTTGATGATAGGTATGGATGAAAACCAACAGCCAATCAAAAGAAACAGAGCATCTTTTCAAGCCAACCTGAGCGTTATAATCCAGAAGACAAACTTCCAGAAAATTCTGAAGTCTGTTCTGTTTGTTAGAAGTTGAAGCCAAAGAAATAAATGTTTTAAGACAGAGAATCATACATCAAAATGTCACACTGACATTTGTCCAGTTCTGAATGTAACAAGTGAGAATAGGTCACCATGACTCATTTCCGTTGAGCTTGCATCCCCGATTCGGTTGAGCATGCAAACCACAGAGAAGGTCTGGTTAATGTCTAACATAGATGCACATTAAGGAGGGACCAATTAAGGGCCAGGAATACGCTATGCTTCAGTTTTCAAGTCCAGCCTTAAAAAAATTTTTTTTTGTTCCATCATAGCCATTCCATCAGGTGTGACCTACCCCAGTGTAGTTTTGGTTTACATTTCTCTGATGATTGATGATGTTGAGCAATTTTTCATATACCTGTTAGCCATTTGTATCTCTTCCTTGGAGAAATGCTTATTCAGTTCCTTTGCCCATTTTTCTGATTCCATTTTACAGTGATAAGATTCAATATCAATAACCTCAGATATGCAGATGATACCACCCTTATGGCAGGAAGTGAAGAGGAACTAAAGAGCCTCTTGATGAAGGTGAAAGAGAAGAGTGAAAAAGCTGGCTTAAAACTCAACATTCAAAAAACTAAGATCATGGCATCTGGTCCCATCACTTCGTGGCAAATAGATGGGGAAACAATGGAAACAGTGACAGACTTTATTTTCTTGGGCTCCAAAATCACTGCAGATGGTGACTGCAGCCATGGAATTAAAAGACACTTGCTTCTTTGAGGAAGAGCTGTGATCAACCTAGACAGCATATTAAAGAGCAGAGACAATACTTTGCTGACAAAGGTCCATCTAGTCAAGGCTATGGTTTTTCCAGTAGTCATGTATGGACATGAGAGTTGGACTATAAAGAAAGCTGAGCGCCAAAGAATTGATGCTTTTGAACTGTGATGTTGGAGAAGACTCTTGAGAGTCCCTTGGACTGCAAGGAGATCAAACCAGTCCATCCTGAAGGAAATCAGTCCTGAATATTCATTGGAAGGACTGATGCTGAAGCTGAAACTCCAATACTTTGGCCACCTGATGCAAAGAACTGACTCATTGGAAAAGACCCTGATGCTGGGAAAGATTGAAGGCAGGAGGAGAAGGGGACAACAGAGGATGAGATGGTTGGATGGCATCACTGACTTGATGGACATGAATTTAAGCAAACTCCAGGAGCTGGTGATGGACAGGGAAGCCTGGAGTGCTGTAGTCGACTGGGTCACAAAGAGTCAGACATGACTGAGCAACTAAACTGAACTAAAGATACAAATAACATAAAATTTACATTCCGAGAATTATAATCCAAATATTGGCTATATTCTCTCATGTTATGTAATACATCCTTGGGTTGTTGTTCTTGTTGCTGGCCAGTCACTAAGTCATATCTGACTCCACGGACTACAGCATGCCAGGCTCTTCTGTCCTCCACTATCTCCAGGAGTTTGCTCAAATTCATCTCCCCTGAGTCGGTGATGCTATCTAACCATCACATGGTCTTCTGCCTCCTTCTCCTTTGCCTTCGATCTTTCCCAGCATCAGAATTTTTTCTAGTGATTCAGCTCTCCACATCAAGTGGCCACTCTATTGGAACTTCAACTTCAACATCAGTCCTTCCAATGAATATTCAGTGTTGATTTCCTCTAGGATTGACTGGTTTGATCTCCTTGCCATCCAAGAGATTCTCAAGAGTCTTCTCCAGCACAATTCCAAAGCATCAGTTCTTTGGTGCTCAGCCTTCTTTATGGTCCACCTGTCACATCCATACACAACTACTGGAAAAACCATAGATTTGACTATATAGACCTTCGTTGGCAAAGTAATGTCTCTGTTTTTTAATACCTTGTGTAGGTTTGTCATAGCTTACCTTCCAAGAAGCAAACATCTTTTAATTTCATGGCTGCAGTCACCATCTGCAGTGATTTTGGAGCCCCAAAAAATAAAATCTGTCACTGTTTCCATTGTTTCCCCATCTATTTGCCACGAAGTGATGGGACCAGATGCCATGATCTTAGTTTTTTGAATGTTGAGTTTCAAGCCAGCTTTTCCACTCACCTCTTTCATCTTCAAGAGGCTCTTTAGTTTCTCTCCACTTTCTGCCATTAGAGTTGTATTATTTGCATATTGAAGTTGTTGATATTTCTCCCAGCAATTGATTCCAGCTTGTGATTCACCCAGCCTAGCATTTCACCTGATATACTCTACATGTAAGTTAAATAAGGTTTGATATACAGCCTTGTCTCCTTTCCCAGTTTGGAAACAGAAATTGCACCACATTCCACTTTGCTTTAATTAAAAGCAAAGGATTGTATTTTGTTAATTATTTGTTGTTAGAGTACCAACAATGAAACACTTGCTTTCTGTTCTTTTCTCAGAAAAATCACAGGGCATCTACTCTTTCGCCTCTCAAATTCCATTTTCTGTAAATGACTGAAGACTGTGTAGCAGACTTATTATAGATTACTCAAAGGTCAAGTACCTGGCAAAGTCCTATGCTGGTTTCATAAAATCACTGAGGACAAACATATTCAGACAGTAAATCTTTAAACAGATTTAATGTTCATCGGATACAAGTATTTTTGGTAAATAATTTTCTCTCTGACTTTACAAAAAATCAAACACCCAATGCTCCCAAAGGAACTAGGGAAACTGATTCTTTGATCTATTGCAGTAGTGAAGCAGGTTAGACCCATGGATGAGAAACTGTCATGAGGTCACATAGATGTACTGTGGGTTAATGAAAGAAAATATTTTCCTTCCTTTAAGCTTCTCTCCACAAAGTCATTTTGACTCCTCTTGAATACCACCTGTTCCCAATAGCCTTTGAGGAATTCCTGGATGAAATTGGTGGCCTAGGGAAGGAAATTCCAGATACTTTAAATGGTTTCCCTGATAGCTCAGTTGGTAAAGAATCCACCTGCAATGCAGGAGACTCTGGTTCAGTTCCTAGATTGGGAAGATCTGCTGGAGAAGGGAAAAGCTATGCACTCCAGTATCCTGGCCTGGAGAAGTCTATGGATTGTATAGACTCCCGAAGAGTCAGAAACGACTGAGCAACTTTCACTTTCACTTTTTCAAATGGTTTTAATTCTCCCTTCTCTCATGATAGTAGTCTGTCATATGCTGTTGGAGAATTTCACTGCAGCTATTCCTGGTCATCACTGCTGGGTCCATATTCTTGATAATGCCACTATCTCAGATAATGACACTGGGATCCTCAGCCCTGATGTCCTCCTGAGAATATCCATCCCCTTGGATTCTAACTTGAAGCCAGAGAAACTTCACCTTTTCCTCCACCCCCAGTGGCAGCTCCTTCACCTGAATGGGACCTTCCCCAACATGAGTGAGCAGAACACGGAACCCTGTGTGGACAGCTGGGTGTATGACCTCAGCTTGTTCTCTTCCACCATTGTGACTGAGGTAAAGGCCTCATTTACCTCTTGTAACTATATGATCTCTATGTTTAGAATAACATAAACAGGGTTCAGGTTTTCAATTACTGAGTAGATAGTATAGCCAGCTGCCTTTTATTCTTTTAGTAAGTACTGGTTATCTTTTTAATTACCAAGGACTTTGTTTTTTATTACAATTGAATCTAGTAGAAATTTGGAGAAGGAAATTGCAACCCACTCCAGTGTTCTTGCCTGGAGAATCCCAGGGACGGGGGAGCCTGGTGGGCTGCCGTCTATGGGGTTGCACAGAGTCGGACACGACTGAAGCAACTTAGCAGCAGCAGCATAGTAGAAAAACAAACTGGAAACAAATCTTAGTATCACAAAACTTTAAATTGTTTTAAGGTATACAGTTAGACAAGATATAATGAGTGAAAAATTATCCTTGGTCAAATGTTCTTAGCCTACTTGCAAATTAGGAAATAGTTCCTACTTGGAAATAGTGGTATTAATTTTTAAAAATTTCCATGTCCTGGCTACTTCTCAGAGAAACATATAAGAGTGCATTTCACTCTAAGTGTAAAATCCAGACCTCATTGATGAAAAAAGTCCTTAATGTTTTTCATGTGTGGCAAAGATTTAGAACCACCAAGGAATGCAGTGCTAAGTGACTATGAAGATTGGCCCTGATATAACCTAAAGGAGTTAGCTGAGGGCTTCTAGAGAAAGCTATTTAAGCTGAGACTTGAATGATATAGATGAGTAAATGTGGTAAAGAAAACCAGAGAGTGTGCTCACTGAGGGCTATTGAAGTGAGTGAACACTGAGGGCTATCAGATGCTGTGAAGCTGCTCTGTTCTGACTTCCTTCTCTTCCAGTGGGACCTTGTATGTCATTATCAATTACAGAAATCAGTGTTTCAGTCCCTATTCATAGCTGGAATGCTGGTGGGAGGCCTCATATATAGCCATCTCTCAGACAGGTGAGTGTCTCCACATCACTGTTACCCTTCTTCTGTAGTATTTTCACAGTTTGTACTTAATTATTTCATGAAGAAGTCTTTACTGAGTTCCAGTATGTAATTTATACTGTTGGGGGTTGCCTTGATTCCCAGGGAGCTATAGATGGAAATGCAGAATTAGACTCATTTTGATGAATGTGATTTGTTTCCACAGAGTTCTCTGTACTGGTTATAGAAATGACCTTAGATCTGGGGGTATTGCAGAGAAGTTTTTAGAGGCAAGTTACCAGAAAAAATAATTTATAAAGTTGAGAGTTGCCATTGGGTAATTGGACATGGAACAACAGACTGGTTCCAAATAGGAAAAGGAGTTCATCAAAGCTGTATATTGTCACCCTGCTTATTTAACTTATATGCAGAGTACATCATGAGAAACCCTGGACTGCAAGAAACACAAGCTGGAATCAAGAGTGCTGGGAGAAATATCAGTAACCTCAGATATGCAGATGACACCACCCTTATGGCAGAAAGTGAAGAGAAACTCAAAAGCCTCTTGATGAAAGTGAAAGTGGAGAGTGAAAAAGTTGGCTTAAAGCTCAACATTCAGAAAACGAAGATCATGGCATCCGGTCCCACCACTTCATGGGAAATAGATGGGGAAACAGTGGAAACAGTGTCAGACTTTATTTTTCTGGGCTCCAAAATCACTGCAGATGGTGACTGCAGCCATGAAATTAAAAGACGCTTACTCCTTGGAAGGAAAGTTATGACCAACCTAGATAGCATGTTCAAAAGCAGAGATATTACTTTGCCAACAAAGATTCGTCTAGTCAAGGTATGGTTTTTCCTGTGGTCATGTATGGATGTGAGAGTTGAACTGTGAAGAAGGCTGAGCGCTGAAGAATTGATGCTTTTGAACTGTGGTGTTGGAGAAGACTCTTGAGAGTCCCTTGGACTTCAAGGAGATCCAACCAGTCCATTCTGAAGGAGATCAGCCTGGGAATTTCTTTGGAGGGAATGATGCTAAAGCTGAAACTCCAATTCTTTGCCCACCTCATGGGAAGAGTTGACTCATTGGAAAAGACTCTGATGCTGGGAGGGACTGGGGGCAGGAGGAGAAGGGGACGACAGAGGATGAGATGGCTGGATGGCATCACTGACTCGATGGACGTGAGTCTGAGTGAACTCCGGGAGTTGGTGATGGACAGGGAGGTCTGGCGTGCTGCGATTCTTGGGGTCGCAAAGAGTCGGACATGACTGAGCGACTGATCTGATCTGATCTGAATAAGAAAAAAGTGCCTCAAGATAGGCGATTCAGCCTGTTTGAAGAAACAGCACTATAGCCCTTTGTCATAAATTCTATGTTAAGTCCCTCACAGATTCAGCTAGCTAAATAGTTTCAGGTTCCCACCTTGGTCCTCACGTCATGGTTAACCTCACTGCAGTATTCATTTCTATGAAACCTGTGTGATTTGTAAGATGGTACTGAAGTTCAGTTTAAGAAATAATTGCACCTATAATCTGGTCTCTGGTTTTGTCTTAAAAAAAAAAAAAAAAAACCTAATTAGGGGTAATACTTGCAACCATATACGGTAATTAATCTATAGGCCTCATGGGTTTTAATTTGTGTTGTGAGAAGTTTGGGTTGTCCTGTGCCTGGCAGTGGTAATCCTCAAAGTAAGAGAACAAACAAGATAGCCACACACTCAAGTCTCTCACAGGGGAATGAGAAGCTTAAAAATATTCCTTGTCATCTATAAGTCTAATATCATTTAACATTAAGTTGAAAATTATGAACTCTGAATATATCACCTGAATGTAATTCATAAAAGATTTCATGCTCAGAGTGCTCGTATTGACCAATCTGAGCCCTTTATGATGATTCACAATAAAATGCTAATTGATGAGTTTAGATGAGCATAGGGTAACAGATGTGTGTGTCTGTGTGTCCATGTGAGTTAGGATAGGAGATGAGGGTGGAAAATTCAATGAAGAGAGAACCTTGAAGCTAAGCTAAGTATTTTAAACTAAAAATAGGCCAAAAGCTTATGAGAATTGACCTCAAAAGCAAAAATAGGCAAAGGGGACTATGTAAAACCAAAAGTCTTCTGCACAGCAAATAAAATAATCAACAGAATAAAAAGGAAGCCTCTTAGCCTCATCCACCAGAGGGCAGACAGAAGAAGCAAGAAAAAATACAGTCCCACTGCCTGGGAAATGAAAACTGCAGTAACAGAAAGTTAATCGCATCTCTAACATAAATAACAGCAAGATCTTCTAGGACCCACCTCCCAGAGTAATGGAAATAAAAACACAAATAAACAAATGGGACCTAAGTAAACTTAAAAGCTTTTGTACAACACAGGAAACTATAAGCCAGGTGAAACGACAGCCCTCAGAATGGGAGAAAACAATAGTACATGAGACAATTGACAAAGAATTAATCTCCAAAATATACAAGCAGCTCATGCAGCTCAATTCCAGAAAAATTAACAACCCAATCAAAAAGTGGGCAATAGACCTAAACATATATTTCTCTGTATGTAAGAAGACATACAGATGGCTAACAAACACATGAAAAGAAGTTTAACAGCATAGCATATGCAACTGGACGTTGAAAGAAATCCGGAAGCAAAAGCCCAATATGTATATGCTTAGATACAAGGACTGATGTTGAAGCTGAAACTTTAATACTTTGGCCACCTAATGTAAAAACTGACTCCTTCAAAAAGACCCTGATGCTGGGAAAGATTGAAGGCCGGAGGAGACGGAGGACAGAGGATGAGATGGTTGGATGGCATCACCAACTCAGTGGACATGAGTTTGAGCACGCTTTGGGAGTTGATGATGGACAGAGAAACCTGGCGTGCTGCAGTGCATGGGGTCGCAAAAAGTCCGACATGACTGAGAGACTGAACTGAACTGAACATGATACTTTTGACACCATACCCCCATGCATGGGCGCAGTCAGTCCTGTCTGACTCTTTGCGACCCCATGGACTGTAGCCCATCAGGTTCCTCTGCCTATGGAATTTTTCAAGCAAGAACACTGCAGTGGGCTACCATTTCCTACTCCAGGGGACCCTCCGACCCAGGGATAGAATCCACATCTCCTGTAGCTTCTGCTTTGTCAGGCGGATTCTTTCCCACCAAGCCAACTGGGAAGTTCTTAACATCATACATCATATGCAAACACAAAGATTATATAATCTTTGGAAACACATTCATTGAAATGATAGCAATGGTGACCTTTTAATGGTGTGTTTTTAAGTGATTGTTACTTTGCAATTTTCTCTTTTCATATTTTCAACAATTACCATATATAACTTTAACATTTTTAAGATGTCAAAATTAAAAGATACACAACTTCAAAATGTGTGTACATTTTGTAAAATCACTACAAATCAAAAACTGTACTCCCAAGCTCCCAATTTATTCCTTCTCCCTTTTCCTGCCTAGTAACCATAAAATTATTTTCTACATCTTTGACTCAATTTCTGTTTTGTAAATAAGTTCATATATATATACTATGTATAAATAGATAACTAACAAAGACCTATTGTATAGCAGCACAGCGAAATCTACTCATTACTCTGTAATGAACTAGATAGGAAAAGATCCAAAAAAAGAGTGAATATATTTTTCCATATATCTGATTCACTTTGCTGTGCAGCAGAAAGTAACACAACGTTGTAAATCAACCATACTCCAATAAAAAAATTTTAATAATAAACTATGATTCAGTGGGGGAAAAAACTATATTCCAAGTGTCATAGCTAATTCAAACAGAACAAGTGGCAAAACCAATACAATATTGTAAAGTAATTAGCCTCCAATTAAAATAAATAAATTTAAATTTTAATAAATAAATAAATAATAATAATAATTTAAGACAAACCCAGTTTGAAACGTTAAGTTTTCATTTTAAAAACAACAGGTTCAAAAGTACTAATAATTCTCATTGTGGGTGAGGGTACACTGCAATGGGCATTCATATACATGAAAACATGGTATAATTTAAAAAATCAAACATGCTGTGAAGCTGCCTAAAACAGCTGACATTATATTAAGAGTTTTATTTCACTTTTTGTTCACCAAGCCCTTGTTGCACATATATAACATACAAAGAACTTGGCTTGTTCCTGTGGATAGGTTTGATGAGACAAAAAGCATAAAATCAGACTATCAGAGAGTTCACAAATGCAGTTAAGGTGTCACGTTATGATTTTCTTCAAGTCTGTGATTTTAACATAGAAGCTCAAGTCTCTCTAAGTTGGCAGGATTCCAGAATTATTTTGAGTGCATATATCTCAAAATCTCTCCATCTGAGGTATCAAAATTCTTTATACAAAGCCAGAGTTAGAGGTGAGATATAAAAGAAGGGGCTTTCATTTTTCTGCTCAAAAAGATTACTAGGTCTCCTGAAGAGCATCCTTCGTTCCTATCCACTTTGCAGCTCTACAATTCTTTGCTTCTCCCAATAGATTTTGTCTAATATATTGAGATTAATGGATAGTTTTTCTTGTTTACTCTGTTGAAATGGTGAATTACATTAATATATTTTACAGGGTTAAACTGATTTGCCACTATGGTAAGCCTACACGTTCAAGATATAGTAACCTTTTTTAACACATTATTTGATTTGATTTGCTAAAAATTTTAGTGAGAAGCTTTGAATCTATGTTAATGAGAGTTACTGTTCTCTAGATTACTTCTCGGTTTATCTTTATCCCAGTAACGTTACCCACATAGAAAGTTAAGAAACATTTTCTCCTCCTCTGTTCCTGAAGGAGTATGCGAAATTAGAATTGTCTTCCTCAAGTATTTGGTGGAAATTTTCAGTGAAGATGCTTGTAGTTTCCCTTGTGGGAGAACGTTTAACTATAAATTTAAACAATTTTTTGCCATGTGTGTGTGCTTATTCACTCAGTCAAGTCCAACTCTTTGAGACCCTATGGACTGTAGCCTGCCAGGCTCCTCTGTCCACAGAATTTTCCAGGCAAGAATACTGGAGCCAGTTGCCGTTTCCTTCTCTAAGGGATCTTTCAGATCCAGGGATCGAAACTGTGTCTGTTGTGTCTCCTGCATTGGCAGGCAGAATTCTTTAGCACTGAGCCACTGGGAATAGATATAGACTATTTAGTTTATGTCTTTATGAATAGTTTCTCTCCTCATCATAGATTCCATTTTCTTTACTTGGTAATTTTTGACAGAAGCCAAGCATTGTGACTTTCAATTTCTTGGGTGCTAAATATTTTTCTACTCCTGAAAATTTCTTTGAGATACACCTAAGATACTTGGAAACACTGATTTTTTGGGGTCTCAGAAAGTCCAGGAGACTGCATATCAGGCAGCCGTTTGGACTCACTAACAGGCTGTCAATACTGGCAAGGGGTTAAGGAACCACAGGCAAATCTGGACTTATCTCCTAGCTTGTTGACCAAGTCTGTAAACAAACCAGGCTTGTTTGCTTGTTATCACAGCAAGACAAACACTGAGGTTTGCAACAGAGAAAGATTTTTTTCATGAGGCAGTCAACTGAGAACACAGAACAGATCTCAGAACTGCATCCCCAAAGGCCAAAGGCTTGAGATATTTATGATATAAAGAAGCAGAGTGGTCACAGGCATTTGGAGAGGAGATTGGAGGTGAGGTGAAGTCATTCATTTCTCTGCAGGCCCAGGTTTAGGGTTAGTGGACTCAGTTAGTTTTAGCCAGGTGTATTGGGCAAGAGTTGACTCCAAACTTTTGGAAAACAACTTAAGCCCCCATTACTACAGTGACTCATGCATCAGAAGCATGGTCTATAGGGGTGGTTAGAAATCTGATGATAAATTACCTAGGGTTCATGTAGTTTGGAGAAGGCAATGGCACCCCACTCCAGTACTCTTGCCTGGAAAATCCCATGGATGGAGGAGCCTGCTGGCTGCAGTCCATGAGGTCGCTAGGAGTCAGACACAACTGAAGCAACTTAGCAGCAGCAGCACCAGCTGCTGATTTTTTCCCCTTTTCTCTAATTCATATTCTCCAAACTTCATGCTGCTGCTGCTGCTGCTGCTGCTAAGACGCTTCAGTCGTGTCTGACTCTGTGCGACCCCATAGACGGCAGCCCACCAGGCTCCCCCGTCCCTGGGATTCTCCAGGCAAGAACACTGGAGTGGGTTGCCATTTCCTTCTCCAATGCATGAAAGTGAAAAGTGAAAGTGAAGTCACTCAGTCGCGACCCCATGGATTGCAGCCCACCAGGCTTAAGTAGGTTTAATCAGTAAGGGCAGGTTACAAGCAAAGGGGTTTGTGAGCCATTGTTCCCTTATCTGCTGTTCTATAAGACACACTCAGTGAGTTCTGTTAAGTGCCATCTTCCGTTGGTTTCATAATTTCTCCCTCTTCATCTGCTTTTTCTTTCTAGTACCAAACTTTATGTGTTCTCTGCTTCCTGTCCACTTTCTTTTTGTCCTATTCCTTATTTTATCTTTTTAAAAACTTAACTATCTACAGAAAACAGCTTTTAAAAGGCACCCATATATACACCTTATATACTAAAATGAAGTATATATTACTAGTTTACTGTGGTACAGAGCTTTCCTTAGGAGAGGAGGATGGCTCTGATGCTAGGAAAGATAGAGTAAGCCTACTACATCTGGGCTCTTTCACTAAATGCACATTGAGAACTGGGGGGAAAATGTATGAAACAACTATTTTAGATTGTGAAAGTATATTACAGTAATATATTTACACGTCTAAAATCAATAGCAGAGAGTAGATGAGAGGGCTTCCCTGGTGGTCCAGTGGTTAAGAATCTGCCTTGCAATGCAGGGGACACTGGTGCAACTCCTAGTCCTGGAAGATCCCACATGTTGATGGGCAACTCAGCCTGTGCCCCACAACTGCTGAACCTGTGCTCTGGAGCCCACAGGCCGCAACTACTGAAGCCCTAGGGTTTAGAGCCTGTCCTCCACAACATGGGCTTCCCTGGTAGTTCAATTGGTAAAGAATCCACCTGCAATGCAGAAGAACCTGATTCAATTCCCGGATCGGGAAAATCTGCTGGAGAAGAGATAGGCTACCAACACCAGTATTCTTGGGCTTCCCTGGTGGCTCAGCTGGTGAGGAATCTGCCTGCAATGTGGGAGACCTGGGTTTGATCCCTGGGTTGGGAAGATCCCGTGGAGAAGGAAAAGGCTACCCACACCAGTATTCTGGCCTGGAGAATTCAATGGACTGTATAGTCCATGGGGTCGCAGAGTCAGACACAACTGAGCGACTTGCACTCTGAAACAAGAGAAACCACGCCAGTGAGAAGCCCATGCACTGCAACAAGAGAGTAGCCCCCTACTCTTCACAACTAGGGAAAGCTTACATGAAACAATGAAGACCCAGCAAGCCAAAAATAAAATAAAATATGTCAGTCAGTCAGTTCAGTCGCTCAGTCATGTCTGACTCTTTGTGACCCCATGGACTGCAGCACGCCAGGCTTCCCTGTCCATCACCAACTCCCAGAACTTGCTCAAACTCATGTCCATCAAGTCGGTGGTGCCATCCAACCATCTCATTCTCTGTTGTCCCCTTCTCCTCCCACTTTCAATCTTTTCCAGTATCAGGGTCTTTTCAAATGAGTCAGCTCTTCACATCAGATGACCAAAGTATTGGAGTTTCAGCTTCAGCATCAGTCCTTCCATTGAATATTCAGGATTGATTTCCTTTAGGATTGACTGGTTTGATCTCCTTGCAGTCCAAGGGACTCTTAAGAGTCTTCTCCAGCACCACAGTTCAAAAACATCAATTCTTCAGTGCTCAGTTTTCTTTATAGTCCAGCTCACATCCATACATGACTACTGGAAAAACCATAGCTTTGACTAGATGGACCTTTGTTGGGAAAGTATTGTCTCTGCTTTTTAATATGCTATCTAGGTTGGTCATAGCTTTTCTTCCAAGGAGCAAGCATTTTATTTTTTACAGTATGAAGAGGCAGAAATAAAATTTAAAAAATAAAAAATATTTAAAGTAGATGGGAGAGAAAATAGAAGTATATAGGAGTAAAGTTTCTATGTATTCTTAAAATTTAATGAGTGTAAATATGAAATAGTTTCTGATAGGTGATGCTGTGTTTTGTAAACTTTAGAGCAACCTCTGAGGGAAAAATAGCTTAAATTTCTTAAATGAATTAAATGATACACTAGAAAATATTTACTTGAAACAAAAGGTGGTATTAAAAGAGGACCAGAGGAACAAAATAGTCATGAGACAGAAAGAAACAACTGGGATGTGATTTGGGGAAGTGATACCAGTCCATGGCATTTTGACATAGCACTCTGAACAAACTAAGACAGAAACCAGTTTCCTTTTATTTTTTAAAATTGAGATATAAGTCACTATGGTATCACATAAGTTTGAGGTATACTATATGTTGATTTGATACACATATATTGCAGTATGATTACCAGCATAACATCAGCTAACATCTCTACTATGTCACACATTCACAATTTCTCTTCTTCTGTGGTGAAAACAATTAAAATCTCATCTCCTGGTTCCTGTGGGGAAGGATGGGAGGAAGGGATAGTTAGAGAGTTTGGGATGGATGTGTACACACTGCTTTATTTTAAATGGACAACCAACAATGACCTACTGTATAGCACATCTGCTCAATGTTATGTGGCAGCCTGGATGGGAGAGAATGGATACATGTATTTGGATGGTTGTGTCCCTTCCTTATCCACCTGAGTCTATCACAACCTTGTCAATCAGCTTTACCCCAATACAAAATAAAAAGTTATTTTAAAAGAAGAGGGAAAACCATTTTAATGAAAATAAAATAGCAAAAAAATCTTTCTTGAATTACTATATGTCAGTTAAAATTTACGGTAGAAATTTCACATGAAGTGAAAAGAAAAAGCATTAGAAATGGCTTCTTTTTTAAATAGATGAACTGAACTGCAAAAGATCTGATAGTTCTTCACATGGCAATAGTTGTAAAACTATGAATAGAGTTAAAATTCTATTTAAAAACGGATAACCAACAAGGACTTACTGTATAACACATGGAACTCTGCTCAGTGTTATGTGGCAGCCTGGATGGGAGGGGGTTTGGAGGATGGATACATGTATATGTACAGCTGAGTCCCTTCTCTGTTACCTGAAACTATCACAACATTGTTACAAAATAAAAGTTAAAAAAAATAAAATAAAATTTGAGTCCATAAAAAACTCATCTTGTAAACAATTTGAAGTTTATAAAACAGTATTTTTTACTATAATCACTGTGCTATATATTAGTTCTCCAGAACTTACTTTCTATAGTATTTACCTATACCTGCAAGTTTGTGCCCTTGAACAACATCACTCTAATTCTCCCTTTCCCAAACTGTTGGCAACAAACCATTCTAATTTCTATTTTCACAAATTTGGGTTTTTAAGATTCCACATTAACATGACATCATGCAGTGTTTATCTATTTTTGACTGACTTATCTCAGTTTAATGGCCTCAAGGTCCAACTGTGTTATCACAAATGGCAGGATTTTCTTCTTTTCCGTGGCCATATAGTATTCCACTGTGTGTGTGTGTGTGTGTGTTGTTTAGTCATGAAGTCATGTCCAGCTGTTTTGCGATCTCATGGACTCCAGCCTGTCAGGCTCTTTGTCCATGGGATTTCCCAGGCAAGAATACTGGAGTGGTATGTGTGTACCACTTTTTACAAAATCCATTCATACATTGACAGCACTTCGTTCCCATATCTTGGCTATTTTGATAATGCAGAATAAACATGAGGGTACACTTTATCTCCTCAATATACTATTTTAATTTCCCTCAGATATATTACCAGAAGTGGGATTGTGAATCATATGATAATTCTATTTTTGACTGAGGAACCCCTGCTGGTTTTCACAAAGGCAGCACCGATTAACATTCCCACCAACAGTGTGCAGCGGCTCCCTTTCCTCCACCATCTGCAGCGGCACTTGTCATGTCCTCTCTTCTTGATGATAGTCGTTGCATTTGGTGTGAGGTGACAGCTCTCATTGTGGTTTTGATTTTTATTTCCTCAGTGATTAGTGACGTTGAGCATTGTTTCATATATTTTTTGGCCATCTGCATGACTTTTTGGAAGAAATTCTGCTTTGTTCTTCTACTTCAGGTGTTTCGTTATTGTTACTATTGAATTGTCTGAGGTGTTTTGTGTATTTTAACTCCTTCTCTGATGTGCTGTTTGCAAATGTTTTCTCTCATTCCATAGTTGCCTTTTCATTTTGTTGATAGTTTCAGGCCAATTTCCTTTGGGATGTGGATGCAAAAATCCCCAATAAAATACTAGTGAATTAAATGTTCCAACTATAAAATTATTATTATATAAACACAACCAAGTGTTATTAATCCCAGAAATACAAAATTGATTCAGCTAACATAATTAACTAATACTATATCAATAGATAGATAACTCAAAACTACTTAATTGTACCAATAGAAAAAAATTATTTCTTAACATGAAAAACCCCTGCATGGTAAAAATGTTCAATAAATGCACAATAGAAGGGGACTTCACCCTAATAAAGAGTACATATACCTCTTCATTTTTTTAATTGTTCCCTTTGCTGTGTAGAAGCTTTTGAGTGTGATGTAGTCCCAGCTTTCTATCTTGGTTTTATCACCTGTGATTTTGGTGTCTTCTATGAAATCATGGCCAAGACCAATGTCTAAAAAGTTTTCCCCTGATTTCTTTGAGATGTTTTATGACACAACTCTATTTGTCTTGCTAACAAATAGAATATTATTTGGCCTTTAAATGAAAGCAAATCCTGTCATTTGGGACAATATGGATAAGCATACAGACACTAAGATACTAAACAAGTGGAATAATCCAGTTACAGAAGGACAAATACTGCATGATTCCAATTATCTGAGGTCCTAAAATAGTCAAAACCATAGAAGCAGAGAGGAGAATGAATGGTAGTTGTCAGAGGCTGTGGGAGGGGGGAATTGTTCTTCAGTAGGTATAGGTTTATTTTTTCAAGATAAATAAGGCTATAGTTAACACTATGGTATTATACATTTTAAAATATGTTGAAAGGGGAATTTCCAGGAGGTATGGTGAATAAGAATCCACTTGCCAGTGCATGGGACACGGGTTCAATCTGTGGTCTGGGAAGACTCACATGCCTTGGAGCAACTAAGCCTGTGTGCCACTACTACAGAAGCCCATGCACTCTAGGGCCCAAGAGCTGCAACTACTAAGCCCATGTGCTGCAACTGCTGAAGCCCAAGAACCTAGAGTCTGTGCTCTACAAGAAAAGCCACCACAATGAGAAGCCTATGCACCACAATGAAGAGTAGCCCCCACGTGCTGCAACTAGAGAAAGCCCACATGCAGCAATGAATACCTATTGCAACCTATATATCTGTATATACGTTGAAGGGATGGATTTTGTATGAAATATTCATTGAAAAAAACTACAAAAGAGCATATGGAAATTTTTGGAGATGGCCTATTGGATCAGTGCCTTAAGGTACTGTTAGTATCATATGTATATGCATGTATACAATCTCAACAAAACATATACACTAAATGTGTACAGTTTTGTGTATCAATAAAGCTAGAAAAGAGCATATATGAAAAACATCTATGATCACTTTTGAGCTTTGTTTGTTTGTCTTTTTGTTCATGGTGTAGGGTGGAGGTCCAGAAAACCTTTTGGGTTCATTTATTTGTTCAAGCATCATTTCTTAAAGGATTCCTTTCCCTCACTAAATTTTTCTTGTCTCCTTGGTTAAAAATCAACTGACCATAACTTTAAGGTTTACTTTTCTGATCTCAATTTTATTCTTTCAAACTAGTGTTAATGTTTAATATTTGTATACATGGTGTATACATGAGTGTCTTTTGAAAATTGTTTCTGTAAATAAATCCCAAGATGGTAACAATAACCCTGTGTACGAGACAGCAAAAGAGACACTGATGTATAAATCAGTCTTATGGACTCTGTGGGAGAGGGAGAGGGTGGGGAGATTTGGGAGAATGGCATTGAAACATGTATAATATCATGTATGAAATGAGTCGCCAGTCCAGGTTCGATGCACGATACTGGATGCTTGGGGCTGGTGCACTGGGACGACCCAGAGGGAGGGTATGGGGAGGGAGGAGGGAGGAGGGTTCAGGATGGGGAACACAGGTATACCTGTGGCGGATTCATTTTGATATTTAACAAAACTAATACAATATTGTAAGGTTTAAAAATAAAATAAAATTTAAAAAACAAAACAAAGAATGGAACACATGAAGACAAAGAGAAAGCAGAGTAGCTTATAAAGTTTGGTAGCAGGAGAGAGAAATATAATGAAGAGGAAAAAATTAAAGATATTCATAGAAGCCAAGTCTTTCAGGAGATATGAGGAAATGAGATTCCTTGTAAAAATGAAAGGTTTGGCTTTGAGGCAGGAGAAGGCCATGCTATGCAGAAGGAAAAATGCAGAGTTTGGGGATAAAGATACAGGGGAATAAAAAATGAGATCTCTACTGTTCTTTGTCCCTTAACTGATGTAAGTAACAGGGTTCCCAGCAGGAGGACACATATGAGAGGCAGTGCTGTAAGTTTGAGGAGAGAGGACTGGGTACAAAAATTGGATGACTGGTTCCCACCCCCCCCCAAAGACACAGCATATATCAACCTGAAAATATAGTACAACTGCCAGGAAATTCCAAGAATTCACTTGGTAGTTACTGTAGGGTAAGGGAGTTAGAGAAGGCAAGGTTCAGAAAAAGAATGAGACCGGCACTTTACAGGAGCAGATCACCTTTAATGAGGTGAGAAGGGGCAGCAGTCAGATTAGTGAGCAGCAGCACTAACCCAAGAAAAGAGTAAGTATATATAGGCATGTTTGTGGAACTCTACTGTCTTAAGGGGGCCTGTTCTTCAAGATTGTTTGGAGTAGTTATCTCTTAAATGGCTGGGGTAAGGAATTCTGGAGATTGGCCAGAGGCTGGACCAGCTGGGAGTTGAGCACAATCAACCTTAATGTCCTTTTTTTTTTTTCCCTTTGGGTGAAAGAGTTCTTTGTTTTGCATAGAATGGTGGGGAGGACCCTAGGGGAGTTTTAACTCCCGGCTATATTGAGCCATGTAACTTTCCTTCATTCCAGACCCTAAGGAATATATACAAAAAGAGAAAGAGAGGTGAGTGCTGTTAATGTTCAGGGCTTCTTCATGCTGATAAATGAGGGTCAGGGGTTTGTGGTCTGGGAGGAAGGAAGTCTAAGGCCTGTGTTATTGATTTTCTATTTTAGCCATCAGGGTCTCAAGCAAAATAACAGTCGTGACTTGATCTCAGGAAATGGCTCAGATTCAGTCTTTGAAGAATCCCTGGAAAAGATTAAACAAACAAGGCCCAAAGGTGAGTAGGAAGACGATAAAAATGAATGGTCCAAGAAGGGGTAAAACCCAAGGCATCCAGTTCCAATTGGTTAACCATGACTTCCAGGAATTGCTTAATCTCTGAGGGATTCATAAGGCTCGATCTGTAAGGTTTTTTGCAGCTGCTTGGACAATACCTGACTGGTTGACATAGAAACAGCAGGATTAGTCTAGAAAAAGGCACAGACCTCCCTTCTCTGCAGTAAGTAGATCTAATCCCCTTCTATTTTGTAATACTACAGCCACCAAGGAATCAAGTTGATTTTGGATAGTTATTAGGCCTTGAGCTATTTCATGGAGGCTGTCTGATAAGTCTGTAGAAAGTGTCTGGTAGTTTTGGATGGAGGTGGTTAAGCCAGGGGTTCCTGTTCCAATTCCAGCCGCTATTCCTAGTACTACTAAGAGGGTAATGAAATGAATGGCTCATTTTATTCTCTTGTGGATGAGAGGAATAGGTAAGGGTTGATCATTGGGGGTTATTAAAATGTTTGGACTGGCGTATACTAGGGTGCAGGTTCCGGTCCAACTAGTAGGTAGACAGAGGTATGTAGACATCCCACACAGGAAAAATAGGCTATGTGTCGTAATATAACCGCTGAAGTTGATGGCAAAGAGGAATCAAGGTGGAGGCGGGGGATGGGGGTTGATCATTTGTTCAAGGGCACTCAGAGACCCTGCTAAGGTGGCCCCACGATGGGAGAAGTGGAGGAATATGCTGAGGGAAACCGTCCTGTAAAGTTTAAAGAGTGTCCTGTAGAAAAATAAATAAATAAATAAAGAGTGTCCTGTAGGCCCAGAAACATTATATATATGGGACTTTGGAGTCAGTAAGGGGCTGATCAGTTATATGTTCAAAGAGATTAAGTGTCATGTCTAAGGTCTGAACACAGTCATGAGATAGGTGTTCTGCTTCTGGATCTGGTGTAGGGAGTAAGCTAGCAGGATTAAAATGTTTACAAGGCATAAAAGAAAGGGATGGGTCGAGGAGGTGTGCGTGGAGGATTTGTAATTGAGCAGGGGGCAGAGAAAGGAAAGCCCAATGAGAGAGTAAGCCTTTGAAGGAATGAGGTGAGCATACATCTAAAGGAGCATTCCGGTTTAGTTTTTGGGCTTCAGGTATTAAGAGGGTGGCTGCAGCTAAGGCCTGCAGATAAGGTGGGTATCCGAGCATGACGAGATCAAGTTGTTTAGAAAAGTAAGCCAGAGGGCCCCATATGTCCCCCCTTTTTTGGCACAGAATCCCTAAGGCATGTCCTTGTCTAGAATGTACAAAAAGGAAAAAAGGCTTGGTGTAATCAGGTAAGTAAAGAGAAGGGGCCTGTAGTAAATGTTTGATAATAGTCTGTATTGGGGTGTGGAGAGAGATGGGGGCCAATAAGGGTTCATCTAAGTTTCCTCAAGTAGCTTGGTAGAGAGATTTTGCGTAGAGGGCAAAATTTGGGACCCATATTCAAAAGAAGTTTAATAGACCTAAATAGAGAAAGAAGTTCCCTCTTGGTTTGGGGCCTGGGGGTCTGTGTCAAGGCTCGAAGTCTCTGAGCTGGGATTATTTTGGATGTGGGAGTGAGAAGTAATCCCATGTAACTGACAGTGGTGGAAGCAATTTATGCTTTGGAGACTGAGGCTCTGTAGCCCCAGTTGCCTAGGGCATTTAATACCATCACAGTGTGGGCTAGGTAGTTGTGTCAAGAGGAACTACATAACAATAAATATTCTACATATTGGAGTAAGGTAGTAGAGCCTAGGTCTAAAGTTTGTAGGTCTCTTTGGAGGGCTTGACCAAAAAAATGAGGGTTATCTCTAAACCCTTGTGGTAAAACAGTCCAGGTTAATTGTTGAGATTGATATGTGTCTGGATCCGTCCAGGTGAAGGCAAATAGGGGCTGTGAGGAGTGGTGTAGAGGTATAGTAAAGAAAGCATCTTTGAGGCCTAATATTGTGAAATAGAGTGTGTCAGGGAAATATGAGAGAGAAGGGTGTAGGGATTAGTGACCATGGGGTGTACGGATATAATGGCCTCATTGATCTTGTGAAGATCTTGGACTCGACGCCTAGGAATGCAGTCCCTTTTTGACTGCCAGTACGGAGAAGGCGATGGCACTCCACTCCAGTACTCTTGCCTGGAAAATCCCATGGATGGAGGAGCCTGGTGGGCTGCAGTCCATGGGGTAGGGAAGAATCGGACACGACTGAGCGACTTCACTTTCACTTTTCACTTTCATGCATTGGAGAAGGAAATGGCAACTCACTCCAGT
Source organism: Bos grunniens (assembly GCF_055505025.1). NCBI lineage: Eukaryota > Metazoa > Chordata > Mammalia > Artiodactyla > Bovidae > Bos > Bos grunniens. Next base: position 9,751,336 of record NC_141193.1, read on the forward strand.
GTTCTCACCTGGAGAATCCCAGGGACGGGGGAGTCTGGTGGGCTGCCGTCTATGGGGTCACACAGAGTCCGTCGCGACTGAAGCGACTTAGCAGCAGGATAGGAGTATTATGAGGAGAACAGATAGACCGCAAAAAGCCGGCTTTAAGCAGTTGGGAGATGACTGGTTTAAGTCCTTGTTAGGAGTCTGTGGTCAGGGTGTATACCTCTCTGAGAGGAAACAAGCGTTTGCTTCGGGTCCTGGCTGACAGAGGCCGGGTGGAAATCTCTTTTGGGGTTTCGGAGTCATCCCTTCCTGTTTTGGAGGAGGAAGGGCTAGAGGATAGGGTCTCGCCTCCGGAAGTTTTCTCTCCAGGGCAGTAGGGAGGAGGCTCATCTGCCAGGTCAAAATCGGGGGCTGAGGGTTTAGGGGGCCTTTTAGGGGCTTTAGATTTGGATTCTTTTGTAATGGAGGGGGAGAGAGAGCAGAGGAGGATTGATAGGTGGAACAGTCCTTGCAGAGAGAAGGACAGCTTCTAAGGTCCCAGAAGGCTTGAATATAGGGGACCTCCGACCATTTGCCATTCCATTTGAGGAATTTGTGAGATCTGATAAAATATTGAAATCAAAAGTCCTGAACTCAGGCCAGCGGTTTTGGTTATCCAGTTTGTATTGAGGCCAAATTTGAGTGCAAAGTGACTCGAGTTTATGAACCTTGAGATCAGTCAAGAGTAGAGATTTGAGGTTTTGTTTTACGAAGGCCATGGGAGAGTCCCGTGGGACAGATTGGCTTGCCTCTATAGCAAATGACTAGCGACTGTACTGTCAAGAGAAAAGGTCATCTCCTAATCTTTTGACCGGGCAAAGACAGAAATAGACTCTGGAGGAGGGAGGGGGCGTCCCCCAAGTACCTCCCCAGAGAGCCTTTTAGCCAGAGGGTTCCCAGGGCACCCGGAAAGGATGATAGTCTATGGTGCCCTAGAGTACCGTCCGAGCTTACCTGGGCTACTGGGTCAGGTGAGAATTCATGGTGGGTGGAGGGAGGTCGAATGGCAAAAGGTCTCTGTCCTGGAGTTGGTCAGTCTCGCAGAAAAGAAAGTGTAGAGGAAAGAGGAAGAGAGAGAGACCAATATTCCTCGGGTTACATGGAAAACCAATAAAGCCCTTACACAGGACTTGTACCACTCACGAAGGCACAGGGCATCCTCTGGAGGAGGTCTTGAAAGCCTGGACAGGAAAGTGAGCTCAGCAGTCTTCCACGCTCCAAAGAGTTGGCCATGGAGAACGAGAAGGAACCTCAACCTCCCGGGTTTCAGCACCGAAAAATGTAGGGCAAGGGAGTTAGAGAAGGTGAGGTTTGGAAAAAGAACGAGACCAGCACTTTATAGGAACAGATCACCTTTGATGAGGCAAGAAGGGGCAGCAGTCAGATTAGTGAGCTGCTGCACTAACCCAAGAAAAGAGTAAGTATATATAGGCATATATGTGGAACTCTACTGGAGAAGGCTATGGCACCCCACTCCAGTAGTGTTACCTGGAAAATCCCATGGATGGAGGAGCCTGGTAGGCTGCAGTCCATGGGGTTGCAAAGAGTCAGACACGATTGAGCGACTTCACTTTCACTTTCCACTTTCATGCATTGGAGAAGGAAATGGCAACCCACTCCAGTGTTCTTGTCTGGAGAATCCCAGGGATAGGGGAGCCTGGTGGCCTGCCGTCTATGGGGTCACACAGAGTCGGACACGACTGAAGCAACTTAGCAGCAGCAGCAGCAGCTACTGTCTTAAGGGGGCCTGTTCTTCTCCAAGATTGTTTGGAGTAGTTATCTCTTAAACAGCTGGGGCAAGGAACTCTAGAGATCGGCCAGAGGCTGGACGGGCTGGGAGCTGGGCATAATCAACCTTAATGTCCATTTTTTTTTTCCCTCTGGGTGAGAGAGTTCTTTGTTTTGCATAGAATGGTGGGGAGGACCTGAGGGGAGTTTTAACTCCAAGCTATTTTGAGCCATGTAACTTTCCTTCAGTTAGTCTCACATTTACTGACAAAAGTGAGCAATCACATTCAGTGACTTGAGTCCAAAGTGCAAAATGGAAAAAAGTTACTTCCAACCACATATCTAAGTGCACAGAGTTGCATAGATGACACTTGGAAGTTTCCAGGAGCACGGGTGAGATGGGATTGGCTCTTGTTCAGCACCCTCCTCCCCTGCCTGCCCACTTGCAAGCACTTCCCAGTCTCACAGAGAAGGACCTTGTGTAGGGAAAGGCCAGTCTATTCAGAATATTTTCTCAGGAAGGAAGTCTATTCAGGGAGCCTGCAGGTGATCCTTGGCCTTAGAGTTGATGACCCCAGAGGGTCTCCATGGCAGGATAAGATGTGGGAGCATGATTCAAGGAGGGTTCTGATGAGTGCCTAAGAAAGAGGGGCTAGGGTTAGGAGGGGCTGCTGGGCCTCCACAAGCTGAAGTGAAGAGCTTTGGAAAGGGTGGACCCACGGCCAGCTTAGTCAGGTCTTGCTGTCAACTGGGGCCTAGGGGGTTCCAGCTTTAGCTTCATGGAGGTGAGAAGGGATAGTGAGACTGGGCTCCTGTAAATCCCACAGCCCCAAAGCCCCTGCCATGGAAAACTACTTCTTCCTTCCTGGCGGCACAAGGAAATTTGCAAATATATACAAATAATGTTCCCTTCTAGAGAAAATGTTTTTATTTCCTTTCACTATAGAATTTAAAGTTTTTTACATAATATGTTAGAAATACAAAAATTTGCTTCATAAAAGCTCTGGACAGTAGTAATACACATGGATACTAAAGCTAATATTTTGGCTAAATACACCCAAACTTTACTTTTCCCCATAAGAATAGTGTCCTATTCCACACTTTGTTTCATCCTGCTTTCCTAACTTATGTTGGGCTTTTTTCCTCTTTGATGCATACTGCTATGTTCATCCTTTCTAATGGCAGATGTGGAAGCAGGCTTGCTGGATGGATATATTCCTAATTTACTCTCAGAAAATTGAGGTGGTTTCCAGTTTTCCTGTTTTTTTTTTTTAATTTTACCAACAGAGTTTATTATCCAGCTTTTCACATTTTGCCAATATGATGGTGAGAAAATAGAATCTATTATGGTTCAAATTTGTACTTCACTTATAATGGGTCAAGTTTAATATCTTTTCCTATTTTAAGGGCCATTTTTATAATCATTTTGTAAATTGTACTTTCCTGTTTTTATGTAGGATTTCTACTCATGTTCATCTTCCATTTTAAAAACCTCTTTGTTGTCAATCAACTATACTCCAATAAAATTTTAAAATTAAAAACTTTAAATTTTTATATCTCTATAATATTTTAAATTATACATGCTAGTTGTTAAAAATATAAAAAGAGAAAATTGCAAAGAAATAATCACTTAAAAATCCACCATTAAAAGGCCACCATTACATGTACACAATGCTGTATTTAAAATGGATAACCAACAAGGACCTACTGTATAGCACATGGAATTCTGCTCAATGTTATGTGGCCACCTGGATGGGAGGGGGTTTGGGGGAGAATGGATACATGTATTTGTATGACTGAGTCCCTTGGCTGTTCACCTAAAATGATCACAACACTGTTAATTGGCTATACCCCAATACAAAACAAAAAGTTCCAAAAAAGTCACCATTGTTATCATTTCAGTGAATATATTTCCAAAGAGCATATACTCTTTCAATTTACCAATGATTTATGATGTCAAAGTATCATATATAAAGATATATATATATATACATGTATATAAATTTGTTTTAACTTGGGCTTACATCTGCTACACTGATTTTTGCAAATCTATTTATAATTCACCATATGCCACTCCATACATAACAATCTGTTTGAGTTCAATGCATGAAGATGTCAAAATTAAATATTGCTTTGCTTACTTTGTTTTCTGATTGATAATTTGAAATATTAATGAAAGAAGGAAAGAAACCTGATCAGTTTAGAAAACATGATCAATCTATTCTCAGCCTCAAGTATAATCAAATCTGTAATTGCTTATGTTCTTAGTTGATTCTTTGAGTAAATATTTTAGCTCCTATTTTGACATATATCTTATGTCCAAATGTTGAGTTGTGATGAGTGTTCTGAAGAAAAAGAAAGTGGGGCAAGTGGGAGGAAAAGTGGTATCTATAACGTCTTTACATGAAGGAATTTGTTAAAATGGTAATATGAAGTCCCATGCTGTGTGTGCCAAGTCACTTCAGTCATGTCCGACTCTTCGCGACCCTATGGACTATAGCCCACCAGGTTCCTCTGTCCATATTATTTCCCAGGCAAGAATACTGGAGCGGGTTGCCACACCCTCCTCCAGGGGATCTTCCCAACACAGGGATCGAACCGTGGTTCTTACGTCTCTTGAAGTGGCAGGCAGTTTCTTTACCACTAGCGCCACCTGCTGCTGCTGCTAAGTCGCTTCAGTCGTGTACGACTCTATGCGACCTCATAGACGGAAGCCCACCAGGCTCCCCCATCCCTGGGATTCTCCAGGCAAGAACACTGGAGTGGGTTGCCATTTCTGGGAAGCCCCATATTATCCCATTTCATACTAATTCCATCTGAACAAGTTTTCTCCTTGCTTGGAGGAGTAGGGGTTCGGACGTGAGCACTGTCGTCTTCAATCATCCTTCTAAGTTGCTTGGTACTTTAACTGCAGAACACTAGGTCACATTACTGGACTCGCCATGGAAAGTGGTCTCAACCAAAGTTAGTCCCGGTTACCAACTCTGCCTTCTTCTGCTACATAGTTTGATATATTTTCACTTGTTCAGGAGTTTTGTACGTTTTAATTTTTATTGGGAAAGAGGGGTACTAATTTTGAAGAGTTCATTAATTACTCTGAAAATATTTTCTCAGGTAAAGAGGGTACATAAGAGCACAACAGGCATAAAATAATAGGATTTTTTGCGTGATTATTCAGGCAATGTTTTCAATTATTCTACTTGTATACATCAACCAGCCACGTCCTAATTACATGACATTCCTCTATTTCTGAATCGTTTTCCCTGTTAATAATTTATTGGTAAGTTCAAAACTTTTTCAAACTACTGCCTCAAAATATTAGATTGTGCAAGGGTTACATGTTCCCTCAAGTTATGTGTTTATGTGCAAAGTAATGCCATAATTGTAAATGAGATTCATTTTTCTAGTATATTTTCTTGCTAGTTTCTATATATAAAGGAAAACCCCCATTTTTTTTTCTTCATATTTTTCTTTTCCTTACCAGTCAGCTTATGAAAGCACCTTAAAATTTTGTCACTTTTATGTAGCAATCTTTTTCATTTACTTCCCTTGAGAGTTTTTTGCTGGAAAAGCAAAACAGAAACAACCAATCAACCAACCAATCAGCAAATAAAAACAAGAAAAAAAAATAAGTCTGTGTGCTCTCCATGCACAAACTGATCCTCTCACATCATCTTTTTTAGATTCAGTAAAATATACGGGATTGACACTCATGCTGGAAAAGGCTGTGTGGACTCTGCAGACCCAAGAAAACAGTTTTAAAAGTTGCTGCTCTCACTTGGTCTCTTTAAATCTTTGGCCAATGACACCTTTGCAAAATCAAGAAGTGGATTGAAAATCTTAAGGGATTTCCCATATGTTATGTATTTAATTGCATCCATCCTAAAATTTCATATATTGAAGTATCTCAGTATTTAACACTCAGAATCTTAGGAAGATTTCCAAATGTGAAACAGGACTGTTGTCAATATGATTAAGATGAGGTCATATTGGAGTAAGATTGGTTACTTATCCAATAGGATAGTGTCCTTATGTAAAAGGAACATTAAGACAGGCAGGCGTGCCAGGGAGATCCATGTGTAGATTGAAATATGCTGCCACAAGCCAAGGGACTATTAATACCAGAAGCCAGGAGAGACCTGGAACAGATCATCCCTAGAGGTTTCAGAGGAAGCATGGCCCTGCCAACAACTTGAGCTCAGAATTCCAGGCTCCAGAGCCATGCGATAATAAATGTCTGTTAAGTAACTCAGTTTGTGGAATTTTATTATGAAAGCTCTAGGTGACTAATATACCATTTTTATTTTTTAAAAAGTAAAGTTAAAAAATTAAATTAAATTAAAAGTATCTTTTACCAGTTTCTTATTTTCCCTATCCTCAATATTTTCATTATTTATGGCAGCAAAATTGCCTAATCTTACAGGCACCAACACAAGATTTATCTCTCTAATATATTTTCAAAGAGAGACGTTAACACTTATGGATCTGAGGACCATGAAACACCATCAGAAATGTGTGTCTCTCGTGAGGGCAGGTAGGATGTTCCCTCACAATAGAGCTAATTATTGTCTCTTCAGCACTAAAGCTACCATTGAGAACAGGGCAGAGAGGATCTCTGCAGTCTAGACTGGACCTCACAGTGGATAGAAATGATATTGCCATTCATGAAGGCAATGGCTCAAGATGGGAGGATCCCAGGCAAGGCTCAGCCTCCCCAGTGATCTGAGGGACCTACTCGGTATGTTGCCTTTCTCACCCACAGATCCAAAACACACAGTCCCTCCCAGGGGGTGGTAGAAAGTTACTTATTTTCCACATCCTGGATGGTGTCAAGCAGAGGCATATTTCTGGTTTCGGGTAGAAGAAGGATGAGAAGACCAGCAAGGATAAGACACACTCCATAGATGATCCAGGGCAGAGTGGGTAGATACACCACTACAGTCATCAGCAGGGGAGCCAGTGCTGCCCCACACCTACTAGCCATCATATTTAATCCTGAAGCTTTTGCTCTGAAGGGTAAAAGAGGAAAATGCATAATAATTCAGTAAAAAAAATCCCATACATGTAATTTATAATCTACTACTTTGACATTATGCATGTTAAGTTGCTTCAGTTGTGTCCGACTCTTTGCAACCCTAGGGTCTGTAGCCTGCCAGGCTTCTCTGTTCAGGAGATTCTCCAGGCAAGAATGTTGGAGTGGGTTGCCATGTCCTCCTCCAGGGGATCTTCCTGACTCAGGGATCAAACTCGCATCTTCTGCACTTCTTGCACTGCAGGCAGATTCTTTACAGCTGAGCCACCAGAGAAGCCCACTTTGACATTGTAATGGAAGACATAAAACACAGTTATTACATACATGAGTTTGATGAAAGATATTTGTTTTTGAGATCTGTTCTGTGATTCTAGCTTTGTCAAGATCAAAGTGTGTTAAAACCCCTTTTTCATCATTTTAAACAGTACGTTAATGCATTGCAACTACCATGACAAGTGGTCCAAAAGATTAATGAGACAGACACTGAAGTACTGCTTAACACAGTACACGGCATGCCGTCCATTTCTTCAATAAACTTTGGGTAACTGTTGTTAATATATTGTTACTATTATGATTACAAATAAATGCTTTCTAGTTAACAGATCTTATCTTGATTGCTATGCTAAGTATGCTATGCTAAGTCACTTCAGTCGTGTCTGACTCTGTGCAACCCCATAGACGGCAGCCCACCCGGCTCCCCTGTCCCTGGGATTCTCCAGGCAAGAACACTGGAGTGGGTTGCCATTTCCTTCTCCAATGCATGAAAGTGAAAAGTGAAAGTGAAGTCGCTCAGTCATGTCCGACTCTCAGCGGCCCCATGGACCGCAGCCTAGCAGGCTCCTCCGTCCATGGGATTTTCCAGGCAAGAGTGCTGGAGTGGGGTGCCATCGCCTTCTCCCTTATCTTGATTACTCCTGATCAATTACCTGGGAAAGCCCTATTTGGGGCCCTGGCAGAGCATCCACAAAGTATTTTACCTGAGGAGAGTGGGCATGAGTTCAGAGTTATGGACAGAATTACTGGAGACAGCAGCAGCAACACAGCCCATTCCCACACTTGCCAAAGTCAAACGTAGGGTCTGCATTTCTGGAGAAACAAAGAGCAGGGAGACTAAGAAATCTGCATTGAAGGAATCAGCATCCACCAAATTTAGTCAGAAAAAAAAAAACAGCCTTATAGGTTAATTGCATTTTTTAAATATATTATAGAAAACTGTACAATGGCAGGGAGCATAGAACAGCTAACAACGTGAGAAATATAACATTATCAACATAGGTGGTTAAAAGTACATGAAACTATCTGAATTAATTATAGCAACTCTCTGTGCATAGCTGAGATTTGCCAACGAATCAGAAGAAAAGGTGAGTCTGGTGGAAATTTGCTTTTACTTATTCTGTCCAGTGCTCACTATATCCTTATTGTAGAAGGTAGAACTGTCATGTGGATGATTGCTGAGTCTAAGACTCAGCTCTAACCTGGAAGACCTTCCAATTCAAGTGCAGGATTTCCTGGTTTTCCTGGAATTAGGAGGTCTTAGCAGTGTGGGATTTTCATTAAAAAAGGGGGGAAAGGGGAAGTTCCAGGTAAACCTAAAAGACTCAGTCAACCTAGAGCAGATGCAGCATTGACATGGGGTAAGTATGACACCAGGGAGTAATAAAACAGGACTGCTGTTAGTGGACAGGCTGAAGAGAAGCCAGATCTACATCAATGTTAGACACGAGGAACCAAGAATGGAAACTTCTATTTGGTGGGGAAAAAAATTTCAGAATTTGGGAACAAATGAAAAAATGTTCAGGGAATCTGTATTCTACACACTATGAAAGGAAATCTAATTATAGCATTGTATATTGGACAGAACTCTCTTGTAAGAGAGTAATCAGGCATTACTAATGATATTCTGAGGAGCAAAGTCCACTCATCTCTAAGGCTGTGAAGCACATTCCTGCATTGTGCAATGTGAATCATTGTGCCCACTAAGGTTCTCCTAATTGTTACATAGGCTTCCCTAGTGGCTCAGCGGTAAGGAATCCACCTGTGATTCGGGAGACTTGAGTTCAATCCCTGAGTCAGGAAGATCCCCTAGAGAAGGAAATGGCAACCCCCTCCAGTATTCTTGCTTGGGAAATCCCACCGACAGAGGGGCCTGGAGGGCTACAGTCCAAGGGTTTGCAAACTGTCAGACATGACTTAGCAACTAAACAACCACAAATCGTTACATAGCATCATTTTGTTAACTTATAAAGTTAATCTAACAGGAAATGGACAAGAATTTAAATCTTAAATCCTAGTTCCAACTGTACAGACATTCACTTTTTTTTTTTTTAAAGAGGAATTTTTTTCATTACCTGGGAGACTCTTATAAGCAAGAGCTGTAGTCATGATGACTTAACATCACACTCACACGCGGAACATAGAGGTGAGGAACTAGACCAGTCATCAAAGTTGGTAATGAAGAGCCCTGACAGGGGAGTGACCATTCTATGTCCTCACCTGGGATATAATTGCAAGGCCTCACCCCTCCATGCTTGTTTTTAAAAGTGAGAGCGGGCAATGTCCTATGTCACTTCAGTCACGTTCCACTTTTTGCAACCCTGTGGACTGTAGCCCACCAGGCTCCTCATTCCAGGAAGATTCTCCAGGCAAGAATACTGGAGTGGGTTGGCATGCTCTCCTCCAGGGGATCTTCCCAAACGAGGGATCGAACCTGCATCTCCTTTGTCTCCCACACTGACAGGCGGGTTTTTTGGGGTGTTTTTTGTTTTGTTTTGTTTTGTTTTGTTTACCACTAGCGCCACCTGGGAAGTCCCAAATGGGTGAAGCGCAGGTGAACAAATGCTCTCCTAGAGGAACTGTTCAGAATAAATGGTGCCGGTTTCCAGATACTTCCAAAATGTGAGGAAGGTGAAGATATGCCAAAGCTACCCTTATGGACCTTTGGCTCTTTTTCCCAACAACCTAGTAGCAGGACTTCTAATGTTTGTTGGAATACTTAGTAAGCCAATATTGGGGCTTCTCTTTATTCCTAGCTTTGGATAAGTAGGGCTAATGCAATCCTTAAAGGACATGAAAAAGACACTTCCCTTTCCCCAAATTCCAGTATTCTCTCACCTTGGGGCACAAACATGTTGGCCAAAATGAAAAGTCCCACAAGGAACATGAGAAGCATCTGGGTTAGTCGACGGCCCATGTGATTCAGTACTAGGAGTGCAAAACATCGAGCTGAGATAGTGAGAGCTCCAAAGATGACCTGGAACAGGAATATATTGCTCCCAAAGTGCTGTAGATTCATAAAGATGCCAAAATAGGGTACTGTGTTTGCAAATCTGTAATGAACAAAAGAGGAGAAACACAAGCCATGAGATTAGAGCCCAGTGCTGCAGTTGATTATGTTGACCCAGGCAGCCAATGGTCAAGGTTGAAAAAAAAGACAGTCTGATTTGTATAATTCCTCCTTTTAAGGTCATAATTTTAAAGTTAACATAAATAATTACATGATAATATATAAGTGGTAAAAGAATCCTCTAGGCAATGCAGAAGACACAAGACACATGGGTTCAAGCCCTGGGTTGGAAAGATCCCCTAGAGGAGGAAATGGCAACCCATTCCAGTACTCTTGCCTGTGAAATCCCATGGACAGAGGAGCCTAGGGGGCTACAGTTCATGGGGTCTCAAAAGAGTCTGATATTCCATTATAGGTTAAATACAGATTATTGAGTAGAGTTCCTTGTGCTATACAGTAGGTCATTGTTGATTATCTATGTTATATGTAGCAGTGTGTATGTGTTAATCTCAAACTCCTAATTTACCCCTCCCCATACCTTTCCCCTTTGATAACCATACATTTGTTTTCTATGCTTGTGAGTCTATTTTTTGTTTTGTAAATGAGTTCATATGTATCAGTTTTTTAGATTTGTCAAATAAGTGACATCATGATGCTTGTCTTTGACTTACTTTACTTAGTGTGGTAATCTCTAGGTCCATCCACGTTGCTAGAAATATGTACACACACATACCACATCATCTCTATCCATTTGTCGATGGACACTTAGGTTGCTTCCATGTCTTAATTATTATAAGTAGTGCCACCATGAACTTTGGGATGCATGTATCTTTAGAGCTTTGTTTGGATACATGCCCAGGAGTGAGATTGCTAGATCCTATGATAACTCTACCTTCAGTTTTTTAAGTAGCCTCCATACTGTTCTCTATAGTGTCTGCACCAATTTATAATCCCATCAACAGTGTAGAAGGTTTCCCTTTTCTCCACACCCTCTCCAGCATTTATTATTTGTAGACTTTTTGATGATGAACATTATGGCTTGTGTGAGGCAATACCTCATTGTAGCTTTGGTTTGCATTTCTATAATAATTAGCAAAGTTGAGCATCTTTTAATGTGGCTGTTGGCTATCTATGTGTCTTCTTTGGAAAACGATATATTTAAATCTTTTGCTCATTTTTCAATTGGATTTTTTTTTATATTAAGGTGTAAAAGTTATTTGTCTATTTTGAAAATTAGTCCCCTGTTGTTATATCATTTGCAAATATTTTCTTCTATTCTGTAGGCTGTCTTTTCATTTTATTTATAGTTTCCTTTGCAATGCAAAACTTGTAAGTTTAATCACATCCCATTTGTCTATTTTTCTAACTCTTCATTTTATTATGAGTTTCGTGTGAGTCTTTCATAATCCTTCAACTACCTCCAAAAATAGCAATTACTTGGTGTGTTTTCTTCACCTTTTATCCCCAAATCACTGCCTCCTTCTCACAACAGTGCTATAACCTTTGAAATAAACAGATTTATGTCCCCTCTCTTTGAACACCATCATGTGCTGTGTGAAGCCCACCTCGCAAATGACAGGAGACAGATCCTTTTACGCAGGTTGGGTGTACGGAACAAGTCAAACACAGTTGTTTTGGTCTGTGCTGCCTCCAGCTGCTCCTGCATGGTTGCTCTCAAACCCTTTAGCAACAACAAACACGAATCACTTGCCAATATAGTGCCAGGTATTGTGATGAGCATTGGCAACCAATAGGATAGAAGAGATATGCTCCCTTTCTTCGTAGTGTAGCGTATTGCATATGTAATCATGGGTGTGAATGTGATACGAAGGAGGATGTAGGGAGTTAAGGGAGACTCCAGGAAATTAATGAACATTGAAATTTTGAATTTGAACAATGAAAATTTGAAAATGAGGCCATGGAGGAGGGCAGGGCATCCACTATAGTACACAGCCTACAGGAAGTGAACTAAAGGAATTAGTTGTACAGTGGGCAAAGCTTCTTTTCATGAGATGGCCATGAAAGGCCAGGGAACTGAGCTTGCATTCTCAACTAGCCGTCCTTGTTAGAAAAGGGTTTGTGTATCTCAATAAGGAGAAGGCAAGTATCAGTTTATTCCTTCCCTCCAACCCAATAACCACCTCCTCTTCCCTGCTCACCTCCATGTTCAGGGTTGCTTCAGCATTCTTCATTCCATTTCTGTGTGCAACTATTCGAAGTCCCTTTAAGCCCTCATCTGGTTTATTGGTGATAATCAGCCACCGAGCAGATTCCACCAGCCACCTGATGAAAGGTGCAGTCACAAGTGCAGTCAGCTCTCTCTTGTTATATGTCATATGATTATTGACAACAGATGCATTTTGCCTTCTGTCCAAAATCCACCGCTTCACTTGTTGGTTTAGGAATAGAAATTCCAGATCTATTTCACAAATACTAGGAGGAAATGAGAGTGACTGCAGTGCACTTGAAACTTGTAGTACTAGTAAGGGACACAGACTTGGAGTTAAATTGCCTCTGCTCACTCATCAGGAGAATTTACAGAAAACTTATGAAGTTTAAGTTTATCCCTGATATGCATAATTTCCTTCCAAACCCTGGCATGGGATCTAGCAACTTTGTGCATGTTATATATATTTACAGTATACATTCTTTTTGAAAAGAAGCCCCAAATATGTCAGCGTAAAGCCTAACAGTGATTGCAGGTACTCCTGACACTACCAGTTATGTTGATAACTAATAACCCAATTACTAATACCAATTAATAACTACTTCTTTATATCTGCCTCAGTTTTCTCATCAATAAAATGGAACAGCACTGTCAGCTTCCTTGTAGGGTTGTTTTGAATATGGAATAACACAACAAATGAGTCTGTATAGCACAAAGAACTCTGCTCAATGTTATGTGACAGCCTGGATGGGAGGGGAGTTTGGGAGAAAATTGATATGTATGGCTGAGTTCCTTCACTGTTCACCTGAAACTATCACAACATTGTTTGTTAATTTGCTATTCCTCAATACAAACTAAAAAGTTTAAAAATAGTAAATAAATAAAATTGCATCATTAAAAAAAAAATGAGTCTGACATGGATCACATTCCCTTTCTCCCTGAACTCATATCTCTATATAAAATCTGTAGTCATCTCTCTGTGATCTCCTAAATTTAATTCTCCCTAGACTGATTTTAAGTGTGGGGACCAAGTTATCCATAAATAAATGTTTGCTAAAATTATTTAAGGAACTGGTGAACACAGGATGTAAGTCACCCAACCTGCATGCCAATTATTAGTACTGGAGAAAGAACATGGCTATTTTGTCAGATTATTCTATGAATAAAGTTGTTGCGTCTTCCCTTTATTCAATTCACCTACAAAAATGAAAATCATGGAAAATTTTACCATAACCAGGTTCATTCCAAAATCAAAAAAAAAGAATTAAAGTTACTTCTTTTCAAAATATCTGAGTCTATATTTTATATTAACAAAAATCATGTCAGAATAACCCTCCAACCACTATACTAAGTAAGACTATGAAGAAAGACGGCAGAAAATACCGAGAACTCCCAGGAGAAGGGTCACGGTTAGTCAATGTTCTATTTCACAAATTGCACAGAGTAACAGATGATAGACAAGGGTTTTTAAGTTCAAACAATAAAAAAGGGTCTAAGGAATTAAAAAATGAATATATTTAGATACAATATGCATTTTCATCCCAGGTTCCCATAAGAGAGTGAGAGAGAAGGCTCTCTCTCTTGAGGAGAGAAAGAAGACAAAGAAAGGTACAGACACCACCAGCTGCAGGGTGCACCACTCTCGAAAGACAAAAGCCAGTCCTCCCAGCATCATCTGTCCAATACTAAGGGCACAAGCTATCAGTGTTATTACCGTGGCTTTTGACTGGGCCCTTACCCACGCTACAACTGAAAGAAAATCCAATTGGGATATTATTGTCAGGTAAGTGTGAAATTTCAAGGCCAATTTCCAGACTTGGAAAATGGAAAAGACTAAAACTGTCGACTTACTGAGCATACTGTTATTTGACACAATGGCCACAGCAGAACAGCCTGACCAGAAGCGTAGCAAGCAGTAAATGAGGAAGGTGGGAGCAAAGGCTGCACAGATCCCAGAGATGGCGAGCTGGAGCAAACAGCACCTAAGAATCAATTTGCGCCCAAACCTAAGAAACAGAGAGGCAGATTAGATTGTGAGAGCAATAGCAACCTGCGGTAAAAATAAAGCCTACTCTGAAATTTAGAGAATTTTTTTTAATGTTCATAATGGTTTTGTCCTTTTTTATGATTTGGTTTTTTATTTTACTAATTTTTTACATTGTTTATTGGGAGATCATTGCTTTACAATACTGTGCTGGTTTCTGCCATACATCAGCATGAATCAGCCACCGTCATACATATGTCCCCTCCCTCTTGAACCTCCCTCCCATCTCCCACCCCATCCCACCCCTCTAGGTTGTCACAGAGCACTGGGTTGAGCTCTCTGTGTCACACAGCAAATTCCCACTGGTTCTCTATTTTACAAATGGTAATATATATGTTTTCAGGCTACTCTCTCAATTCGTCCCACCTGTTCCTTCCTTCACTGTGTCCACAGTCCATTCTCTGTCTGTGTCTCCATTGCTATCCTGCAAATAGGTTCATCAGTACTATCTTTCTAGATTCCAAGTGATTCTTTGTACCTGAAAGCTTGAAAACTCAGAAGCTAAATCAACAGTGGAGATCTCCTCAAAGTAGTACTCCTTGTCTGCAATATACACTAAGAATACCAAAACTTTATCCTCTAATCACTTGGACTTTGACACCAAGTGATATTTCATATAAAATAAATTACAGTGTTGGAAACTGTAATATACTACAAGCTCCCATTGTACTAACATATGTATTTAGCATGGTAGAGAGTCTGTACAGCGTCCAGAACACAAGAGAGCTAAAAGTGTACTTGGGTCTCTAGGACCAGACAGGCAAGGTTAAACTGATGCAGAAGATCAGTGGATCAATACTCAAAGTTGTTGAAGGTTTATTTAAGGGTCAGTCTTTGTTGAATCTGAATTTATAAGCCTCAAGCAATGTGCTTTAGAACAGAATATGAAGTGAAAGTGTTAGTCACTCAGTTGTGTTAGACTCTTTGCGACCCCATAGACTGAAGCCCATGAGGCTCTCTGGTCATGGAATTCTCCAGGCAGGAATACTGAAGTGGGTAGCCATTCCCTTCTCCAGGGGAAAGCAGAATATAAGACCACCATAACCCTGGGAAAAGGTCTGGATGATGCAGTAAAAGGATATGGAGTTTACCTTCCCCCATTAACACATAAATACATCTACAGACTTCCTTGGTGGTGCAGTGGATAAGAATCCACCTGCCGGTGCAGGAGGACAAGGGTTCGATCCCTACCTAGTCTGGGAAGATTCCACATGCCATGGAGCAACTAAGCTCATGCGCCACAGCTACTGAAGCCCATGGGCCTAGAGCCTGTGCTCTGCAACAAGGGAAGTCACTGCGATGAGAAGCCTGAGCACCACAATAAAGAGTAGCCCCCACTCACCGCAACTAGAGAAAGCCCGCATGCAGCAACGAAGACACAACACAGCCAAAAAAATTTTTTTAATTAAAAAAAAAATCTATATATGGAAAAATTCTCACTGAAACTAACCGGAAACTGGCAGAATGACTTACGTAAACCAAGGATGTAAGATACACATGTAATCAGATAGGAAGGAAAGAAACACAATCAGGTCCGGACTTGCACTCCTGGGAGAGGACTCAGAGGAAAAGTGAGATTACATAGGAGGACACCTACCCTGGGGACTGAGCAGGTCAGGCCACAGATTGGGAGTCCCAGTCCTGGGGCATATGTGAAGGAAACAGTCCCCCATGGCTGGTAGGAGGACTTGTTGTTCAGTCTCTCAATCATGTCCTACTCTTTGTGACCCCGTGGACTGCAGCTTGTCAGGTTTCCTTATCCGTCGCTATCTCCCAGAGTTTGCTCAAACTCATGCCCATTGAGTTGGTAATGTCATCCAGCCATCTCATCCTCCGCCATCCCCTTCTCCTCCTGCCCCCAATCCCTCCCAGCATCAGAGTCTTTTCCAATGAGTCAACTCTTCGCATCAGGTGGCCAAAGTATTGGAGTTTCAGCTTCAGCATCAGTCCTTTCAATGAACACCCAGGACTGATCTCCTAATTTAGGATGGACTTGTTGGATCTCCTTGCAGTCCAAGGGACTCTCAAGAGTCTTCTCCAACACCACAGTTCAAAAGCATCAATTCTTCAGCACTCAGCTTTCTTCACAGTCCAACTCTCACAACCATACATGACCCCTGGAAAAACCATAGCCTTGACTAGACGGACCTTTGTTGGCAAAGTAATGTCTCTGCTTTTTAATATGCTATCTGGGTTGGTCATAACTTTCCTTCCAAGGAGTAAGTGTCCTTTAATTTCATGGCTGCAATCACCATCTGCAGTGATTTTGGAGCCCCAAAAAATAAAGTCTGACACTGTTTCCACAGTCGTGTCCAACTCTTTGCAACACCATGGACTGTAGCCCACCAGGCTCCTCTGTCCATGGAATTTCCCAGGTAAAAATTTTTCCCAGGAGTGGGTTGCCATTTCCTGCTCCAGGGGATCTTCTCAACTCAGGGACTGAACCCACCTCTCCTGCACCTCCTGCATTGGCAGGCGGATTCTTTACTGCTGAGCCATCTTGGAGGCCCTTAAAACAAGTAGATAAAGTCATATATTAATTTGGCCACCTGATGCAAAGAGCTGACTTATTGGAAAAGACCCTGATGCTGGGAAAGATTGAAGACAGGAGGACAAGGGGATGACAGAGGATGAGATGGTTGGATGGCATCACTGACTCAATGGACATGAGTTTGAGCAAGCTCTGGGAGTTGGTGATGGACAGGGAAGCCTGGTGTGCTGCAGTCCATGGGGTTGCAAAGAGTCAGACATGACTGAGCGACTGAACAACAACAATAAATTTAACCAAGGAGATGATATAGATCTGGACACTCAAAACAAGACTTTGATGAAAGAACTTGAAGACGATACAAATAAATGGAAAGATAACCCATACTCATGGACTGGAAAATTAGTATTGTCAAAATGCACATACTATGCAAAGCCATCTATAGATTGGTTGGTAGTTGTTTAGTCGCTAAGTTGTGTCTGATTCTTGCAACCCCACCAACCGTAGCCCTCCAAGCTCCTCTGTCCATGGGATTCTCCAGGCAAGAATACTGGAGTGGATTGCCATTTCCTTCTCTAGGATTCCAATTCAGGAGTCAAAACTGGGTCTCCTGCACTGCAGGTAGATTCTTTACCAACTGAGCTACAAAGGAAGCCCCATCTACAATTATGCCATCCTTATTAAAATTCCAATGACATTTTTCACAGAAATAGAAAAAAACTATCCTAAAATCTATATGAAATCACAAATGACCCCCAAAAGCAAAGTCAATCCTGACAAAGAACCAATGTAGAAACATCCTGCTTTCTGATTTCAAACTATACTACAAAACAATAGGTATCAAAATGGTATGGTACTGACATTAAGAAAGATGCATAAACCAACAGAAAGAACCAAGATTCAAGAAATTAACCCTTGATACATATTATTTGATAAAAAAAAAAAAACCAATAATATTAAAGAGGGGACAATAAAAGTTTTCAATAATAATGTTGGGAAAATGAAATGATAACATGCAGGAGTATGAATTTGCACTCTACTGACAATATTCAAAAAAAAATTCACTCAAAATGGGTTAAAGACTTAAACATTAGCCCTGAAACACTAAAAATCCTAGGAAAAACTCCCTGACATCAGTCTTAACAATGACTTTTTTATATAATAGCTACCCAAACAGGCATGAAGGTATATATAATTGTGGTTTTGACTTGTAGTTCCTTGATAATTAGTGCAATTAAGCACATTTTCATATTCCTGTTAACAATTTCCATGTCTTCTATGGAGGAATACCTATTGAATTCCTTTGCCATTTTTGAGTAGGTTATTTGTGAGTTTTTTCTATCAGTTGCAGCAGTCCCCTGTATGTTTTGGATATTAAATCTATCAGATATGAGGCTAGCAAATATTTTTCCCATTCTGTAGGTTTCCATTTCTTTTTGTTGATCATTTGCTTTGCTATGAAGAAGTATTCTGGACATTGACCTTGGCCACAAAAGCACAGTCAATGAAAGTAAAATAAAGAATTGGGGATTATGTCAATCTATAATGCTTCTTCTTAGCTATAAGAAGCTTTTTGCCTATGTTTAGTTCAAAATCTTTAGGTTAGTTATAAATCTCCCTTTTCTTCACCAAATTTTCTATTCTCGACATCTGTCATAATCCCATTTATTCAGAGAAAATGAAAAAAACCTATTACCCTATGTGTGTCTAAAACTGATCAATTAGCATTTTATCACAAATCATTATAAAGTGTTCAGTCATAAGACTGGTCAACATGAATACTCTGATATAGTTTACAAATTACATTCAGGGTGATACATTCAGCATTCACAATTTTCACTAGAAGGTTAAATATGTTAGGCTTATAGGTAGGGGATAAAGGTTACTTAGAGTCTCCCATTCCACCTATGAAAGACTTGAGTATCTAGCTGCCGTGGTTGTCTCTTACTTCAGGATGGACAGTGCCAGGCACAGGATTAGCCAAAACACTCATACCAGAAATTATGACACTTGAGGTCTATAGATTAATTTCCTTATATGATTTCAAATATTACCTCTAAAGAGCCTTTTCATGAGATCAAATGGCCAAATTATAACCACAATTATTTCTTAATGCAATTCAGGGCCACTTCACTAAGCACCCAAGTTTTCTAGAAATGCCTTCTAATTACAGTGAGAAACATGAGGCATGCAAGGCACAACTTCCCAGGTGGCACCTGGGAACCTGCCTGCCAATGCAGGAGACTTAAGAGACACCACTTCGATCCCTGGGTTGGGAAAATCCCCTAGAGGAGAAAATGGCAAACCCACTTCAGTATTCTTGCCTGGAGAATCCCATGGGCAGAGGAGCCTGGTGGGCTACAGTCCACAGGGTCACACACAGTCAGACACGACTGAAGCAACTTAGCACACACATGTGCATGTGAGGCACAACAATCAAGGTGGGAACCCACAAGATTTTGGCTCACTGATTCCAGTGGGAACTTAACACAGAAGCCACGGCAAAGGCGGAAATGCTGTTCTTTATATCTGTGTCTTGAAATAGGCTGAAACTCCTGTCTTGAAGCAACTTCCTCTTGCTTCCGATAAGTAACTCTTCCTCATATTTCTAGATGAAGTATTATGATACCTCCCCTCTAAACACTGTTCTGAAATATCCCCCAGATCTTGTGGAGATGACATTTCTGTGTCCAATACACAGAGATCTGTGGCAACAAAATGACATCATCACAATGAGCTTATCCTAAATTTCCATCTACAGCTCCCTGGGAACCAAGGCTACCCAGCACAGTGTAAATTGGATATGCGAGGAGTTCATAAAGATTTCTTTATGAAGCTGTCATAAACTGTGGGCAGCAGTGATCTGGAGAAACTCACCTGTCTGAGAGATGGCCATATATGAAGCTTCCCACCAGCATTCCAGCCATGAATAGGGATTGAACCATTGATTTCTGTGACTGATGATCACATACTAGGTCCCACTGGAAGAGAAGCAAATCAGCCCAGAGGAGCTTCACATGCTTGCATGCTCAGTCATGGACTGAGCAACCCCATGGACTGTAGCCAGCCAGGCTCATCTGGGGGAATTTTCCAGGCAAGAATACTGGAGTGGGTTAGCCATTTCCTACTCAAGGGGATCTCCCTGACCCAGGGATTGAACTTGCATCTCTTGTATCTTCTGCATTGGTAGGCAGATTCTTTACCACTGCACCATCTGGGAAGCCCTGAGGTGTCCCACAGAATCTTATAATCCCTCAGTAATCAACACTCTGATAGCCCTCAGTGAACACACTCTCTGGTTTCCTTTACCACATTTACTCATCTGTATCATTCAAGTCACTTAAGCACGGTTTTCTCTGGAAATTGTCAACTAAATCTTCTAGATTACATCAAGATCAATCTTTCTATTCACTTAGCACAGCATACCTCAGTGGTTCTCAAACCTTGCCACACATTGTAAACACTGGGGTTGGGGGGGCGGTTTGCCACCAGGGTTTTGGCACCTGGTGCCAAAATTCATGGAGAAGGCAATGGCACCCCACTCCAGTACTCTTGCCTGGAAAATCCCATGGACGGAGGAGCCTGGTAGGCTCCAGTCCATGGGGTCGCTAAGAGTCGGGCACGACTGAGTGACTTCACTTTCACTTTCATGCATTGGAGAAGGAAATGGCAACCTACTCCAGTATTCTTGCCTGGAGAATCCCGGGGACAGAGGAGCCTAATGGGCTGCCGTCTATGGGGTCGCACAGAGTCGGACACGACTGAAGCGACTCAGCAGTAGCAGCAGCAGCCAAAATTCATACTGATGCCTGAATTTTGCACTTAGAGTGAAATACACTCTGATTTGTTTCCCTGACAAGTAGCCCAAGTATTTTTTTAATTAATGCAAATATTTCCAATTTGCAACTAGGCTGAGAACAAGTGACTAAGAATAATTTTTCACACATTGTATCAGGTACTTCCTTGTCTGATCATCTATCTTCACACTTGGTTTAAAGTTCTTCAGTACTAAAATTCATGCCTAGTTGGTTGATTTCACTGGTGTCCATTGAAATGTAAATGCTTGGCAGTTAAAAAGATAATCACCATTTGCTGAAAGATTGAAGGAAAGTTACTATCTACTCAGTAACTGAAGATTTGAGCCATGCTTATGAGAGGGTAACAGGCAGGAAGGCCAGGGGTCTCCAAACAGAGGAAATAGGCTTCAAGTGTCAGACATTTTTTTTTTTTTAATCTCTCTCTTAAGGGGCAGGAGGAAACAAACTAGTGATATATTTTTTCCCCTTCTCCATACAAATTTAAAAAGAGGTTTCTCTTAAAATACTGTGTTGCCATAATGACACCTGGTTCCACCTGAACTTAACTTTTCTCAAATCTTGAGCTAACCAATGCATTTTTCTTATGGAAATGTTTGTCTTAAGCTATGTTAATGTACTATGCATTTACCCTGGACTCTATCTTCCAGTCGGTTCCGCCTAAAAGCTCAGATTTAGGCTCAGAATCAACTTGACAAACCAGTATGTTATACTCAAACCCATGTTATATTCAGACATTGTTCTCCTAGTCTATGTAAACGAAACTTTTTGTATAATCTAATCTGCCTTTCTTCAAGATTCAAGTCAATTATTTTATGGCCCAGGATGACTCACCTGGTGCCAAGATTATCTCAAAATGCATCTTGTGGGTGAGGGGCCTAGTGCCATTCTCTGAGTTTTGAGACATTTTCTTTCTTTCATTAACAGACTGCTAGTAACTATATAACATCCAGCTAAAGACTAGCAGGGGGGTACTCTTTCTGCCCCCTTCTGATGTCTATGTCAGAAGCTTTCTCTATCCCTTTTATACTTTAATAAAACTCTATTACACAAAAGCTCTGAGTGATCAAGCCTCGTCTCTGGCCCTGGATTGAATTCTTCTCTGGAGGCCAAGAACTCCGGGGTCTTTCGTGGCTCAGCAACAACCTCTCACTTATTTTATGTTTTTCTAAACACCTAGACTTTTTTTCTAAAACACCCAGGGTAGACTGCGGGAGTTGGTGATGGACAGGGAGGCCTGGCATGCTGCAGTTCATGGGGTCGCAAAGAGTCGGACACGACTGAGTAACTGAACTGAACTGACTGAAACACCCAGAACATATGCTGACAAGAGGCAAATGGGGCCTTTACCTCAGTCACGATGGTGAAGGAGAACAAACTGTGGTCAAACACCCAGCCGTCCACACAGGGCTCCGTGTCCAGGTCAGTCATGTTGGGGAAGGTCCCATTCAGGTGAAGGAGCTGCCACTGGGGATGGAGGAAGTGACGACATTTCTCTGGCTTGAAGTTTGAATCCAGTGGGATGGAGATTCTCAGCAGGACATCAGGGCTGAGGATCCCAGTATCATTATCAGAGACAATGGCATTATCAAGAATGTGGACCCAGCAGCGATGACCAGGAACGGCTGCAGTGAAGTTCTCCAGCAATGAGTGACAGACTACTATCATGTAAAAAGGAAAAGTTAAAGCCATCTGAAGTATCTGGAATTTCCCCAGGCCACCAACTTTATCCAGAAGCTCCTCAAGGGCCATTCTGGACAGGTAATCCTCAAGACAATGCACAATGACTTTAAGAATATAAGTTCAATGGAAGAAAAAATTTCCTTTCATAAATTCACACTGAGCCTGTATAATATCACAACAGTTTCTCATAAATGGCTACCATCCCCTCACTACTGCAATAGCGAAGTAGAGACAGTTTCCCCAGTCCTTCTCAAATCACGAGGCATTATTTTTCTTTTAGTAAAGTCATAGAGAAAATAATTTACCAAAAATACTTCCAACTGTTGCCAGTGAACTCTGTTTAAAGGTTTACTCTTTGAACGTGCTTATCCTCACTCTGTAAAGCCAGCATTGGACTTTGGCATGTACATGGTATCTAAATAATGTAAAAAAAGCCCTGCTACACAGCTTTCAATCATTTCCAGAAGATGGAATTTGAGAGACACAGAAGTGAACTGCTCTAAGACATACCATGCAAATTCTCCAGCAACACAGGAACACAGCCCTGAGCTCCAATATACAGGCTGCCCAAGTTACTACAAAACCATAGACATCTCATAACTCGTTACTAGACACTTCTTTGCACTCCAGAGAGAAGAAATTCAGCTCCACCCACCAGAACACTGACACAAGCTTCCCTAACCAAGAAACCTTGACAAGCCACCTGTACAACCCCACCCACAGTGACGAAACTCCACAATAAAGAGAACTCCACAAACTGCCAGAATACAGAAAGGACACCCCAAACTCAGCAATATAAACAAGATGGAGAGACAGAAGAATACCCAGCAGGTAAAGGAACAGGATAAATGCCCACCAAACCAAAAGAGGAAGAGATAGGGAATCTACCTGATAAAGAATTCCGAATAATGATAGTGAAAATGATCCAAAATCTTGAAATCAAGATGAAATCACAGATAAATAGCCTGGAGACAAGGATTGAGAAGATGCAAGAAAGGTTTAACAAGGACCTAGAAGAAATAAAAAAGAGTCAATATATAATGAATAATGCAATAAATGAGATCAAAAACACTCTGGAGGCAACAAATAGTAGAATAACAGAGGCAGAAGATAGGATTAGTGAATTAGAAGATAGAATGGTAGAAATAAATGAATCAGAGAGGAAAAAAGAAAAACGAATTAAAAGAAATGAGGACAATCTCAGAGACCTCCAGGACAATAGTAAACGCTACAACATTCGAATCATAGGAGTCCCAGAAGAAGAAGACAAAAAGAAAGATCATGAGAAAATACTTGAGGAGATAATAGTTGAAAACTTCCCTAAAATGGGGAAGGAAATAATCACCCAAGTCCAAGAAACCCAGAGAGTCCCAAACAGGATAAACCCAAGGTGAAACACCCCAAGACACATATTAATCAAATTAACAAAGATCAAACACAAAGAACACATATTAAAAGCAGCAAGGGAAAAACAACAAATATCACACAAGGGAATTCCCATAAGGATAACAGCTGATCTTTCAATAGAAATTCTTCAAGCCAGGAGGGAATGGCAAGACATACTTAATAAGATGAAAGAAAATAACCGATTGTTTCCACTTCACTTTCCTCGCCTGGGGGAGGCTTAGGTTGGCTCTACAACCGCTATAGTCGGGGCCAGCGAGGGCCAGGGGAGGGCAGGGACCTACTGCATCTGGGCCGGCTTGGGGCCGCAGGAAAGGGTGTCGGGGCCACACACGCACTCTCGCTGCAGTCCAGATCCTCCTGAAGCCCGTACGCCCGGAGCGCACCCAGCCGGGACCGCGCACCTAGACCCCGGCCCGCCAGCCCGCCCACGGGCCAGGGTCACAGCCAAGGAGCCAACGAGGGGAGGAGGCCCAGGGGGGCTGGGTGTAGGGGCGGGGGTGGGTGCTGCCGCCGCCGCGGAGCTGCTACTCGGCGCGTTTTGTATGAACATGGCGGCTCCCACCGCCAGCAAGGCAGCCTCCCTGGGCTGTAACAACAAGCCTGCATTCCCGGAGCTGGATTTCAGGTCGGGAGCTCGGGTGGAGGAATTGAAGAAAAAAAAAAAAAGAAAAGAAAATAACCTACAGCCCAGATTACTGTACCCAGCAAGGATCTCATTCAAATATGAAGGAGAAATCAAAAGCTTTACAGACAAGCAAAAGCTGAGAGAGTTCAGCACCACCAAACCAGCTCTCCAACAAATACTAAAGGATCTTCTCTAGACAAGAAACACAAAAAGGGTGTATAAACTCGAACCCAAAACAATAAAGTAAATGGCAACGGGATCATACTTATCAATAATTACCTTAAATGTAAATGGGTTGAATGCCCCAACCAAAAGACAAAGACTGGCTGAATGGATACAAAAACAAGACCCCTACATATGTTGTCTACAAGAGACCCACCTCAAAACAGGGGACACATACAGACTGAGAGTGAAGGGCTGGAAAAAGATTTTCCAGGCAAATAGAGACCAAAAGAAAGCAGAAGTAGCAATCCTCATATCAGATAAAATAGACTTTAAAACAAAGGCTGTGAAAAGAGACAAAGAAGGACACTACATAATGATCAAAGGATCAATCCAAGAAGATATAACAATTATAAATACATATGCACCCAACATAGGAGCACCACAATATGTAAGACAAATGCTAACAAGTATGAAAGGGGAAATTAACAATAGCACAATAATAGTGGGAGACTTTAATACCCCACTCACACCTATGGATAGATCAACTAAACAGAAAATTAACAAGGAAATACGAACTTTAAATGATACAATAGACCAGTTAGACCTAACTGATATCTATAGGACATTTCACCCCAAAACAATGAATTTCACCTTTTTCCCAAGTGCACACGGAACCTTCTCCAGGATAGATCACATCCTGGGCCATAAATCTAGCCTTGGTAAATTCAAAAAAGTTGAAATTATTCCAAGCATCTTTTCTGACCACAATGCAGTAAGATTAGATCTCAATTACAGGAGAAAAACTATTAAAAATTCCAACATATGGAGGCTCAACAACACGCTGCTGAATAACCAACAAATCACAGAAGAAATAAAAAAAAAAACCAAAATTTGCATAGAAATGAATGAAAATGAAAACACAACAACCCAAAACCTGTGGGACACTGTAAAAGCAGTCCTAAGGGGAAAGTTCATAACAATACAGGTATACCTCAAGAAACAAGAAAAAGTCAAATAAATAACCTAACTCTACACCTAAAGCAACTAGAAAAGGAAGAAATGAAGAACCCCAGGGTGAGTAGAAGGAAAGAAATCTTAAAAATTAGGGCAGAAATAAATGCAAAAGAAACAAAAGAGACCGTAGCAAAAATCAACAAACCAAAAGCTGGTTCTTTGAAAGGATAAATAAAATTAACAAACCATTAGCCAGACTCATCAAGAAACAAAGGGAGAAAAATCAAATCAATAAAATTAGAAATGAAAATGGAGAGATCACAACAGACAACACAGAAATACAAAGGATCATAAGAGACTACTATCAGCAATTATATGCCAATAAAATGGACAACGTGGAAGAAATGGACAAATTCTTAGAAAAGTACAACTTTCCAAAACTGAACCAGGAAGAAATATAAAATCTTAACAGACCCATCACAAGCATGGAAATTCAAACTGTAATCAGAAATCTTCCAGCAAACAAAAGCCCAGGTCCAGACGGCTTCACAGCTGAATTCTACCAAAAATTTAGAGAAGAGCTAACACGTATCCTACTCAAACTCTTCCAGAAAATTGTAGAGGAAGGTAAACTTCCAAACTCATTCTATGAGGCCACGATCACCCTAATACCAAAACAAGACAAAAATGCCACAAAAAAAGAAAACTAAAGGCCAATATCACTTATGAACATAGATGCAAAAATCCTTAACAAAATTCTAGCAATCAGAATCCAACAACACATTAAAAAGATCATACACCATGACCAAGTGGGCTTTATCCCAGGGATGCAAGGATTCTTCAATATCTGCAAATCAATCAATGTAATATACCACATTAACAAATTGAAAAATAAAAACCATATGATTATCTCAGTAGATGCAAAGAAAGCCTTTGACAAAATTCAACATCCATTTATGATAAAAACTCTCCAGAAAGCAGGAATAGAAGGAACATACCTCAACATAATAAAAGCTATATATGACAAACCCACAGCAAACATTATCCTCAATGGTGGAAAATTGAAAGCATTCCCCCTAAAGTCAGGAACAAGACAAGGGTGCCCACTTTCACCACTACTATTCAACATAGTTTTGGAAGTTTTGGCCACAGCAATCAGAGCAGAAAAAGGAATAAAAGGAATCCAAATTGGAAAAGAAGAAGTAAAATTCTCACTGTTTGCAGATTACATAATCCTCTACGTAGAAAACCTTAAAGACTCCACCAGAAAATTACTAGAACTAATCAATGAATATAGTAAAGTTGCAGGATATAAAATCAACACACAGAAATCCCTTGCATTCCTATACACTAATAATGAGAAAACAGAAAGAGAAATTAAGGAAACAATTTCATTCACCATTGCAATGAAAAGAATAAAATACTTAAGAATGTATCTACCTAAAGAAACTAAAGACCTATATATAGAAAACTATAAAGCACTAGTGAAAGAAATCAAAGAGGACACTAATAGATGGAGAAATATACCATGTTCATGGATTGGAAGAATCAATATAGTGAAAATGAGTATACTACCCAAAGCAATTTATAGATTCAATGCAATCCCTATCAAGCTACCAACGGTATTCTTCACAGAGCTAGAACAAATAATTTCACAATTTGTATGGAAATACAAAAAACCTCAAATAGCCAAAGCAACCTTGAGAAAGAAGAACGGAACTGGAGGAATCAACCTGCCTGACTTCAGGCTCTACTACAAAGCCATAGTCATCAAGACAATATGGTACTGGCACAAAGACAGAAATATAGATCAATGGAACAAAATAGAAAGCCCAGAGATAAATCCACACACCTATGGACACCTTATCTTTGGCAAAGGAAGCAAGAATATACAATGGAGAAAAGACAATCTCTTTAACAAGTGGTGATGGGAAAACTGATCAACCACTTGTAAAAGAATGAAACTAGAACACTTTCTAACACCATACACAAAAATAAACTCAACATGGATTAAAGATCTAAATGTAAGACCAGAAACTATAAAACTCCTAGAGGGAAACATAGGCAAAACACTCTCCGACATACATCACAGCAGGATCCTCTATGACCCACCTCCCAGAATATGGGAAATAAAAGCAAAAATAAACAAATGGGACCTAATTAAAATTAAAAGCTTCTGCACAACAAAGGAAACTATAAGCAAGGTGAAAAGACAGCCTTCAGAATGGGAGAAAATAATAGCAAATGAAGCAACTGACAAACAACTAATCTCAAAAATACACAAGCAACTCCTACAGCTCAATTCCAGAAAAATAAATGACCCAATCAAAAAATGGGCCAAAGAACTAAATAGATATTTCTCCAAAGAAGATATAGAGATGGCTAACAAACACATGAAAAGATGCTCAACATCACTCATTATCAGAGAAATGCAAATCAAAACCACAATGAGGTATCATTTCACGCCAGTCAGAAGAGCTGTGATCCAAAAGTCTACAAGCAATAAATGCTGGAGAGGGTGTGGAGAAAAGGGAACCCTCTTACACTGTTGGTGGGAATGCAAACTAGTACGGCCACTATGGAGAACAGAGTGGAGATTCCTTTAAAAACTGGAAATAGAGCTGCCTTATCACCCAGCAATCCCACTGCTGGGCATACACACCGAGGAAACCAGAACGGAAAGAGACACGTGTACCCCAATGTTCATCGCAGCACTGTTTATAATAGCCAGGACATGGAAGCAACCTAGATGAATGGATAAGAAAGCTGTGGTACATATACACAATGGAGTATTACTCAGCCATTAAAAAGAATACATTTGAATCAGTTCTAATGAGGTGGATGAAACTGGAGCCTATTATACAGAGTGAAGTAAGCCAGAAAGAAAAACACCAATGCAGTATACTAACGCATGTATATGGAATTTAGAAAGATGGTAACAATAACCCTGTATACGAGACAGCAAAAGAGACACTGATGTATAGAACAGTTTTTTGGACTCTGTGGAAGAGGGAGAGGGTGGGATGATTTGGGAGAATGGCATTGAAACATGTATAATATCATATATGAAAAGAGTCGCCAGTCCAGGTTCGATGCACAATACTGGATGCTTGGGGCTAGAGCACTGGGACGACCCAGAGGGATGGTACGGGGAGGGGGAAGGGTTTAGGATGGGGAACACGTGTATACCTGTGGTGGATTCATGTTGATATATGGCAAAACCAATACAATATTGTAAAGTTAAAAAATAAAATAATAATAAATAAAAACTATAAAACATTAATGGAGGAAATTAAAGATGTTATAAAGAAAAAAAAAGAAGTGAACTGTTCTATGATGTTTTTTCTTCTGGGAAGAACAGAAAACAAGTACTTCTTGTATAGTACTGAATTTAGGTTAAAATCATTTTTTAAAATGTAATCCTTTGTTTTTAATTAAAGCAAAGAAGAATGTGTGCAATTGCTACCTTTTGGTAACCAATATTGTGCTTCAGTTTAAATCACACCAAGAATTCATAATAATATTAGATTCCTTGAAATATATATACAAGAGAAAGGCAACTCTAAGCTCTATCAGGATCCATTTTCTCAGATTTCTTTATTCATTTACAGAATATATTAGAAAACCTTTTATGTGCTAGCAATTAGAATCTTCATTATTTATTATATAATTATGATTTTGGCCTCTTTATACCTGGTGTGTATGTTTGTGGTAGTCATTCAGTCATGTCTGCTTCTTTGCAACCCCATGGACTGTAGCTTGCCAGGCTCCTCTGTCCATTGAATTCTCTAGGCAAGAATACTGGAGTGGGTACCCATTCCATTCTCCAGGGGATCTTCCTGACCCAGGGATCGAACCTGGGTCTCCCCCATTGCAAACAGATTCTTTACCATCTGAGCTACCAGGGAAGCCTGGTAAAACTCCTCAATATTCATACTTCATACTCACATACTCCAGGTTTCTTATACTTGCAGCTTGCATGCCATAACTTTCTAAGCCTTTATACTTTTAACTGAAATGCTCAGTGAGATTACTGCAGATTCATATGCAGTTGTTGTTGTTTTGTTTAGTGACCAAGTCATGTCCAATCTTTGCGACCCCATGGACTGCAGCCCGCCAGGTCCCCCAGTCCCTCACCATCTCCCAGAGTTTGCCCAAGTTCATGTCCATTGAATCGGTGATGTCATCCAACCATCACATCTTCTGCCATCCTCTTGCCCTTTTGTTTTCAATCTTTCCCAGCATCAGAGTCTTTTTCAGTGAGTCAGCTCGTCATATCAGGTGGCCAAGGTATTGGAGCTTCAGCTTCAGCATCAGTCCTTCCAATGAGTACTCAGGGTTGACTTCCCTTAAGATTGACTTATTTGATCTCCTTGCTGTCCAAGGAACTCTCAAGAGTCTTCTCCAGCACCACAGTTCGAAAGCATCAGTTCTTTGGTGTTCAGCCTACTTTATGGTGCAACTCTCCCATCCGTACATGACTACTGGAAAGACAATAGCTTTCACTATATGGATCTTTGTCAACAAAGTGATGTCTTTGTTTTTTAATATGCTGTTGAAGTTTGTCATAGCCTTTCTTCTAAGAAGCAAGTGTCTTCTAATTTCATGGCTGCAGTCACCATCCACAGTGATTTTGGAGCACAAGAATCTGTCACTGCTTCCACTTTTTTCCCTTCTATTTGCCATGAGGTAATGATGGGACTGGATGCCATAATCTTGGTTTTTTTAATGTTGAGTTTTAAGCCAACTTTTTAACTCTTCTCTTTCACCCTCATCAAGAGGTTCTTTAGTTCCTCTTCACTTTCTGCCAGAAGAGTGGTA
Source organism: Bos grunniens (assembly GCF_055505025.1). Lineage (NCBI taxonomy): Eukaryota > Metazoa > Chordata > Mammalia > Artiodactyla > Bovidae > Bos > Bos grunniens. Next base: position 9,781,572 of record NC_141193.1, read on the forward strand.
TCATTTGCATATCTGAGGTTGTAGATATTTCTCCCACCAATCTTGATTGCAGCTTTTAACTCATCCAGCCCAGCATTTCACATGATGTACTCTGCATAAGCTTAAATAAACAGGGTGACAATATACAGCCTTATCGTACTCCTTTCCCAATTTTGAACCAGTCAGTCGTTCCATGTAAGGTTCGAACTGTTGCTTTTTGACCCACATACAGGTTTCTCAGGAGGCAGGTAAGGTGGTGTGGTATTCCTATCTCTTGAAGAATTTTACACAGTTTGTTGTGACCCACACAGTCAAAGCCTTTTGCATAGTCAATGAAACAGAAGTAGATGTTTTTCTGGAAATCCCTTGCTTTCTCTATGATCCAACAGATGTTGGCAATTTGATCTCTGGTTCCTATGCCTTTTCTAAACCCAGCTTGTAAATCTGAAAGTTCTCGATTCAAGTCTAGCATGAAGTCTAGCATGAAGGATTTGAGCATAACCTTACTAGAATGGGAAGTTAACACAGTTATCTGATAGTTTGAACATTCTTTTTTTATATATAAATTTATTTATTTTAATTGGAGGCTAATTACTTTACAATATTGTATTGGTTTTGCCATATATCAACATGAATCTGCCACAGGTATACACATGTTCCCCATCCTGAACCCTCCTCCCTCTTCCCTCCCCATTACCATCCCTCTGGGTCAACCCAGTTCACCAGCTCTGAGCATTCTGTATCATGCATCGAACCTGAACTGGCGTCCTTTAGCACTACACTTCTTTGGAATTGGGATGGAAACTCAAATGCAGTATCTAGATATAATATAAGGAGAAACTGCCTAGGTTTCATCCAATTTCTTCAAATAGTTATATTTGAAAAACTATAATATAATGTCACAACTAAGATATTGATACTGATATAATCTACAGAACTTATTCAGAATTCCTCAGTAAATTCACTGTAGTGTGTGTGTGTGTGTGTGTGTGTGTGTGTGTGTGTGTATGTATTTAGTACTGCCTATAAAGAAGACTGAGTGCTGAAGAGCTGATGCTTTCGAATTGTGGTGCTGGAGAAGACTCTTGAGAGTCCCTTAGACTACAAGGAATCAAACCAGTCAATTCTAAAGGTAATCAACCCTGAATATTCATTGGAAGGACTGTTGATGAAGCTTAAGCTCCACTACTTTGGCCACCTGATGTAAAGAGCTGACTCACTGGAAAAGACCGGATGCTAGGAAAGATTGAAAGCAAAAAGAGAAGGGGGTGACAGAGGATGAGATGGTTAGACAACATCACTGACTCAATGGACATAAGTTTGAGCAAACTCTGGGAGATAGTGGAGAACAGAGAAGCCTAACTTGCTGCTGTCCATGGGGTTGCAAAAAGTCAGACACAATTTAGTGACTGAACAAGTCTTCAGTCCTATCGGGTAACTGTGCCAGATAGACTATTCTTGGTTGGCAGTATTTTTCTTTCAGGGCTCGGAATGTATTATGACTCTGTTTCCTGGCGTATAGGGTTTCTGCTGAGATATTCACTCATCAGATCATTGGGTTTCCGTTGTAATTTGCAGGCTTCTTTTCTGTTGCTGCTTTTGAGAGTCACTCTTTGTTTTTTATTTTTGGCAGTTTTATTGCAAGGCGTCTTATAGAGGATCTCTTTACATTGAGTTTGCTTAGTAACTTTTGAGTTCATGAACTTGGATATCCAAATCCTTCCTCAAATTGGGGAAGTTATCAGCCATTATCTGATTAAGTAAGCTATCTTTCCCTGTTCTCCTCTATTCTCCTGGAACACCAGTAATTGTCAAGTTGTTTCTTGTGAAAGTATGCCATATATCATGTAAGTTTTCTTCACTCTTTTTCCTTTGTTCTCCTCTGACTGGGTAATTTCAAAGTTCCTGTCTTCTAGCCCATAAACCCTTCCTTCTGCCTGATCCATTCTTCTGTCGGTACTCTTTACAGCATTTTTAATTTCATTCATTGTATTTCTCAGCCTCAGAATCTGTATGGTTCTGTGTGTGTGTGTATGATTTCTGTCTCATTTTTAAGCTTCTCATTTTGTTTGTGGGTTATTTTCCGGATTTTAATGAATTGTCCTTATGTGTCTTCTTATAGCTGATTTACTTCTTAATAAAAAGCTATTTAGAATTCTTTTTTGCTAAATTGCAGATCTTTACATCTTTGGGGTTGGTGACTGTAAAATTATAGTGGTATTTTGATGATGGTGTCATGTTTCTTTGACTTTTAATGTTTCTTGAACTCTTGTAGTTCTGTATTTGCATTTGAAGTCACATCCTTCAGTGTTTACTGTCTACCTTTGGGAGAGAAATACCTTCTGTCAGCCCTGCTAGTGATTCTGAGGCTTTCTCAGATCTTTTCATACACCTGATCCACGCTTCTTGTTCTCTCATAAGAGAAGAATTCTTAAGCTGCTACGCCTTCTCTTTATCCTGCAATACATCCTGCTGACAGCCTCCATCTTGCTTTCCCATAGGTGACACTAAAGCTCAAGTTTGTGATCTCTCTCTGGTCTGAAATTTTGGGCTGGCTTTCTGGGCATGCCCACTAAATGTCTGCCAAAGCTTGCTCTTGCCTCTGCTGTCAGGAGCACACACAGGGAATCAGTCACAGGATGAGGAGTGTGTAGTTAGGGAGCAAAGTGCATGAGGGTTCCTGTGGACCGGTTAGGAGAATCTATAGGTGACTCATTCCCTGCAGCTTGTGGGTACATTTCCCGATGAAGTCTGAAATACAATTAGTAGGATCTGCATCCCCTTTTTTAAACTTTATTTTTATTTATCATTTATTTATTTTACAAGTTGAGGTACATGGGACTTCCTTGGTGGTCCAGTGGTTAAGAATTTGTCTGCCAATGTAGGGGACACAAGTTCAGTTCCTGGTCTGGGAACTAAGATCCCACGTACCTCAGAGAAACTAAGCCCACAAGCCACGACTACTGAGCCTGAGCTCTACAGCCCCCACTCCACAAGAGAAGCCACCACAATGAGAAGGCCACATATCACAACTGAAGAGCCATGCCCACACCCCATTCAATGAGAAACCCGTGCACTGCAACTGGAAAGCAACCCCCACGCCCCACTCACCCCAACTAGAGAAAGTCCTTGTGCAGCATCGCAAACAGCACAGCCAAAAGCAAAAACAAATAAAAATTCAAAAACTGAGATATAGTTATATACAACATTATATAAGTTTCAGATGTACACATAGTGACTCACGATTTTTAAAGATCATATTCCCTTTGTAGTTTTTATAAAACACTGGCTATATTCTCTGTGTTGTATTATATGTTTGTTGTTGTTCAGTCGCTAAGTCGTATCCAACTCCTTGCGACCCTGTGGACTGAAGCACACCAGGATCCTCTGTCCTCCACTCTGCCCTCCAATCTCCTGAAGTTTGTCATAGCTTTCCTTCCACGGAGCAAGAGTCTTTTAAAGGGACTGAAGACTAGCCCAGAGAAATAAAGCTGAAAGAGTTCATCACCACAAGCCTGTCTTACAAGAAATGCTGAATGAAGTTCTTCCAGCTGAAGTGAAAGGACTAACTGGTGACATGACCACCAAAAAAATATGAAAATATTCAACACGCTGGTGTGGGTAAGTATATAGTCCAATTCCGAATACTCTAATGCTGTAATATGATGGTGTGTTAACCACTTAATTCAGATTTAAAGGCAAAAGACAGAAGTATTAAAAATAATAATACTTACAATGATACATTAATGATGACAAAAGAGTAAATTGTGATATCAAGCACATAATACAGGAAGTAAAAGGATAGTTTTTTGTATGCAATCAAAGTTAAGTTTCTATCAGCATGAAGCAGACTGTGTATCTATGCTGCTAAGTCACTTCAGTTGTGTCCGACTCTGTGTGACCTCATAGACGGCAGCCCTCCAGGCTCCGCCATCCCTGGGATTCTCCAGGCAAGAACACTGGAGTGGGTTGCCATTTCCTTCTCCAATGCATGAAAGTGAAAGTGAAGTTGCTCAGTCGTGTCTGGCCCTCAGCAACCCCATGGACTGCAGCCTACCAGGCTCCTCCATCCATGGGATTTTCCAGGCAGGAGTACTGGAGTGGGGTGCCATCGCCTTCTCCGTGTGTATCTGTAAGTAGTTTAATAGAAGCCCCACAGTGTGTGCTGCATGCTAAGTTGCTTCAGTCATGTCTATCTCTTTGCAGCCCTGTGAACTGTAGCCCACCAAGCTCCTCTGTCCATGGGATTCTCCAGGCAAGAATGCTGGAGTGGGTTGCCATTTCCTCCTCCAGAGTCTCTTCCCGACCCAGGGAATGAACCTGCGGCTCCTGCATTGCAGGCGGTTCTCTACTGCTGAGCAACCAGGGAAGCCCTAACTCCTGGGGTAACATAAAGCAAATACTACAGTAGATTCACGAAAGATAAGGAAAAGGATATCAAAGCTTGCCACTATGGAAAATCACCAATTCACAAAAGAAAGCAGAGAGGAGGAAAGGAACAAGAGACTACAAAAAGTGAGACTAGGGTGGCATTAGTAAGTCTTCAACTATGAATAATTGCTCTGTATGTAAATGGATTAATTCCCCAATCAAAAAATCATACAGTGATCACATGAAATGGCCAACACAAGGGGTGGAGATCAACAGCATGTTCCGAAGTACTGAATCAGTCAAACGTAGAAAGAAAGACATGATTGAGTGACTGAAAAACAAGAAAGAAAGGAGCATCTGACTATTTAGACTCCTAGGAGGGGAAACCTCTGTATGGTCTCCTAAATACAATAAGATGCTAATAGGGCAAACCATGGGTTTCCCTGGTGGCTCAGATGGTAAAGAATCCACCTACAATGTGGGAGACCTGGGTTCAATCCCTGGGTTGGGAAGATCCCCTGGAGGAGGGCAAGGCAACCCACTCCCGTATTCTTACCTGGAGAATCCCCAAAGACAGAGGAGCCTGGCAGACTACAGTCCATGGGGTCACAAAGAGTCAGACATGACTGAGTGACTAAGCACAGCACAGCAGAGGGCAAATCAGTATCTTTAATAATGTTAACAAACTAGTTCTGCATAATCATAAGTACAGGACACCAGCCAAAGAGCATTCTAAAAGAACATCACTAGGGTCAGATCCAGGCTATAAGATCTGAAAATCTTTTCAATGTAACAAATAAAGTGAAACTACAAACAAGAAAAGATGCTAAGCCTAATGACCAGTGGCTTAGAGCCAAATCACCTTGGAAGTCCCTCTCTCCAACCAAAAAATCAGTCCATCTATTATCCAAATTATTTAACCTCAGCTGGTTTGAGGATTTGTGATCAAAACTGCCAGTTATCCCCCAATATTCATTTTGTCCATAATACAGAATCTTGGCCTCCCAGAAGAAAGGCTGCATTTCACATTCTCTCTGGCAGAGAAGTGTAGCCATATGAAATCCTTAGCAGCAGTGTTTTCTATACAATGGGATATGAGGAGTAATGTGCACACATGAATAGATGCTCAACATCGCTAATTATTAGAGAAAAGCAAATTGAAACGACAGTGACGTACCACCTCATGCTGGTCAGAATGGCCATCATTAAAAACTCTACAGATAAATTCAGGAGAGGGTGTAGAGAAAAAGGAACCTTCTTACACTGTGGGTGGGAATGTCTACATTGGGGCAGCCACTGTGGAAAATAATATTGAGGTTCCTCAGAAAATTAAATATAGAATTGTCACATGATCTAGCAGTCGCAGTCCTGGCCATGTATTTTATTTTTATAAAAAATTAAAATTAAAATAAGGAAGTAATGCGCACCACCTCTAGGTTATCTTTAAAGAGATGTGCCCTTTCCCTAGGAGAAGGAAATGGCACCCCACTCCAGTACTCTTGCCTGGAAAATCCCATGGATGGAGGAACCTGGTAGGCTGCAGTCCATGGGGTCGCTAAGAGTTGGACACAACTGAGCAACTTCACTTTCACTTTTCACTTTCATGCATTGGAGAAGGAAATGGCAACCCACTCCAGTGTTCTTGCCTGGAGAATCCCAGGGACAGGGGAGCCGGGTGGGCTGCCGTCTATGGAGTTGCACAGAGTCGGACACGACTGAAGTGACTTAGCAGCAGCAGCAGCAGCAGCCCTTTCCCTTCACTTTTGAACCCAGGAAGCCTATGTTCAGGGAAAGATTGAGGACATGAGGAGAAGGGGACAACAAAAGATGAGATGGTTGAATGGCATCACCAACTCAATGGACATGAGTCTGAGCAAACTCCGGGAGATAGTGAAGGACAGGGAAGCCTGGCATGCTGCAGTCCATAGGGTCACAATGAGTCAGACACAACTGAGTGACTGAACAACAAAAGGCCTACCTTCCAAAAAGAGCAAACAAAAACCTAAGTTGTTTTTTATTTATTTTATTGATGTATAGTTGATTTACAGTGTTGTGTTAGTTTCTGCTGTACAGCAGTGATTCAGTTATACATACATGTGCATCTTTTTCCGTGTTCCTTTCCATTATGGCTTATAACAGGACACTGAATACAGTTTCCTGGGCTACACAGCAGGACCTTGTTGTTTATCATTCTATATATACAATAGTTTGGGCTTCCAAGGTGGCTCAGTGGTAAAGCATCCACCTGCCAATGCAGGAGACCCAGGAGGTGCAAGTTTGATCCCTGGGTCAGGAAGATCCCATGGAGGAGGAAATGGCAATCCATTCCAGTATTCCTGCCAGAATAATCCCATGGACAGACGAGGCTGGCAGGCTACAGTCCATAGGGTGGCAAAGAGTCAGACACAGCACACACGCATCCAATGGTTTGCATCTGCTAATCCCAAACTCCCAGTCCATCCCTCACCCACCTCCCACCCCTGCTGGCAACCACAAGTCTGTTCTGTATGTCTGTGAGTCTAAAAACCTCTTAATCATCGTTATTATATGTGTTATATTGCTAGTGGTCCCTGCTTGCTCCTCCGCCATCTAGGATGTTGTCTTCATCATCATGATCTGAAATGATTCCCTCTCCTGTCTGCATTCTACCCGCCTGGAAGGGAAAAGCCACAATTTTAAAAGCTGCATTCTCATCCAATGGAGAAAGAAATGGCAACCCACTCCAGTACTCTTGCCTGGAAAATTCCATGGACAGAGGAGCCTTGTAGGCTACAGTCCATGGGGTCACAAAGAGTTGGACATGACTGAGTGGCTTCAATTCACTTCCTTCTCTTCTCATCCAAAACTCTTAACACTGTACTCCACTGCCCTCTAGCTGTATTTGACGTAATCACTGAGTCACTTTACTGATGGCTGGAGGCAGGGTGTGGAAAGGGCCACTTGAGCTCCATGGGTCAGTGTGGAACAAGAACAATATACAAATAGGAGTCTTCTCAGAACCTAGGATAGGAGAAATCCTGATTATTCCCTCTACCACCTGGCTCCGGACTCTAACCACACCTTTAGTGAAAAAGACTGAAAGTCTATGTCATTGGAGTGCAGAATAACCATAATTCCTCACCTAAATTTCTGATTACATCACCTGCATTGTACACAGATTGATGGAGCACCCACAGAGTGCCAGGCAGAGTCTGTCTCTTGTGACCAAGGCAAGCAAGATCTTTGCTCTCAGAGATTTGTGTTCTTTTTTTTTGAAAAACATTGTTATTTATTCTTCTTGTTGTTATTTTATTTATTTTTATGTTTTGGCCATGCCCATGGGAAGTTGATTTCCCTGATAGCTCAGTTGGTAAAGAATCCGCCTGCAGTCTGCAGCACACTTGGGAATCCTTAGACTCCACAGTACGTAACACATAAAAGGATTACTATTGTTATCTTCAGTTATCTCAAATCTCAAGGATTGTAATAAATAAAAGCTCAGGAATAATGAAATAATAAATTTTCATTTAGAAGAAGTAGCAATCTGGAAAAAAAAAAAAAAAAAGAATCCGCCTGCAATGCAGGAGACCTGGCTTGATTCCTGGGTCAGGAGGATTCTCTGGAGAAGGGAAAGGCTACCCACTCCAGTATTCTGGCCTGGAGAATTCCATGGACTGTATAGTCCATGAGGTCGCAAAGAGTCGGAAATGACTGAGCAACTTTCACTTTTTGGGGGGCTTCCCTTCAATACTTTCGCCACCTGATGAGAAGAACTGACTCATAGGAAAAGACCCTGATGCTGGGAAAGATTAAAGGCAGGAGAAGGGGAAGACAGAGGATGAGATGGTTGGATGGCATCACCAGCTCAAGGGACATGGGTTTGAGCAAGCTCCAGGAGCTGGTGATGGACAGGGAAGCCTGGTGTGTTGCAGTCCATAGGGTTGCAAAGAGTCAGACACAACTGAGCAACTAAACTGAACTGAACTGAAGGTGTGGAACTGTGTAGACTTGGTTTTAATACTAGCTTACTGTCTGTATTTACTTAAGAAACATTTTAACTTCTCCAAGCCCTATTTCATCTAGAAAAACAAAAGGAGGAGGGGATAATGCCATCTAACTGAAAACCCTGCTGAGGCACTTGATGTCGGTCTAATTGGTGATTTGGGAACATAAACATTAGTTTTAAGATATTTGGGTTTATTATCATAAATTAGCAAACAAATCCACTTTTAATTGTAAAGGTAATTCGATTTTTTCTGTGTCTTATATATTCAACTTGGAGACTATGGTAGACAGCCTCTTAGATGCCTTCAATGATTTTTCATTTCTATTACTATAATCCTCCCCCTTAAGTGTGGGCTGCACTTATTGACTTGCTTCTGACAAATAAAAAAACAGCAGGGGCTTCCCTGATGACTCAGTGGTAAAGAATCCACCTGCCAATGCAGGAGACATGGGTTCGATCCCTGGTCTGGGAATATCCCACATGCCTCAGATCAGCTAAGTCCACATGCTGCAACGATTGAGCCTAGGAGCTCAGAGCCAAGAGCCAAGGAGCTACAATTACTCAGCCTACGTCCCACAGCTACTGAAGCCTGAACGCTCTAGAGCCTGTGCTCTGAAAAAAGAGAAGCCACCACAGTGAGAAGCCCACACCCCACAGCTAGAGAGCAGCCCCCACTTGCCACAATTAAAGGAAAGCCCATGCAGCAACAAAGACCCAGCGAAGCCAAGAATAAATAAATAAGTAAATAAAATTATTTATTAATTTTAATAAATTATAAATAAAAAAGTAAAACAGTAAAAGTGATAAGCTACCTCTTCCAAGATTAGGTGATAAAGGACTGTGGCTTTCATCTGAGTCTCTTTCTCTCTGTCTCTCATCACTCACTGTGGAGGAAGTCAGTTGCCATGCCATGAAAGCACTATGCGCAGGGTCTATCATGGGACAGAGGCTTGACAACAACCACATAGAATCCGATTCCCTTCTGCCAGTAGCGCCTTCAGATGAGACTCTAGCCTTAGCGTAAGACACCTCAAGCCAGAGGCATCCAGTTAAGCCAGAATCCTGACCCAGAGAAACTGTGAGCTAATAAATATGTGTTTTAATCATAATTCGAAAAGGTACATGCACCCCAATATTCACTGCAGCACTATTTATAACAGCCAGGACACAGAGGCAACCTAAGTGTCCATCAACAGAGGAATGGGTAAAGAAGATGTGGTACACGTACGGAACAGAATATTACTCAGCCATAAAAAATGATGAAATAATGCCATCTGTAGCGACATGGATGGACCTAGAGGTTGTCATACTGAGTGAAAGAAGTCAGATAGAGAAAGACAAATATCATATGATATGACTTACATGTGGAATCTTAAAAATAAGGAGGGTAAAAGTGAATTTATCTAAAAAGCAGAAATAGAGTTATATAAGCTTGAAGAGGTTCCCAGAGGGTAAGTGGGGGAGGGATAAAGTGGGATGTCGGGGTAGACATATGCACACTGCTGCTGCTGCTTCTGTTAAGTCGCTTCAGTCAGGTCCTACTCTGTGCGACCCCATAGACGGCAGCCCACCAGGGTCCCCCGTCCCTGGGATTCTCCAGGCAAGAACACTGGAGTGGGTTGCCATTTCCTTCTCCAATGCATGAAAGTGAAAAGAGAAAGTGAAGTCGTTCAGTCGTGTCCAACTCAGAGACCCCATGGACTGCAGCCCACCAGGCTCCTCCGTCCATGGGATTTTTCCAGGCAAGAGTACTGGAGTGGGTTGATACACACTGCTATATATTAAATAGGTAACTAATAAGGACCTGCTATATAGCACAGGGAACTCCATGTCGTACTCTGTAATGGCTTATTTGAGCCTTAAAAAGAATGGATATATGTGTATGTATGAGCCAGAACCTCAGATGAAAGATCCAGGTTCGATCCGAGTTGGGAAGACCACCCAGAGAAGGGAATGGTTACCCATTCCATTACTCTTGCCTGGAGAATCCCATGGACAGAGGAGTCTGACAAGCTATTTGCAACAAATTTACCCCCAGTGTCATGACTTAAAACACACATTTGTTTATTTAAGGTTTTTATTAGAGTATAGTTGATTTACAATGTTGTGTTAGCTTTGGGTGTACAGCAAAACGAATCATTTATACATATACATGTATCCTTAGTCACTCAGTCACCTCCAGCTCTTTGTGACCCCATGGACTGAAGCATGCCAGGCTTCCCTGTCCCGCAAAACTACTGAAGCCGGCATGCCCTACAGCCCGCAAGCTGCAACAAGAGAAACCACCGCAATGCGGAGCCCATGCACTGCAACCAGAGTGTCGCCCACACTCTCCACAAATAGAGAAAGCCCACATGCAGCAACAAAGACCCAGCGCAGCCAGAAATAAAACAAATAAATTTTTAAAAAGACGAGAAAACATATTTTTTTTAAAGAGTAAATATTACTTTATGTGACTAAAGATGTGATTAAGTTAAGGATTTTGAGAGGAAGGACTTATCTGGGTTATCCAGGTGGGTCCTAAATTCATTGACAAGTGTCCTTAAAAGAGTGAGAGGGAGGGAAATTCCACTGGCAGACCAGGAGGAAGCAGAAATCGGACTGAGGCACCTAGAAGTGAAAGAACGCCAGGAGGCTCCGAAGCTGGAAGAGGCAAAGCATTCGTTTTCCCGCACAGCCTCTGGAGGCCGTGTGGTCCTGCCAACACTTCGATTTCATACTTCTGGCCTCCAAAACTGTCGGAGAATAAACTTCTACAGATGATTATCATACGGAGATTATTACACTAAGTGAAGGAAGTCAGAAAGGAAAAGACAAATACCATATGATATCACTTATTTGTGGAATCTAAAATATGATACAAATGAACTTATCTATGAAACAGAAATAGACTCACAGACAGAGAGCAGACTTGTGGTTGCCAGGGAAAGAGGGTTGGACTGGGAGTTTGGGATCAGCAGGTACAAACTATTGTATATAGAGGGATAAATAAGTCCTACGGTATAGCACAGGGAGCTATATTCAATATAATAGGATAAACCATAATGGAAAAGAATATGAAAAGGAATATACTTATGAATATATATAATATATATATATAGTTGTTGTTTAGTTGCTAAGTCATGTCTGATTCTTTTGAAACCCCGTGGACTTGCAAATCCCCTGGACAGAGGAGCCTTGGGGGCAATAGTCCATGAGATAGCAAACAGATGGACACAACTAAACACATACACACACACACACACACACACACACACTTCCCTGATAGCTCAGCTGGTAAAGAATCCACCTGCAATGCAGGAGACCCCAGTTAAATTCCTGTGTTGGGAAGATTCCCTGGAGAAGTGATAGGCTACCCACTCTAGTATTCTTTGGCTTCCCTAGTGGCTCAGATGGTAAGGAATCTGCCTGTAACATGGGAGACCCAGGTTCAATCCCTGGGTTGGGAAGATCCCCTGGAGAAGGAAATAGCAACCCACTCCAGTTTTCTTTTCTTGCCTGAAGAATTCCACGGACAGAGGACCTTGGAGGACTATAGTCTATGGGGTCGCAAAGAGTCAGACACGACTAAGTGACTAACACACACAAACAGACTGTAGCCCGCCATGTTCCATGGGATTTCCCAGGCAAGAATCTGCCTCTCTACGTGCACACACAGAGGAAAGGCCATGTGAGCCCACAAGGAGGACACAGCTGTCAACAAGACAAGAACAAACTCTTGTCAGACACCAAATCTCTTAGCACCTTGTCCTTGGACTTCCCAGCCCCCAGAACTTGGAGAAATAAATTTCTCTTGTTTAAATGACCCCATCCAGGGAATTCCCTGGTAGTCCAGTAGTTAGGACTCTGTGCCTCCATAGCAAGGGGCCCAGGTTCAATCCCAGGTCAGATAACTAAGATCCCACAAGCCAAAAAAGGAAAAAAGAAATAAAATTTAAATGATGCAGCCTATGGTATTTTGTTACGCAGTCCACACAAGCTAAGACACTGTGGTAAGACACTAAGAATGGCCATAAACTCTTACACTACCCCCCCTTTGCATCTATGCTCTTGTAATGTGACATGGCCCTCCCATTAAGAATTGGCTTGATGGCTGAATAATACTCCATTGTGTATATGGACCACAGCTTTCTTATCCATTCATTTGCTGATGGACATCTAGGTTGCTTCCATGTCCTGGCTATTGTAAACAGTGCTGCGATGAACATTGGGGTACACGTGTCTCTTTCGATTCTGGTTTCCTCAGTGTGTATGCCCAGCAGTGGGATTGCTGGGTCATATGACAGTTCTATTTCCAGTTTTTTAAGGAATCTCCACTCTGTTCTCCATAGTGGCTGTACTAGTTTGCATTCCCACCAACAGTGTAAGAGGGTTCCCTTTTCTCCACACCCTCTCCAGCATTTATTGCTTGTAGACTTTTGGATCACAGCTCTTCTGACTGGCGTGAAATGATACCTCATTGTGGTTTTGATTTGCATTTCTCTGATAATGAGTGATGTTGAGCATCTTTTCATGTGTTTGTTAGCCATCTCTATATCTTCTTTGGAGAAATATCTATTTAGTTCTTTGGCCCATTTTTTGATTGGGTCATTTATTTTTCTGGAATTGAGCTGCAGGAGTTGCTTGTATATTTTTGAGATTAATCCTTCGTCAGTTGCTTCATTTGCTATTATTTTCTCCCATTCTGAAGGCTGTCTTTTCACCTTGCTTATAGTTTCCTTTGTTGTACAGAAGCTTTTAATTTTAATTAGGTCCCATTTGTTTATTTTTGCTTTTATTTCCAATATTCTGGGAGGTGGGTCATAGAGGATCCTGCTGTAGTTTATGTCGGAGAGTGTTTTGCCTATGTTTCCCTCTAGGAATTTTATAGTTTCTGGTCTTACATTTAGATCTTTAATCCATGTTGAGTGTATTTTTGTGTATGGTGTTAGAACGTGTTCTAGTTTCATTCTTTTACAAGTGGTTGACCAGTTTTCCCAGCACCACTTGTTAAAGAGATTGTCTTTTCTCCATTGTATATTCTTGCCTCCTTTGTTGAAGATAAGGTGCCCATCAGTTCAGTTCAGTTCAGTCGCTCAGTCGTGTCCGATTCTTTGCGACCCCATGAATCGCAGCACGCCAGGCCTCCCTGTCCATCACCAACTCCTGGAGTTCACCCAAACCCATGTCCATTAAGGCAGTGATGCCATCCAATCATATTATCCTCTGTCGCCCCCTTCTCCTCCTGCCCTCAATCTTTCCCAGCATCACGGTCTTTTCAAATGAGTTAGCTCTTCGCATCAAGTGGCCAAAGTATTGGAGTTTCGGCTTCAACATCAGTCTTTCCAATGAACACCCAGGACTGATCTCCTTTAGGATGGACTGGTTGGATCTCCTTGCAGTCCAAGGGACTCTCAAGAGTCTTCTCCAACACCACAGTTCAAAAGCATCAGTTCTTCGGCACTCAGCTTTCTTCACAGTCCAACTCTCACATCCATACATGACCACTGGAAAAACCATAGCCTTGACTAGATGGACCTTTGTTGGCAAAGTAATGTCTCTGCTTTTCAATATGCTATCTAGGGTGGTTATAACTTTTATTCCAAGGAGTAAGCATCTTTTAATTTCATGGCTGCAGTCACCATCTGCAGTGATCTTGGAGCCCAGAAAAATAAAGTCTGACCCTGTTTCCACTGTTTCCCCATCTATTTCCCATGAAGTGATGGGACCAGATACCATGATCTTCGTTTTCTGAATGTTGAGTTTTAAGCCAACTTTTTCAGTCTTCTCTTTCACCTTCCTCAAGAGGTTTTTTAGTTCCTCTTCACTTTCTGCCAAAGGGTGGTGTCATCTGCATATCTGAGGTTATTGATATTTCTCCCGGCAATCTTGATTCCAGCTTGTGCTTCTTCCAGTCCAGCGTTTCTCATGATGTACTCTGCATAGAAATTAAATGAGCAGGGTGATAATATACAGCCTTGACGTACTCCTTTTCCTATTTGGAACCAGTCTGTTGTTCCACGTCCGGTTCTAACTGTTGCTTCCTGACCTGCATACAAATTTCTCAAGAGGCAGGTCAGGTGGTCTGGTATTCCCATCTCTTTCAGAATTTTCCACAGTTTAATGTGATCCACACAGTCAAAGGCTTTGGCATAGTCAATAAAGCAGAAATAGATGTTTTTCTGGAACTCTCTTGCTTTTTCGATGATCCAGCGAATGTTGGCAATTTGGTCTCTGGTGTCCATAGGTGCGTGAATTTATCTCTGGGCTTTCTATTTTGTTCCATTGATCTATATTTCTGTCTTTGTGCCAGTACCATACTGTCTTGATGACTGTGGCTTTGTAGTAGAGCCTGAAGTCAGGCAGTTTGATTCCTCCAGTTCCATTCTTCTTTCTCAAGATTGCTTTGGCTATTCAAGGTTTTTTGTATTTCCATTATACAGAGTGAAGTAAGCCAGAAAGAAAAACACCAATACAGTATACTAATGCATATATATGGAATTTAGAAAGATGTAACGATAACCCTATATGCAAGACAGAAAAAGAAACACAGATGCATAGAACAGTCTTTTGGACTCTGGGAGAAGGCGAGGGTGGAATGATCTGAGAGAATAGCATTGAAACATGTATATTATCATATGTAAAACAGATTACCAGTCCAGGTTCGATGCATGAGACAGGTGCTCAGGGCTGGTGCACTGGGATGACCCAGAGGGATGGGATGGGGAGGGAGGAGGGAGGGGGGTTCATGATGGGGAACACATGTACACCCATGGCTGATTCATATCAAAAACCACCACAATATTGTAAAGTAATTAGCCTCCAACTAAAATAAAATTAAAAAAAAAAAAAAGAATTGGCTTGAATCCACCCCTTGGCTGTGACTTGCTTTGTGAAGAAGATATTACCAATCATGACACAAGCAAAAGTTTGAAAAGTACTCATTCATAGGACTTTCCTCTCTTGCTGATATTTGGCAGCCCAGCTAGCTTGCTTCCTTTAAGAGTGAGAGGCCATAGGAGCAGAAGTGAACCAAACCAGCTGAGGAACCTCCCATTAGACCAACAGGCCTGCCAACTGACCCACCAGTTGACCATATACATATGAGCAAGCCAGGCAGAGATCAGATTAGAAGGACCCACAAACTCATGAGTCAAATAAATGACTATGTTTTAAACCACTACAATTTGGAGATCTCATCCAGTAATAGTAACTGATACAGTCCTAAGGTCACCTCCATTCTATAATAAATGTGGAATTCACTGCGGGTCAAGCTTTGAGTTCAGGGAGAGGATATTATCATGGACCACTTCCTGATTTTTTCCTCCTTTCCAGGGGGAATAATAGATCTTCATAGTCTTGCTTCAGATGGACCTATTGCCAAGAAGACCTTTGGTCTGCTCTGCCATCCCTCTCTGGATGACCTTGGCCACACCCCCTCTCTCCTGGTCTTGGTTCCCTCACCTCACAGCTAGGAAAATGGATTTAACAAGAGGCTTCCCAGGTGGTGCTAGTGGTAAAGGACCTGCCTGCCAATGCAGGTTAGACACGGGTTCAATCCCTGGTTTGGGAAGATCCCCTGGAGAAGAGCATTGCAACCCACTCCAGTATTCTTGCCTGGAGGAGCCCATGGACAGAGAAGCCTGGCAGGCTGCAGTCCATAGCATCACGCAGAGTCAGACACGACTGAAGCAACTTAACAAGTGGTTCTCAAACATGGATTCAAGACAAAGTTCATATTCGGATGCAGTAAAATGAGAAAAGAATGAGACATTTTAAAGTTCCTATTTAATCTAGAATTCTTCCATTTAAAAGACTGCTCTTCATTTTCAGATCATATCCTCTTTCTGATTGTTGTTTTTAAATTGTCATTTAAGAAATGATGGACTTCCCAGGTGACACAGTGGTAAGAAATCTGCCTGCAATGCAGGAGATGCAGCTTCGATCCCTGAGTCGGGAAGATCCCCTGGAAGAGGAAATGGCAACATACTCCAGTATTCTTGCCTGGAAAATTCCATGGACAGAGGAGTTTGGCAGGCCACAGTCCATGGGGTTTCAAAGAGTCAGACACAACTGATCACACACATCTTTAAGAAATAATAAGGTATTGGGTGGGGGAAGGATATAAGTGAACTGAGATTTGAAAAATGTTGATAGCTGTTGAAGTTGGGTGATCTTTGTATATGCTTGAATATTTCCATCAAAAACATGTTAGTAAACTATGGTGAAGGTAAGTTATAATGATGTTTGTATGTACATCCATGAGTGTGTTTTAACTCTAAACTGGATGGAAATGCAATTCTAAACATAAAATAGGAAGGAGGAAGGGGAGGAGAAGAATTGTGGAAATTAGATACAAGCAGATAGAGAGAGGGCTTCCCTGGTAGCTCAGCTGGTAAAGAATCCTCCTGCAATGTAGGAGACCCTGGTCCAGTTCCTGAACCTGGAAGATCCCCTGGAAAAGGGTTAGGCTACCCGCTCCAGTATTCTTGAGCTTCCCTGGTAGCTCAGACAGTAAAGAATTCACCTGCAATGCAGGAGACCTGGGTTCCATCCCTGGGTTGGGAAGATCCCCTGAAGGAAGGCATGGCAACCCACTCAAGTATTCTTGCCTGGAGAATCCTCATGGATAGAGGAGCCTGGCAAGCTACAGTCCATGCGGTTACAAAGAGTTGGACATGACTGAGCGACCAAGCACAGCACAGCACAGACAGAGAGAGCTTCCCTGCTCTCAGAAATGCTGTTCATAACCAGCAATACAACCTCTTCACACATCTCTCCACAACATCCCCACCACCACCACCAGACTCCCTCCCTCCTCAGCTGGGTCCTAGAAGGGAAGCTTTTTCACCCTGACTTCTGAGTGAGCAAAAGTCATATTGATACCAAGTCCAAGCTTAAATACAAGGAGGTGTTGACTCAAGTAGTACAACTTTATTCAGAAAGCCGCATGACCAAGAAGATGGCAGACTAATGTCTCAAAATAACCATCTTATGATGTCTGGATCCCAGGTTCTTTTACAGAACAGAGGTGGGGGAGGTGAAGAAATAAAGCAAAAAGGCCATCAATCTAGCAAATATCTCCTAGAATGGCAAGCCTCAGGCAGGGAATTGTTAATGTCTTTCTTTCTGTAGCCACATACAGGTGACAGAGTTCTAAACAAAGGCACTTTGGTTTAACATTCAGACAGAGGGTCAGGGTTCCCCAGGCAGGCTACTATGTATAAACAGTATCCTTTGGGGAAGCAAAGGTTAAAGTAACAGATCCAAACTGGAGTCATAATTGGCTCTTCCATGTAACAATATCAGGGCTCTCAGTTTCCTAGGAGGTCCAAGGAGAATGTGGCTGTGAACAGGCTGAAGGAGGGGAAGGTGGTGTGCCCTTGGCTAGCCACCCACCTATTGAGCAAAGCAAGTGGATTGATTGCCCAATGGCCCTGGCCACATGCCCCTCATAGAGAAGGACAAGGACTTGCTATGCTGTCACTACCCCCTCCCCCCATACCTGTGATGGAGCAGCAGAGGCTGTCAACTTCCAGACCACATCCCGTCGGCCTTTATCATTTCAGTGACTGACAACCAGACTTCCTTGAGAAGTGGAATATTTCCTGCCATATCAGTAAACATGGATGCCATAGTCATCAGAGTTACAGCCCTCCAGTGTGAGCCTGTGAGCCCCAAGGTAACACAGGAAAGAGAAGAATACCTGCTATCTAGCAGCCATCAGACTACAGCCACTCCCCATGGTCAGCCCGAAGGAAAGGAAGCTCAGAATGTGAAAACAGGATGCTGGCCCCAGAGAACTGAGGTGCATATGAAAGAAATTATTTCAGTGAGCCCAAACTCTTGCAGCTTCCCATACATAGAAAAGCACTAAATGCCTTTTACTTGGGATATCTGGTTTTCTTTAATTAACAATAATCTTTTGGTTTTCAGACTACCTGCCTTTTGTTGCAAAACTTCTCTACAACCTGGCTCCTCCCGTCACCTCCTCGGAGCAGTTCTCTCAAGGTAACTTGGGATGCTGCCTCCTGGGCTTGAAAAATTCCCACTGAATAAAAAACTTTTAGATTGTGAATATTTTTTAAGTCGACGTCCTAAAAGCACCTGCATCTCTTTGCCAGTGGTCTTTCCTGGTCACTAGATTCTGCTCTGCCCAAGTATGACAGGCTGGAAGTGCAGGAGAATTAACCACTGTACAACAGCCCTCAATCCATGGCTGCCCAGAGTTCAAGTAAAAATACTCCAGCTCCCCCAGCCAGGATGAGGGGTGTGCTCCATCCTGTCTCACTCAGCTCCCCAGTGAGGTCCAGCTCCAGTTGTCCACAGGGGCATCTGGCTTGATGATGCATCCTTTATCATTCCCCTTTCCCTTCCCTTCCCTATGCCACTTCCCCACTGCCGTGCTGGGTGTCTTAGGATCACTTCCTGAATAAACCACTTGCACTCAAACCTTTGTCTTAGGATCAACATGCTTAGTTAGGTGTGTGCATGCATGCTACATCCCAATCCCCAGAACCTGTGAATATGTTGCTGTAACTGTAACCAGGAAGGGTTAATTTTAAACTTACACTGGATCTGCTTCTGTGACTTTAACCCTTATCTTGCCGCTTTTGTAGGCATACATAATGGCCTGCCTTTGATGCTTTAGAACTGATGTTGCAGAAGACTCTTGAGAGTCCCTTGGACTGCAAGGAGATCAAACCAGTCAATCCTAAAGGAAATCAATCCTGAATATTCTTAGGAAGGACTGATGCTGAAGCTGAAGCTCCAATACTTTGGCTACTTGATGCAAAGAGCTGACTCATTAGAAAAGACCCTGATGCTGGGAAAGATTGAAGGCAGGAGGAGAAGGGGACGACAGGGGATGAAATGGTTGGATGGCATCACCGAATTGATGGACATGAGTTTGAGCAAGCTCCAGGAAATGGTGAAGGACAGGGAAGCCTGGCGTGCTGCAGTCCAAGGGGTCACAAAGAGTCCAATGAGACTGAGCAACTGAACAACAAGTAATGGCCTGCCTCAGGGAGATAACCTGACCCTGCCCACTTGTGAAGGACTGTGACATTCTTGAACTCTGTGCCCCTGGTCTTCTGTTTACCTGAGCAGCCCAGAAATTCGCATTTGGGGAGGCCTGAATCACAGATAGATGTGACATCTTTGTTTGTTGATATGACAAGAGATATTCCATTCCACACCCATGAAATGACTGTAAGGAAATGAAACGGACACATCCCCCTACCTGAGGCTTGCCATTCTAGGAGACATTTGCGGGAATTAAATGGGCTTTTTACTTTGTTTCCTCACCTCCCCCCATCTCTGATCCATAAAAGAATCTGACATCCAGGCCCTGACAAGATGGTTATTCTGAAGCACTAGCCTGCCACCTTCTCTGTCAGCCGGCTCCCGAATAAAGTCCCTTCCCAGTCCAACACCTCATCTCAGACTCACTCATTTATTGTGCGGCCAGCAGGGCAAGTTTGGACTCGATAACATAACTGGAAGTGGGGTTCAGCCACTTGTCACTCAGAAACCAATAAAGAGGCAAACCTGGTAGAAAGGAAAGTTTGCTTTACTTTGGATACAGGCAACCAGGGGTGGGAGGGGGGCAGACTTCTGCCCAAAGGCCAACTCCCCTCCTCCCCACAACCAGTGGACATCAGCTCTTACAGGCAGAGGGAGGGGGCTAAATGCAGAAACAGCACAGTCAGCTCTGCCAGTCGTCTTGAAACTGGTTATCGGTGCTATGACCAGAGTCATCTTGATTGTTTCAAGTACAGTTAATCTTCAGTTCTGAGGTCAGTTTGTTTCCATTTCTTTGAGGCCAGTTCTCAGAATTTGAGGCAGTTTCTGTCATGGCTATAGTCTGGTCATGATTAACTTCTTCCATCTGATGGAAGTTTCAGTATCTACAAGACAGCTCACAGGATATGGCTCAGAATATTATCTATAGCCCTTGAGAAGGAACTAAAAGTCCTTGATTAAACTAGTTTTAGTTTTGGATGATTTTCCTTTGTTTCTTCATTTTCTCACTTCTCTGCTTAAATTTATTCTTTGGCTAAAGTTTTTCCACAGACGAAAGGCAGGTAAAGGACGTGGAGGGGTTGTGGGGGAGGGCCACAGGGTCCTGCTCCATTTCATGGCAAAAGAGAATTTCGCCAGTCTGGAGACGGGGAGATAATCCCTGATGAACTGTATGGGCTCAATGTAATCACAAGGGGCCTTATAAGAAGGTGGCATTTGAGTCAGAGAAGATGTTGTCATGGAAACAGGGGTCAGAGCAATGCAAGTGATGGAGAGGGGCCACAAGCCAGGGAATGTGGCAGCTTCGAGAAGATGGAAGAGGCAAGGAAACAGATTCTCCTCTAGAACCTCCAAAAAGCGTGCAGCCCTGCTGACACCTTGATTTAAGCCCAGTGAGACCCACTGTGGACTTCTGACCTCCAGATAATAAATTCGCGTTGCTTTAAGCCTCTAAGTTTGAGTCGTTTGTTGCAGCACAATAGGAAACACACAGCAATCAATCAGCCACTCTTGCCCTTATAACCCAACAA
The DNA here is from genome assembly GCF_055505025.1 of Bos grunniens. Lineage (NCBI taxonomy): Eukaryota > Metazoa > Chordata > Mammalia > Artiodactyla > Bovidae > Bos > Bos grunniens. The sequence continues at coordinate 9,802,440 of NC_141193.1, forward strand.
GCATCATGAGGGAATCCTTCCCAACATGCACTAATCAACAGGAACCGGTACCCAAGGTATTACCCATGTGTCATCCCTGTGCCATGAACATCTGCTCTCTGGACCCAGAACCTTTAGACACAGCAGAAGAACCCTCTCCCTTGGGAAGGTCCAACCCTCACTTGCCTGTGTCCCTAGGGTCCACCACATTACCCAGTCAGGGGCCCCACTTCCCTGACTCTCTGTGTGCAAGGTACTTCCTGAAAAAATGACAGAGAAAGAACCAGTTATGATGGAGGGAGAGTGGGGAAGTGGGTGAGCTGCCTGGGAAGCTCCTGGACTCGTGATGCAGCCATCAGCTGTGAGATGCTGCCACGTTTGTCTCAGGGACATTCTAACACAGCCTAAGAGACAAGCCACTAACCAGTCTATGTCTTTACTAGCAAGTAATGTGGGGACTTCTCTGGAGGTCCAATGGCTAAGACTCTGCACTCCCAGTGCAAGGGGCTTAGGTTAGATCCCTGGTCAGGGAACTAGATTTCACAGGCTGCAACTAAAGATCCTGCATGCCACAACTAAGTCCCAGCACAGTTAAATAAAAAAAAAATAATAATAATAATAAATATTTTTTAAATCAAAGCCTTTTTTAAAATTTATTTATTTTAATGGAGGCTAATTACTTTACAGTATTGTCACTACAATACTGTAGTATTTTTGCCACACATTGACAAGAATCAGCCATGGGTGTACATGTGTTCCCCATCCTGAATCGGCCTCCCACCTCCCTCCCATCCCATGGGAAACAAACACCCTGATGCCTTCCCTACCCCAGACCCATACAGGTGGGGACTGGGGATGAAGAAGGGCTCAGGGATGCCTACTGCATTATAACTCGTCGGTGTTGGGGAACTGTTAGACGATAACTTCTATTTTCCCCCAGTCGATTGACCAAGCCCCCGGTTGCCTTATCATCCTTTTGTCCCAAAGGCTGACGCTGTGCGGACGGAGGGCGGCGGTCAGTCTGGCTTTCCGGAGCCGGCAGAAGCAGCATTCCCGCCTCGATTCCCTCTCTCGGCCACACGGCGTCGCTGTGGAGCCAGCCCGGGGCGGCTCCGGATGAGGGAGGGGCTGCGGGCTCGGAGCTCAGGCTGGAGCAAAGCGCCCTCCCCAGCGAGCGCCCCAACGTAGGCTGCAAGGTGGCCGTTCTCACCGCTCAGTCTCTGCGATTCCACAGGCAGGTGTTCTCCGGGGCCCCAAGGCCGGCCGAGGGTCAGCTGCGGTCGCTGTGAATCCTCAGACTCCGCCCCCTTTCCTTGGGCGAGGTGCCCCCATCCCCTCCAAGAGAGGTGCCTGCCTCCAGGACGGCTGACCCCAGGAGGCCCCAGTGGTCCAGGGGGCCCAGGCCGACTGGGAGACTTCCTGCCACCTCTGTCTGGAAAAGATGCACACGCATTGACCAAAACCTGGAGGGCGCCCAGACACCTGCTGGGGAAGTACAAACTTAAAGACAAGATCTGCCAACCCAGAAAAACCCCTCCGAAAAAGTGGGAGGGCAAGAAGTTTTATATGGAATGAGCGTTGGACCAGAACGTGCTACACATCACAGGCGACTCACTAAGAGGTTACAAAGAACCCTCGCCCTTTCATACCGGTTCAGAGAAGTCGCTCAGTCGTGTCCGAATCTTTGCGACCCCATGAAAGGCAGCAGCCAGGCTTCCCTGTCCATCACCAACTCCCAGAGCTTGCTCAAACTCATGTCCATCGAGTCGGTGATGCCATCCAACCATCCTCTCACATAGCCAGGCAGATAACCACCCTCACTCACATCTTCTCAAGATCAACCACAGCTAACCCTCCAGCAGGAGGTCTGGACAGCACCATTGTCATGCTCCTGCTACATTCTCCTGGCAATTACAGTGGCTACCTGTGTTTGCTATTAATAATTGCTTTTATGCAGAGGAAAACTGCTTGCTCCTGTCTTGAGGACAGGAGGTAGGCTTGCAACCTGGAGCCAGGCACTAGGTCAAGTTAGACTCTGCTCTCCCACAGAAAGTGGAAGGTGGCTGTGCTGAGTCCCGGGACAACTCCATTTCCAAAAGAGGGCATCCACTTCCCTGAGGGCTTCCCTGGTGTCTCAGCTGCTAAAGAAACTGCCTGTAATGCAGGAGACCCTGGTTTGATTCCTGTGTTGGGAGGATCCCCTGGAGAAGGGATGGTCTACCCACTCCAGTATTCTTTGGCTTCCCTGATGGCTCAGATGGTAAAGACTCTGAAAGGAGACTTGGGTTCCATCCCTGGGTCAGGAAGATCCCCTGGAGAAGGAAATGGCAACCCACTCCAGGCTCCTTGCCTTGTCTGGGGAACTCCAAGGACAGAGGAGCCTGGCCATGGGCTACAGTCCATGGGGTCTCAAAGAGTAGTGACTAACACTTTCACTTTCCACTTCCCTGAAGAAACATTCCTGGGATGGTAAACTGGCAAGGGGCTTATTTAGCTTTTGAAAAGATTTACATACATTTCAAAGAGGCAGAGCTTACAATTATAAGGTTTCTAAACTGAATGTTCTAAGAAAAGGGAGGGGAAGTCTTTTCCCTTTTTTCCCTTCAGGAAGAATTAAGCTCTTTCGTATTTTTAATTCGTGTTTGCCCTTACACAGCCACAGCAAACATTCACTACCCCTCAAACCACCTCCTCTGCCCAGCCCTGCCTCAGTCCCTGCAAACTAGCCACCACAGACACAACGGCAGGACATATGCACACATGGGCACACGTCTGCACGAGCACCAGGCACACACACATGCCTGCACACATTACACGTGTGCACAAACGGGTATGCACACGTGCTCTCACCCACTCTCTGCTTAGCCTTGCTTTCTGGACCATCTTCCTTTCCAGGTTAACCCTCCAGGTTGAGCTGACTCAACTCAGCAAAAATTAAGACCAGGTCTGGCCGGTTCTGATGGGGTGGGAGGAGCAGAGGGTGAGGCTGAGTCCAGGCAGGACCAGGGACCTGAGCCAATCTGGCTTCTTTGCCATGAACTTTAAATTTTTTTTTTTTTTTTACTGAAGTATAGTTCTTCCTCTATCGTCCCCATGGCATCACTGACTCAATGGACGTGAGTCTCAGTGAACTCTGGGAGCTAGTGATGGACAGGGAGGCCTGGCGTGCTGTAATTCATGGGGTCGCAAAGAGTCGGACACGACTGAGCGACTGATCTGATCTGATCTGATAGTTCTTCCTTGGTGGCTCAGATCGCAAAGAATCTGCCTGCAATGCGGGAGACCTGGGTTCAATCCCTGGGTTGGGAAGATCCCCTGGAGAAGGAAATGGCAACCCACTCCAGTATTCTTGCCTGGAGAATTCCATGGACAGGGGAGTCTGGTGGTCTGTAGTCCCTGGGGTAGCAAGAAGTTGGACACAACTGAGCAACTAAAACTTTCACGTTCATAGTTGATTTACAATGCTGTGCCAATTTCTGGTCTATGGCAATCTGACTCAGTCATACATGCATTTACATTGTTTTTTATATTCTTTTCCATTATGGTCTGTCACAGGATGTTGAGTATAGTTCCCTGTGTCACACATTAAGACCGTGTTGTTTATCCATTCTAAATGTAATGGCTTGCATCAACCAACCCCAAACTCCCAGTCCATGCCTCTCCCTTGACCACAAGTCTGTTCTCTATCTTTGCCATGATTTTTTTTTTTTTTTGGCATACAGAGCATGGTATCTTAGTTCTCTGACCAGGGATCAAACCTGAGGCCCCTGTATTGGAAGGGCGAGTCTTACTTAACCCCCTAGACCGCCAAGGAAGTCCCTGCCATGAACTGATTTGTGAATCCAGTCCCCTGCCCTGCTGAACCCTGGTCACCGTTGGCTTGTTTTTTAACTTGGCAAAACCAGTTTCTTTTTAAACCAATTTTTGGTAGGAATTCTCAAACTCACAGAAAAGCCAGAAGAATAGAGCAATAAACCCATGCACTCACCACTTGGATTCAAAAATCGCTGACATTATGCTGTGTGTTGTATGACATGGTTTGACTGAACCCTTTGAAAGCAAGCCTCAGACATCACGACACGTCACTCCAAGATCATTCAATGTACATCTCCTAAACAATCTGACTTTTTAAAGCCTGAAATTGAAATGGGTCTATTACCTGAAAGAAACTGGTAAAGCTCTATTTAGTTGAAATGCTTTCAAGGAGGGGGAAGAGAGATGAAACAGAGCTAGTGCTAGGATGGTGGTGGAAGAAAAATTAAGCTGGTTCCTGCTTGTATTGTAGAGTTACATGAAAAAAAAAAAAACAAAAACAGTTACATGAAGAAGATAAGACCATTTCAGACAGTGGCAGGTGCTATGAAGAGAAAAATAAAACAGGATAGAGGTGATGAGGGTAAGACCAGGAGGCAAGGCAACATCAGGGTGGTAAGAAGTCAGGCTCTCAGGAAGAAAAAGTGACTTTTGAGCTGAGACCCTAAGTAGCAACACCAGACAGTCAGGAAAATGAGGTTCAAGGCAGAGTAAAGAGCAAAGCCAAGGGCCTGGGAGCGCAAAGGAACAGGGAGTGACAGTGTGGGGAGAAGAAGGTATGGAAAGTACAGAGAGAGAAGTGGTCAGGGCCAGTCTCTTAGCCAAGGGGAGCAATTTGGAGAGAATCGTAAGCAGGAGAATGACTTGATTGGACTTACAGTTTTAGATACTCTGGCTGTTCAGGTGAAAAATACTTGAGGGGAGAGCTAAGGGTGAAGCCCAAAAGCCATCGAGGAGGCTGTTTGCAATCCTCCAGCCAAGGGAGAATGGTGGCTTGGACCAGATGGTACCCAGAGGCAGGCATTATTGCCCCCATTCTAAAATGGGGAAACTGAGGCTCAGAGAAGTTTAAGTGACTTGACCAAGGTCAAGCTTTCTTTAAGTGGCAGGTCCAGAATTTTTTTTGGGGGGGGCGGGGGGAAGGGGAGGAGGAGGGGATGGAGGGTACTTTTTTAACTGTGATAAAATATACATAACATAAAACTTACCATTTTAACCATTTTTAAATGTGCAATTCAGTGGCATTAATTACATTCACAATGTTATATGACCATCACTATTCATTTCAAGAACGTTTTATCTCAAACAGAAGCTCTGTGTCCATTCAACAATAGCTCCCCTGTCCCCCTACCCCAGCCCCTAGTAGCCCATAATAGAGGTCTTCTTTCTGGCTCTATGAATTTTCTCCTCTAAGTACTTCCTATAAGTGGAATCTTTTGTGTTCTTTTGTGTCTGGCTTATTTCACTTGTTGTTGTTGTTGTTCAGTTCCTAAGTTGTGTCCAACTCTTTGTGACCCCATGGACTGCAGCACGCCATGCTCCTCTGTCCTCCACTATCTCTTATTTTTTTTTCCACTATCTCTTAGAGTTTGCTCAAATTCGTGTCCTTTGAGTCAGTGATGCTATCTAACCATCCATCTTCTGCCACCCCCTTCTCCTTTTGCCTTCAACCTTTCCCAGCAACTGAGTTTTTTCCAATGAGTCGGCTCTTCGCATCAGGTGGCCAAAGTTTTTGAGCTTCACCTTCAGCAACAGTCCTTCCAATGAATATTCAGGACTTATTTCCTTTAGGATTGACTGGTTGGATCTCCTTGCAGTCCAAGCGACTCTCAAGAGTCTTCTCCAGCACCACAATTCGAAAGCATCAATTCTTTGGTGCCCAGCCTTCTTTATGGTCCGACTGTCACGTCTGTACATGACTACTGGAAAAACCATAGCTTTGACTATACAGACCTTTGTCTGCAAAGAGATGTCTCTGCTTTCTAATACGCTGTCTAGGTTTGTCATAGCTTTCCTTCCAAGGAGCAAGCATCTTTTAATTTCATGGCTGCAGTCACCGTCTTCAGTGATTTTGGAGCCCAAGAAAATAAAATCTGTCACTGCTTCCACTTTTTCTCCTTCTATTTGCCATGAAGTGATGGAACTGGATGCCATGATCTTAGCTTTTTGAATGCTGAGTTTCAACCCAACTTTTGCCCTTTCCTCTCAGTACAACTTTTTTTCTTTTTGACCATACCACTGGGCTCGCGGGATCTTAGTTCCCCCATCGAGAATGGAACTTGCACTTTCAGCAGAGAAAGCAGGAGTCCTAACCACTGGACCACCAGGAAATATTCCCAGTACAATGTTTTCAAACATTGTAACATGTATCAGAATTTCCTCCTTTTTAAGGTTGAGTAATATTCTATCTGGTGTGTACATCACACTGTGTTTAACCATTCATCTGTGGGTGGAGGGCCAGGATTTCTATCAAGGTGTCTGATTCCAACCCCATTGTGCTTGGCGCTGAGTTCAGCGCAATGCCACCAGCGAACACCAGAGGGCGCACACAGAACCTCCCAGGCGGCGCCGCTGCGCGGGCACTTGGCTGTTGTGGGAAAAGCAGGTTGGATGGAGCTCCGCTTCTTGCAGGCACATCCCACACCCAGAAAAATGCGGAGGAGAGGGAAGCTGGCTGCGGAGAAAGCCATTCAACTATAGGATCGGCCTCAGATGGAGGAAAGAGAGGAGGTCGGGGTGGGAGGTGTCGCCCCTGCCATTCTTCGTCCAACCTGCAAAAGGAGACAGACGCAGGCCACGTGCAGCTTCCCAGCCAGCCGCCCTCCAGCAGGAACCACCCACAGAGGAGCTCAGTGAGGCAGGCGGGGCTCTGAGTCCGGAGAGGCTCGGGTTCCCAGTCCTGCTGTTCTCCAGGGGCCCAGTGGGCACCAGCCTGTGGCTTGCGCCGTTTACAGATGAGAAAACTGAGCCTAAGAGTCACTGCTTATCCAGAGCCAGTGGAGGTGGAGAGGTCTGAACACCTGCTGCCACGTGGGCCTGGTGGACTTCTCTCTCCAAGCTCAGTGCCCTGGCTCCTTCAACTACCTCTCAGTGTGGTTGGAGGCCTCATTCCCACTTGATCTTGTTGAGGTTGGCTGACCACCATGGCCTCCCTCTTTCTGGGCGTTAGGCCTCTAATAATACCACCCAAGTTTCCCCGGGCTGATCTAGGCAGCCAGCTCATGTTAACCAAAATTTCCCATCGGCTTAAACCCCTCAACTTTTCTCCCATGTGCTGTTGGTTGCTAAGCCTTTTCTCCGCCACCACCCCCCCTCCACCCTTCACTGCGTCCATGTGCAGCTGGGTCTTTGGATCTGAGTCCAAGAACTGACATTTATCCCCGTCAGATTTCATCTTGCTCATTCATCTGACAAACATTTGTTCGGTGCCCACGCCATACCAGGCACTGAGGATACAGCACAGAAAGACAGATCCCCTGTCCTTGAGGAGCTCACACTATCATTAATCACAGCAGCTGCCACCAGCTATCAGGGGCCTGCTGTGTGCCAGTGCCTGGGCTGGGGGGTGCACGTAGCTGGTCTCATTGACCCTCACAGCAATGCAGGTGGCATTGTCCCATTTTGCAGATGGGGAAACCGAGTTCAAAAAGGTTTTTGTGACTTGTCTGAAGTGGCATATCTGGAAAGCAGCAGGCTCAGCATTCATTCCTCCAGTCACTTTAGATTCTGGTTCTGTCCTCCTTTGTAGATACCCTCTCTCCCAGCTTTAGGTTCTCTACAAACCTGATAAACCTCTCTAAATTTCATCCACAACAGTGATGAAACTAAGATGAGGTCAGAGCCCTGGGGTGAGCCACCAATGTCCCTCTACTCCAGAGGGACAGCTATCCATGATTCTGCACCCTGTGGGCTCAGCAGATATAAATGCACTCAGCTGGAAGCCCCCTGACCCTTCTCCTCCCTCCACCCCCAGCCCTAGGTTCACTCCCCTGTCCAAGCAGCTGTGTATCTGGCTGTTGGCGTCTTTGCCATCAAACCAGTCCTCGTTGCCAAGTCACCTACATGCAGGAGCCCCGCTGTATCTAGCCCTTGTCTGCATCCTGGTAAAGCTCTGTTTTACCATGTCCATCCCCAAGAGGGAGACCTGAAGCCCAAGACCAGGAGAGGGCAGTTGAGCTGGGGTTTCTCAGGCTCTGAGCACCCCCTCTTGCCTCTGTGGTTTCTCTTCTCCCTCACCGTCTGCTCCAGGAGGCTCAGACCATTTTTTTTTTTTTTTTTTTTTGCTCAGCTCTTCTGCCAAATTGAGGGAGACCAACTGCAGAGCAGGCCTGTGTGAGGTTTGTGGGCAGGAAAGAAGGCGGGCAGAGTAAAGTACTGCACCATGGGGGAGGGGAGGTTTGAGATGGGCTCCAAGCTCCCAGCAGGACCAGGGGGCACCATGCCCTGTGACAAGGTTCGTTTGGGCTTACCACATCACAGCAATGCAGGCACCCACCCTCCTCAGTAGCCCGGATGGTAGGAAACATTATCATTGTGCCCATTTTGTAGACGAGGAGACTGAGGCCCAGCAAGAGGGATCCAGGCCTGCACATGACCTCTGCTAAGACTGCTTCCTGAAAAGAGATTGGGGACTCGTGGACAGAATGCATCTTCTGAACCAGAACTCAGTGAGCTCCTACCATAAGCCCAGTCAGCAGAAAATATGTCTGAGTCAGGCCCTGCCCTCCTGGCCTCACGTTTGGAGTCAGGAGAGATAAATAATAAGCCAGCCCATGACTCAGGCAGTGATAAATGCTACAAAGAGCATAAAGCCAGGCAGAGCAGGTGTCAGTAGAGTTAAGGATGCTACTTCAGGCAACATGGTCCTGGAAGGCCTCAAGGAGGTGACACTTGAGGAGCTAGGGAGGAGCTAGCCTTGGGGACAGCGAGTATAAACTTGCTGAAAGAAGGCCTTTCCTGGCAGCCCAGTGGTTAGGACTCTTGCGTTTCCCCTGCTGGAGCCACGGATTATAATCCCTGGTCAGGAAAAATGTTCCTGCATGGTACAGCCAAAAACAAGAGACGCTGAAAGAGAATGAGTGCAGTATGGTACCCAGCCCACCCACAATGGGTAATTACAAAGAGGGAACCACGTGGCTCTGATGTGAGGCTCAGCTGGCAAGCCTGTGGGCTGTTGTCCTCAGGGTGCCGGAACCCTGGCATGGGCTCCATGGATGCCTCCACTCTCCCTCCAGGGGTCTGTGAGCCCTGCCCCCGGAATGTGGATCTGTGATGCTCTGTGTCATCTTCATTTCTTCTCATCTTCAACACCTTTCTGCACAAGACCCAGCCCAAAGCTGGCTCTAGGTAAACATTTGTCAAGTGAACAAACTCCAGAAGGCCCTGCTCACCCAATCCCGAGGGCCAGCAAGGAGGAGGTGTGAGAACAAACCCAAGGAAATCCTACCTTCTTCTCCAAGGCATCACTTGATGGAGTTTGCGGCTGATATGGGTGGTAGAAGCAGAAAAGACAAAGGGATTCCAGAAGGTGGGAGGAGGGGTCGCCTACACAATTGGAAATTTTCGCACAGAAGTCCAGATTTCAAGCTATTTTTAAAATATCTGAGGATCTGGCAACCCCGAGCCTGCATATCCCCATGGCAACGCCAGCTGGTGCTGAGCGGCCCTGGTGACTGGACATGCGCTCTGCACTTCGCTGAGGACCGGAGCTCAGGGCTGCCGACATCTAGCCCACCCCACTCGTTCACATCACTGCCCTCGTGGGCATCTGAGTCGGCCAACCCTGGTTTAAGAGACTTGATGAGCAGAAAATCGTTCAGGGGACATGGGGACCGTAGCATCTGTCTCATCAGCCTGCAGTTACAGCGAGTCAGACCGAGGTCCCCTCCCTCAAGCCTCCTTACGGCGGTTGTCCGGTCTGTGGGGCTTCTCGGGTCCACACAAATCGGTTCGCTGTGCCGGGTTCTGGGTTCAAGTGGCGGAAAGGTTCCAAAACTCCGCAGTTCGGTCAAGGCGAGAGAAGCAGTTCCCGAGGTCCACCAGCAGGGGGCGACTCTCCTTGCTGTGCCTTTAGCGCTGCGGGGTCGAGGGCAGAGAGGGCGAGGGAGTCACTCCGGATCTCGCCGGGGCTACCAGGACTCCAGCTGCTGGAAAAAACTCCTCAGTCCTCCTGGGTCCCGGAATGATCCTGTGTCCTCTCCCTTTCTCACTTGGGGTGACAGCTGAGGCCCAGCCTGCCTGGCATCGTGGGCTCAGCGTGACTGGCTGGGCTCCGTTAGACTCCAAGTGCCCAAGGACAGCCTCAAGAGGTCCACCCACCCGGCTGAAACCCTTCCAGCCTGTGACCACCGGCCAAAGGGCACGCCTCTGTCCTCCCTTCTCCCAGCAACCTTCTCGTCCTCCTGGGATTCCTCAGCCTTCCTGGTCCCTCAGGGGTGGCCCTCAAATTAAGTACTATGTGCTTGGTACTGTGTTCAGGGTCTTATAAACGTTATTTAAAATCCCAACAGTCTCCCTCCAATTAAAAACAAACCCAACAATCGTATAACATAGGTCGTGGAGCCGTCATTGTTGTTCAGCCACTGAGTCACGTCCAACTCTTTGTGACCCCGTGAAATGCAGCATGCCAGGCCTCCGATCCCTCACTATCTCCCGGAGTTTGCCCAAGTTCATGTCCGTGGAATCGGTGATGTTATCCAACCATCTCATCTCATAATGTAGATATTAATCCCCATTTTACAGGTGGGGAAACTGAGGCTTAAACGGGAAATATCACTGGCCCAAGGCCAACCAACTAGCAAGTGGTGGAGTCAAGATTCAGATTCAGGCCTTTGGGACTCCTCTTCCCTGAATGCTTTCTTCCTGTGAAGGAAATTTTAGAATCAGCCTGTGGAGGCTGGGGGAGTGGTTGGTTAAGGTTTGAGGGCAGAGGACAAGCCCTTGCCCAGGCCCAGCCTGAAACCACTCCATTCAGGCCACGTTCTTTTGGAGCCACCCAAGGTCAGGGGCAGAACCTGGAGTCCCAAACAGGGATGAAGGCTCAGGGCTCCAACATGGCCACCACGAAGGAACAGCTCCTGGCCCTTGGGAGTTTACTGAACCCCTCCCAATCCCCTACCTGGGGCTGTAGACTGAACCACGGGACCGGGCCCCACACATGCTATACCTTCTGCCTTGAACCCATGAGGAGGTGGTGAACAGGCAGCAGCCAGGCACAGAGACACCAGGAAGGTACGAATGACCAGCCCAGCTTTGATGGAACCTTGATAGGGGGCGAGAGACCCAGATTCTGTACAAGGTGAGCTTAGGCACCACTGAGCATGACTCAGTCAGCAAGCCCCAGCCTCGGGAGCTTCCTCTCCCACCTACAGAAAGAGAAGGGATATCCAGGGATCACAAGCACCCCGGAGACAGCGATGTGACCACAACCACCATCCTGGGTAGGAAGAGAGCGTCCTTCCATGCTGCTTCATCCAGTGTACCTCCCATTTTCCCACCATGCCCTGAATTCACACCGCTGGGTGTGTAGCCCCCTCCCCAGTTCTGCCTGTGTAAACACCATCGTCTATGGGCAGCACACCCCCACCCAATCCCTCGGTCATCTTCTCCCTCTCCTAAGACCACTGGAACAGTGTGGACCTCTCGGTGGCACTGAGGTCAGCCTCCTTTGTGCTGTAATTGTTTCTGGGACTCTGTCTTCTCTGACAAGCTGACAGGAAGTTTCATCGGGCACCATAGCTCCGAGTACAGGCTCTCATACACACAAAGCAAGAGACACATTGGACGGATGGAAGGAAAGATCGACGGCTGGAAGAAAGAAAGGATGGACAGAGAAATGAACAAATGTGTGGGTAGGAGTTTGGACCGTCCACAGAAAGTTCAGTGTGGCCTCTGTAATTGGCCAGAACAACCAGACGCCCCTTCCAAGGAAGTAAGCTTTCCCTGTTTCACTTATCATAGCCCCTCCCTTGCCTCCACGAATTGAAGATTTAAAGACTGTGCTGTATGGAGCTGCAAGGGACCCTGGGAGTGAGATCTGTCTTCCTTCCCGCACTGAACTTCAGTCTCCCTTATATAAGATGAGGACGTGGAGTAGATGATTCCTTGTGCCTTTCCAGGGCAAAGCATGTCAGCTGCTTTCCCTGAAAAGAAGAGGAAAACCTACTGAGCCTAGTTCAGCTTAGAGGCTCTGAAAAAGTTTAGACAAAGATGAATGGAAGAAAGAGGAAAAAAAGAAAGAAGGGGGAAGGAAGAAAGGGAGGAAGGAAAGAAGAAAATCGATTCCCATGCCCCAAATTAAAAATGCATTTTTTTAAAAATGCAGCTAATATGTAAGGTTTCCCAAATGCATCATTTCTTTTTAAAAAAAAGTTAATTTCAGCATATTGAATTTAGGATCACAGCATGTAAGAAGTGATGGATCCTCTGATATAATGAAGCTGCGTCAGGCAGGGATGGTCTGGGACAGAGAAGGCCAAAAGGAAGGATGGGCTGGGGGGCTGAACTGTAGAGGGGGCTTCTCTCCACCCCTTTCACCACTTTAGCCCGACCACCCCCTTTAGGATCTGCTTTATATGTTGATCTTATGAACCCGATATATTGTTTGAGTAAAAGGTTTCTGGTGTACCCGTGGGTGTGTGTGTGTTTTAAGCCACTCAATTAATGAAGAGAAACAAGAGGCCCAGAGGGAGGTGCTTTGCCCAAGGTTGTACAGCAAGTGCATGAACACAACCTCTCAGTTCAGCTTCAAGAATCCAAGCACATCCTAGGGGGCCGGGGGCATTGCCCCTGACTGGGCCATGCTCTGGGTCAGCTCCAGCAGTCACAGTGGGACATCACTGGGCCCCTTTAAACAACATTCCGCAAAGAGAGGAACAAACGGATAACCCAGGCCCAATTAGGAACTGGAAAATCTCACGGAGGCAGAATGCCCGGAACAGGGGGGCTCAGGGTGGGGGCTCAGGTTGGAGGCCCAGTTCTCTGCAAGCTTCACAGTTGAAAAACCTTCCTAAAACAACCCCTTGGCTGCCTCGGAGCATAATTTAATCTTCCTTTGATGACTCCGGATCTTGCCCTGCCTCCGGCCACTCTAAGAACATCAATTACTGCTGGGTCCAGGTGGAGAGCAGAGAGGAGGGGCTGGACCCGGGTTACCCACTGACCTTGCCCTTCGGGAGGCTGGTTGGGGAGGAAACTTCAGGGGACGGAGCCCAGCCTGAGCCCTAGGAGTCAGATGCCGCCTTGGTGGACGAGGGGGCCAAGGAAGAGAATGAGAAGCCCCCTCCCCAACCAAGAAAGGGAGTCCTAGGTGGGCCCCTCCTTAGCCCCCAGAGCAGATGGGAGGGATAGCTCCCAGGGTCCCTGGAAGAAGAACCCAAGAGCGAAAGGCAGGCAGGAGTGAAGCTGAAGGCCAGGCTAGGCGGCCATGCTGAGGAGATGCAGACTTTGCAGAAATGTTGGCTCCAAGAGACACAAGTGGGCTTAGTGCCCCTGCCCTGCCACTTCCTGGCTGGGGAACCCGGAACGAGTTACTTAACCTCTCTGTGCCTCCGTTTCCTAGGATAAAGCTAGAATAGTAGCAGCAACAGGGCTGCCAGGAGGGTTAAATGAACTTCATGTTGAATACTAGAAAATGGGAGCTTGGATCAGGGTCTCTGATGAGGAAAGAGCTGGAAGAAGATACATCAGATCACCCACAGGGCTGGCTCTCGGTGATACTGGGCATTTTGGCTTGTTTTATTTTCTATAGTTTTTGCAAGAAACAGATGATTTTCTATATAATTATTTTAGTCAGTCAATTGTGTCCGACTCTTTGCAACCCCATGGACTGTAGCCCACCGGGCTCCTCTGTCCATGGGGGTCTCCAGGCAAGAAGACTGGAGTGAATTAGCATGCCCCCCTCCAGGGGATCGTCCCAACCCAGGTATCGAACCCACGCCTCCCGCATTACGGGCAGATTTTTTACTGTCTGAGCCACCAGGGAAGCCCAATTAAAATCATATGCAGAGGAAAAAAGAAAAAAAACAGAACCCTAGGGACTGCAATTTGTCTTTAAAGGGAAACAGTTGATCTGAAGAAAAGCCCATCCAATGAGCATGGGGATGGAAGGGCGGTGAGTGTTCCCCAGGGTCTGAGACGCAGATAGGGGAGCCCTGACTGCCCCAGAAGCCCTGGGGGTGACAGCCCTGAGCCCTCAGGGGCAGACACAGGTAACATTTCCTGCCTGGATGTACCCTGCCAAGAGGCACCAGGGAAGGGGAGCCGGTGCCCTGCGGCGTACTGTCCACTCACGGGCAGTAACGCTTCTCTCATTGGCTCTTCTCAGCTCTGATTCTTCAGACCATCAGCTCAGAGAAGCCCCGGGACCCTCAGGACTCAAGCCGGCCCCCCAATCCCAGCCCCCAACCCCTCCCGCCCAGACCACCCAGCCCTCTGTCCTGCCAGCAGTCCCACTCAGCTCAGCCACGCCACCACCCTAGCCTCTATGGGGGCAGTCCTCTGAGGAAAGCTGGGCTTAGTGGGTCCACAACACCCCCCTGCCGGTGTCATTAATCCCCAAAGAAAGTCAAACATTAGCCCGGGCAAACCGCTTACGCCTTATATAATCCCCCCCGCCCCGGGGAAGGCGCAAACTCAGCTTGTTGGAACTCAACTGCAAAACCACAGCAGCTGCCAGATCTGGGACAGAGCAGGGCTCCAGCCACAGCGACCACCAGCCCCACCAGAGGGAGCAGCCAGGCTCAGCTACCAGGTGAGGAGGGACAGAGGCCCACCATGCCCCAGCCCCCAGGGACCCCGGGAAGGCCCCAAGACCAGGCCCTGCTTCCTCGGTGCATCTGGCCAAGTCCCTTCAGCCCTCTGGGACCTGCTCGGGCCCTTTCAGCTACTCGGCTGTGGTGTGCCAGCCCCAGGAGACAGGCAAAAGCAGGAAGCACTGGGCTTGGGGAGACCTTCTCAACAGGCAACCTGGGTTCTGCCAACCCTGTGTGTCTGCTCAGGGCCACCAAGAATCCTTCCACTTACTCCTGACCTCCATCCTGGGTGGCCCACATCCAAGACCGAACCCCTTGGTCCCCATGGTGTGGCCTACACTGCCCCATGCCTGCAGCAGGTGTGACCAGGCTGGCTGGACACACACTCCAACCCACAAGTCCCCACATGCACATCTGAACTCACACAGTCGTGCCCTGACACTCCAGCCTCCCTGTGCCCATCTCTGCAGACACCACTCGGGACACACCCCACCCCTGCGACCCCACGTCTGTACACGCAGTCGGGGACATCTTCACCCACACCTAACTCCGTGGGTGCACACAGCTGAGCCCCACGTCCTTACAGACGTCCACATACACAGGCTCACTCACGCACCTGGGCTCACCTTCCCACCTGTGCTTCCACACCCATCCGCCTGCCCCCCACCCCCCATCACCTCACATGCACACATCCCTTTCTCCGGCCTGGTGCCCCCGCCTGCAGCCCTGGCTCATCCTGCCCCGCACCATGACTTTTGCCGAGCTTGTGGACCGCGTGGCCAGCAACGGGCCATTCCAGTTCCTGCACACGGTCCTGCTGGGCCTCCCCATCATCGGCATGGCCAACCACAACCTGCTGCAGATCTTCACAGCTGCCACCCCCATCCACCACTGCCGCCCTCCACCCAACGCCTCCGCGGGGCCCTGGGTGCTCCCCATGGGCCAGAATGGGAAGCCTGAGACGTGCCTCCGTTTCGCATATCCATCCAACGCCAGCCTGCCCAATGACACCCAGGGGGCCACCGAGCCCTGCCTGGATGGCTGGACCTATGACGTCAACTCCAGGGACTCCATTGTGGCTGAGGTATGACTGGAGGCCCAGCCTCTCCCTCCGCTGAGAGTCAGCACCGCACACTCGTGGACAGGGGGGCAGGTGGGGGCCCCAGTCTCCCTAGGACCCGGGGACAGAGCTCTGGGCAGGCCGGGAGGAAGGACCTGGGTGCGGAGGACCAAAAGGTCCTGTCTCTTCACATTTAGAGTATAAACAGCCCATTCTATGCCAGGCATGGTGCCAAACTCTGGGGAATCAAAAATGCACCATCCCTGTTCCCACGGGGTCCACAGTCTAGCAGGGTTAACATCAATTAACGAGAGTACCACACAGGAAATGTCAGATTACAACTTTAAAGTACTTAAGGTTGTGACCTGAGACTACAGCCTAGCCCTAAGCTGGGGTCAGGGACCGGGGGTTGGCGGAGCAGGGGGGACCCCCCTACAGAAGGGACCCCGGGCTAAGAGAATCCAGCAAGAGTTAGCCAGGCAATGGGGGAAAGGAGGAAAATTCCATCTTGTGCCAAGGCCTCAAGGTGGAACAGTGTGTGGAGCAGGGGATGGACGGAAGGGAGGGTTGGAACGTACCTGAGCAGACCCAGAAAACATGCCCTCCACTCTGGCAGTCACTCGTGTGTGCACTCCATTCATTCACAGCTCATTTATCCACAGACTCTTTTACCTGCCATCTCTGGGAATTACAGAGTTAAATCAGGCTCTTCAATGAACTAGAGACTATGGTCAGATGAAGAGAGGGGAATGGAAACTGGCATTTATTGAGGATCTACAACTAATCTGGCATATCTTAGTGTTTGCCCGACACTGTCTCCCACAATTTGATCCCTGCAATAATATTCTGCTGAAGGTGATTCTATCTCCTTTTTCAGATTAAAAAAAAAAAACCAAGGCTCAGAGACAGGAAGGGAAAGTTCAGTGCCATAGAGGTGGTCAGCTTCAGAACTGGAACTTTAAAATGAAAAATGCATACTAGGCACAGGGAGCCAAGCATTGTGGCAGTACAAAAGATAGAGGAACCGCAGGATTCTAGGGAGGCTTCCTGGAGGAGGTGGCATCTGAAGAATGAGCAGAGGCCAATGTTTTCATTCTTCCCTTGGGGACCATGAGACCCCTGAGGGCAAGAGCTTTCTTTTGCCCCATTAGAAGAGATTTATTTCAAAGTATTTACCTGGTGTTCATCCTGTGCTGTGCACATTATGAACACAGGCTCCTGGAATCCCAGGAGATGACATCTTAGTGAGGGAAGTATTGTTGGTACCTTCAGTTCATAGACCAAGGATCTGAGGCTCAGCCGGGTTCAATGACTTTCCCAGGATCACATATGGGACCTAGCAGAGAAGAGATTTGAACCCAGGGCCATCTTTGTTCAGAATCTATGATTGCTATTCATTTGTTTAGTGAATGTTTATTTCTATATAAGGCACTGACTGCGTGCAAGGCATTGTCCTAAGTGCGTCATAAATATTAACCCTTCTAACCTTCCTGATATTATAAGATGTTAATGATAAGCCCATTGCTGTGATGGGGAAACCGAAGCACAGAGAGTTCAAGTAGCTTGTTCAAGGTCGTACCACTAGTAAGAGGCAGCTGCAGGGTCTGAAGCTGGGCCCCTGACCCCAGGGCCGTGCTCCCAGCTATCACTTCTGCTGACTCTCATAGTGCCAGATACTTCCTCCCTGTCACACGCACTTTTTCTCCCCGGCACCAAGTACAGTGCCTGAAATACATCCAACCAACATGTATGGACAGCTACACGCATCAGACTGAGGACACAAAGTCAAAGAACTCAACAGCCCGGCCCGCCCTCCTTTAGCTCACCTCCAGTGGGGAGGCAGACCCATCCTTCCAGGGTGACCAGAAGCCAGGTAGGGTTAGGCAAGCTTCCCAGGGCAGAGGTTTTCAGCTGCTTTGCTGTATCCCCAGGAGCTGGAACAGTGCCTGGCACAGAGAGGTCCTCTGTGAAACAAATATTTGTGTAATGAATGGATACAAGCTTTTATAAACTCAGGGTACTCCGGGAGCCCGGAGGAGGGCATGGAATCTGCCTGGAGGGGGAACCCAGGAGGGCTTGCTGGAGTCTGTAGCACCTGCCCTGAGTGTAAAGGAAGGGTAGGGATTAGGGGGCAGGCTGAAGCAGGCAAGTGCATCCCAGGCAAAAGGAGCAGTGTGCGTGGTGTCAAACACACAATTATAGAAGCATAAAGAGAGCAAGACAGTCAGGACTGCAAGAGACGAAGAAGGCTGGAGAGGCAGGCAGTTGAGGGTGGAGGCCATGGATGCAGGAAGGAGGAGGGCCCCGGCTTGGATGCTGAGGCGAAGGTGCTGCCTCTGGCCCGAAGATAACGGGAACCACTGAATGGTGTTAAGCAGGAGCGTGACCTGCTCAGATCACCTGCTAAGGGCAGTCATTCTGACCACAGGGTGGACAGCAGCTTAGGGAGCATTTTAGTCCAGCGGCTGGGAGACCCATGAGCCGGTTGCCTTTGGGACCCAGGACCATGACGACAGACATCAGGGATAGGTGGAAGAAACACCAGGAAGGGTAGGGAGTCAGAATCTCTGGGACTTGGAACCTGAGTGGCTATGAGGGTGGGGGACAAGCGTGGGCAGTGCACGGGAGTCACAGATGTTCCGATACCTGTAAATTAAGTTTCCGGGTGTATGGGCAACTTGCTGCACCTCAAGCCAGAACAGAGCCTACTAAGGAAACAAAAAAATCCTCCAGGGAGCAATGAAATAATAGCCGTGAAATAATACCCCTTACTCTGTGCTCACCCCATGCCAAAATGCGCTAAGCACTTTGGTCATATGGACTCATTCAATTCTCACCACAGCCCTCTGAGGTTATGTCATTTTGGGGGCTTCCCTTGTGGCTCAGCTGGTATAGAATCTGCCTGCAATGCACGAGACCTGGGTTTGATCCCTGTGTGGAGACGATCCCCTGGAGAAGGGAAAGGCTACCCACTCCAATATTCTGACCTGGAGAATTCCATGGTCTATATAGTCCATGGGGTCACAGAGTTGGACACGACTGAGCAAATTTCACTTCACTATGCCGTTTTTGCAGAGGAGGAAAGCAAGGCACAGGTTACTGGCCCAAGACACCACGTCTGATAAATGCTGGAGCTGAGAGTCAAACACAGGCAGCAGGACTCCGGAGTCCCCTCTCCCCCTCCCCAACCCCCTGCTCCTGGGGACCGCATCCCCCAACCACTGCACCCTGGGCTAGGTGCTAGGCAGCGCTCAGTGAGTGCTGGGTGAAGGCCATATCGGCAGGAGGGACTTAGACAGTGCTGACTGTTGGGAAGCTGCTTCCCCTCCAGGGGGCACACCTCGAGCTTCAGGGAGCCCAGCCAAGAGCAGACCTTGCAGGTCTTGTATTCGGTCAAGCATCAGCTCTCATCCATGCCAGTTGAGTTCCCAGCCACCCTTCTGGCAGTCAGAGCTGTGTGAATCTACATCCCAACCCAGCGCAGGGTTTCACTAGGTCTCGCGGGTCTGCCCCACTTCTCCTGGTCAGGCCCAGGCTCCCTGAGGACGCTCAGCCAGGAGACCCCACAATTGGGATCCCTGCGCAGTCAGTGGCCAGATCCACCCAAGTGCTGGTAGCAGCCCAGCATGGTCAGACCCCTCTGACTTTTCTGTCTGTGGCTCAAGCCCATGGCAAATCCATGCTCCATCTACTTGCGGTGGGATGGGTTTCTGGGCCCCCACTGTGCAGAGGCACCTAGGGTTCACCCAGGGGTAGGTCTCTGGGGTGGAGGCCAGGCCTGGAGGTGCCGGCCCAGGGGGGAGGGTGGTCATGAGCAGTGTCTGCAGCCAGCTCGGTCCAAGTGACCCTGTTTAGAAGGCACGGGGCCATCTCCCAGGTGGACAGCGCTTGACTGAGAGCCAGTGCCAAGCAACAGAGTTCACATCCTGACTCTGCCATTCACTGGGGATGTTACAACCCCAGAAGTCTTGGTTTCCTCATCCGTAAAATGGGGTAAGAGAGCAACTGAACTTTAAAAGAGATAATGCAAGCTCAGCATTAGCACAGGGCCTAGAGCCTGCCAGGCGTTCGACTAATGTTCACTGCCGCTGTTGCTGTTACAGTCGTTAATAGAGATGTCCTTAGAAGGAGAGGGTTAGTGCCCTTGGGAGAGTAAATGGGAATTAGCTGTCACAACTCTTCCAGGCTCACCCAGGCCCCCACCTAGCACAAACCTCCACACAGGGCCCCTCTCCACCACCACAGCTGGGGCCCTGATGAGTCATCTCCCTCCCCATCTCAGTCCCCTCATCTTTAGAATGGGATCATAAGGAACTTCCCTGTGGAGGGGGTGAGGGTGGGAGGACCACGCTGGGTCCAGTCAGGAGCACGGGGACTTTCCCTCCCCCTCTCTGATCCCATAAGCTCCCCTGGCAGAGGTGCCCACACATTCCTTTCTCTGGGTTCAGCAGAGACCAGGTTGGAATTTTTCAGAAGGAGCTTTACTAGCACATTAAGAGGAAACAAAAGCCTTTCTTTGAAGTCTGGAGAGTGTGGGGCATGTGGGTTGTGGTTTCTGGGTTCCCTGGACAGGAGCCATAGGCCACAGCTTTCACACCACAGAACCCAGACCTGTGGGTGCCCAGCTCAGCCTGGCGGCTCCTTAAGGCCTGGGTCTGGCCTTGGATGGGCAGGCCCTCCCTCTGAGATACCTGTGATTCCTCTCTGGGCCTGGAGTCTTCCTGTCCTCTCTCCGGAGCCACAGAAATTCTGTTGCCCAGACAGGTCCCTGGAGGCCCCAAGTCAGCAGCTGGAGAAGCAGAGAAGCTGCTCAGTGGTCCCCCAGAAGTGGGTCTCCACTCTGTGAGGTTGCCCTGCTGAGTCTCTGGTCTTCCTCCATCTCAACCTCCGAATCCCCAGGCTGCCCACCTCCCAGGCCACCTGTCCATCTCTTGTCTCCAGCTGAGCTCCTGCTTCACCCCTACTTGCTCACCCCAGACCCTGCCCTTGGTACCCCTCCTATCCTAGGATAGATATCCCCTATCCTAGCCTCCAATCTGACTCCCGGGTAAAGATCAGGGGGCCCCACCCCAGCCACACGTCTAGGCCAGTCTGACCTCCCCTCCATGGCAGGCCTCACCTAGGAAACTGTGATCCTAGGCAGGAGGAGTTCCGGAGCCATCCCATGGGCTCTCCAGGGTCACTGAGTGCTCCACAAGCACCTACTTTGTGCAGGGCCCTGGGCTGGTACTTTGCATTCCTTCTTTTGAAACCCTTCCAATCTTCTTTTGTGGCCAATGTGAATGTCAGGAGTCCCAGGTGGCGCAGTGGTAAAGAATCTGTCCACCAATGCAGGAGGCACAAGAGATGTGGGATCCCTGGGTCAGGAAGTTCCCCTAGAGGAGGAAATGGCATCCCACTCCAGTATTGCCTGGAGAATTCCATGGACAGAGGAACCTGGTGGGCTACAGTCCATGGGGTCGCAAAGAGTCGGACACAACTGAGCGACTGAGCACTGTGAACGTCACCCCTTTTTACAGAAGAATACACTGGGCTCAGATCAAAAAGGTGATTCTCACAGCCATGAGGGTGAAGTCAAGCTTTTACAGCAAGAGGGTCGGGGGTCCTGACTCCAGAATCCATACCCTTTCTGTTGCATTACATGTCCCTGTGAGCACAGGCTTTACAATGACCTGTGACAAAAATAATAAAACAGCTATTCCATAGAGGGCCGACTGTTTGCCCCAGTGTAGTGCCGGGTTCTTCCTTCTTTATTTTCTTTACAAGTCTGAGAAGTAAGTATTAGTATTACCCCCATTGGCTCAGATGATAAAAGAATCTGCCTGCAATGAGGGAGACTCAGGTTCGATCCCTGGGTCAAGAAGTTCCCCTGGAGAAGGGAATGGCAACCCACTCTAGTATTCTTGCCTGGAAAATCCCATGGACAGAGGACCCTGGCAGGGTACAGTCCACGGGGTCACAAAGAGTCGGACACGACTGAAGTAACTTAGCACGCACGCACACACACACACACACACACACACAGATAAGGAGACTGAGTCACAGAGAGGTTAAGTAACTGGCCCAGGAACACACAGCTACTACGGAACAGAGCTGAAGACGCAAATCCTTCAGAGTCTTACCAGGTACCTGGCCCTCTGGCCCCTGTGTTCCAGGGTTGGTTCTATTAGAGGCCCAAGAGTAGATAGAGCCATGGCAATTCTCCCCAGGTCTGAACTGGGTCTAAAGGGCCCCCAGTCTAGGGAAGTGTGTTCCCCCTGTCTTTTCTCTGGGGTAAGTATGGACCATGTGTGCAGTCCCCTGGCAGAGTCGGTCCATACAGACCCAGCAGGAGCCCCATCCTTCCTTGATCGCCCATGGCTTGCCCTTTTTTTTTTTTTTTTTCAAAACCAACACACAGTTATTATCTCACAGTTTCCAAGGGTCAAAATCTGGGTCTAGCTTAACCGGATGCTCTGCATTGGTCTCACAGACTGCAGTCAAGACATCAGTCAGGCTGCATTTCTTCCTGAGTTTGGCCTCTTCTGAGGTCTCCCTGACCATGCTTGTTTGCCCTGATCTTTTATGATACGCCTTCTACTCTGTGCTCCAAGGAGCCTCCTGGCCCGTGATTTTGCTGCCCCTCCAGCTCCTGAGCCTGTCCCTCACCCTTTGAGCCTGAAGTCAGGCCAGCACACTTGGCTCTGGCCTCAGCCACCTCCCCAGCAATGACTCCGACCCACCCCATGCTAGTGTCTTACAGCAGCGCACGGCCACAGCTCCCTGCACTGAGCCTTCCTCTGGCAGCTCGGGACTCAGAGCAAAGCGCACATCAGGGAGCAGTGGTCAAGGGCACTAGCTAGGGGTCCACAGACCTGAGTTTGAGTCTCTGCCTTGAAATGAACCGAGCTGTACTTGGGCAAGTTGCTTACCCTCTGAGCTTCAGGTTCTTTGTCGATAAAATGGAGATAATGATAATTCATTGGATTAGTATGGCATCATTTGCAAAGCTTGCTTCTGAGCATAGTAGGCCCTCTGTTTTCCTCCCACCACCTTTCTGGTTATACATCACTCAGGAAGACATGGCAGTGAGCTTCCTGTTCTTCCCTTCCTAAACCCAGCTCCCTAAGAAGTAATCATTCCAAGAAAGGAAAAAGAAGGCCAAGAACAGAGGATATGATATTGGGAGCAAAATCTCTATGTGGAGCTGCCAAAAGCTGATAGGCAAGAGGCCAGCCCAGGCCATGCCAAGGGCGAGATAGAAGCTGGGTGTCAGCCCCCTCCAATTGTGGTTACTGTTTGTGCTCTGTATCTCATCAGTAAATACGTATGTTGTTTAGTCACTTAGTCACACCCGACTCTTTTGTGACCCCGTGGACTGGAGCCCCTCCATGGGATTTCCCAGGCAGGAATTCTGGAGTGGGTTGCCTTCTCTAGGAGGTCTTCCCAACCCGGAGATCGAACCCACATCTCCTACATTGCAGGCAGATGCTTTAACCGTTGAGCCACCAGGGAAGTCCCCATTGACTATTCCTTGGACAAATATTGACATTTTCTGTGCACCACTACTCTGCTAGCTGCTAGGGATAAAGAGTCCTCCAACGAGACATCTCTGCCCTCGGCAAAGTTATGGCAGTAAATAGGCAGGCATCACACTGCATGACCTGTGTCCTCTTAGAGGAGAGGACAGACGCGTGGAAGAATGGAATGAGGACACTGCGAGTCTGGATGTGCTTCTCAGACATTTATCTGTTTCACAAATATTTGCCGACTCCCTGCTTGTGTCAGGCACCCAGAAACACGTGTTCCCAGCACTCGGAGTTAGATGATCTTGACATGTTTCAAAGGGCTGACAACCTTGCTAGAATAAGGGAAAATAAGCACAAAAGCAAAGAGGAACAGCAGAGCCTGAAGCTACCGCAGAATCACTAATGTAACCCGATTAAAACCGCAGACCCCACGCGGTACCAGAACTCTCTCTAGACACCCACTGGCCTACTCCTTGCACACCCCCTCACTTCCTCCTTTACTCTTTTCCCTCTTCGACTCCCATACACATCCCCTGAAGGCTCTCTTTCCAGCCAGAATGAGCCCACTGGGTTTGCGGGCCAGTGCCAGCCACTCAGAGTCAGCCGGAGGACCTGGACGCTTTGCCCTTCCCCAAACTCCCATGCTTTCCGCGAAGAAAGTGAAAAGAGCTCCCTGGGGTGCGTGGTTCTTTCCCCACACTGTTTTACATCCAAAACATTTTCATGCAGCATTTCCAGCAAATGAGATTTCTTCGCTTCATTACACAAGTAATTCGGGATGGCTGGACCAAGGGTGCGTGTCGGGGATTAGCAGAAGATTAGGCCAGACAGGTGGGCAGGAGTCAGAGCTGGAGGGCTTCATAAATCTGTGTTAATAGAGCTTTCTGTTTAACCAGAGAGCAGGAGAAAGCCAGTGAGTGCTCCAGACAAGGCAGCAACTCTGGTTTTATTGGGGAAAGAATGAATAGGAAGGACTGAGGCCGAAGGCCATCAGAGGATTGTCCTGATAATCCTCTCCGAGCTCAGGTTCCTCAACCGTCAGATGAAGATGACAGCAACTCTACATCATAAGGTTGTTGTGATGACTGAAAAAACTAAGGCATGAAAAGACAGTGCCTGGTGTGGAGCAAGCCCTCAATAAATCCTATTCTTTTTTTAATCTATTTTATTGAAGTATAGTTGATTTACAATGTTGTGTTACCCATGGACAGAGGAGCCTTGTGGGCTTCAGTCATAAAGTCGCAGAGTCCCACACGACTGAAGCAACTTAGCACACACAGCACGCACATTAATTTCTGCTGTGCAGCAAAATGACTCAGTTCTCCATATATACATCCTTTTTCATATTTTTCCATGTGGTTTATCCCAGGATATTGAATATACAGTGCTATACAGTAGGACCTTGCTCTTTATCCATTCTTTATATAATAATTTGCATCTGCTAATCGTAAGCTCCCCACCTCCCCATCTCTTCCCCACCTCCCTCCACAACCACAAGTCTGTTCTCTGTGTCTATGAGTCTGCTTCTGTTTCGTAGACAACTCATTTGTATCAGATTTTAGATTCCACATATAAGTGATGTCATGTGGTATTTGTCTTTCTCTTTCTGACTTCTTCACTTAGTGTAATCATCTCTAGGTCCATCTGTGTTGCTGCAAATGGCATTGTTTTGTTCTTTTTTGTGGCTGAGTAGTATTCCTTGTATATATACACTGTATCTTCTTTATCCATCTGTCAGTGGGCATTTAGGTTGCTTCCATGTTTTGGCTAGAGAAAGCAATGGCACCCCACTCCAGTACTCTTGCCTGGAAAATCCCATGGATGGAGGAGCCTGGAAGGCTGCAGTCCATGGGGTCGCTAAGAATCGGATATGACTGAGCAACTTCACTTTCATTTTTCACTTTCATGAGTTGGAGAAGGAAATGGCAACCCACTCCAGTGTTCTTGCCTGGAGAATCCCAGGGACGGGGAGCCTGGTGGGCTGCCGTCTATGGGGTCGCACAGAGTCAGACACGACTGAAGCGACTTAGCAGCATGTTTTGGCTATTGTGAACAGTGCTGATATGAAGGGGTACATGTATCTATCGAATTATAGTTTTGTCCAGATAAATGCCCAGGAGTGGGATTGTTGGATCATGTGACAACTTTATTTTTAACTTTTTGAGGAATATTCATACTGTGTTCCATAGTGACTGCACCAATTTAATTTCCCATCAATGATGTAGGAAGTTTCCCTTTTCTCCACACCCTTTCCAGCATTTGTTATTTGTAGATCTTTTAATGATGGCCATTGTAACTGATGTGAGGTGATACCTCTTTGCAGTTTTGGTTTGCATTTCTCTAATAAGCAGCAATGTTGGAGCATCTTTTCATATGCCTGTTGGCCAACTGTATGTCTTCTTTGGATCTTGTGCCCATTTTTCGATTGGGTTGTTTGTGTTTTGTTATTGAGTTGTATGAGCTGTTCACGTATTTTGGAAATGAAGTCCTTGTCAGTCTCATCGTTTGCAAATATTTTCTTCCAGTCCATAAGCTATCTTTGCATTTTGTTTATGGTTTCCTTTGCTGTACAAAAGCTTGTAAATTTCATTAGGTCCCATTACTTTTATTTCTATTGAATATTGGCTGTTGTTCTTAATCCAAGCATACGAGGATGATGTCTGCACTGAAATAGCAGTAGTGGAAATAGAAGAATCCAGATTCAAGAACTACTAAGGGATTTCCCTAGTGATCCAGTGGATAAGACTGTGCTTCCACTGCAAGGGCACAGGTTTGATTCCTTTCAGGGAACTAAGATCCCACATGCTGCTGGGGCAGACAGAAAAGAAGAAATAAATATTAAAAAGTTAGAAACTGGAGGATCAAGCAATTGTAACATGGGAGAAAGTGAAGTCGCTCAGTTGTGCTCAACTCTTAGCGACCCCATGGACTGTAGCCTACCAGGCTCCTCTGTCCATGGGATTTTCCAGGCAAGAGTACTGGAATGGGTTGCCATTTAGGAAGGAGTCAAAAAAGGTTGCCGATCACTGTGATTCCGACCTTACAGGGAGAGGGTAATGAGTGTCATTGACTCTACCTTCCAGATAGAGATTTCAAGTAGACAGCTAAATCGTTGGGTCTCAAGGGCAGAAGAAAGGTTGGGCTAAACACAGGGATTTGGAGTCTTCACCATAAAATAGTAATTGAAGTCACAGAAGCAGATGATATTTCCTGGAAAAGTGAATAAAAAGAGGAAGATCCAAGAGGAGCCCTGGGGAACCCTCAAGGGATAGAGAGAAAGAAGACCACAGAGGGAGATAAAGAAGGAAGACCAGGGGGAGGGAGAGGTCAGCAGGGTCAGGGGCTGCCAAAGGGAAGTCAGGTCGGGACCCAGAAGGTTCCACTGGGTTTGAGAAGCAGAGTTTCAGTGGTGTAGT
The DNA here is from genome assembly GCF_055505025.1 of Bos grunniens. Taxonomy (NCBI): domain Eukaryota; kingdom Metazoa; phylum Chordata; class Mammalia; order Artiodactyla; family Bovidae; genus Bos; species Bos grunniens. The sequence goes on from NC_141193.1 coordinate 9,828,967, forward strand.
GGGGACAGACTTGGGAAATGAGTGGGACATAAGGACGGGTAACAGCAAGGATGGTTCCTTGTTCCCGAGATTTGGCTTTGAAGGGAAGAGAGAAATGGAGTGAATGTGGAAGGGAAGAGGGCTCTAAGATGGAGAGACTGGAGCACATGCAAATGCAGATGGGGAGGAGTCTGGAGAGGCAGAGAGAGAGAGAGAGACGCAGGCGTGGGCTGGAGGAACGTCCCCTGGAGGAGAGAGGGTGCAGGCAGAGGGACCCGCATTGAGTGTGAGAGGCTGGGGAGCAGACACACAGGGAGCCACTGGACTCGGGTGAGCCTGCGGAGCTTGAGAACAGACCTGGGTGTGTGACAGCTAAAGTGACCAGAAGCCGTATGGCAGGCCACACACGCTGAAGGGCCGTTCTCCTTTCACAGCCACGGGGCAGGGACCCAAGGAGCCCCGGACCAGGCCGAAGGGGATAAGCTAGGGGAACCCAAGCGAGGGCACTGGGAGAGGGAGTGCACACGCGGGGCCCAGGCTGAGTGGGCTGGACTGAGCTGCCTGGCCCCCTCTCTCTCACATGCAGTGGGACTTGGTATGCAACTCCAAAAAACTGAAGGAGCTGGCCCAGTCTATCTTCATGGCAGGCATACTGATTGGCGGGCTCGTGCTGGGAGCCCTGTCTGACAGGTGAGATGCAGGGGCCCCAAAGTGGGGGCCCAACCCATGGAGACCCCCTCCCCCATCTCTGTACCACCCATGCACTCTCAAAGAGGCAAAGAGCTGGGGGAGGTGGGCAAGAGGGTCCCTGCTGTGTGGCCAGCCCCTTTCAGGGCCACTGCCTACCCTCTGCCCTCAAACCTCTACAACTTGAGTCTTCCAGTCAGCCCAGAGCTGGGCCCCAGCCTCAAGGTGTGGCCGTGGAGGTGGACGGATGAATGGCTTGGAGAGGAGTGGTCCTTTGAACCCTGTTCAGGCAACTAAGCTGGGGGTAGAGGAGATCACTCATTAACTCAAACATCTAACTGCAAACTTGTCAACAAAAATAGCAATTACCAGCAAGGCTCTGTCGCGGGAGGGAGTTACATGCCCTGCCTGGCCCTTTGGGAGGTGGAGGGGTGGGGTCCAGCCCTTTGCCCTGAGGCCTGCAGAGTCACTCTCCTTGGCTGGCTCACAGCCGCTAACATCCCTCTTCTTCTTCGAGCTGCAGGTTTGGCCGCAAGCCCATCCTGACCTGCAGCTACCTGCTGCTGGCGGCCAGCGGCTCAGGCGCAGCCTTCAGCCCCACCTTCCCCACCTACACAGTCTTCCGCTTCCTGTGTGGCTTCGGCATCTCAGGCATTACCCTGAGCACCGTCATCTTGAGTGAGCCACAGGGGGAAGGGGCAGGGACCAAGAATTTGGGAAGCAGCCAGCCTGAAGCTGAGAGTGGGGTCTGGGCCCAGCTCAGCACCGGGTGGCCTTGGTCAAGCCAGGCACTACCCCTCTCAGGACCCCAGAGGCCCACTCTGAACAAAAGAAGCATAATAGCCCCAGCTTCAATACTGAGGACTTACCCTGGCCTGGCACCTGCCAGGTACATGATCTCGTTCAGTCCACACACACAAGTAGATTAAAAACAAGGGAACTCATCTGCCACTGGAAAGGCAGTCAAGAATGTGGGCTAGGGGGACTTCCCTGGTGGTCCAGTGGTTAGGAAGCCACCTTGCCATGCAGAGGACATGGGTTCCATCCCTGGTCAGGAAACTAAGATCCTGCATGCCTTGGAACTACTGAACCCAGTGCTCTGGAGCCCAAGCGCCACACTAGAGAGCCTGAGCACCTCAAAGAAGATCCTATGTGCTGCCACCAAGACCTAACTCAGTCAAATTAAAAAAAAAAAAAAAAATGTGGGCTTGGAAATCAGACAAACCTACATTTGAGTCCTGCCTCTTGAACCTCAGTCATAGCATCTCTAAAATGGGGGTGATGAAACTTTAGGGTCAGGGTCAGATCAAGCGGCCAGTAGGGGACAGGAACTGATACCCCTTCTCTGGAGGTGCCCAGGACCCACAAGGGTCTTAACTGGGTCCTTGGGCTCCTCCTGCAGATGTCGAGTGGGTGTCCACCCGGATGCGGGCCATCAAGTCGATTGCAGTCGGTTACTTCTACACCTTTGGACAGTTCATTCTGCCCGGCCTGGCCTATGTCATTCCACAGTGGCGCTGGCTCCAGCTAACCGTGTCCATTCCCTTCTTTGCCTTCTTTCTGTTGTCCTGGTATGTGGCCCCTCTTCTTCAGTGCGCCTCCTTGGGCCTGCCGGGATCAAATAAGAGGAGCTCATGCCTGACCAGGCTGGCTGATTCTGTCTGTCCTGAGACACCCTGAGACGGTCAGGAAGGGGGTTCCTGGGAGGAGGAACTGCACATAGAGGTGTGGCTCTGGAGGGAGCACCCAGGGGGGACCCAGGGCAGTAGAAAATGAGGGTAAGTTGACGTGGTTGGGTGAGGGGCAGACCAGAAAGCAGAGAGGCCTCAGCTTCACATGGAGGAACAGAGAATGCCTCTGAAGATGCCTGGGGTGCTGAAAGGCCTGACCAAGCTTCTGTTTGTGACAGAGTTACACAGAAAGGCAGACCCAAGCCGGGGGGGTGGGCGGGGGATGAGAGACAGGGGGAGGTGACTGTGTGGGAAGGTGGGGCTTGGGGCATTTTTGAAGGAAAAGTCCTTAGAGTCTGGGGACTCCTGGATTTGAGGTATAAAGGAAAGGAAAGCTGGAACTCCCCAGGTGGTTCAGTGGTTAAGATTCTGTGCTTCCACTGCAGGGGGCACGGGTTCCATCCCTGGTTGGGGAAGTTCCACGTGCTGAATAGTGTGGCCAAAAAAAGGAAAAGAAAGCTCCAACTTTCTTTGGAGAACCTGGGAGAATCGAGGAGTCTGATTCAATGATGAAGATGGGAAACCAAATTGTGTGTGGTAGTTGATAGCAGGACCCAAAGAATAGGAAATATTGAACAAACTCAGGAGCAGAAATGAAGTCTTGGAGAACCCTTTATCCAGCACTTACTATATGTGAGGCCCTGTTCTGGGCATCAGTCCACATCATCCTGACGCTTACAGCATCTGTGTGTGAAGGGTGCATTAGTATTCCCATTTTACAGATGAGTAAACAGAGGTTCGATGAGGTGAAGCAATCTCTGAAGGTTGTGCAAAAAGACACAGGACTGGAATGGGGCCTCCATTTGAAAATGAAAATAAGCTCCCAGGCAGATGGACAATCTTGCAGTGAGAGAGACGGTCAGAGGGTCTGGGGTGAAACTGGGCATGTCCACAGCCTAGGATGGGAGCTGAGAGTTAGGAGGCAAAATAAGGGTCAGCAGGCCCCTTCATTGTGTGACTTGAGACAAGCTTCACCCATTCTAAGCCTCAAGATTTTCCTAGGCAAAGTGGAGATACTAATGCCTCTCACCCAGAGCCTGGTCCATAGAAAGGTTCACCAATTGTCATTATTTTCCGGAAGAGCAGGATGGAACCTAGACCCTGGCTATGGGGTTTGGGAGGAAGTCATGAATCATTCTGGTAGGTGCAGGCTGAGAAAACTATCCGGGCAGAAACAAGACCACAAGAGCAGGTAGCAATGGGCCCAGTAGGCTGCCACTACCAGCTGGACCAAAGGTCTAGGCCAGGAGACCAGTGTCCACTCCCCAGAGGGTCTCACTGGAGCCAGGTCCTGGATGCCTGTGGGGGCCGCAGCCAGAGCAGACCCCTGGGATCAGACTTTTCCAAGCATCCCTCCTGTCTCCCCACACCTCTGCCTCCTGCATTTCTCTTCATCTTAGTGACCCTCGGGGATTGCTCAGAGTGAACCCACCCCAAAAGGACAGCCCAGGGGTCGGGGAGAGTGAGGTTAGCCACACACTTGGCAACCCCAAGCTCCCCTGCTGCTCTTGCAAACCCCCCGCACCCAGCAGAGTTGGCCTTTTGCAGGGAGAATCAAAGAGTGCTTGGACCCACTCCCTAGACCACAACCCTGCGCTTAGCACTTAACCCCCTTCCTAAGATGCCCTGGGGCTGTAGCCCTGCCCCAACCTTCTCCCAGGACCTGGAATTTGGCCCAAGGAAGGCTGGGTGCATGAACGCACAAGACCCTCCTGCAGTCCAGTCTCGAAAGTGCCGTCCCTTCCCCAGGCCCCACCTGCCTTGGTCTAGGACTCAAGGGTCATAGCTCAAAAAGACACCCAAGGACAATAAACAACCCAAGTTGCAAGGTGGGTGGCAGTGGGGAGAGGGGGTGTAGGGGAAAGGCTCTTCTGGAAAGGGAAGAAGAGATCTCTGGAATTTGTGTTGGTTGCAGGCAGCCCAGGTGCAAAGCCTGGCCAAGTTTAAATTCCATGAAATCTGTAGTAAGGCAACTCAGGTTTCTGGGCCTCCTTCTTTCTGGCACATGATCTCGTTCCAGCCTCTTAGAGAGCTTCTGGCGTTGGGAGGTTGGGGGCAGGGAGATACTGTGACTTGCTTCTGGCCCTCAGGTGGCTGCCAGAGTCCATCCGCTGGATGGTCCTATCTGGAAGATCCTCCAAGGCCCTGAAGACACTCCGGCAGGTGGCAGCCTTCAACGGGAAGAAGGAGGAAGGAAAGAAACTCAGCCTGGAGGTAGAGGCTGAGGGGGATTATGGTCTGGGGCAGGAACCCAGGCTCTGCTATTGCGCTATCCCCTTCCTATTGCCTCCATTTCCTCTGCCCACAAGCCTACCTCTGATGAGCTAAGCAAGCTTCTTTAAAGCCGCCAGGCCTGCACTGCCCTCTCTTCTTCCTGCTGCCCACCAGCTGGTCACTAATGCACCCCTCCCCTTCCTCTGCCCCCAAGGAGATCAAGCTCAACACGCAGAAAGAAGTGGCCTTGGCCAAGGCCAAGCGCAGCGTAGCTGACCTGTTCCGGACACCCGTCCTGCGCCGAATGACCTTCTGTCTTTCCCTGGCCTGGTAACCCACCGCCCCTCCCTGCCCACACCCCAGCACCCCTGCCGAGCAGGTGTCATGAACAAGGTCTCTGACAGGCTCACCTACAGACAAGGCCTGAGTACCTGCAAGAAGAGTAGAGGTATCCCCTCCTCGGAGCTGCCCCTGCCCAGCCTCAAACCCCAGAAATCCCTCACATCCCTGCCCCACAGACAGGTCCAGCCATCAGGGTCTGCTTTCCCCTGGAGTCACACCTACCTTACCCACAAGGCAGATGCTCCAAACCCCTTCACCAGCTCATATCTCACAATGTGAGCTGTGCCTCTCTGTTCTTGCCCCCCACCCCCAACTGGTCCAGCTCTGCTCTCTGGGACCCCACAGAACAAGGCTAGTGCTCAGGGCTGCAAGATTTAACAACAGAAATCATGTTTCTCCTGAATCTTCTCTTTTGCCCGCCATCCCACCACTCCTTCAAAGCCCTTTCCGCAACCTGGTTCTGAGTCCCTTCATCCCGGCCATCGCCACGTGGAAAGGATTCACTGTGTCCAGGAATGCTTCCCCTCAAAGAGGACTCCCACAACTCTGAGAGGGAGAGAGGAGGCATCTCATTCACAAGCACAGCCCTGGGGATGTTCTCCTCCCCCATTCTGAGTGCTAGACCATTACCCAACCAAAACAGATCTTTTGCTGCCTCCTTTGGTCTGCGTTGGAGAAGGAAATGGCAACCCACTCCAGTGTTCTTGCCTGGAGAATCTCAGGGACGGCAGAGCCTGGTGGGCTGCCGTCTACGGGGTTGCACAGAGTCGGACACAACTGAAGCGACTTAGCAGCAGCAGCAGCAGCAGTTGGTCTCCAAGAGTCCCCCCAGTATCAGTATCCTCTGGAGTCAATTATATGGCTCTTGTCACCCTACTTTAAACCATGCCTATGTCAGACATAACCAATCAATCCCAGCATGCTCTCACTGAGCCCAGACGGATCAGAAGCCTCAAAATGGCACTGAAGCAGACCATACCAATCCATTGCAGCTGGGACAAGAAATGAAACTCTTCATCATCCTGTTGACCCAATGAGCGGCATGGGGAGAGGCCCGCAGCTGGCTGTGGGTCATAACTGATCACTCTCTGCCCCTCAGGTTTTCCACCGGTTTTGCCTACTACAGTTTGGCTATGGGCGTGGAGGAATTTGGAGTTAACCTCTACATCCTCCAGCTCATCTTTGGCGGGGTCGACGTCCCAGCCAAGTTCATCACTATGCTGGCCATAAGCTATCTGGGCCGGCACACCACTGAGGCTGCTCTTCTGCTCCTGGCAGGAGGGTGCATCCTGTCGCTCATCTTTGTGCCTGCAGGTGAGAAGCTGGCACTACTCCCAGAACCCTCTGAGAGAGGCTGACCTACGTCTGTGGGCCTCGCAGGCTGGGAGTAAGGTTCCAGGGACTCCAGTTCTGCAGGATCTTCCTCTCTTCCCTTCAGCAGTGCCCTGTGCTCTCTGGGGCCCAGGTTTCTCATCTAGAAAATAACTCAGTTGGGCTAGATGCTATCGAAGATCCTTTCCAGACCTGACTCAGACCAGGCAGAGTATGGTGGTGTCTGCACCGTGTGAGGAATTGCGTGGTCTGAATGACTTGGTTGCAGAAAACGAGCTTGGATGGGGAAACATCAGAGCCTAGTGACCAAGAAACACTCTGCTGCCTACTTCACCATGACCTTGGAAAAGCCAATTTTACTTTATATTGAAAAAATAAAGTAAAGTGGGGGGAGGTTCCCAGGCAGCACTTGTGGTAAAGAACCTGTCTGCCGATGCAGGAGACGGAAGAGACATGAGTTTGATCCCTGGGTTGGGAAGATCCCCTGGAGGAGAGCATGGTAACTCACTCTGGTATTCTTGCTTGGAGAATCCCAGGGACAGAGTAGCCTGGTGGGCTACAGTCTATGGGGTTACAAAGAGTCAAACATGACTGAAGCTACTTAGCACAGATGCACACATGGGTTAATACACCAACATCTTCCCAAAGGAACTGGACTAAAAAGATACAATAAACTATGAGAATAAGGAATCAGAGTCAGGGAAAGACCCAAAGGCAGCAGGACAGAAGCCCACACAGCCCTGGGGATAGCAGAGGGGTTATTAGTTGGCTTTAAGTTTGAATCTGAGCTTCCCAGCAACCAAAACTAAAAGGGAGAGGAGGTCTCCGAGGAGTGAGAACACTCGGGGACTCCTGAGCCCCAAGGCTCACCTTGTTTTCTTTCCTCTGCAGATTCGATGACCCTGAGGACGGTACTGGCTGTGTTTGGGAAGGGATGCTTATCCGGCTCCTTCAGCTGCCTCTTCCTCTTCACAAGCGAGCTATACCCCACAGTCACTCGGTAGGTGCTGGGCATGGGGCTGGCCCAGCCAAAGGATACAGGGGCAGGTGGAATTGTGGACCTGATCCAGGAGCCCCAGAGCCATTCTCTGAGAATGCATGCACAGGCTGCCAACCTCTGCTCTGAACTATCCCAGGCAAACAGGTATGGGCATAAGTAATATGTGGGCCCGCGTGGGAAGCATGACAGCCCCCCTGGTGAAAATCACGGCGGAGCTGAAACCCTTCATCCCCAATGTCATCTTTGGGAGCATCGCCCTCCTGGGAGGCAGTGCAGCCCTCTTCCTGCCTGAGACACTCAATCGGCCCTTGCCAGAGACTATTGAGGATGTAGAAAACTGGTCAGTCCCCTGCCTCTGGCCCCAGCAGTCCTCCTCCGCGGGGAAGCCCAGGGCTTTTCCTGAGCTCTCTTTCCCTAGGTCCCTGCGGACTAAGCAGTCAAAGCAGGAGCCAGAAGCAGAAAAGGCATCCCAGAGGATCCCTCTGCAGCCTCATGAGCCAGGCCTGGACCCCAGCTGAAGGCAACAGACCCTCGTTCCCTGCCCTCCACAAACAAATCCCAGCCAGGTCCTTGCCTGTCTCTGGGCTCTGAGGACACCTTGGGGAGGGCCTGGGCACATCCATGCTCCTAGGACATAGTCTTTTGAGACCTTGCAGGAGTCATCTCCACCACCTCTGGAGCCCCCTCAGCCCAGCCCGGGCCAGTTCAAAGGTTTGGCCACAGGCCTTTGCACACCCCACCTTGCCCTCACCCTCCCCCCACAGCCCAGACCCTGCCATTCTGTCCAGCCCTTCCCCACTGGCCACTTCCCTCATTGTTTCCACCCTCTTCCCCTTCTTGTGCCCACCCCTTTCTTCAACAAGAGGTTTCAATAAATGGCAATGAAGAATTCAAGCCCTGCTGCTCAGGAACGGGGGTGGAAAAGGGGGAAGGCCCCGGTGTGGACATGCGAGTGTGTAATTCTGTTCATCCGCACTGGCATGCACATGCCAGATACATGCAGGTGCAGGTATATATGTGCGTGTGAGCTGGGCTGATGTGAACATGTGTGTGTAGTTTGAGCATACCGAGGTGTGTATACACCAAGCCTGTATTAGTCTACTCTGATTGCTGTAACAACATGCCACAGACCAGATCCTTGAAACAATTTCTTCCTCACAGTCCTGGAGGCTGGAAAGTCCAAGATCAAGGTGCTGGCAGGCTCAATTCCTGGTGTCCATGCCCGTGTGATGGACAGAGGCACATGCCTCCTGGTGGGGGCCTCACTTGCAGATAATCAGATACCTTATCACTGTATCCTTGCATGGCAGAACAAGGAAAGATAAAGCAAGCTTTCTGGTTTCTCTCCTACTAAGGGCACTAATCCCATCATGCGGGTCCCAGCCCCATGACTCATCTAAATCTAATTACCTCTCAAAGATCCCACCTCCTACTACAGCCACATTGTTGTTCAGTCACTAAGTTGTGTCTGATTATTTGCAAAGCCATGGACTGCAGCACACAAGCCTTCCCTGTCCTTCACTATCTCCCAGAGTCTGCACAAACTCATGCCACGGAGTCAATGATGCCATCCAACCATCTCATTTTCTGTCACTCCTTACTCTTCCTGCCCTCAATCTTTCCCAGCATCAGTGTCTTTCCCAATGAGTCGGCTCTTTGCATCAGGTTGCCAAAGGATTGGAGCTTCAGCTTCAGCATCAGTCCTTCCAATGATTATTCAGTGTTGGTTTCCTTTAGGATTGACTGGTTTGATCTCCTTGCTGTCCAAGGGACTCTCAAGAGTCTTCTCCAGCACCACAGTTCAAAAGCATCAGTTCTTTGGGGTTCAGCCTTCTTCATGGCCAACACTCACATCCATACATGACTACTGGAAAAACCATAGCTTTGACTATATGGACCTTTGTCACCACCACCACCTTAGGGGTCACAAAACAGTCTATGGCAAATCTTGTCCTTGGAAATACCATGTGTGTATCTACATGTCCCATTAGGCATGTCATCACTTGATTGAACAAGCCCAGAGTGCCTGCAGACAGAAGCCAGGGCTCCTAAAACCATGACCTCCTTTAGCCCGATCACTCCAAGTCTCTGATCCAAGTCCCAGCCCTGCACACACCAGGTATCTTTGTCTCCTATTTAACCAAGAAAACTGCAGCCATAACAATACAGTTGATATCTGCCACCATGTTTCCCAAGTTTGTCCCAATCACAGAAGAAAATCATCTTCTCATTGGGGCTCTGTGTCCAGCCTCTCCCACCAGCAGCCATCTGCTTTCCCTTGGGTCTCTGCCCTTTCTCTCTCTCCTGGCTCCTTCCCATCACCAGTTAAATAAACCCAAGCCTCGCCTATCTGAAAACAAGCCAACCCACCAATCTTCCTTGGATGCCATTTCTCCCTCCACAGCCACACTGTCTCTTTCTCCCCTTCAAAGCCAATCTTCTCAAAGTTCCCATCTGCCTCCCCTGCCTCCACTTTCTAACCTCATCCAGACTGTGCTCTGGCTCCCACCCTTCTCTGAAAATGTTTTCACCCAGGACAGTCATCACCCCCTGTGCCAAATCCATAGGTCATTGGTTATCCCTCATCTTACTTGATCTCACAAAAGATTTCATTCTATTGGTCATGACTTCCTCTTTGGATTCTGAGATGCCATGTCCTTGCAAATCCCTCCCACACTCTGGCTGCTCCTTCTAAGTCTCTTTTGGGTTTTTTCCTGTAAAGGCTACAGCAATCACTTTGTCTGTCCTTCATCCACCCCTTCCTCAAGGGTCTACATTCCACAGAACCTGTTAACTTAATGGTTAACATGACCTTGCACCTCTGATCATGATTGGTTGGACCAGAAAGCACTCTGGATCCAAATCTCATTAATCACATGTTCCCTCCTGGGCTAGAATTTGGGTCATGGAGGTTCTGGTTCATCTCTGTGTCTTGTCCTAAGAAAGCAAGTTAACATGAGGGTGGGCTGCCTCAGATAAAAGCAGAACAGAAAAAATCAGTTGCAGAGAAGGAATAAAGCAGCTGCACAGAGAGAAAAAGACAACATGAGCCCAGATAAACAGATAAGCAAACGGTGAGACCATTTGCATTGATCTTTAATGGATTCCGGGTCCCAATTCCTCTCAACCCCAGATGCACTTTCAGCCCCTGGTTTGTCTCAAATATTTTGAATTCTCTGAATAAATTCCTTTCTTTTTAAGCTCAACTCAAGGGTTTCTGTTCCTTATAACCAAACAATTCCAAAAGCAATTTATCATCTCTTAGTACTACATTTTCCAAAACCCTTTAAATGGACCTCTTCCTCTAGGATTCTTTGTCAGCCATGTCCAATGAAAATATAATACAAGCCACCTGTGTAATTTTAAAATTCCTAGTAACTATTTTTTAAGTTAAAAAGATGAAATTAATCTTAATACTGTAATATTTTTGTTTAATGCAAATATATCTATACATCACCATTTTATCATGTTAAATATAAAAGTTAACAGTGAGATATTTCATAGCTTTAATTCACACTAGTCCTCAGAATCTATATCCATTTTACCCTAATAGCATATCCCAATTCAGATCAGCTCAATACTAGCACCCAGAGTCCTTGCTAGTACATATTAGTACACCATTCTAGACAGCTCAGACACACATGTTCAGTTGCTCAGTTGTGTCTGACTCTTTGCAACCCATGGATTGCAGCACTCCAGGCTTCCCTGTCCTTCACTATCTCCCAGCGTATTTTGTTCAGACTCGTGTCTATTGCATCGATGATGTCACCCAACCATTTCATCCTCTGTTGTCCCCTTCTCCTCCTGCCATCAATCTTTCCCAGCACTGGGGTCTTTTCCAATGAGACGGCTCTTCACAACAGATGGCCAAAGCATTGGAGCTTCAGCTTCAGTATCAGTCCTTCCAATGAATATTTAGGGTTGATTTCCTTTGGGATTGACTGGTGTGATCTCCTTGCTGTCCAAGGGACTCTCAAGACACACTGCAGGGCTTCAGCTGTCAGCCACAGAGCTAATTACTCTCAAGTCTGTATTTAGATATACTCTCAAATCTGGAAACCTTAATAAACATAAACTAGATCATATTACACCCCTACCTCAGTTTTTTGGTGACATCCCATTGGGATAAAGTCTAAACTCTGTTATAAGGCCAGTCATGATCAGGCCCCAACCTGATCAAGCCAACAAAGGCTTCAGTTTTTAACACTTTCCACTTTGCACCCTGAAATCTAGCCTCATCTCACTTCTTTCAGTTCCTAGACTGCACCAACTTCTCTTTTGCCTGCCCTTCATACTGCCTAGCACTTGACTTCTCCCTATCCAACCCCCACCACATTTGACTTAGGATCAGCTGACAATGAGATCATCAATGTCTCCTCTTGGTTTGAGTGGGTCTCAATCTAGAGAGAAAAGAATTGGGCTCAGAGAAAAGAACAATGACCCTCTCACCCCACTCCCATCTTTCACTTGTCCAGAATTCAGGGTGGCTCCCAGGACATCCTAGCCATGACCATTCTTGTGCTGTATCTAGATGTTTATTGAAAAGACACACAGGAACTTAAGGGAAGATATTCCAGCTCTACCCACTTTCCCTACTCCCTTCTCTCTGTCCCTGAACCAAGCCTCCAACTGGCTCAGTGAATTGCTATCCAATATGGAGCAGCTCACTTGGGCAGCATCATTCTGAGCTGGTTACTCAGAACCTCATTGATTACTACACTCACATCCAGACTTCTGGATGAATTCCTAATTTCTGTACCACCCACTGGCTAGGGTAGCCAGGCCACAAAGCACAAAGCTCACAATTTGGCTCCTTGTTCAGAATGCTGCTGTGAGCCCAGCAAGCACTTGGAGTCTGCCAGGCTTCTCTCCAGGTCAGTCATTTCAAACTCACACTTAGGGCATGTGATCTGAGCAAAAATGCTTTCGTAATCTATAAATCATTTATTTGAAAAGTCTCACAAAATAATCAAAATCAAAGTCACGGGTAGAATGACTTCCCTGGAGGTCCAGTGGCTAAGGCTCTGTGCTCCCAATGCAGGAGACCCAGGTTCAATCCCTGGTCAGGGAACTAGATCCCATGTGCCTCATTGAAGATTGAAGATCCCATGTGATGCAACTGAGACCCAGCACAGCCAAATAAATTTTAAAAATTTTAATCACTGGTAGTCACATCTTAAGGGCTTTCCAGGTGGAGCTAGTGGTAAAGAACCCGCCTGCCAATGCAGGAGACATAAAAGACACAGGTTAGATCCCTGGGTTGGGAAGATCCCCTGGAGGAGAGGGCATGGCAACCCACTCCAGTATTCTTGCCTAAAGAAGCCCCATGGACAGAGGAGCCTGACAGGCTACGTCCAAAGGGTCACAAAGAGTCGGACACTACTGAAGCAACTTTGCACACACACACACCTTAAATTCCACTTGTTTAATAGAATAAAGTTGTACAAAATATGGATGTCTCAGGAAATCTGGGATATGTGATGGCTGCTAATGGGTAGAAAGAGCAATGGAATCAGGAGGTCTGAGTTTGAGATTTGCTTGCTGTGTGATCATAAATCCCTTGACTACTCTGAGCCTTGGTAGGAAGTTGTCACCTGGGTGCTGGCATTCATTGTTAATGGCATGTGGTTCTGTGGCTCTTGGCCAATCAGAAGTCCACAGATTTGACCCCTACTTGGTGAGCATGGCCAGAACTTAAGTCCACATTCCAGTCAGCACAGAGGAGTCCAACTCTGGGTGTTTCATGACCCAGAATGTCCCTAAAGGATAGTTCCTGGCACTACAAATCATTTGCCATGGGAGCAATTCCACCCAGAAGCTCATTGTGAAATGGGAGGCTGATGGGAAATCTCCTCACTAACCTTATGATCCCAGGAGCCAACCACAGTTCAGTCTCTGGAGTTTCCATCTGAGCCTCTTCCAGACTTAGCCTGGCTTAAGGCTGGCCAGGCACTAAGGAGGGAGCTCTTCTCCCTAGGCAGGATTGGACACAGGCTCAGAGAAGGAGGGTGCTCATAGGGGCTCATATCCCCCCCCCACCCACTGCCCTTGGCACTCCACCCTCTCCCCCATGAGGGCACCAAGTCCTGGCAGGAGACTGGCCCCAGAACCCCCAAGCTGTTTGTCCAGCTGTCTTCACATCCCCAGGTCACAGGGCTCTTATATACCTTGGCCTGGAAAATGTTGTCAGGCATCTGGATACCCACTGGGTCCCAGCCCAGAACCAACACTGGATGGGGAGGAGGGAAGCTGGGAGAGTCCTGTCTCTCTCTGGGCCTCCCCTATTCTATTGCGTACATAGGAGGCCAGATGGTCTCCAAGAGCTCTTTAGCTGGGCAGTCCACTCCTCTAGAGTAGCATTTAAGAACTTGGCTTTGAAGCTAGAATAGGTTTGAGCCAGTTTACGATTTCATGTACCCCAGGACACCAATAGACAATAAATACTCTTCCAACTTCACACACAGAAGTGTAGTTTGTGGAAACTGTGAGCTGATGACGGAGCATCTTGACTTCTTACAAGAGAAGTCAGAAATCAAACTCAACAAGACTCAGAGATCTGTGCCCAGAGGAATTGAAAAATGCCCCTTCCCTTCTCAACCCTTCGCATTGGCTAATGGGTACAGGGCCTGGTGTATCTCCCAAAAAACTATGGGACCCTAGTAACCCATGTGTTCAGACACACGCCAAAATCTCTGAAGTGGGAAATGGAGCAATCAATAGGCAGCAGATTACAGAGAAGGACAGTCAGAGACCCCAAATGGAAACACATTACGAAGGGCAAAAAAAGTCTTTCGTGGTAACCTGAGCCCAGTAATCGAGCTAAAACACGGTGGGAAAGGTTGTTGGCCTGGACACAGGAGGACCGGAGTCCTGATTCAGCCACTCCAGTGGCGAAACTGGCTGTGTAGGCAAAACTAGGGGAAGACCTGCAGCACTTTGGGGCCCGAGCTACTCAGGGGAGGAAGAGGAGGTCTCATTTTCAGCTCACAAAAATTTCCCCATTCAAATAAGCCCGCGGGGATTCTTAGAAATATGTTGATAGGAATCACGCATTTGACTGCACTGTCCTTTGCCAAGCAGGTATGGGATTGATCACTATACAAAAGAAGTCTGAGAGCATCTTCTAAGGTAGGGTTTCTGATCATTATTGACATTTTAGCTCCAAAAATTACTGGTTACGGGGAGCTGGCTTGTGTACTGCAGGATGTTCAGTACCATCCCCAGACTCTCCCCACCAGGTGCCAGTAGCACCATCCCCCACTAGTGACAATGTCTCCAGACAGGGCCAAATGTCCCTGGGAAGCAAGTGTGTGTGTTAGTCACTCACTCATGTCTGACTTTGCAACCCCATGGACTATAGCCCACCAGGCTCCTCTGTCCATGGGATTCTCCAGACAAGAATACTGGAGTGAGTTGCCACTCCCTTCTCCTGGGGATCTTCCCGACCCGGAGATCTTCCTGACCCAGGGATCAAACCTGCGTCTCCTGCATTGCAGGCAGATTCTTTACAGTCTGAGCCACTAAAGAAGCCTCCCTGGGGGGCAAAAATCTCCCCCAGTGGAGAATTCACTGTTCTGGGGGTAAGGTGTCCCAGGCACATTTTCTCTCTAAATTCAGTGTGATAGTCTCACCTTTAGACCAGAAACAAATAATAAGAACAGCTTATGATCATTGAGCCACAGGGCAGGGATCTTTACCTGTATTTGCTCATTTAACGCTCCAGTGAGGCAGGCACAACTAGTATCCCCACCTTGCAAACAAGGACACTGAGATACAGAGGAGTTTAGCAACTTGCCCACGGCCAGTAAGTATGAAGTGAGGACTTGGATCCAAGTAATCTGACTCTGGAGTCCATGTTTTATATAATATACACTGTGCAAAGTAAAGGCAAGAAGCTGTAAACCCAAAATCTATATGTATTTTGGGCTTCCCTGTGGCTCAGCTGGTAAAGAATCCGCCTGCAATGCAGGAGACCTGGGTTCTATCCCTGAGTTGGGAAGATCCCCTGGAGAAGGGAAAGGTTACCCACCCCAGTATTCTGGCCTGGAGAATTCCATGGACTGTATAGTCCATGGGATCACAAAGAGTCAGACACAACTGAGCGACTTTCACATATGTGTTTTACCCTAACAGAGTATCTCAATTTCAGTTCAGTCACTCATTCACGTCCAACTCTTTGCAACCCCATAGACTGCAGCACACCAGGCTTCCCTGTTCATCACCAACTCTCAGAGCTTGCTCAAACTCATGTCTATCAAGTCGGTGATGCCATCCAACCATCTCATCCTCTGTTGTCTCCTTCTCCTCCTGCCTTCAGTCTTTCCCAGCATCAGGGTCTTTTCCAGTGAGTCAGTTCTTTGCAACAGGTGGCCAAAATATTGGAGTTTCAGCTTAAACATCAGTTCTTCCAATGAATATTCAGGACTGATTGCCTTTAGGATGGACTGGTTTGATCTCCTTGCAGTCCAAGGGACTCTTAAGAGTCTTCTCCAACACCACAATTCAAAAGCATCAATTCTTTGGCACTCAGCTTTCTTTATAGTCCAACTCTCACATCCATACATGACTACTGGAAAAACCGTAGCTTTGACTAGACGGACCTTTGTTGAAAAAGTAATGTCTCTGCTTTTTAATATGCTATCTAGGTTGGTCATAGCTTTTCTTCCAAGAAGCAAGCGTCTTTTAATTTCATGGCTGCAGTCACCATCTGCAGTGATTTTGGAGCCCAAAAAAATAAAGCTGATCTCAATTTGGATCAGCTCAAGTCAAACACTCGGTAGTAGCTAGCAGCTACCATACTGGATGCTCTCTTGACAACCCCAAGTTAAGATCCAACCAGTAGGATCCCATAGAAACCCACCCAATCAGAGCTCGGCAGTGCCCTGAGCATGAGAGAACTGGACTGGGAAGCCAAACTATTGGAGGAAATCAAGTGAATGTCTTAGAGTTGTAGCTAAAAGTAAAATAAGTTCATGCTTATTGTGAAGGAGGAGGAGAAGACGAAGGAGAAAAAAAAAAGAAGAGAAGGAAAAGAAGAAGCAATAGATAGGAGACAAGACAAAGGAAAATTTTGAATCAGGATGAACAAGAAAATAGAAACTGAGATACTGAAAGACTCAATCTACATGTATGATGTTAGTCTGAGATCCCACTGCTTCAAAAGTAGTCTTTGGCCTCTTTTGTGTCTTCCAATTGAACAAAGCTATGGTCCTGTATGATGTAAGCAGTCAGGACTTCCCTGGTGGTCCAGCGGTTAAGAATTCACTTTGCAATACAGGGGACATGGGTTTGATTCCTGGTCAGAGAACTAAGATCCCACATGCTGTGGGGCAACTAAGCCCATATGCCACAACTATTGAGCCCATGCATCACAACTAGAGAGTCTATGTGCCACAACTAAGACTCGACACACCCAAATAAATAAATAATTGTTTAAGTTACTAAAAAAATTATGTAAGCTGTCCCCAGAAGACCAAAGGCCAGGGTTGCCAATTTTAGCGAGTAAGAATACAAGATGTCCAGTTAAATTTGAATTTCAGATCAAGGAATACCTTTCTAGTATAAGTACAGCCCATGTAATGTTAGGGACATACTTATACAAAAGAAAAAAAAATATTTGCTGATCTAAAATCCAAATTAACTGGGCATCCTGTATTTTCTCTGGCAACTTCTCCCAAAAATGGTCCATTTGGATCCTTCCCACTAAAAAGGACAAAAGCCCCACAAGAGGCCAACACATTTCCCAGAATCCAGTCTTCCTACTAAAAGGAAGACAAAAAGGTCCCACCGTATCCCCTCTTGCCCCCAGATGCTCAGGTGGGTCCTCCCAGGACATCCACTCCCACCACTGCCACTTCAGTCCACCCTCTCCTGCCCTTTATACCCACTTGGAGAAATTCCATTGATACCAGGATACCCAGAGGGTTAATCCTTCTGATACCAAGTCACACTTTAACTCATTCCCTCCAGGCCAAGGATTAAATACTGTAGGGGTCAGGGCTACAGCAGACCCTGAAAGTGGAGCGACACCTCCCCCACCAAGTGAGGAGAGGCCGCAAAAGAAAGGGAGGGACAAAACTAGGAGAGAGAAGGAAGGAGGGGCCGCCTGGCCGGGCTGCTGTCCCCCAACAGAGCCAGCTCAGATTCAGTTCCAGGAGCGACTTGGCTGCAGAAGCAACAGCGTTCCGTCTCCTCCAGTGCAGGGCAGCAGGCGGAGGGCCACAGAGACGGAGGGCCTGGGACCGGACGTCCTTAGCCCCCAGCCAACTTGGCCAGGCCTGGCCCCATGGCCTTCAATGACCTCCTGCTGCAGTTGGGGGGCGTCGGCCGCTTCCAGAAGATCCAGGTCACCCTGGTGATCCTCCCTTTGATCCTGTTGGCCTCCCACAACACCCTGCAGAACTTCACCGCCGCCATCCCCACCCACCACTGCCGCCCACCTGCCGACACCAACCTCAGCGAGGACGGGGACCTGGAGGCCTGGCTGCCCCGGGATGGGCAGGGGCGGCCCGAGTCCTGCCTCCTCTTCACCTCCCCCCAGCGGGGACCGCCCTTTCCCAATGGCACAGAGACCAACGGCACAGGGACCACAGAGCCCTGTCCCCACGGCTGGATCTACGACAACAGCACCTTCCCTTCCACCATCGTCACTGAGGTGAGGAGCCCTGGGCCCCTAGCTTCTTCTCCCAACCCCTGTGTCCCCATCTTACCATCCCCTCCACCACACACACACACTCACACACACAGTCTCAACGGAGAAAGGGTTCCAGATGGGGGCCTTTGTAGAAAAGGGAACGTGGAGTTGCAGGGTCAAGAAAAGAGTCTTGGTTTCCGGGACCAAACAGAAGTGTTGAGGAAGGGGGTGTTCCGGCCTCAGAGAGCCAGCTGGAAGGAGGGTAGGGGGCTTCCCTGAAGCCCAGGCTCACCTTGGCCTGACCTTTGCTCCCTCTCCCCACAGTGGGACCTCGTGTGCTCTCACAGGGCCTTACGCCAGCTGGCTCAGTCCTTATACATGATGGGAGTGCTTCTTGGAGCCATGACATTCGGGTGCCTAGCAGACAGGTCAGTCCTGGGCAGGGCCAAGGAGCCAGGCTGGGACTGGGGACTCCTTGGCTGAATTCGGGAGGGCCACGGTGGGTGGTTGGCACGCCTAACTGGGGCTGGACTGAGGATATACAGCATCAGCCTCATGATACGTCACGGTCCCAGGCCAGCGCCTCTCCCAGTTTGGTCTGGCCCTTGCTGGTCCTCAAAACCCCTGCTGCAGGCCTCCCCTCCCCTGACAGGCTGGGCCGCCAGAAGGTGCTGATCTTCAACTACCTGCAGACAGCTGTGTCGGGAACCTGTGCTGCCTTCGCTCCCAACTTCCCCGCCTACTGCGCCTTCCGGTTCCTCTCGGGCATGTCAACAGCTGGCGTTGTCCTCAACTGCATGACACTGAGTGAGGGGCCTGGGAGGGCAGGGCAGGCCCCCACCCTCGCCCTCCAACCACCCAGCCCCACAGCCCCCTTCCAGCCTCCTCTCCCAGCCCACCCTTCTGGCACTCAGCCTGTTCTGCCCTTGCAGCCAACATACAGCCTTCATCCTGGAGCTCACACTATCCTGACCTCTTCTTTAGACACGCAACTACAAACTCCATTGTTAGGGCCAGGCAGTTCCCATAAATGACTGAGGAGCTGAGAGGCATTAGAGAGCGTGAAGACTGTCTCCAAAAGAGAGACACACCCATCCAGAGGGGTTGCTGCCACTCAGCTGCTCCAGACAAGAAGCATCGGGGCTATCAGATCTGCCCCTGCCCCTCTTTTATTACTGTCAAATATCCCAACTGTTTAACATTTGCAATTAATTCTCATATTTTAATATAAGCCAAGCCAGCATTATGTAGACCAAACACATTTATGGACAGAGCATGGCCTGTCCATGACTCATCAACATGCATCCTCAGATGGGTCACCCCCCTGGCTCTGTTTCTCAGATGGAGAACCTGAGGCTAGGGGGAAGGGACAGGATTCCCCCAAGGTCATTCCTCAAGCCCAAAAGAGAATCTAAGGATTTGAGATTCTCTGGACTAAAGTAGGGCTTCCCAGGCGGCCAGGCCAGTGTCAGTGAAAGTCGCTCGGTCGTGTCCAACTCTTTGTGACCCCATTGACTATACAGTTCATGGAATTTTTCAGGCCAGAATACTGGAGTGGGTAGCCTTTCCCTTCTCCAGGGTATCTTCCTAACCCATGGATTGAACCCAGGTCTCCTGCATTGTAGGCGGATTCTTTACCAGCTAAGCCACAAGGGAAGCCCAAGAATACTGAAGTGGGTAGCCCATCCCTTCTCCAGTGGATCTCTCCAATCCAGGAATCGAACCAGGGTCTCCTGCATTGCAGGTAGATTCTTTACCAACTGAGATATCAGGGAAGCCCCTTCCCAGGTGGTGCTAGTGGTAAAGAACCCACCTGCCAGTGCAGGTAGATGTAAGAGACACAGGTTTGATCCCTGGGTTGGGAAGATCCCCTGGAGGAGGGCACAACAACCCACTCCAGTATTCTTGCCTGGAGAATCCCATGGTCAGGGGAGCCTGGTAGGCTGCAGTCCATAGGGTCACATATAGTCGGACACAACTGAAGCCCACAAGGAATGAAGCTGGACCTCTTCAGACCTCAGCAGAAAGGTGCTCCCATTCCCACCTCAACTCTCCGGGATGGCAGAAAGTCTCTGTCTCCTCTGAGCTGCTCTGGTCACTGAGGCTGAAATCCAGCCCAGGCTAAGAAGGACCAGAGGAGTGACTGCTGTTGAGGATGGACTGAGTAGTCAGAGGTGCTCCGAAGGGAAATAGGACCCTGGCCAGGACAGTAGGTTGGAGAGGAGCAAAAACACACAGCAAGGAAGTGGAGGAGCAACTCCTGGGGATTCCAAACTTACCTCCCCATCCCTACCTCCACCACAAGCCTCCCCCCTAGTCCCCCTTCCATGGCCCCCAACCTCATCTGATGTATCTCCCACTGAGCTCTGGGACAAACCAAGGTTTGGACAGATAGTGGGAGTCTCAGCGGGCCCCAGGGGTCTCCAACACGTGGCACCCAGTAAGTTGCACCACTCTGTTCTAACCCTCTTTCCAGATGTAGAGTGGATGCCCATCCACACACGGGCCTACGTGGGCACCCTGACCGGCTATGTCTACAGCCTGGGCCAGTTTCTCCTGGCTGGTATGGCCTATGCTGTGCCCCACTGGCGTTACCTACAGCTATTGGTCTCTGCGCCCTTTTTTGCCTTCTTCATCTACTCCTGGTACGTAGGGCCCAGACAGATGTGAGGGGATGAGACTTCCCCAGATCTTGCTGTACACTCCACCTGCAGAGTCCAAGAAGGTCAAACCCAGGCCAGGGATTCAGTGTAACTGATGGGGAAACTGGGGCTGTGGGTGGAAGGACTTGCCCAAAGGTATCCAATTCTCCAGCCTCCTCAGCTCTCCAGCTTGTCTGCCCTGCTCCCTTTACCCAGCACCCAAGAACCAAGACCCCATGTTGAGGAATAAGTCATTACCAAGCTGAACACCGTTTTGTGGTCCTAGAGAGAGGGCTCTGGTATAGTCCTGGGCTCCCAGCCTTGGAGGAAATCCCACTGCAGCCCTCTGGAAAGCCCACGCCCTACCTCCAGCCCACATGACTTGGAACTGCAGCCACGCCAACACCTACACTCACTCCTGCCCCCAGGTTCTTCATCGAGTCGGCCCGCTGGTACGCTTCCTCCGGGAGGCTGGACCTCACCCTGAGAAACCTGCAGAGAGTGGCCTGGATCAATGGGAAGCAGGAAGAGGGAGCCAATCTAAGTATGGAGGTAAGACCCCCGAGATCTCCTGCAACATCCCACCCATCAGTAAACCCAGGACTCAGAGGGCTTCTTTGAGTAAGGGGCTAGGCTGGGAGGAGCTCCTGGGGGAGTCCAAGCCCTGAGCCCCATCCATCCCGGCAGGCGCTCCAGGCCAGTCTGAAGAAGGAGCTGACCACAGGCAAGAGCCAGGCCTCAGCCCTGGAGCTGCTACGCTGCCCTGCCCTTCGCCGCCTCTTCCTCTGCCTCTCCATGCTGTGGTAGGCCCAGACAGACAGACTGATGGACAGACAGACAGACCGAGAGACAAGAGGCTGGTTGGGGAAGGAGTGGACCACAGTGTGTAGAAGAAGGCAGACAAGAGGGAGGAAGTCAACAGACCAGCTGTGAGAGGCATAAAGAGTCTTAAGGAATCCTCCAGCCTCAATTTGCCTCTGGTCCCCAACTGGGCATCAATCTCTCCATATTCTTCCCCTTTTATCAGCTCTGTTCCAATATGGAGACACCTCATCAAGATTGATGGCCCCCAGAGTCTGCAGAATTATATCACGAAGGCTGGCTTGCAAAACTTCTGGAGCATTTACTAGCCTTGTGGTGTCTGCCAGAAACACTGGCACAACAATAAGATGCCCAAAGCTCATCTCTGAAAGCAGATTCTGGCCAAGGTTGATACCAATGAAAAATCTTCCTTTCACATTGCAACATTCCCTGTTACCCTTCTTACATGCCACCATCCTAACCCCATCGTCTAGCAATCCCATGACAATTAAGAGAAACATGGTCAGAAGGAACAAGCCTGCCACTGAATTCTTTGTTTCCAATTTGGAGTTTGCTCCAGGTTGGGGTTCTGTCCAATAACCTGAGCTTTATTTTCTGGGCTCTTGGCATCTTAAGAAACACAATACCCATCCCAGGACTACAGACAGGTCGTGGAAAACTCTGGCCTCTCCCAACACCTTTCCCCTAAAGATATTGCTTTGATATCCAAGATGAAATAAAGACTAAAACTATATAAATCCTACCTGGCAACTAAGTGAAAATTCCCTAATACACTAGAGACACAGATTAAGAAATCTGGGGGATTAGAGGACTTTGTTGTTGTTCAGTCTCTCGGTCGTGTCTGACTCTTTGCAACCCCATGAACATCAGCATGCCAGGGTTCCCTGTCCTTCATTATCTCCCAGAGTTTGCTCAAACTCATGCCCACCGAGTCAGTAATGCCATCCAACCATCTCATCCTCTGTTGTCCCCTCCTCCTCCTGCCCTCAGTCTTTCCCAGCATCAGGGTCTTTTCCAATGAGTCAGCTCTTCGCATCAGGTGGACAAAGTATTAGAGGACTACCCCAATATCTAAAGTGCATGTTAAATGTCAGAAGAAATATTAGCCAAGGTAGACTGCAGATTCTTAAGCAAGGTACCCTGTGCAGCTCACCCATTTGGGATGAGCACCCCCTCCTTAAGCTTCCTAACAAACTCCATACCCCTCATCCCTCCCCACTAGGTTTGCCACTAGCTTTGCCTACTACGGGCTGGTCATGGACCTTCAGGGTTTTGGGGTCAGCATCTACCTAATCCAGGTGATCTTTGGTGCTGTGGACCTGCCTGCCAAGCTTGTGAGCTTCCTTGTCATCAACAATGTGGGCCGCCGGCCTGCCCAGATGGCCTCACTGCTGCTGGCAGGCATCTGCATCCTCATCAATGGGGTGGTACCCAAGGGTGAGCACCCATGAGCACCTTGGTCCCTCGTCCTTGGCCACATCCCCAGACGTGACCCAACTTCTCAACCCCCTCTCCCAAGATCCCGCTGACCTCCTCCTTTTTCTCTAGATAAGTCCATTGTCCGAACCTCTCTTGCTGTGCTGGGGAAGGGCTGTCTGGCTTCCTCCTTCAACTGCATCTTCTTGTACACTGGGGAGGTGTACCCCACAATGATCCGGTGAGTGGGAGCTTAATGGGAGGAACTTTGGGGCAAAACATTCCCCCTGCATACAGGTCAGACCCCAGGGCACATGTCAAAGGGGGCCACCAACTGGGACAGGGTGGGGAGACAAGAAGACACATCTCAGAGGCAATTAACTGAAGTCCCCCCAGATCTCCAAGGCACAAGTTAGAAGATCTAAATGCCATTAAAAGATCTAATCTGCCACCAAATCGAAATGCCATCTTTAAACCAAATGGTATGTCTGAAATGGAAGACCACAACCATGAAAAGGAGTTTTCTAGCACAAGAGCCACACTTAATAGCGGTTGTTCTGGTAGTTGTACAGATAAATACAGCACTACTTTTTTGAGTGCCAGGGTTGGGAGGAGGGGATAGTTTTGCATTAAGACACAAGAAACATGTCTGTTTGAAGAGTGGGATGCAAAACAACAACAAATACAGAATGGGATGCAAAATTCACATGAGATATCAAAGAAATGCCAAGCTTCCCTAGGCAACTTGGAATGAGAACCCTGAGAGGTCATGGTTATTGTCCTATACCCTCAAGGGATTTCAGCTGAAAGAACAATAGTATAAAGGCACTGTCAAACTTTTTACAAATATCAACTCTTTTGGCCCTCATAACAATCTTATGAGGTGGGTACTATGATAATTCTCATTTTCCACATAAGAAAACTGAGCCACGGAGAGGTTAAGTGACTTGTCCCAGGTCACACAGCTTCTAAGTCAGGAAGCTTGGATTCAAATCCAAGCAGTTTATCTCCCTATTATCAACGTTTTTAACCTCTGCTCTCATAGAGAATGTTCTTAACATATTAATATGAAGATTCCAGGTCCCTTCACCCTAGGAATTCTAATCCAACAGGTCTGTGTGGGGCTGATGTTGTTTAGTCACTAAGTCACGTCCAACTCTTGCAACCCCATGGACTGTAGCCAAACAGGCTCTTCTGTCCATGGGATTTCCCAGGCAAGAATACTGCAGTGGGTTACCATTCCTTTCTCCAGGGGCTCTTCCTGATCCAGGGACTGAACTCATGTTTCCTGAATTGCAGGTGGATTCTTTACCACTGAGCCACTGGGGAAGCCCACCTCCTCTGACTGGGGTTAGGGCAACTGAAAATCAAGTCCCCCAGCTGATCTGAGAACAACTGACCAAGCTCAGCTAATTTGACACCGAGGTTCAGGGAGGAAAAGAAACTTGTCCAAGGTCACATAGCAAGTTAAGGGCAAAGGCAAAAATCAATCTCCTGATTCTCTGGCCAGAACTCTTCCCAACTTATTCTTTTTATTATTATCTCCAAAATAAATGCCAAATTGGTTAGCTGATAAAATGGGGAACAGAGCAGGTACCAGGGAGTCTCCTGGGGCTGGGCCTGAGCTGCCCTGACCCCAAATTCAGCTGGGACCTCAGCATTTGTGCCAGAACACTAACCAACACCCAACCTCCTGGATCCCACAGGCAGACGGGCTTGGGAATGGGCAGCACCCTAGCGCGAGTGGGCAGCATTGTGAGCCCGCTGGTGAGCATGACCGCCGAGCTCTACCCCTCCGTGCCTCTCTTTATCTACGGTGCTGTCCCA
Source organism: Bos grunniens (assembly GCF_055505025.1). Taxonomy (NCBI): domain Eukaryota; kingdom Metazoa; phylum Chordata; class Mammalia; order Artiodactyla; family Bovidae; genus Bos; species Bos grunniens. The sequence continues at coordinate 9,853,591 of NC_141193.1, forward strand.
GTGGCTGCCAGCGCTGCCATTGCCCTCCTGCCGGAGACCCTGGGCCAGCCACTGCCAGACACAGTGCAAGACGTGGAAAACAGGTGGGCCCCCATCCAGTGAAAAGCAGGAACTCGCCCCGAGTCACACATCCAGGCTGGGGTAGCACTGAGACTCAAACCTAGGCCTCCTCTTCCCAGTGGAGGGGTGGGGGTCCTTGTCCCTGTGTCCCCTCGCCCCTCCCCAATCAGCTGAAAGTCTCCTGGGGTCCCTCCTGGCTCTGGAGAGTGGTAGCTGTTTGGGGCAGAGAGCTGGTAGCTGGGCACAGCTGCCTGGAGAGCCCCGTGGAAGACCCCAGCTGGTCTGGAGGCTTCTACCCAGGACACCACTCTCCTGTCCCCACCACCACAGGAGGAGAGGGAAAACGAGGAAGCAGCAAGAGGAGCTGCAGAAGCAGATGGTCCCGCTCCAGGCTTCGGCACAAGTGAAGAACTGACTCTGGGCACTGAAAGGGAGCCTTACAGGGCCCTAAAGGAAGAGAGGGTCCTACAGGCAGCTCACATGAGAAGGGGGAGGGGGATTCGTGGCCCAAGAGTTGGGGCTGTGGTTCAGGGAAGCAGCCTCTCAGCTCTCCCCCGCTCCCTTAATACGAAGACCACATATTAAAAGGTTTCTTCGCAGCATCTCCCTTTGTCTCTCTTCTCTCAAACGAAACAGCCACTCCACTTCAGCGGGCACCGTCCAGTCCCCGCCCTCAGCCCCCAGGATTTGACAAACCATTCCAGACAACTGGCGAAGGATCTTTTACCTCTGCTCCCTCCCCTGTCCCTCCTTTGCCCCGTCTTCCCTCCTTCCTTTTCTAACCTAAGTATTTTCTGAGTTTTAAATCCTTTACACCCCTGCCCTGTCTGGCTGGAAATTGACAAGCCTCGAAAATGAAAGCAGCCAATCAGAGGCTTTATTTCAGGCTCCGCCCCCTCTGTGAACGCTCCTGGGAACCTCTGGCAACAAAAGGAGGAGAAAAACACCGAACAGCTGTGAACTCAGGACGCTGGTCCCTGCCCCTCTGGATTCCAGCAGGGTCCGGACTCAAAACCAGTTTGCCACTTCCAGCTCTGCAGCTGGACATTCAGCCCGCTGGCTACCCTAATCCTCCGGCACGGCATTTCCTGGGCTTTCTTGGCCGCTCTCCTGCCTGCTGGCCCTGGGCTGGTGGAGAGGAGGGAGGAGAGGAAGGGGAGGGTGAAACCCAGCCAGAGAGCCAGAGCTGAGTGCTAATTTGGTGTCAAGCACTGTTCTAAGTACTTTGCATGTATTAACGCAGTCAGTTCTCCCAGTAACTTTCTAGAGAGACGCGCAATTATCGTCTTGCATTTTACCTAATGCGACTTCATTGGAAAAGACCCTGATGCTGGGAAAGACTGAGGGCAAGAAGAGAAGGGGGTGACAGAGGATGAAATGGTTGGATGGTATCACAACTCAATGGACAGGAGTTTGAGCAAACTCCAGGAGATAGTGAAGGACCGGGAAGCCCTGCGTGCTGCAGTCCCTAGGGTCACCAAGAGTCAGACACGATTTAGCGACTGAACAACAAAAAAATTTTACAGATAAGGAAGTCAAGGCACTGGAGTGGTTAAGCAACTTGCCCAGATTCACACAGCTTTTAAACTGCAGACTCAGGGTTAGAAGCAGCCCATCCGGAAAGTGTGTGCTTGGACCCACCCCCTCTCCCCTACCCACCCCTTCCCCTCCCAACTGCCTGGGCTGTGAGGTACTGAGACTTTGGCCTCTTCCACCCCTTGAGGCTGTGCTTCTCCTTTTCCCTCCTGGGCTGGAAAAACACAGAGAAAGGTAAAAGAGGAGTGATGAGGTCACAGGGTAGGAACCACCTACCTACCTGTGAGGGATAAAGGGAATTTAGGGATCACAGTCAGAAAAAGAGGGATATCCAATCACCTGCCTCAGCCAGGGAGCTCCCTTCAGGGAAGCTGGGAGTTGGGGCAGAGGTGAGCGCTGGCGTGGGGAGGCCATGGGAAAAGATACACCTGTTAATGCCCAAAGGTGGCAGGAAGGAGGGACCAGCAGTGCCCTCTGGTACATGTACTTGCTTAGTCATGCTTGCTTGCTGGCACACTGCCCCTGACACTTTCCCCTGCAGCCGACCCAGCCCCCTAGACCCTTGTCCCCTGGGGAAGGTCCACACTCTCAAGTCATAGGCATTGCCTTCCAGGTGGGGTCAGAGAGTTCTTGCTGTGTCAGGGCAACCTGGACAGGGGACTTGGCTTGGAGTTCTCCTGAAAAAGCCACAAAGCCCTGGGAGAGCTCATGGCAGCTCAGCCAGCCAGATGACAGCATGGGCAGAGCCCGAGCGCAGCTGAAATCACCATAACCCACCCCCCATCCTGGAACACCTGCAGCCTTGACGTTCCCCAGTGGTGTGGACATTCCCCATGGTTGTTGTTTAGCTACTAAGTCATGTCCGACTCTTTTGCAACCCCATGGACTGTAGCCCGCCAGGCTCCTCTGTCCATGGGGTTTCCCAGGCAAGAATACTACTAGAGTGGGTTACCATTCTCCATGCTCCTCAAGAATTTCTTGACCATCACAGGATCCAGTAGATGCCAGTGTCAGCAGCCCCAGCCCTGCTGCTATTTCTCAGGCAGTGTTGCCCTCTTGAGGGATGAGGGGCACCTAGGATGGCATACTCTGCCTCTGCATATCTAGGAGTCTTGGGACCAATGACTTTCCCTACCCTTGCCTCAACACCCTACTAGCAAGTCTGACAAGCTCTGACTCCCGTGGGTCTGTCAGCTCTCTTCTTAGGTCATTTGATATCTACGTCTGCCTCAATGAGAGGCAGTCCCTGGCCCACCCCAGCCGCATACATCCCCAACTGGGAAAGTCCTGGTGCTGATTTAGACAGCTTACACCATCTGCACAGACTCCTTATCCCCAGATTCTAGCCTGAGACTTCCTGCACTCACCCCATTCAGTTCAGTTCAGTTCAGTTGCTCAGTTGTGCCCAACTCTTTGCGACCCCATGAATCGCAGCACGCCAGGCCTCCCTGTCCATCACCAACTCCCAGAGTTCACTCAGACTCATGTCCATCGAGTCGGTAATGACATCCAGCCATCTCATCCTCTGTCGTCCCCTTCTCCTCCTGCCCCCAATCCCTCCCAGCATCAGGGTCTTTTCCAATGAGTCAACTCTTCACATGAGGTGGCCAAAGTACTGGAGTTTCAGCTTTAGCATCCTTCCTTCCAATGAACACCCAGGACTGATCTCCTTTAGAATGGACTGGTTGGATCTCCTTGCAGTCCAAGGGACTCTCAAGAGTCTTCTCCAACACCACAGTTCAAAAGCATCAATTCTTCTGCACTCAGCTTTCTTCACAGTCCAACTCTCACATCCATACATGATCACTGGAAAAACCATAGCCTTGACTAGATGGACCTTTGTTGGCAAAGTAATGTCTCTGCTTTTCAATATGCTATCTAGGTTAGTCATAACTTTCCTTCCAAGGAGTAAGCGTCTTTTAATTTCATGGCTGCAATCAACATCTGCAGTAATTTTGGAGCCCAGAAAAATAAAGTCTGACCCTGTTTCCACTGTTTCCCCATCTATTTCCCATGAAGTGATGGGACCAGATACCATGATCTTAGTTTTCTGAATGTTGAGCTTTAAGCCAACTTTTTCACTCTCCTCTTTCACTTTCATCAAGAGGCTTTTTAGTTCCTCTTCACCTTCTGCCATAAGGGTGGTGTCATCTGCATATCTGAGGTTATTGATATTTCTCCTGGCAATCTTGATGCCAGCTTGTGCTTCTTCCAGCCCAGTATTTCTCATGATGTACTCTACATATAAATTAAATAAGCAGGGTGACAATATACAGCCTTGACGAACTCCTTTTCCCATTTGGAACCAGTCTGTTGTTCCATGTCCAGTTCTAACTGTTGCTTCCTGATCTGCATATAAGGTTTCTCAAGAGGCAGATCAGGTGGTCTGGTATTCCCATCTCTTTCAGAATTTTCCACAGTTTATTGTGATCCACACAGTCAAAGGCTTTGGCATAGTCAATAAAGCAGAAATAGATGTTTTTCTGGAACTCTCTTGCTTTTTTGATGATCCAGCAGATGTTGGCAATTTGATCTCTGGTTCCTCTGCCTTTCCTAAAACCAGCTTGAACATCTGGAAGTTCACGGTTCACGTATTGCTGAAGCCTGGCTTGGAGAATTTTGAGCATTACTTTACTAGCATGTGAGATGAGTGCAATTGTGTGGTAGTTTGAGCATTCTTTGGCATTGCCTTTCTTTGGGATTGGAATGAAAACTGACCTTCTCCAGTCCTGTGGCCACTGCTGAGTTTTCCAAATTTGCTGGCATATTGAGTGCAGCACTTTCACAGCATCATCTTTCAGGATTTGGAATAGCTCAACTGGAATTCCATCACCTCCACTAGCTTTGTCCGTAGTGATGCTTTCTAAGGCCCACTTGACTTCACATTCCAGCATGTCTGGCTCTAGGTGAGTGATCACACCATTGTGATTATCTGGGTTGTGAAGATCTTTTTTGTACAGTTCTTCTGTGTATTCTTGCCACCTCTTCTTAATATCTTCTGCTTTTGTTAAGTCCATACCATTTCTGTCCTTTATCGATCCCATCTTTGCATGAAATGTTCCCTTGGTATCTCTAATTTCTTGAAGAGATCTCTAGTCTTTCCCATTCTGTTGCTTTCCTCTATTTCTTTGCACTGATCACTGAGGAAGGCTTTCTTATCTCTCCTTGCTATTCTTTGGAACTCTGCGTTCAGATGCTTATATCTTTCCTTTTCTCCTTTTCTTTTCATTTCTCTTCTTTTCACAGCTATTTGTAAGGCCTCTTCAGACAGCCATTTGGCTTTTTTGCATTTCCTTTTCTTGGGGATGGTGTTGATCGCTGTCTCCTGTACAATGTCATGAACCTCCATCCATAGTTCATCAGGCACTCTGTCTATCAGATCTAGTCCCTTGACTCTATTTCTCACTTCCACTGTATAATCATAAGGAATTTGATTTGGATCATACCTGAATGGTCTAGTGGTTTTCCCTACTTTCTTCAATTTAAGTCTGAATTTGGCAATAAGGAGTTCATGATCTGAGCCACAGTCAGCTGCTGGTCTTATTTTTGCTGACTGTATAGAGCTTCTCCATCTTTGGCTGCAAAGAATATAATCAATCTGATTTCGGTGTTGACCATCTGGTGATGTCCATGTGTAGACTCTTCTCATGTGTTGTTGGAAGAGGGTGTTTGCTATGACCAGTGCGTTCTCTTGGCAAAATTCTGTTAGCCTTTGCCCTGCTTCATTCCATATTCCAAGGCCAAATTTGACTGTTACCCCAGTTGTTTCTTGACTTCCTACTTTTGCATTGCAGTCCCCTATAATAAAAAGGACATCTTTTTTGGGTGTTAGTTCTAAAAGTTCTTGTAGGTCTTCATAGAACCGTTCAACTTCAGCTTCTTCAGCATTAACTGGTTGGGGCATAGGCTTGGATTACCGTGATATTAAATGGTTTGCCTTGGAAACAAACAGAGATCATTCTGTCGTTTTTGAGATTGCATCCAAGTACTGCATTTTGGACTCTTTTGTTGACCATAATGGCTACTCCATTTCTCCTAAGGGATTCCTGCCCACAGTAGTAGATATAATGGTTATCTGAGTTAAATTCACCCATTCCAGTCCATTTTAGTTCACTGATTCCTAGAATGTCAACATTCACTCTTGCCATCTCCTGTTTGACTACTTCTAATTTGCCTTGATTTATTCCAGGTTCCTATGCAATATTGCTCTTTACAGCATCGGACCTTGCTTCTATCACCAGTCACATCCACAACTGGGTATTGTTTTTGCTTTGGCTCCATCCCTTCATTCTATCTGGAGTTTTCTCTCCACTGATCTCCAGTAGCATATTGGGCACCTACCAACCTGCGGAGTTCCCCTTTCAGTATCCTATCATTTTGCCTGTTTATAGGCTCATAGGGTTCTCAAGGCAAGAATACTGAAGTGGTTTGCCATTCCCTTCTCCAGTGGACCACATTCTGTCAGACCTCTGCACCATGACCCGCCCATCTTGGGTGGCCACAAATGGCATGGCTTAGTTTCATTGAGTTAGACAAGGCTGTGGTCTGTGTGATCAGATTGGCTAGTTTTCTGTGATTATGGTTTCAGTGTGTCTGCCTTCTGATGCCCTCTCGCAACACCTACCATCTTACTTGGGTTTCTCTTGCCTTGGACATGGGGTATCTCTTCACGGCTGCTCCAGCAAAGTGCAGCCGCTGCTCCTTACCTTGAATGAGGGGTATCTCCTCACGGCCACCCATCCTGACCTTGAACGTGGAGTAGCTCCTCTCAGCCACTGCCCCTGACCTCAGGAGTGGTGTAGCTCCTCTCAGCCGCTGCCCCTGGCGACGGCCGAGAAGAGCACTCACCCCATACCCTCGTCCAAATGGAATTACACCTTCCTCCCACCCTTCAATTACTAGTAGGTGACTTCTGACACTGTCTCCCCAAGAAGTCACCACCCAAACACTGGCTCACAGCTCATCCTCTTGCCTTGGAGCCCCAAGTTCTAGTACCACCATGCACCACCCCAGTGGCCCCAGATGCTGTCCCCGGTCTTGACCACAAGGTCCTATCTTCAGCCAGGGTAGATAGAACCTTTAAGGCCACTCTCAATTCCTCTGCCTGCAGCCTTGAGCACTTCCCGGCCAAAATGACACATTCAAGAAGTTCTGCAACTGCCCGATCCTAGAGAGGGCTCATCAGAAGTCACCTTCCCATGGCTCCACTCTTGCATCCCAGGTCTCACCTCTGCAACCAGGCATCAGGCCACACCAAATTCCTCCATCAGGCTCCTCTCCCCACTTCCCAGGAGTTACAAGGTCCCTTGGAGAGCAGATGCCCAGCCAGTTAAGCTTTCATACCATGTGGTAGGCTGAACAATGTATGCCCAAAGATGCCCACAGCCTAATCCTGGAAACCTACATAGGTAAAGGGACTTTCATGATGTGAATAAGTTAAGGATCTTGAGATGGGGAGATTATCTTGGATTCCCTGAGTGGGCCTGACATGATCATAATAGTCCTTTTCTTGAGAGAGGCAGGAGAGCAGAGTGCTTAGTGGGAGATGTGACAAGAGAAGCAAGAAGTTGAAGAGACACAAGAGGAACCACAAGCCAAGGAATGCAAGCAGCCTCTAGATGCTGCAAAATGCAAGGAAATGAATTCTCCTCTGAAGCCTCAAAGAAGGAATGTAGCCATACCAGCACATTGATTTTAGACTTCTGAGCTCCATAACTATAAGAAAATTAACATGTGCTGTTTTTTAATATTTATGTATTTAGCCAGGTCTTAGTTGTGACATGTGAGATCTTAGCTACAGCATGTGAACTCTTAGTTGCGGCATAGGGAATCTAGTTCCCTGACCCTGGATCGAACCTGCATCCCTTGCACTGGCAACTAGAGAAAGCCGGAGTGTAGCAGTGAAGATCCAGCACAGCCAAAGAGGAAAAAAACAAAAAAGTAACAAAGTGTGAAAATGGAGCTAACCTACAGAGTTGATGGTGTCACTGAGCCAGTGATTTAACCAGTCCTGGAGCCACCTACATCTACTCTAATTGATGAAGATAAAAATTTAAATTTAAGTCCTCCTTACCCTCCTGATTCTTTAAGCCATCATAAGCTGGTTTTTCTGTGATTTTCAGCCAAAGACATCTTTAATATATATTTACAGCTTTTTTGAAATGTAACAATTAGTTGCTCATATTTAGAGTGCAAAATCTGATCCGTTTTGACAAATGCATACACCCATGAAACCATCACTAAAATCAAGATGATAAGCATACCTATTGCCACCAAAGTTTCCTACATGCCCCTTTTTCTGTGGATACGACTTCTATTTCTCTTGAGCAAATATTGGGTTGACTAAGAAGTTTGTATTGGTTTTTCCATAACATCTTCCAGAAAAACCAGAGTGAACTTTTTGACCAACCCCATATTAAGGAGTTGAATGGCTGAGTAGTATGTAAGCTGCATGCTTAACTTTTCAGGAAATAGCCAGTTTCCCAAAGTGGTTCACTTTCCCACCAGGTATGTGAGAGTCCCAGTTGCTCCACATCTTTGCCAACTCTTGGTATGATTGACATTTTGAATTGTAACCATTGGAGGGAAGGTGTAGTGGTTATCTTATTGTAGTCTTAATTTGCATTTCCCTAGTGAATAATGATATTAAGAAATCTTTATGTGCTTATTTCCATCGAAATCTCTTCTTTAGTATATGTTCAAAACTGATTGAATTAGAAGCTTTTTTTTTAATGTATTCTAGAAACAAGAATCCACTCCTTTAAAATGTTTCAAAGCTGTTTTGACTAGTTTAGATACTTTGTATTTCCACATAAATTTTTAAATCTTTTGCCAGATATGTGTTTTGCAAATATTTTCTCCAAGTTTATAGTTTATCTCTTAATTTTTATAACAGTGATTTTTGAATAGCAAAAATTTTTTAATTTTGATAAAGTCCAATTTTAATTGATTTTTTCTTTTATAGTGCATGCTTTTTGTCTTATTTTTTTAATCTTTGCTAAACTCCATGACACTAACATTTTCTCTTGTTTTCTTATTGAAGTTTTATAATATCAACTCATATTGAGATCAATGATCCATTTTGAGTTAGTTTTGTAAAGAGAATTGTGGTTTATTATTTTTTGCATATGGTAACCTATTATTCCAGCACTATTTTTTGAAAAATAAATTTTTTCCTCATTGAATTATCTAGATAACTTGGTCAAAGATCAGCTGGTTATAATATGTGGCTCTGTTTTGGACTCTCTGTTCTATACCATTGCTCTGTCATGTCTCTTTACATGAATGTTACCCTCAGATGGTAAAGAGTCTGCCTACAAAGCAGGAGACCTGGGTTCAATTCCGAGTTCAGGAAGATCCTCTGGAGAAGGGAATGGCAACTCGCTCCAGTATTCTTGCCTGGAGAATTCCATGGACATAGTAGCCTGGCAGGCTACAGTCCATGGGGTCACAAGAGTCAGACACAGCTAAACTACGACCACTTTCACTTTCACTAACTATCTTAATAACTATAACTTTATAACTAGTTTTCAACTCAGTGTAGATCTCTTAATTTTAACTTTTTCAAAGTTTTTTTGGCTACTCCAGCTATTATGCATTTCCATATAAATTTTAAAATCAACTTGTAAATTTCTATCCAGAAAACTACTAAAATTTTTATTTATATTACATTGAATCTGTCGATCATTTGGGGAATAATTATCATCTTAACAATATTTTTATGGGTTACAACATTTACTGCTGAATTGTTATTATATGCCTTATTTATTCAGTATCTTTTCTATTTATTTTTTTTACGTTTATTTTTAATTGGAGGATAATTGCTTTACAATGCTGTGTTGGTTTCTGCCACACAACAATGTGAATCAGTCGTAAGTTTACATATACACTTTCCTCTTGAGCTTCCCTCCCACCTCACCCCTATCTTCACAGTATTGAGTGTTCCAATCCATGATATAGTTCTCCATTTTTTAAGATCTTCTTTAATTTCTCTAAGCAATGTTTTGCACTTTTAAATGTATAGATCTTGCACATATTTTACCAATTTTATACCTAAACAAATCATACTTTATGGAATTATTTTTTAACTTTCTACTTTACTTTGGAGTATAACCCACTAACAATGTTGTGATAGTTTCAGATCGATAGGAAAAGGACTCAGGCATACGAGTACATGTATCCATTCTTCCCCAAACTCCCCTCCCATTCAGGCTGTCACATTACACTGAGCACAGTTCCCTGTTGCAATTATTAATGATATTTCATTTCAACTGCAATTGTCTGTTGCCATTATACAGAATTATTACACTGCTTATAACCTTCAGTACAATGTTGAATAAAAGTGGTGAGAGTAAATATTCTTGCTTCCTTCCTAAACTTAGGAAGAAAGCATTTAGTCTTTCACAATTAAATTTGATTGTTGGCTACAGTTTTCCCATAGCTGTCCTTCATCAATTTGAAGAAATTCCCTTTTGTTCCAGGTTTGCTGAGAAGTTGTATTAATGTCATGGATGTTGTTGTGTCAAAAGACCTTTCCGTGTCTATTGAGATGATCATATATTTTTTCTTTTTTTAGTCTACTAATATGATGAATTATATTAATTGAGTTTTTTAATGTTAAATCAGTTTTGCATTCTTGGGATAAGAGATACTTTGTCAAGATACATTATCCTGTTTATATATTGCTGACTTAAATTTGATAAAAACTATGGTAAGAATTTTGCATTTATCATAAGGGATATCAGTCTCTAGTTTTCTTTTTTTGTTATTTTATTCATTTTATTTTTTTGGTTGTGCTAGGTCTTCATTGCTGCATGTGAGCTTTCTCTAGTTGCAGCCCGTGGGGGCTGCTCTTCGTTGTGGTACATAGGCTTCTCATTGCAGTGGCTTCTCTTGTTGCAGAGCACAGGCTCTAAGGCTCAGTGGTTGTGGCGTAAGGGCACAATTGCTCCGAGGCACATAGAATCATCCTGGACCACGGACCAAACCTTTGTCCCCTGAATTGGCAGGCAGACTGCCACCCACTGTACCACCAGGGAAGTTCCCAGTTTTCTTTTATTGTAATGTTTTTGTCCCGTTTCAGCATCAGAAGAAAAAAGAAGAAAAGGTCCATATAGTCAAAGCTATGGTTTTCCCAGTAGTCATGTATGGATGTGAGAGTTGGATCATCAAGAAGGCTGAGCATCAAAGAATTGAAGCTTTTGAACTGTGGTGTTGGAGAAGACTCTTGAAAGTTCAAGGAGATCGAACCAGTCAATCCTAAAGGAAATCAACCCTGAAGATTCATTGGAAGGACTGATGCTGAAGCTGAAGCTCCAATACTTAGGCTACCTGATGTGAAGAGGCGACTCATTGGATAAGACCCTGATCCCAGGAAAGACTGAAGGCAGGAGGAGAAGGAGACAACAGAGGATGAGATGGTTCGGTAGCATCATCGACTCAATGAACATAAGTTTGAGCAAACTCCAGGAGATGGTGAAGGACAGGGAAGGCTCGCATGCTGCAGTTCATGGGGTCACAAAGAGTCAAATACAACTGAGCGACTGAAAAACAACAACATGACTGTGTAAGTTTGTTAAAACTTGTCAAAATGAGGTTCCCAAGTTGATGCATTTTATTGTATATACTCAGTCTCAATGAAGCTTTTTTGCCCCTGGCTTGAGGATGGTTAAACAGATAATGGGATAGACTGTGGTGGACATTTCCTTGGTTTTAGCTGTTACAATTGAGGGAAGAAGAAAAACTGGGAGTGGATTGTATTACGATGAGAAAAGAAGCACCGTTGACATTACCTCTGATGAGGGTTCCCTCTTTTTTTTTTTTTTTTTTTGGCCATGTGGCCAATTTAACTTTAGCTGCCCTTAAGGTCCCCTGGAACAAATCATTGACCCGACGAGTCTTAATAATTCATCGCCTTACTTTCAAGTCACAGTTTAACTTGGTACCTCTAAAAAAGTTATAAACACTAGTTTTTAGTTCGGGTGACTTAAGGCCACAGCAGAACCAGGAACTGATGAACTGAGAAGACAAAGAACAGCCTGTCTCCTCCCCCCTGCACCAAAAACCTGGAAACAGTTTGTGGGAGCAACAGGCCTCCACTCCCAGGCCCCTGCGAGGTCCTACCCCATGGCCTTCAATGACATCCTGCTGCAGTTGGGGGGAGTCGGCCGCTTCCAGAAGATCCAGGTGATTCTGTTGACTCTGCCCCTGCTCCTGACGTTTTTGCACAACACCCTGCAGAACTTCACCGCCGCCATCCCCACCCACCACTGCCGCCCACCTGCCGACACCAACCTCAGTGAGGACGGGGACCTGGAGGCCTGGCTGCCCCGGGATGGGCAGGGGCGGCCCGAGTCCTGCCTCCTCTTCACCTCCCCCCAGCGGGGACCGCCCTTTCCCAATGGCACAGAGACCAACGGCACAGGGGCCATAGAGCCCTGCCCCCACGGCTGGATCTACGACAACAGCACCTTCCCTTCCACCATCGTCACTGAGGTGAGGAGCCCTGGGCCCCCAGCTTCTTCTCCCAACCCCTGTGTCCCCATCTTACCATCCCCACACATACCCACACACACACACAGACTGTGCAAACCTGACCTGAATTTGTCCAAAGACCCTGGAGCTATGAAGCGTTCTGCCCAAAATGCAGGACAGAAAACAGGGGTTGGAATTGAGGTCTTCCTGGTAGAGAAGGTTATGGAACGCCTTGCAGAAAGCTGTTCCCTGCCCCTCCAACCTCCCCCAGAGAGAGAGAGATACTGCTGCTGGAGTTCAATAGTCTACTTTGGTTTCCCTGAGAGTAGGAAGGTGTGGGAGTGGTACAGAGAGGTGGAGAAAGGAGGCAAGCAGAGAGTGGAGGGCAAAGAGAATATTCCTGAGCAGGGGATTCTGGGCTCAGAGTCCTAGAGACAAAAACAATTTCCTGACTTCGTCTAGAAATAGCTCTCAGCAGCTGGGGCCAGGAGATGGAGAGCAGCCAAGGAACTAAGATGGGAAAGAGAACAGGGTTATGGGGAGGGGGAGGGTCCTTTCATCTCTAGTGATTTAACACCCCTCCCCCGAAACACACACACAGTCGATTGTAGAGTCTCCCTGGCCTGCTAAATGGTTCATCCGGCTGAATTCTGCACTCTGTAGCTGTCGCATGGATCGTGCTCTTAACATCTGTTCTAGTCAATGGTCTTTTGGTTGCAAGAAAGAGAAGCTGTCTCCAGTCAGCTCATGAGGAAAGGGATTTCAGGAAATCCAAGGGCAGGAAACAAAGCGTGTCCAGGCTTCATGGCAACTGGAACCAGGGATTGGAGCTCCAGAGGCATCACTATACACTCACTCTATGACTCTCCTCTCGACCCATTTCGTCTATGTGCTCATCTCGTAAGACGACTGCTGATCCCAGCTCTGCCCCATTACCTCTCAGATTTAGGGCCCACCACCAACCGAAGGGGCTTCCCAGGTAACACTAGTGGTAAAGAATCTGCTGCCAATGCAGGAGACATAAGAGGTGCAGGTTCGATCCCTGGATTGGGAAGATCCCCTGGAGAAGGGCATGGCAACCCACTCCAGTATTCTTGCCTGGAGAATGCCCATGGACAAAGGAGCCTGGGGGCCTAGAGTCCATGGGGTCGCAAAGAATCACATGAACTCACCAGCCAGAACATTTCCGTAAATCTTAATTCAAATTCTTAGAAAAGGCTCTGATTGGCTCAACCCAACACATTGATGAGTAGCCCCCGTCACAATCCTGCAATTGGCTCAGGTGTCCACATTTAATCTAATCATCACACCAAGGGACAAAATAGTGGGATTATGTGGCCCCTTGCCTGGTAATCAGGGCTGTGCAGAAGGGGCTGTGGGTGAGCACAGTCTCCAGACCTACCTGATGCAGCATCAGTCTGAAAGTGGTAGGAGTTAAGCCATACTTCCCACTAGCCAGACCCAACACACAGAACTACAAGGTAAGTAAGGATGGCTAGTCCTCCTCCCTCTGAGCGTCATAAGCCATCCCCTCCTGGCATGGCTGAGGGGGAATGCCTTCCTTATTCTCCAGCCTCCACCCAAATTCTGAGACATCCTCTTCCGCCCACCTTAACTTGTATGCTATCAATCCCTCCAATTCTGCTTTCCCGTTTCCCTTCTTAAAACTCTGCACCCTGCTTTCCAAGTTCGACAATACTCCAGGAACTATTAATATCAACCTTGCTGTTGTTCTTCTGTTCAAAACAGCAGGCAGTGTGATCAGAAGCTCAAATTTATTTGGATTCCTTGCCATCTGAAGCAAAGAATCTGGGTGAGTGAGCACCTTAGCTTTCCTTCTAAATGGAGAGTTAGTAGTCATCTTCTCATCAGTTTCGGTGACTGACAAAGCCAGATGCCTACAATTTTCCTGAGTTGTGGGGAGAGGCCAAGAATAATCCAGTCCTCTTCCAACAGGTACTGTGTGTGGGACCAATGTCCACAATATTTTAATGAACACAGCCAGGATAACTCTTCCTTGGGCCAATAATGCCAAAGGCTGCACCAGAAAACACTTCATTAGGATAATAGGCAGCTTACATGTATAGCCCAGTGTGAAGCTGGACCTTTTGAGTTGTGAAGCAAATGCAATAGCCCACAAGTTACCAAGGGTTGCTTAAGCAAGAAGATTAGTCTCAATGAAGATGCTCCACCCAGGCCACATGGCTATATCTAGTAGGCACAGCAGCACAGGTCTCCTGAGGAAGACAGGTCCCAGCTTGCCCCTTGGAAAGAACTCCTAAAGGGCCCTGTATCCCAAAGGGATACTTCATCCCTCTGAATGAAAAGCAAAAAAAATTAGTATAATAAGAAATAAGATGCTAGCTTTGGGTTATAATAATTAAAAAAAAAAAAAACCTACCTGAGCTCTTCTCCTTATTTTCTTTTTTAGTATTTATTTATTTAGCCAAGTCAGGTCTTAGTTGTATCACGCGAGATCTTTCTTTGCAGCACACGCACGGACTTTCTAGTTGCAGCAAGCAGGCTTCAATATTTATGGCACACTGGCTGATTTGCTCCAAGGCAAGTGGGATCTTAGCTTCCCGACCAGGGATCAAATGTGCATCTCCTGCATTGCAAGGTGGATTCTTAATCACTGGACCACCAGGGAAGTCCCCTCCTATTTCCTTCTGAATTAAAATATCCTGAGTATGCTCCTTGGAAGAAAAGTTATGACCAATCTAGACAGCATATTAAAAAGCAGAGACATTACTTTCCAAACAAAGGACCTTCTCGTCAAAGCTATGGTTTTTCCAGTAATCTTGTATGGATGTGAGAGCTGGAGTATAAAGAAAGCTGAGTGCTGAAGAATTGATGCTTTTGAACTGTGGTGTTGGAGAAGACTCTTGAGAGTCCCTTGGACTGCAAGGAGATCCAACCAGTCCATCCTAAAGGAGATCAGTCCTGGCTGTTCATTGGAAGGTCTGATGCTGAAGCTGAAACTCCAATACTTTGGCTACCTGATATGAAGAACTGACTCATTTGAAAAGTCCCTGATGCTGGGAAAGATTGAAGGCGGGAGGAGGAGGGGACAACAGAGGATGAGATGGTTGGATGGCATCACCGACTCAACGGACATGAGTTTGAGTAAACTCTGGGACTTGGTGATGGACAGGGAGGCCTGGCGTGCTGCAGTCCATGGGGTCGCAAAGAGTCGGACACTGAGTGACTGAACTGAACTAAATAATTGGCAGCTTCTATCTGAACTGTATGAGTCAGGACTCCTGTTTGCTAGTGGCTGCAATTCAACTCAAACTAATCTGAGCATGAAAAGAGGGTATAAAGGTTCCCATAACCCAACCACAAGACAAACAAAGGCAGAGCTGGCTCTAGAGCCCATGGGAACCAGGGCCATGTGTGCAAGACCTTTGTTGGCGTTCATCTGTTCTCTGCATGATGGGCATGTAACTATGACACAGATGCTTCGTTTAACATTGCCACTGCCCATTCTGGGCTCACTTCTAATAACTGTCTCTCTGCTTCACCTTTTTAAAAATTGTTTGAATAATTTTATTTATTTACCTTTGACTGTGTTGGGTCTTCATTGCTGTGCGGACATTTCTCTAGCTGCAGCAAGCAGGGGCTCCTCTCTAGCTGTGGCACAAAGGCTTCTCGCTGCGGTGGCTTCTCTTGTTGCTGAGCCCAGGTTCTATGGGGCCAGGGCTTCAGTAGTTGCGGCTCCCAGGCTCTACACCAGAGGCTCAATAGTAGTGGCGCACAGGCTTAGTTGTTCCAAAGCACGTGGGATCTTCCAGGACCAGGGATCAAAGTCATGTCTCCTGCATTGGCGGGCAGATTCTTTATCACTCACTGAACCAGCAGGGAACGCCTCTCTGCTTCAACTTTGAAAAATTCTGGGAAAGACATTTTCTGACCTGGGTCGGGTGCCCACTCCAGATCCAATGACTACAGCGCAGGGAGGGCCTGAGTTACTATGAACGGCCGGCCTGAGTCCGCCTTTCACTTCTGTTCCGCAGTTGAACAGCAGTTACCATTTCATGGCTCTACTTCCTGGCCCCGCTGCCATTCGTTTTCTCTTTTTCTTTCCCCTGAGGCCAGTCTCACAGCATCTTTCATTTATCACAGGCTTTATCAAGTTAGCAGTGCAGAGCTGTCCTAGACAGCAATTCTGAGTCTCCCTCAAATCCACGACTACCCATTCCTATGCTTTGGTTCCTTAGGGACGAATAAACAACAGGTCCTGTTGTATAGCACAGGGAACTATATTCAATATACTGTGATAAACCATAATAGAAAAGAATATGAAAGAGAAATACATGTGTGTGTAACTGGATCACTTTGCTATACAGCAGAAATGAACATAAGCATACTGTGAGGTACAATGTAAATAAGCTTTGGCATATATATATAAAGCACTGTATCAGTTCAGTTCAGTCACTCAGTCGTGTCCGACTCTTTGCGACCCCATGAATCGCAGCACGCCAGGCCTCCCTGTCCAGCACCAGCTCCCGGAGTTTACTCAACTGTGTGTGTGTGTGTGTGTGTATACATATATATATGAGGCCCAGGAGCACACAGAGGTATATGAGCCTCAAGAGCCTCAGGTGCACATGAAGAGAACATATATAGTAAAAGTCTGTGCTCACCCTAAGGTGATATAACCCCTTGAACTGTTGCTTTCACAGACGACAAGTACCTTAGGGCAAAGCAGAGGCAGATAAATTCTTTCTGACTACATATTCCATATTCATTTATCAGTTTCTATTCTGAACTACACCCAGATTTCATCACTAGGCTGCATACAAATTGTGTTCTCTTCTCACTCCTCTGACTTCTTTTGTTATTTGACAAATCCTTATTTTTCCATTTTCTCTAAAATTGATAAATCTATTTTTAAAATTGTATTGAAGTACAGTTGATTTCCCTGGAGAAGGAGATGGCAACACACTCCAGTATTCTTGCCTGGAGGGTTCCATGGACAGAGGAGTCTGGCCGGGTACAGTCCATGGGATCACCAAGAGTCGGGCACAACTGAGCAACTATCACTCACAGTTGATTTACAATGTACTTCATAGTGTACTTGTGTTCATTTCTGCTGTATAACAAAGTGATCCAGTTACACACACACACACACCCACACACACACATATATATATCTTCTTTTTCATATTCTTTTCTATTACAGTTTATAACAGGATATTGAATAGAGTTCCTCATGCTATCCAGCAGGACCTTGTTGTTTATCCATCCTGTACACAATAGTCTGTGTCTTCTAATCCCGCACTCCTAATCCTCCCCTCCTCCAGCACTTCTCTGACTTCTCTCCTCTTTCCTACACTCTCTTGCTTCTCATCCTTCCATTCCTCAGTTCCAGTCTATCTTATTCCTAACTCCTCCCTACAATGCGTCTCCATCTCCACAGTTGTATTCTATTCACCAGTTTCCAATAAGGACTATTAAAATGAAGTCCCAGTTTGACAAAACCCTAAAATCTTTTTTAAATAAAAGTTATATCAGATAACACATAGAATTACAGAAAAGTAGTTATTTGAATAAAACAGCAATAAAGTCCATTGCTTTTTTTCACTTTTCATTTTATATTCCAGTTCAGTCGCTCAGTCATGTCCGACTCTTTGCGACCCAATGAATCACAGCACGCCAGGCCTCCCTGTCCATCACCAACTCCTGGAGTTCACCCAAACCCATGTCCATTAAGTCAGTGATACCATCCAATCATATTATCCTCTGTCGCCCCCTTCTCCTCCTGCCCTCAATCTTTCCCAGCATCACGGTCTTTTCAAATGAGTCAGCTCTTCGCATCAAGTGGCCAAAGTATTGGAGTTTCGGCTTCAACATCAGTCTTTCCAATGAACACCCAGGACTGATCTCCTTTAGGATGGACTGGTTGGATCTTCTTGCCGTCCAAGGAACTCTCAAGAGTCTTCTCCAACACCACAGTTCAAAAGCATCAATTCTTCGGCACTCAGCTTTCTTCACAGTCCAACTCTCACATCCATACATGACTACTGGAAAAACCATAGCCTTGACTAGACGGACCTTTGTTGGCAAAGTAATATCTCTGCTTTTGAATATGCTGTCCAGGTTGGTCATAACTTTCCTTCCAAGGAGTAAGCGTTTTTTAATTTCATGGCTGCAGTCACCATCTGCAGTGATTTGGGAGCCCCAAAAAATAAAGTCAGCCACTGTTTCCCCATCTATTTCTCAAGAAGTGATGGGACCGGATGCCATAATCTTAGTTTTCTGAATGTTGAGCTTTAAGCCAACTTTTTCACTCTCCTCTTTCACTTTCATCAAGAGTCTCTTTAGTTCTTCACTCTCTGCCATAAGGGTGATGTCATCTACATATCTGAGGTTATTAATATTTCTCCTGGCAATCTTGATTCCAGCTTGTGCTTCCTCCAGCCCAGCATTTCTCATGATGTACCCTGCATATAAGTTAAATAAACAGGGTGACAATATACAGCCTTGACGAACTCCTTTTCCTATTTGGAACCAGTCTCTTGTTCCATGTCCAGTTCTAACATGTTGCTTCCTGACCTGCATACAGGTTTCTCAAGAGGCAGGTCAGGTGGTCTGGTATTCCCATCTCTTTCAGAATTTTCCACAGTTTGTTTAGGGCTTCTCAGATGGCTCAGTGGGTAAAGAATCCTCCTGCAATGCAGGAGATGCAGGTTTGTTCCCTGGGTCAGGGAAGTCCCCTGGAGGAGGACATGGTAACCCATTCCGGTTTTCTTGCCTGGGGAATCCCATGGACAGAGGAGGCTGGCGGTCTACAGTCCACAGGGCCGCAAAGAGTCAGACATTACTGAAGCGACTGAGCGTGCACACATGGCTATTTAACAATGTTGTGTTAGTCTCAGTTGTACAGCAAATTTATTCCATTATACATATACCTGTATCTATTCTTCTTTAAATTCTTTCCCCCTTTAGGTTGTTGCATAATACTGAGCAGAGTTCCTGTGCTATACAGTAGGTCCTTGTTGATTACCCATTTTAAATATAGCAGTGTGTACATGCCCATCCCAAACTTCCTAATTATCCCTGCCCTCCCCCTCTTTCCCCGGTAACCATAATCTCCTTCTCTCAGTCTGTAAGTCTCTTTCTGTTTTGTAAAGAAGTTAATTTGTATCATTTTTTTTGTTCATTTGGTTAAATGTATTTGTTCTTTTTTTTTTTTTTAGATTCTGCATTAAGTGACAGAGAGTGATATTTCTCTTACTCTGTCTGAAAGTCCATTGCTCTTCTGAGAAAGTGTTCAAATGCCAGCTTCCCAAATTGTATATCATGTGGTGTGTGCACAGGGTATTAATAGTCCCACAGTAATAATTAAATTCACAAATAAGGACTTCTTTCCAATCAAATCAAGATTATCAAGCAATTATACCTGAAGGATGAATTCATTTGGATATATTAATACACCCTAGGGAGCATTCCCTAAACATCCTGGTCATCCCAGTCCCTTTTCCTTTTTCTTTTTTCTGTTAGCGAAAGAAATGAGTTTTAAAATTCACTCAAAAGTATACAAAAATTAGCTCTTACTTGTAAATGAAATGCCACACTCATTTGTCATCTTTACTTAATTTTAGAGGCGTCTGTGAGCAGTATGATTTTTCTCCAGGTTCTAGAGATGTTTTACTCCACCTCGAAATGAAGTACTTTTAAAATGGGAATCTTTTTTCTAATATTCATTAAAAAGAGCAACAAAAGTTAAACTATTAGTTAAGGTATTCAAGTGCTGCTTACACAAGATTGCAAATAACTACACCCTCTCAGACTTGCTTATGGAAAGTTAAGGGAAGGATGCAAGGGTATTTCACAGAACCCTAGGTCAAGAACTTGAGCCCAGTCTTATGAGAGACCACAATCAGGAGGTTGAGGAGAACCAGCGCATCTGGACTCTCCATCCCTACCTCTCTGGCACTGTGCTGTCACCCTGATCTCTCTGAGCAGGTTCCTCATCCTTCTTCCCCTCAGCCCTCCTCCTCTCCCCCTCCTCCCCTCCGCCTCCTCCCCCTGCCTCTCTTCCCCTTCTTTTTTTCCTCCTCTCCCACTCTCTCTCTGTCGCATGATTTCTCAACTCCACTTCCACGTTGTTCCACATTTGGCCCTCTCATCCCAGCTTTAAGTGTCCTTACAAACCTTGCTTCTCTGAGTCCCTTTTCCAAATCTGTAAGAAAAAGAACCAGATTTTTAATTCTGTCAGTGTTCTTCAGCTGCACCCAAGGAGGGACAGGTTAAAGAGCCCTGAAAGAGGGTTAGCGATTAGTGCTTTGAAAAGGGGGAGCAGGCTACTCAGTCATTCCCAAAAATATCTCTTACGTGTTTTGAAATCACTTGAATCATTATCACCAGGAGAAGATGGCAAGAAAGATTGTGTGACTCAGGGAGGCAGGCTCTCCTTATGTGCCGGTCCCAATCCAACATACTCAGCCCACCAGGAAGGATGGAGTGGACTGTGGTGGGGCCAGCCTGGCTCTCCTTGACTCTAGTTCTTCCTTCCTTACAGTGGGACCTTGTGTGTACACGCAAGACTTTGCTGCAGTTGAGTCAGTCCATCTTCATGGCAGGAATACTGGTCGGAAGCTTGATGTCTGGGATCATGGCAGACAGGTCAGTGATGAACAAGCCTGAATCAAGGAGCAACAGCATAGCCCCTCTAGGCTGGACACAGAGGGGAGACTGGCAGCCCTGTGAATCCAGAGAGGGACACAGAACTGATCCACCCAAGCCTGACCATGTCTGGAAGGTCTGTAGGAATCACACAACTGTCTATCAGCACTTTTCAGGTTCACCTCCTTTCAGTTCCTCCTCACAATACCCTTGTGAAGCCAGCATGAATGTTACCATTAACTGCATTTTACTAATGAGGACACTGAGATTCAGGGATGCAGATAATTTGCCCAAGATGCTTAGAAGGAACCCAGAAAATTATGTTGTTAGTTTTGAGGAGTGGGATTGGAAAGAAGAGAACTTTTCACTCTTTGTTATTATACTGTTTGAACTTTAATGGTAATTCATTACTTTTGTGATTGTGTACTTTTTTTTTTCCCATCTGCTCTGGGTCTTTGTTGCTGCTCGAGGGCTTTTCTCTAGCTGCAGAGAGCAGGAACTACTCTGTGCTGTGAAGCACAGGCACTAGGCACTCGGGTTTCAGTCACTGCAGCACACAGCCTCAGTAGTTGGGGCGCATGGGTTTAGCTGGTCTGCGGCATGTGGCATCTTCTTGTACCAGAGATTGAATCCAAGTCCCTGCGGACTTAACAGGCGGATTCCCATCCACTGTGCCAGCAGGGAAGTCCTAAAGTAAATATTTAATGTTTACTTTTTAAAAAAAAGTACAGTCACACAGCTAACAAGTGGAAAAAGCAGGACAAGAATCCAGATTTTCTGACACCCAGAAGAAATTGCTTCCCACCACTTCTGCCTTGTGTATGACATGTGAGTGTCACAGAAACACAAACCTGGCAATCAATAGCAGTGAGGGACCAGCCTCAGGTCTGCCACAACTGTGCACCACAAGAAGGTTATGCCACCTCTCTCAGACATGGCTTTTCCACCTATAAAATGGAGGCTGTGATAAGGGTTAAATTAGTACCTGCAACTCAGTGTTCGTTACCCTAACCTTGACTGTCTTCCAGGCCAGAGACCATAAAAATAACCATGGGATGAATATTAAGAGGCAGTTTTCTAAAGAATAAAATTTGAGGGTGTACCCATGGCTGATTCTTATTGATGTATGACAGAAACCCACAAAATTCTATAAAGCAATTATCCTTCAATTAAAAAATAAATAAATTTTTAAAAATTTTAATGAAATTTGAAAATACTATGTCACAGCAGATCAAAGACACAAAATGAGCTTTATTATTCATAAAATATAAGCCACAGTCAAATCCATTTTGAAAAAGTATAAACCTTGCATAGGTTTCCCAAAAATAAAAATCCCATAAACCAAGCTCATGGATACAGAGAAGAGACTGGTAGTTGCTAGAGACAGGGAGGAGGGGATGGCCAAAATGAGTGAAGAAGGTCAAAAGTTACCACGTTTAAGCTACAAAATAAGTAAGTCAAGGGAATGTAATGTACAGCATGATGACTGTGCTTAATAATCCTGTATTGCATTTGAAAGTCACAAAGTGAGATCTTAAGTGTTCTCATCACACACACAAAAAATCATGGTAACTATATATGGTGATAGACTTTAAGTAGATTTATTGTAGTGCTCATTTCACAATGTATACAAATATAGAATCATTATATTATACACCTGAAACTATTTCACTGCTGTATGTCAATAATACCTCAATTTAAAAATACATCACAAAAGGCTGTCTCCTAACAGGAATGTTGGTTGTTTCTATCAACCAACAGTCAAAGACTCAACCACACCCCAAAGCAGTAGTTCCCAAACCTTGGAAGCGTGTTAAAAATCAGGTTTCTAGCATACCTTCCAGATATGCGATAGGCCATAAGTGGGGCTCTGGTATCTGCATTGCTTTCAACACACCCCTGTGATTCTGATGAAGGCGTGTGACTCCCTCCACAGAGGTTTGCTGAGATGCATCAGGACCCTGGACAGCAGCAATCCAAGGATCCTCCCAACAACAGGTCCCCTAGATGCCAACCTTCACCCAATTATTCTCCACCTCCCATCTCAGCATCTACCCCATGGTCACATGCAGGCAGCCTCACAAGCACCTGTTAGATTGCCCAGGGCATCAGGATGAGACAGCCAGGGACACGGGACAGGGGAGCAAGCATTGTGCTTTCCAGGTTTCCCCTCCTTTCACAGGCTGGGCCGCCTGAAGGTGCTGACCTGGAGCTACCTGCTGTTAGTGGTCTCAGGGACCTGCACTGCCTTCGCCCTCAACTTCTCAGCCTACTGCATTTGCCGATTCCTCTCAGGCATGGCTGTGTCGGGTGCCAGCAGCTCGTCTATGATTCTGAGTGAGCGGGAACCCAGGAGGGTCAGCTCATGGGGACTCCTCAATCACAAGGGTGCAGTGACCCAGGGAACCTGATAGATGCAAACCTCAACTCCTTCCCTGAGTACCTGTCCCAGCCCATTCTGATCTATCTGGGTCTTTCCTGGAGTAGGTAGTGCTCCAAGAAAAAAAAATTAAGATCATGGCCTCTTTGGTGGCTCTGATCATTTGGGGCTGGAATTTATAGGTATTTAGGGATCATTGTAAGGATGAACTAAGTAAAGACTCAGAGACTGGAGTGGGGTTGCTTAGAGAAGCCAGGGAATCTTTTATTCAACACTTGTTTATTAAATACAATTTCAAAAGGCATTTAATTGTGTCACATCCAGCACTGTGGATAAACAAGTGAACAAAAAGACACTACCCATGACCTTAAAGAGTTAATAGTAGACTGGGTGAGCTGCCAAGCAGTTACAAATTGGTTTACTAAAGGCGAGGATGGGGGCTATCCTGGATGATGTGGGAGTTCAGAAGTGGGGTGCTCAATCAGGACTTGGGGAGCCAGGAAATCACCCCAGAAGTGGTAACATCTAAGCTCAGAACTGCACAAAATGTGAGGCAGAAAGAGAGGAAGTAAAGTTCTTGGGCAGAGTTCTAGACAAAAAGAAAAGAATATACAAGTCCCTGAGGCCAGAGTATGACCCCTAGGAAGAAATGAAAGTGCTGCAGAATGGCCTGAGCATAAGGCTCATTCATCTCTATTTCCCAGGTCAAGCAAAGGCCATGGCACAGGATCTTCAACTCTAAATGCTTGTTGAATTAAAACGAGTTGAAGGAAGTGCAGAGGGAGCAGCTGTAGGCAGGTCAAAAGAGGTTTGGGAGAAGCAAGGAAATATGAATGTTGAGGTTGGTGACACTGATTAGGAGCATTCATAGGAATTCAGAACCTTCTAGACCATCCCTACACACACACACACACACTGAACCTAACCAAATATCATACCATCCTTACCTTATCCAATGAGGGGCCTAGGGGTGCAGAGCAGGACTGAGCTCACGAGATGAGCCCTTCCACTCCAGTGTGAGGCTCCTCCTCCACCCCCTAAATATACACATACTCACACAACCGACTTCAACCGAAGCTCTGCTCTTCTCCCCAGGTCTGGAGTGGTTGCCCATCCATGCCCGTCCAAGTCTGGGCCTCCTATTAGGATTTGTTCCCAGCCTAGGCCAACTCTTCCTGGCTGGCATGGCTTACACTCTGCCCCACTGGCGCCACTTGCAGCTGTTGGTGTCTCTGCCCCTCTTCATTACCTTCGTCTACTCCAGGTGAGTGGGACCTCAGTGTAAGGTAGAGTGCTCAAAATAAGTCACAGATGGATATAGCATCTCCTAGAACACCCCTTCCCTTCCTCCTTAAGTATCAAAGCAGAGCAAAGCAAAAAGAATCAATGTCCACACTGATAGGTGAGGAAGACCATGGCCAGAAAGGACTAAGACTTGTCCCAGGTCTCCCAAGTAGACAGGGATAATCCTTGAAGTAGAACCCAGAGCTCCTAACCTCAGCCCAGGATTCTTTTCACCCCTCCCAGCTGTCTTCCCACTCTGGTCTGTGCCTTTCTCAGAAACCCACAACTCTGTCAATTCAGGCTAAATTCATGCCACCCCCAAACCCCACCCACAGGTTCTTCGTAGAGTCTGCCCTCTGGCACTCCTCCTTGGGGAACCTGGACCTCACCCTGAAGGCCCTGCAGAGAGTGGCCCAGATCAATGGGAAGCAAAAAGAGGGTGCCAAGCTGAGTGTGGAGGTGAGACCCCCTCCCAAGACCCTCTGTGATACCCCACCAGGGCTCCTCCACCTGCCCCCCCCCATTCTAGAATCCAGGTCGTCTGGGGCTTCCCAGGAAGAGGGTGGAGGGAGGGGTCCCCAGGGGAAGCTAAGTGCTGAGCCCCATCTATCCAAACAGCTGCTCCAGATGAGTCTGCAGAAGGGCCAAGCCCAGCCATCGATGCTGCAGATGCTGCGCTCCCCTGCTCTCCGTCAGCTCTTCTTCTGTATCGTCCCACTGTGGTAGGTCCATCCCCACTCATGTAAGAAAAAGACAAACTGATGGGCAGATAAGCAGACTGAGGAAAACAGGACATCCTGGGTAGGTGGGAGGCTGAGGGAAGCCCCGCCTCCAGTGGGAAAGGACATGGGTATTCTGGAGACTCAGAGGGCTCCCCACCTGCTGAGGGAGAGAGAGAAAGCCCAGCTCTACCTCCTCTCCTGAGCTTGCATCTCAGCCAAGCGGCACCACTGACCTTGAGAAGAAAAAAAAAAGCAGCCACCCCAAGAAGCCCTGAGCTTCTGGACCTAAGAGTTCTGTATCACAGGCTCTCACGTTCTCCTGAAGAAGTCTGCATTCTTCTAATTGCCATGTAACAAATACATACTTAACAGCTTGAAATAGCACACACTTATTAGCTCACCATTTCCATGGGTCAGGAATCCAGGCAGAGCTTAGCTGAGTTCTCAGCTTAGGACTTCACATTCTCATCTGGATACTCAACTCGAGAAGACTCCACTTCTAAGCTCACCCAGGTTGTTCAGTAGCCCAGTCATGTCCAACTCTTTGCGACTCCATGGACCACAGCACACCAGCCTTCCCTGTCTTTCACTATCTCCTGGAATTTGCTCAAGTTCATGTCCATTGAGTCAAAGATGCCATCCAACCATCTCATCCTCTGTCGCCCCCTTCTCCTGCCCTCAATCTTTCCCAGCATCAGGGTCTTTTCCAATCAGTCAGCTGTTTGCATCAGGTGGCCAGAGTATCGGAGTTTCAGCTTCAGCATCAGTCCTTCCAATGAATATTCAGAGTTGATCTCTTAAGGATTGACTGGTTTGATCTCCTTGCTGTCCAAAAGACTCTCAAGAGTCCACAATTTGAAAGCATCGATTTTTCAGCTGTTACCTGAACTTATTTCCTTGCAGTTGAAGGGCTGAGGCTTCTTGCTGGCTATCAGCTGGGAGTTAACCTCAGCTTCTAGAGATTGCTCTGTTTTTCACAAGGACTTTCCCACCATGGCTGCTCACTTCATCACACCAGCAAGGAGCATCTCTAGAGTGGGTCTGCTAGCAGGGGCCCATCCTGGAGGCTGTCTGCCACTATGTCTTCCTAAATACTATGCAATGTGTCCCTGGCAAGGGGGTCGTTTGCCGTTGACAAGAGTATAACCATGATCTCACTTGATTTGCATACTTCCATAACTGTTCTGAAGGAAAACTTAGAGGGCGGCAGAGGATGAGATGGTTAGATAGCATCACTGATTCAACAGACATGAATTTGAACCAACTCTGGGAGACAGTGAAGGTACAGGGGAGCCTGGTGTGCTGCAGTCCATGGGGGTCACAAAGAGTTGGATGTGTGAGGACACACACACGTGAGTGCACACACACACACACACAGAGCAGGGAAATGGAAGGAGGGGAAGAGGACCTGTTGTGAGGTAAAAACATGAGGTAAAAACAGGTTCAATCCCTGGTTGGGGAATTAAGATCCTGCAGGTCACATGGTGCAGCCAAAAAACAAAAAGAATATGGCTCTGGTATAAAAGGTAACTAGTCTAAATGTTCAGTCATCTTAACTATAAAACACAAATAATAATAGTACCAGAAATAGATTAAATAGAAAATAAATATACGAAAGAAAGTCAAAACAAAAAGTCAATCTTTGAAAATACCAATGAAATGGGCAAATGCCTGGTAATAATAATAAATTTTTTAAAAGACTAGACATGGATAAATATTGGGAATAAAAAACTGAACAATAGATCTAGAGTAGTTAAGATGCAAAAATTTAATTATGTAAGTAAAGATGCAAAAAATCTACAAACAAGTCTATACTGATAAATTCTAAATTTGGATTAAATTGACAAATTCTTTGTAAAAATAATATAGGAAAACTAATTCTAGAATAAATTAAAAATTTGAATAATAAACTTTAAAATCTCATCTCAAAAGAACACCCTGCCCAGATATTAATACAAGTGAGTTCCACCACATTTTCAAGGAACAAACCTTCCAGTGTTATATAAATGATTCCCCAAAACAGAGAAAAAGGAAAACTATGTCAACTACATTCTGTGAAGCAAGGTGATACTGAAACCAAAGGAGATTAGTTATGAAATGAAGATAACAGGCCAATGTTACTCATAAACAGATACAAAAATCCTAAACAAAATATTAGAAAAATGAATTCAGTGATGTATAAAAAAAGATTATACATGATCAAGGAGAGTTGATCTCAAGAAAGCAAGGATAGTTTTACATTAGAAAATACATTAAGGACTTCCCTGGCAGTCCAGTGGCTAAGACTTGGAGCTTCCACTGCAGGGGGCACAGGTTCAATCCCCTGTCAGGAACTATGATCCCACATGTCATGGAGCATGGAAAAATATATATAGATATAGATATAACCACATTAACAGATTATCATCCCAATAAAATTTAAAAAAACAAACCTTGAATAAAAATTAACATCCAGGGACTTCCTTGGTGGTGCAGTGCTTAAGACTTCACCTTTCAATGCAGGGCATATGGGTTCCATCCCTGGTCAGGGAACTAAGAGCCCACATGCCTCACAGTCAAAACATCAAAATATAAAACAGAAGCAAAATCCAATAAAGACTTTTAAAATGGTTCACATCAAAAAAAAATTTTAATTAACATCCATTAAAAACAGTCTTAGTAAAACAACAATAGAAAAAAAATTAACTTGATAGAAACAGCTACCAAAAATCCACAACAAATACTATTATTAATGGTGAAACTTCAGAAGCATTCTCTGTACATTTGGGAATAAGACCAATGTGCCTGCTATCTCCCTTTCTATTCAACATCATCCTAGAGAGTGTGATCAGTGCCTGGGATAAGAATAATAAAAGAAACAGGACTGGAAAGGAAAAATCAAAGCTATCACTACTTAAGGAGGATGTAGCTGTCTGTATATAAAATAGATAACTAATAAGAACCTACTGTTCAACAGAGGGAACTCTACTCAATACTCTGTAATGACCTATATGAGAACAGAATCTAAAACAGAGTGGATATATGTATATGTATAACTTCATTGATTCTCTTTGCATATAGCAGAAACATAATATCGGAAGTCAACTATACTCCAGTGAAAATTAATTTTAAAATATACATATAAAAATCTAAAATTTATACCTGATACGTGTATACCTGAAATTTAAAAAAAAAAAAAATTAAAAAATTAAAAAAGAAAAAATAAGAAAAAAAAAATCTAAAATTATTAGACATAGTAAAGTTTGGCAAGGTGACTGGATACAAGGTCGATAAATGAAAGATCAAGGGACTTCCCCGATGGTCCAGTGGCTAAGACTCCACCCTCTCAATGCAGGGTGCCCAGGTTCAACCCTGGGTCAGGGGACCGGATCCCACAAGCCTCAGCTAAGAGTCCATGTGCCGCACTAAGTCCTGGTGCAGCCAAATAAATAAATCAATGTTATAAATAAATAATCAATTGCAGTCTCTACTCTTCCAAAAGAGATTTTTTTCAATTCCTATATCAATAAAAATGTTGAAATATATTAAAATATATTAAAGAAAATGTAAATAAATGTATTATGTGCAGGGATAGGAAATCTCATAATGTCAACTCATAATTGACATAAGTTGATATTAAAATGTCAACGGTTCCAATATTGATAAATTCAATGCAATTCTGATGAAAATCCCAATGGATATTTTCAAGAAACCAGCAGGTAAATTCTAAAATGTATATAAAAGTACTGTGGGCCAAGTATAACTAAGGTATTTTTTAAAAAGGACAGAGGGAAAGGACGTGCCCTACCAGAAATTAAGACATATTATAAATTCTGGCTATAAAATTGTAGTAATTGAGATAGTGGATGCCAGAGCAGGAAGGGACAAACTGTCCAATGGAAAAGAATAGCAAGCCCCAAAACAGATCCACTGGGAAAAACACTGCAGATGATTGGATAAAGCCTGGACTATTGAACAACTAGTACCAGGACATCTGGGCTTTCCTGGTGGCTCGGTAATAAAGAATCTGCCTGCAACACAGGAGACACAGTGTCGATCCCTTGGTTGGGAAGATCCCCTGAAGAAGGAAATGACGACCCGCTCCACTGTCCTTGCCTGCGAAATCCCATGGACAGAGGAGCCTGGTGGGCTGTAGTCCATGGGGTTGCAAGAGTCAGACATGACAGCAACTAAACCACCCACCACCAACAGGACACCTATTTACCTATATCAGAAATAAATAAAATCCAATCCATATTTCAACCTTAAAGAAAAATTAATTTCTGTTGAAGCGGGGAGGATTTCTGAAGACATTCTTTAAAAAGGCTAACCAAAAAAGAAACACTGATAAATTTTTCTATGTTAGATTTTTTTTTTCTCCTGGCCATTTGTTTCACCATAAACAAGGTGAAAAGAGAAAAAGAAGGTATTTACAAGGATTTGTACACAGCATTTATAAAGAACTTCTGGAAATCAATGAGAGGAAAAGACTATTTCCATTAAAGTAACAGAATAACATCGACAATAATCCCCCAAAATATAAAGTATTTTTAAATATCCTTGAAGTATTTTTAAATCTCCACCAAGGAGCTGGAAAACTAGGCCAACCATCTAAGGGCAGTTGGGAATTGGGAGCCCGGAGAGGTAAGCAGAGCTCCTGAGTAAGCGCTACACATGAGGAAGAAAGTCACGTGCATTCTCTCTGATCTCAGAATCAACTGCTTAACACAGTACTGGGGATCCTGGACAACACTGCTGTATTCAGAAACAAAAAGAAATAAGAAATTTGGTGTCTTCCCTGGTGGTACAATGGACAGGAATCTACCTGCCAGTGCAGGGGACACGGGTTTGATCCCTAGTCAGGGAAGATTTCACATGCTATGAAGCAACTAAAGCCCATGAGCCACACCTACGGAATCCCATACACCTAGAACCTATTCTCTGAAACAAGAGACGCCACTGCAATGAAAAGCACCCCCACTGCAACAAGGAGTAGCCCCCACTTTCCACAACTAGAGAAAGGCTGAGTGCAGCAACAAAGACACAGCACAGCCAAAAATAAATAAATCTTAAAAAATAAAAATTAAAAGAGAAGTGTTTACAACATCATTATTTAGAGAGATTATGACCATCACCCTAAATAAACCAATAAAATCAATGTGTGTGTGCTTAGTTGCTCAGTCGTGTCTGACTCTTTTCAACTCCATGGACTTCAGCCCGTCAGGCTCCTCTCTCCATGGGGATTCTCCAGGCAAGAATACTGGAGTGGGTTGCCATGCCCTCCTCCAGAGGATCTTCCTGACCCAGGAATCAAACCCAGGTCTCCCAATTTGTAGGTGGATTCTTTACCATCTGAACCACCAGAATCAATAAACAAAATTAATAAAACAGTTTAGCAGGATGGTGGTTACGAAATCAAATTACCAAATGTCAAGAGCAATAACATAGAAGCTATACCCTAGAAGCAGTAATCTAGAGAAAAAATCCAGAAGATAACCTAGAAAATCTTTGAAAATGAAGACACTATTCAGAAAAGCACATAAAGCAAGATATTACCAGGAAATTAACAGAGGACACCCAAGACTTCCATGGAGAAATTTTCTGAAACCTTCTTAAGATATAAAGATTATCTTAGTAAATGGGGAGACATTCCACACTCTTGTTTAGAATAACATAATAAAGATGTCAAGTTAACTTTTAGAAATTTATAGAAATTCAACAGAATCTAATCAGAATTTCAATTAGATCATTTTTAGGAACTCCAAAAATTATTCTAAAATTTATAAAGAAGAAAAAAGACCATAATTGCTAGTCAGTTCTGAAACAAAGCAAAGAGGAGTCTCTCACTCTACCATCTATAAAGACATATAACAAAGCCATGGTATGTCTGTGGCTTTCTTGGTGCAAAAAGAAACAAATAAAATTAATGAGAGGGCTTGGAAACTAATAGATACAGATGGAGACAAGGATCAGATGAAGACAGAGGCGGGGGAGGAGGAAGGAAGGGGAGGGAGAGGAAGAGGAAAAGAGAAATATGGCAACTATACTGATTCGATTATATCAAAAAGGACTTCTGCTTATTGAAGGATGCAATGGACAAATTTAAAAGACAGAGGAATTCCCTAGTGGTCCAGTGGTTAGGACTCGGCGCTTTCACTGCTGGGGTCTGGGTTCAATCACCAATCAGGGAGCTAAGATTCCACAAGCAAGCCACAAGCAAAAAATATATATATATATATATATTAAAAGACAGAGGGTAGATTGGGAGGAGGTTTTTACAACATTTAACACTGAAAAGTTCAAATATTAAAAATATAAATGCTGCTGCTAAGTCGCTTCAGTCGTGTCTGACTCTGTGCGATCCTGTAGATGGCAGCCCACCAGGCTGCCCCATCCCTGGGATTCTCCAGGCAAGAACACTGGAGTGGGTCGCCATTATGGAACACCTACAAATCAACAAGAAAGAGAAGGAATTCCAGTAGAAACTTTGCAAAAGAAATAAATACATGGGTATTTTATAGACAATGAAACCCAAAAGATTAACTACATGAAGAATGAGATTGTCACTTTGCACACATTAAAGTGGCAACATTAAAAAGCTGGATTATGCCAACTGTTGTGGCCACAAGAGAATACGGAACCCCTAAATCCCCACGTGACCTACACGCACCACTGGTGGGTATGAAAGTTGGTGCTGCTATTCTAGAGAACTACTGGCAGCACACACACACACACAGCCCTAACCACTCCCTTCTTGGGCTTCATCTTAGAGAACTTTTCACATAGGAATGCGTACATGATCCATGCTCGAGCACACTCACTGCAGTGTTGTTTGAGGTCATGGCTGATGGGCAGCAGTCTAGACATTTAGGTGAACCATGGAGAGATGCCCGCTGTGGAGGGCTGTGCAACAGTAGGTAAACGTATAGGCATGGAAATACCTTTGAAACAGAGTGTTGAACTAACACAACATTATAAAGCAATTATACTCCAATAATAATAATAATAATAAAAAGAGTGCTGAATGAAATGAGAAATAGAATGATCTATTACTTATACCATTTAGGTAAATTAAAATATTTGTACACGAAACAATACAAGAACATATGCAAATAAAAAATGCATATCAAACGTGATAGAATAAGTTGACTTTGGCAAGGAAGGGATTGGGAGAGGAGAACGATATTATAGCTATGGTTTTTCTAGTCGTCATGTACGGATGTCACAGTCGGACCATAAAGAAGGGTGAATGCCAAAGAGTTGATGCTTTCGAATTGTGGTCCTGGAGAAGACTGTTGAGACTCCCTTTGACTGCAACAAGATCAAACCCCTCAATCCTAAAGGAACTCAACCATGAATATTCATTGGAAGGACTGATGCTGAAGCTGAAGCTCCAATGGGCCACCTGATGTGAAGAGCCGATTCACTAGAAAAGACCAGACCCTGATGCTGGGAAAAATCGAGGGCAGGAGAAGGGGGCAACAGAGGATGAGATGGCTGGATGGCATCATTGACTTAATGGATTCAGTGTGCGCAAACTCTGGGAGATAGTGAAGGACAGGGAAGCCTTGTCTGCTGCAGTCCATGAGGTTGCAAAGAATCAGACATGACTTAGCAACTGAACAATGATGATTATATTGATAAAAAGGACTCAACAATTAAGATGGGGAATAAAAAGGCCTTTCAAGTACAAATGATAATAGAGGGTGAAGGTCATGAACTGAGCTTTATAATTAACTCAACCCTCTGCTTCTGGGGTTCAAAAAAAAAATGTAGAAAAAGAGAGAGTGACTAGGCTGGTACTTTAGATAAGGTGATCTGGGTGGGTCTCCTCTGTAAGGATCAAAGGCAAACAGTAAAGAATAAATGAGGAAAGAAAGGGATAGGGCGAAAGATAAGAACTGGGTAGTCAGGACACATCACATAGGAATTTAGAAAGAAGTCAGATTTTTTTCTAGCCTGATGAGATATCACTGGTGATTTTAAGCAGAGGGTGTAAGGATCTGAGTTACAGTTTTTAAAGATCACTTTGTGGGAATTTGGGGTTGACATACATACACTATTGGTTTTATTTGTTGTTATCCAGTCACTAAGTCGTGTCCAACTCTTTGGGACCCCATGGACTGCAGCATGCTAGGCTCCCCTGTCCTTCACTATCTCCCAGAGTTTGCCCAAATTCATGTCAGCATCATGCTTCAGCATGAGTCCTTCTTATGAATATTCAGGGTTGAATTCCTTTAGGATTGACTGGTTTGATCTCCTTGCAGTCCAAGGGGCTCTCAAAAGTCTTCTCCAGCACCACAGTTTGAACACCATCAGTCCTTATGAATATTCAGGGTTGATTTTCTTTAGGATTGACTGGTTTGATCTCCTTGCAGTCCAAGAGACTCTCAAAAGTCTTCTCCAGCACCACAGTTTGAAAGAATCAGTTCTTTGATGCTCAGCCTTCTTTATGATCCAACTCTCACATCCACACATGACTACTGGAAAAACCATAGCTTAAACCATATGGATCTTTGTTCACAGTGATGTCTCTGCTTTTTAATACATTGTCTAGGTTTGTCATAGCTTACCTTTCAAGGAGCAAGCGTCTTTTAATTTCATGGCTGTAGTCACTGTCCACAGCGATTTTGGAGCCCAAGAAAATAAAATCTGTCACTTCTATTTGTCATGAAGTGATGGGACTGGCTGCCATGATCTTAGTTTTTTGAATGTTGAGTTTTAAGCTAGCTTTTTCACTCTCCTCTTTCACCCTCATCAAAAGCCTCTTTAGTTCCTCTTCATTTTCTGCCATTAGAGTAGCATCATCTGCATAGCTGAGGTTGTTGATATTTCTCCTGGCAATCTTATTTCAGCTTGTGACTCATACAGCCAAGCATTTCACATGATGTACTCTGCATAGAAGTTAAATAAGCAGGGTGACAATATACAGCCTTGACACACTGTTTTCCCAGTTTTGAACCAGTCCATTGTTCCATGTCCAGTTCTAACTGTTCCTTATTTACCCACATACAGATTTCTCAGGAGACAGGTAAGGTGGTCTCTTTAAGAGTTTCCCAGTTTTTTGTGATCCACACAGTCAAAGGCTTTAGTCAATGAAGCAGGAGCAGATGTTTTTCTGGAATTCCCTTGTTTTCCCTTTAATGTAGCGAATGTTGGCAATTTGATCTCTGGTTTTTCTATGTTTCTTGAACCCAGTTTGTACATCTGGAGGTTCTCAGTTCACATACTGCTGAAGTCTGGCTTGAAGTATTTTGAGCATAACCTTCCTAGCATCTGAAATGAACACAATTGTATGATAGTTTGGACATTCTTTGGCATTGCCCTTCTTTGGAGTTGGATTGAAAACTGACCTTTTCAGTACCATGGCCACTGAGGAGTTTAATCTCTTCAACTTCTGTTAGGTCCTTACCATTTCTGTGCTTTATCATGTCAATCCTTCCAGGAAATGTTCCCTTGATATCTCCAATTCTCTTGAAGAGGTCTCTAGTATTTCCCATTCTGTTGTTTGGCTCTACTTCTTTGCATTGTTCATTAAAGAAGCCCTTCTTTTTTTTTCTTTTTTTTAAATATAAATTTATTTATTTTAATTGGAGGCTAATTACTTTACAATATTGTATTGGTTTTGCCTTCTTATCTCTCCTCAATGTTCTCTGGAACTCAGCTTTCAGTTGGATGTATCTTTCCCTTTCTTTACCTTTCACTTCTCTTCTTTCCTCAGCTATTTGTAAAGCCTCCTCCAAAAGAAGACAACCATTTTGCCTTCTTGGATTTTTCTTTAGTATTTTGGTCACTGCCTCCTGTACAATGTTACATACCTCCATCCATAGTTCTTCAGGCAGTCTATCAGATCTAATCCCTTGAACCTATTCATTACCGCCACTGTATAATCATAAGGGATTTGATTTAAGTCATACCTGAATGGCCTACACTACCGATACTATATATAAACAGATAACTAATGAGAACCTCCTGTATAGCACAGAGAACTCAGCTTGGTGTTCTGTGATGACCTAAATAGGAAAGAAATCCAAAAAGGACAGGACATACATATACATGTAGCTAGTTCACTTTGCTGTACAGCAGAAAATGACATAGCAGTGCAAAGAAACTATAATCCAATTTTTAAAAATAAAATAAATAAAGATCACTTTGGCTTCCTCGTGGAGAATAGACTGGGAATAGAAGGGCCCAGAGTAGAAATGGGGCAACTCCCCTGGCGGTCCAGTAGCTAAGACTCTGTGTTCCCAATGCAGGGGGCCCTGGTTCGATCCCTGATCAGGGAACTAGATCCCACAAGCTGCAACAAAGATCGAAGATCCCTAGTGTCATGACTAAAACCCATCACAGTCAAATAAAATAATTTTTAAAAAACAAAAGTAGAAATGGGATGACCGGCCAGGAGCTTACTGCAATGGCACTGGCAAGAGGTGAAAATGACTCATCGTAACCTGGGGCTTCCCTAGGGGCTCAGTTGGTAAAGAATCTGCCTGCAATGCAGGAGACCTGGGTTCAATCCCTGGGTTGGGAAGATAACCTGGAGAAGAGAATGGCTACCCACTCCAGTATTCTTGCCTGGAGAATCCCATGGACAGAGGAGCCTGGCAGGCTACTGTCCTTGGGGTCACAAGGACATGACTGAGTGACTAACCACTTTCACAGCCTGGTGGGCAGTGGTTGTGGAGATGGAGAGGAGGGAGCTGATTCTGAATGTGTTTTGAAGGAAGAGCCATCCAAAGATGTGGGGAAATAAGGGAACAGGAGTCATCAGGACGATTACTAGATACTTGAACAACTGGGTCATTCGACATGCCCATCGATGTGCCAGGATGGGGAATCTGAGCGAAGAGCAGATGTGGAGGTAGAAACGAAGAATTCTTGCCATATAAAATTTGAGGGGCCTTTTAGACACCCAAAATGAAGGTGTTGGGTAGGAAGCTGGATATGGTGTCTGGAGCTTGGGGAAGAGGTTGGTTGGGGATTTGTTCACAGTTATACAGTAAGTTCAAATTGGAACCGGAACCCTGGCTTCTTGGTCCTGAAAACAGTTACTATCAACTTTCCTTTTAGCCAGCCAGGGTAAGTGCATCCCTGTGAAAAACAAATGAAAGTGTTAGTTGCTCAGTCATGTCCGACTCTTTGTGACCCCATAGACTGCAGCCCGCCAGGCTCCTCTGTCCATGGAATTCTCCAGGCAAGAATACTGGAGTGGGTTGTCATTCCCTTTCTCCGGGGGATCTTCCCAACCCAGGGGTCAAGCTCCTGTCTTCTGCATTACAGGCAGATTCTTTACCATCTGAGCCACCAGGGAGGAATGTGAAAGAAGAAAACACGATTGACAGGCAGAGTTAGGGCACCCACAGACCTCACTGGCCTCACCGGGGTGCTCTCCCTCCCTGCAGGCAGAGAGGTGTGAATGTGACAAACTGCTTGGCGAACATAGGCAGCATTCTGAGCCCGCTGGTGGGCATGACCTCTGACCTCTACCCTTCCCTGCCTCTTTTCATCTATGGAGGGGTCCTCGTGGCTGCCTGCCCCATCACTGCCCCCCTGCCAGAGACGCGGGGGCTGCCGCTGCCCAACACACTGCAAGACCTGGAGAGAAGGTAGGCTTCCCCCCACACCCTCAGAGCTCTAGGACCGCACAAATCCTTGATCCAGTCCATTTAACAAAAAAAAAAAAGAAAAAAAAACAGATCCAGGGGAGACCGGGGACTTGTTGGGGTCATTCAGCTAGACTCTGGTGGAGCCAAGGCCAGAATCCAGCCCTCTGGCTTCCCTGGTCCTGTTTTCACAGATAGACAGAGCCCCCTAGAATCCTTTCTGGGGCTCTCAACTCTTGGAAACAGTGGGAGATTTGGACATAAAGTGGGACAACTGAGCACAAACCTAAAAAGGATCCCCCATCTCTACTCCCACACCCCGCTTCTCCTTCCCCTGTAGGTGGAAAGAGAAATCGGGGCAGAAGCAGCAGGAGCAGCAGATGGTCCCGCTCCAGCCTCCTGAGAACTGAGCAGGGGCAGCGGGTGGACGGAGTCCCTGCGTCCCCACACCAGGAGGAGGGAAGGAGAAACGGCAGCCAGGGGAGGATGGGCGGGGCCTCTACTGGACCTGTGGTTCCAGAGAATACTTCCCCGGGGCCCCCAGTCCCAGCCAGACCCATCCTATCATTTCATTAAAAACAGCTACGCACATAAAATGATTCCATTATATATATATTCTTTTTCAGATTCTCTTCCATTATAGGTTATTACAAGATAATGAATCTAGGTCCCTCTGCTATATAGCAGGCCTTTGCTGCCGCTGCTGCTGTTCAGGCACTAAGTCGTGTCCAACTCTTTGTGACCCCATGGACTGCAGCAGGTTTCTCTGCAATTGCCTGGCTTCTCTGTCCTTCACTGTCTCCTGGAGTTTGCTCAAATTCATGTCCATTGAGTCATGATACTATCCAACCATCTCACCCTCTGTCGCCTCCTTCTCCTCCTGCCCTCAATCTTTCCCAGCATCAGGGTCTTTTCCAATGAGTCGGCTATTAGTATCAGGTGGCCAAAGTATTGGAGCTGCAGCTTCAGCATCAGTCCTTCCGATGAATATTCAGGGTTGATTTCCTTTAGGATTGACTGACTTGATTTCCTTGCAGTCCAAGGGACTCTCAAGAGTCTTCTCCAGCACCACAATTTGAAAGCATCAATTTTTCAGCTGTTACGTGAACTCATTTCCTTGCAGTTGTAGAGCTGAGGGCCCTGGCCACCACTCCAAGCCCTAGCCCTTTGTATGACCTCATTATTGTCCTTATCTTGTAGAAACCTAATGGTTTGTTTACTATTACTGGGCAAAGGTAACAGTACCTCTAGTCAGGAAAGTGCTTCCCGGGAGGGAGGTGGGAGGGGGATTCAGGATGGGGAACACGTGTACACCCGTGGTGGATGCATGTTGATGTATGGTAAAACCAATACAATATTGTAAAGTATAAAATAAATAAATAATAAAAGAAAAAAAAAAAAAGCAAGTGCTTGGCAATTCCTGGAAACCGCAAGTCCTGTTTGGCTGGAGCAGACTAGCAAGGAGGCAGTGCCAGGATATTAGATCAAGGAGGAAGAAGAGGCTGATCACACAATGGCCTGGCAAGTACTTTTGAGACCAGGAGCTTTACTCTGAAAAAGATGAGAAAGTGATAGAGCATCTCAAATAGAGGATGGATACAATTTGACTTACATGTGAAAAGGAACGAAAAAAAAGACCAAAAAATGGACTTCCCTGGCAGTCTAGTGGTTAAGACTCTACACTTCCAATGCAGGGGACACAGTTTTGATCCCTGGTCAGGGAACTAAGATCCTGCATGCCACATGGCTCAGCCAAAAACTTTAAAAAATGACTTAAAAAAAAAAAAGGAAGCTTCTGAATGCTGTATTGAGGACAGGCTACACAATGAGCCTGGGTAGAAGCAGGAAGACCAGGGTGGAGGCACTTATCCAGGTGAGAGATGACACTGGCCAAGACCACAGTGGTTGTACCCTGGATATATTCAAGGAAGAGACAATAGGATTTTTTTTAATAAATTATATTTGAGTATGTAAGGGAAAGACTGACTTCCCAAGTGGTACTAGTGGCAAAAAACCTGCCTACCAATGCAGGAGACACAAGAGACGCGGATTCAATCCCTGGGTGGGGAAGATGCCCTGGAAGAGGAAATGGCAACCCACTCCGGTATTCTTGCCTGGAGAATCCCGTGGACAGAGGGGCCTGCCAAGCTACAGTTCATGGGGTCGCAAAGAGTTGGACACAAGTAACTGAGCATGCATGCATGTGAGAGAAAGAGCGAAGTCAGGAATGACTGCACGGTGCAGGGCCTGCGCTACTGGAAGGACAGGCTTATCATCTACTGAGATAAACAAGCCTGCAGTTGGGGTTAGGGATGAGTCATGTCTGAGATTATTCTAGGTATCCAAGTGGAGCTGGCAGGCACCAATGATGACAGCGATAACAATAATCATAGCTCCAGCCGTAGTACCAATCGGAGTCAGGCACTCTTCCAACGCTTTACACGTCTTAATTCATTTAATCCTCATAACAACCTTGTGACGTCGAGCTATCATTTTCCCCATTTTACAGATGAGGAAATTTTGGATATATGAGTCTGGTGTTCAGAGGAGAGGCTGGGCTGGAGACATAAAATCTGGAAGTCATCAACGTGTGGGTGACATAACCTAGAGAGTGGATGTGAAGGTCCAAGGACTGAGCCCAGATCTTCCAAAGTTTAGAGAGTGGGAGCATGAGGAAGATCAGCAAAGAAGAGTGAAGAACAGCAATCAGGGACATAGGAGAACCAAGAAGGGGTCCTCAGAGGCTCTGTACAGAAAGCAGTTCTAGAAGGAAGAAGTGATGAAGAGAAAGCACTTTGGGAACTGTAAATTGAGATCTCAATACAAGGAGACAATGTGGGGTTGGGTGCTAGCCACTGACTGATTATTATGCACGTGTGCTAAGTTGCTTCAGTCATGTCCGACTCTTTGCAACCCTATGGACTGTAGCCTGCCAGGCTCCTCTGTCCATGGGATTCTCCAGGCAAGAATACCAGAGTGGGTTACCACTTCCTCCTCCGGGGCATCTTCCCAACCCAGGGATCAAAGGAGTCTCTTCTGTCTCGTGCTTTGGCGGGCTGATTCTTTACCACTAATGCCACCTGGGAAGCCAACCTACCACAAGTCACAAGGCCTGAGCTCCCACATCTGTAAAATGGGTCTTTACCACCCTGTGACCAGTCTTTGTCCCCAGTCTCATCCCAGGGCCACCAGCTGAGTTAGGGTTACCACCCTCATTCCGCTGCCTTTACCTCCCCAAATCCCCACCTCTTGCCACTTGCCTCACTAGAATGTTCTAGTTCATAATCTATGCTTTTGCCTCCAAGGCATTCCCTCATCTTGAACCAAGCTTACGATGGGGGGCAGGGTATCACTGCAAATACTTGTAGGATTCATCTCCCACCCTGCCTTTCCTCTGGCACCTGGCTGTCCTTTGACCCTGGCTCAGGCCCAGAGACTCAAGAGCTGCAGCAAGGGAGAGGGAAAGAGCTGCCTGTTAACCTCCTAGAACCCCAAATCCCAGAAATGGATTTACAGACAAAGGCTGGAACCATGGATAGGAAGTGAGAGGGGCCAGGAACTGAGGTTCAGGGTGCAGGGGTCTGAGGCCAGAGGGGCCAGAGACCTCATAGGGGCCTGAGGAATAAAGTCTGTTGATTGAGGACTGGGCTGCAGGCAAGGGCATGGGATTGGGAATCAGGAAACCACATCTTAGGGCTATGGGCCAGCCATCACACGGACCCCTGCCAGGAAGGCCCAGGCAGCACCCTTCAGGACTCTGGTGACCAGAAAGAATCTGGGAAGGGGGCAGCTGGGTGGAGTTTGAGCTCTCCAGGACTGAGCCAGGGAAGTCACAGGAAGCCAAGCACAAAGACAAACATACTAAGGTGAATAGAGCAAGGAGCCAGGAGATGGAAGTGTCCAGGCAAGGCTGGGGCCAGGGAAACAAGCCCTTGAAGGGACAGGAAGCCCACGCCTGAAAGATGGAGGAAGTGCCTAAAACGATCTCCTGTTGGAGCTGGAGCGTTTCTAGATAAGCCAGCCCAGAGTGACTCAAGTGTGTTCCTGAGATGCCAGTCCTAAAAGATGCTCTACATAAAAATATTTCTGTGATGAAATAAGTATGGAAAACACTGCATGTTCCTCTCTGCCTCTCAGAGATTCTTAGTGTACATTTGCCATTCAAAGGCTCTAATAAGGGCAGGAGTAGAGACTCAGACATAGGGAACAGACTTATGGGCACAGTGGGGGAAGGAGAGGGTGGGACAAATTGAAAGAGTAACAATGAAATATATACACTACCAGGTGTAAATTTAAAATGCCATGAAATTAAAAGACACTTGCTCCTTGGAGAAAAAGCTATAACAAACCTAGACAGCATATGAAAAAGCAGAGACATTACTTTGCCAACAAAGGTCTGTATATTTAAAGCTATGGTTTTCCCAGTAGTCATGTATGAATGTGAGAGTTGGACCATAAGGAAGAAGGCTGAGCGCCGAAGAACTGATGCTTCTGAATTGTGGTGTTGGAGAAGACTCTTGAAAGTCCCTTGGACTGCTAGGAGATCAAACCAGTCAATCTTAAAGGAAATCAAACCTGAATATTGATTGGAAGGACTGACGCTGAAGCTGAGGCTCCAATACTTTGGCCACCTGATGCAAAGAGCCGACTTTTTGGAAAAGACCCTGATGCTGGGAAAGATTGAAGGCAGGAGGAGAAATGGGCAACAGAGGATGAGATGGTTGGATGGCATCACCAACTCAATGGACAGGAGTTTGAGCAAGCTCCAGGAGATGGTGAAAGACAGGGAAGCCTGGTGTGCTGCAGTCCAAGGGGTCACAAAGAGTCAGACACAACTGAGCGACTGAACAACAACAACAACCACGGCTAATGGGAAGTTGCTGTGCAGCGCAGGGAGCTCAGGCCAGTGCTCTGTGACAACCTTGGTGGGTGGGATGGGGTGGGAGGTCAGAGGGAGGTTCAAGGGGGAAGGAACATGTGTATAACTGTGGCTAATTCATGTTGATGTATGGCAGAAACTAACACAAGATTGTAAGGCAATTATCCTCCAATTAAAAAAAATTTTAGAGTGTGAAAAATAAAGGCTCTGATAGGTTCCTGCAGTAAAGAAAGCCTAATTAATTTATCAAGGAAGACTTTTTTTCTTATAACTTACACCTACTAATGTTCTGCAAAATAAACTTTGAGGTATACCAGACTAGCCTCCTATTTTACTTCCAGCTTTACCAAAACTCAGAGAAGGAGAGTAATGTGCCCAAGATCTCATGACCAGGAGAGACAGAGCTGAGTAAAACCCCAGGTATCCCATTTTTAAAGAACATCAAAGCTGGGAAAGTCCTCTAGGACCAGATAGTGCATCTATTCCATCTTTGCCTGTGTCCTCAATTCCATTTATGGAAGGGTAGCCTGAGGCTGGGAGAGAAGCCATGACTATTTCTTCCCCACAAGGTGTGCTCGCCTGGGCCCCCAACTTGACTCCAACATCCTGGTGCCCTGAAAACTAAGTAACCTTGCGAATCAGATCCTCCTCCCAGGCCTACATCCTCCCCGCTGGGGCCAGCTCCCACCGACCATCACTCTACCTTTCTTCACCTTAATCCCTAAGCTCAGGAAGCTCATGGACTCTGGCCCACCCTGGTACCTTTCTCAGGATCAATCTTGTCTCCTCAACTCACTCACCAATCCCATGGCTTCCGGGCTCTGGTTTCTCCTGTTCCCCCCACTGTTGAACACAGTGCTGGGCATAGATTCCAGACTGTTCCCTCGACTGCATAATCAATCTGGAGGAAGTAGGATACGGCATAGGCTGCACTGTGGGGTTTTTTAACAGGGAGTACTGGGCTTCCCTGGGGTCTCAGATGGTAAAGAATCCACCTGCAATGCAGGAGAACTGAGTTTGATCCCTGGGTTGGGAAGATCCCCTGGAAGAGGGCATGGCAACCCACTCCAATATTCTTGTCTGGAGACTCCCCATGGACAGAGGAGCTTGGCGGGCTACAGTTCATGGGGTCGCAAAGAGTCGGACACACCTTAGTTAAGCACAGCACACAGCACGGGGTGACAACTCTGGAGACCTATCCCTGGACTGTTGGGTAAAGGAGGAGGGCTAAGCTGGAGGTGGGCTTTTATCCCTGTCTTCCTCTACCCCAGGTAGGTTACAGAGCCACCCCACTGGCTGTTGGTGGCAGGAAGCTAGAGCAGGCAGGGCATATGCTCAGTGGAAAGGTTCACGTGCCTAGGAGGAAAACACAGAGATAAATGTTCACCCTAGAAGTGACACAGCTTGAGACCCACCATCCAAAAGCCAGACCCAGACCCAGCCTTCCTTCCTCCTTTCCTGTACGGCTGCCATTTTCTGCTAGAAGTTTCCTTTTGAAAAAGGCTTCCCTGGTGGTTCATATGGTAAAGCGTCTGTCTGCAATGCAGGAGAGCCGGGTTCGATCCCTGGTATGGGAATATCCCC
Organism: Bos grunniens; assembly: GCF_055505025.1. Taxonomy (NCBI): domain Eukaryota; kingdom Metazoa; phylum Chordata; class Mammalia; order Artiodactyla; family Bovidae; genus Bos; species Bos grunniens. Next base: position 9,896,722 of record NC_141193.1, read on the forward strand.
TGGAGAAAGAAATGGCAGCCCACTTCAGTATTCTTGCCTGGAAAATCCCATGGACGGTGGAGCCTGGTAGGCTACCGTTCATGGGGTCGCAAAGAGTCGGACACGACTGAGCGACTTCACTTCACTTCTCTGATACACACCGAACCGCTCCCTTTCTGAGCCTCGGATCCTTTATGGGAAGAGGAAGCAGGGTGGGGAAGTTTGGTCCCCACCCCTGAGGACTGTGTGCTCCCTACCACTGCTGGTGGGGCACACGCCCTTCTCCAGGGGGCTCCAGCTTGCAGCCAACCCCTGAAGTGCCCCAGGGAAAGGGAGAGGCAGCTGGAGCCGGCAGGCCCCTCCCCCTCACTGGCCTCAGCCCTGGGGCTACAGGTTCTAACTCGATTGTGCACGGTTAATCACAGCGTGTGCTGGCCAGCGGAGTAAACAGGCGGCCTCCAAGGTCCACTCAGAGTCATCAATCCCTTCCCTGGTCAGGCCTCTTTCAGTGCTGGGCCTGGCAGGAGGCGCCAAGGGGGCAGGGAAGGGGGGCCACGGGGCCAGGGTTGTGTTAGACCGTGGCAGAAAAGCTGATTGCCCCACAGCCCAGGGAAATGGATGAGAAGGAAAGAAGAGATATGGATACACCGACATTGACATTTGAGGGATCTTTAGGATAGGGCAAAAGTGATGATTGGGAAGCTCTGGCACCTACTAGCCATGTGACCTTGAACAGATGACTGGACCTCTCAGTGCCTCAGTTTTCTCATCTATAATATGGGGACAATAATTCTACCTACTTCTTCAGGTTGCTATGAAAATTAAATTAGTGAAAACACATAAAACACTGAGAACAGTGCCTGCATACAGTTGGGCCTGTGTGTTTGCTAAATAAATGGAACAACAGAATGAATGACTGGAGAAACACTGGCTTAGCAGTTTCCGTGATATCCTGTGTCTTAGAAATCACCTAAAGAGTTCTCAACAAGATGTGGGCCACAGTTTTCTGTATGTAAAAGTGAAGTGAAGTTGCTCAGTCGTGTCCAACTCTTTGTGACCGCATGGACTGTAGCTTACAAGGTTCCTCTGTCCATGGGATTTTCCAGGTAAGAATACTGGAGTGGGTTGCCGTTTCCTTCTCCAGGAGATTTTCCCGACCCAGGGATTGAACCCAGGTCTCCCGCATTGTAGGCAGATGCTTTACCATCTAAGCCACCAGGGAAGTCAAAAGGGAGGTCATAATTGTGCCTGTATCAAGGAGCCATTAGGAGGGTTAAATGAGAAAGTGCACTAAAGTGTTTATGAATGCAGCAGCTGGATGAAGCACAAGCTGGAATCAAGATTGCTGGGAGAAATATCAATAACCCCAGATTTGCAGATGACACTACCCTTATGGCAGAAAGTGAAGAACTAAAGAGCCTCGTGATGAAAGTGAAAGAGGAAAGTCAAAAAGTTGACTTAAAACTCAACATTCAGAAAACAAAGATCATGGCATCTGGTCCCATCACTTCATGGCAAATAAATGGGGAAACAATGGAAACAGTGAGAGACTTTATTTTGGGGGCTCCAAAATCACTGCAGATGGTGACTGCAGACATGAAATTAAAAGGCACTTGCTCCTTGGGAAAAAAGCTATGACAAACCTAGAAAGCATATTAAAAAGCAGACACATTACTTTACCAACAAAGGTCTGCCTAGTCAAAGCTATGGTTTTTCCAGTAGTCATGTATGGATGTGAGAGTTGGACCATAAAGAAGGCTGAACACCAAAGAACTGATACTTTCAAACCGTGGTGCAGAGAAGACTCTTGAGAATCCCTTGAACTGCAAGATCAAACCAATCAATCCTAAAGGAAATCAATCCTGAATATACACTGGAAGGACTGATGCTAAAGCTGAAGCTCCAACACTTTGGCCACCTGATGGGAAGAGCCAGCTCATTGGAAATGACCATGATGCTGGAAAAGAGTGAAGGCAGCAGGAGAAGGGGATGACAGAGGATGAGATGATTGGATGGCATCACCAACTTAAAGGACATGAGTTTGAGAAACCTCTGGGAGTTGGTGAAGGACAGGGAAGCCTGGCGTGCTGCAGTCCATGGGGTCGAAAAGAGTCTGGACAGGACTGAGCGACTGAACAACAACAAATGAAGTGTTTACAAACTCGGTAGCCAGTAGCAAGCGCTACAAGCAAGGTCAGATCAGATCAGATCAGTCGCTCAGTCGTGTCCGACTCTCTGCAACCCCATGAATCGCAGCACACCAGGCCTCCCTGTCCATCGCCAACTCCTGGAGTTCACTGAGACTCACGTCCATCGAGTCAGTGATGCCATCCAGCCATCTCATCCTCTGTCGTCCCCTTCTCCTCCTGCCCCCCAATCCCTCCCAGCATCAGAGTCTTTTCCAATGAGTCAACTCTTCACATGAGGTGGCCAAAGTACTGGAGTTTCAGCCCTAGCATCATTCCTTCCAAAGAAATCCCAGGGCTGATCTCCTTCAGAATGGACTGGTTGGATCTCCTTGCAGTCCAAGGGACTCTCAAGAGTCTTCTCCAACACCACAGTTCAAATGCATCAATTCTTCGGCGCTCAGCCTTCTTCACAGTCCAACTCTCACATCCACACATGATCACTAGAAAAACCATAGCCTTGACTAGATGGACCTTTGGTGGCAAAGTAATGTCTCTGCTTTTGAATATGCTATCTAGGTTAGTCATAAATTTCCTTCCAAGGAGTAAGCATCTTTTAATTTCATGGCTGCAGTAACCATCTGCAGTGATTTTGGAGCCCAGAAAAATAAAGTCTGACACTGTTTCCACTGTTTCCCCATCTATTTCCCATGAAGTGATGAGACCGGATGCCATGATCTTCGTTTTCTGAATGTTGAGCTTTAAGCCAACTTTTTCACTCTCCACTTTCACTTTCATCAAGAGGCTTTTTAGTTCCTCTTCACTTTCTGCCATAAGGGTGGTGTCATCTGCATATCTGAGGTTATTGATATTTTCTTGATTCCAGCTTGTGTTTCCTCCAGTCCAGCGTTTCTCATGATGTACTCTGCATATAAGTTAAATAAACAGGGTGACAATATACAGCCTTGACGTATTCCTTTTCCTATTTGGAACCAGTCTGTTATCCCATGTCCAGTTCTAACTGTTGCTTCCTGACCTGCATACAGATTTCTCAAGAGGCAGATCAGGTGGTCTGGTATTCCCATCTCTTTCAGAATTTTCCACAGCTTATTGTGATCCACACAGTCAAAGGCTTTGGCATAGTCAATAAAGCAGAAATAGATGCTTTTCTGGAACTCTCTTGCTTTTTCCATGATCCAGTGGATGTTGGCAATTTGATCTCTGGTTCCTCTGCCTTTTCTAAAACCAGCTTGAACATCAGGAAGTTCACGGTTCACATATTGCTGAAGCCTGGCTTGGAGAATTTTGAGCATTACTTTACTAGCGCGTGAGATGAGTGCAATAGTGCGGTAGTTTGAGCATTCTTTGGCATTGCCTTTCTTTGGGATTGGAATGAAAACTGACCTTTTCCAGTCCTGTGGCCACTGCTGAGTTTCCAAATTTGCTGGCATATTGAGTGCAGCACTTTCACAGCATCATTTTTCAGGATTTGAAATAGCTCAACTGGAATTCCATCACCTCCACTAGCTTTGTTCGTAGTGATGCTTTCTAAGGCCCACTTGACTTCACATTCCAGGATGTCTGGCTCTAGGTCAGTGATCACACCATGCAAGCAAGGTACCCAACTCCTATTTCTTCCTAGAGCTAGATCTGCACCATCCTTTACTCACCCATGCCAACGAAAAGTCTTCACCGTAGTCTATGAAGAAGGAATATGTACTACCATTTCTTTCCCCCGCGAAGGAAAATACGCTCTGGGCACCAGCCCCAAGCACCCAGGCCTCTCGGCGCCCCGGTCCCAGGCAAGAAGCAGCGCTGGCCGCTAGAGGGCGCAGCGGGAACTGCAGAGAGCGGTGGGTACAACTGGAGCGGCCCGGGCAGCGCGTACTGAGTTCAAGGACCCGGACGGAGGATCGGAGAGTGAAGAGCAGCCCGCTGCCACGGATGGACTTGCTGCGCCTGTGCGAGGCGAGGGTCTCGCCGAGAGATGGGTGGGAGAGGGATCCGGCTTAGGTTCCACTCGCCTGGCTCCGTCCCTTTCCTCGCTTTCGTGGGCTTCGAGCTTCGGTCTCCGCCTCGGTGGGAAATTCGAAGACAGAGTACATGCCCTCGGGAGTCGGAGTCGGAGGGAAGGGTGTTACCAGGAAAAGAAGCAAATTTAGCTGGGTCGGGAGCAGGGAACCCCGAAATCCGTCCTGCCTCACCCGGCCACTCCCTGGGCACTCGGACTCAGCTACACAGAGTTTGGGGAAAGCCTTGTACATCAAAACCTCAGGGCCGGGATCCCGCCCTAAGATTCTGCCCACACCTCGACCTGACTTCTCTCCAGCACCCTCACGTCGTCCTGGGCCCGGGCCGGGGCCCCTATACCGTGTGGCGTGAAAACATGGGGCCGGGTGTCCATTAACCAAGCGTAGCAAAGTCGATGCTGTTAATCCGATTTTTCGAGCTGCTTTTGGCCACAGAGATTTGCGCGAGAAGCACGGGCCTCCATCGTGCGGCGGAAAGCGCGTCTTTCCTCCGTCCCGGCCGCACGGCCACAGTGCGTCCAGCTCCTAGGCGGCAGCAAGTGACCTGGACTCCGAGGTCCTCACAGACGGAACAAGGGAACGCTAACGCGCGCCCTGAGGGAACGCAGCTTCTCCCCGCGCCCCAGTCCCACCGGGATCCAGAGATTCGCCCAGGATGCGTTGCCTCGGTTCCCAACAATCACCGCCCGACCCCGGGCGCCCGGTTAACTCGACCCCACCGGCCGTGAGGACTAGGCAGCGCCCCTGCAGGTTCAGGCCGCGCGAGGCGCCACTCTTCGGGTCGCCAGACTCCATCCTTTTTTGGAAGCTGACAGGCGGCGCTGGGCTTTTGTGGGCCCTCCGCCTGCCCCGAGGCTCCCAGAACAGAGCCATGCCGGGGAGGTGAAGCCCCCAGTAGGTGAAGGGGAGATTGTTCCTAAGAGGCCTTATCTTTGCAACTAGACTGGGAAAAGCCCAATTTCCTGTCCAAGATGATGCCTTTGTAGAAGTCACCTTCCTCCAGCCCCCTGGGCTGCAGGGACTGCAGGGGATCGGGAGGGGCACCTTTCTAGGCCTCCTCCATCTTTTAAATCTGGGAATTAGTCCCTCCGCACGGAAGGTGAGAGGGAGAGGGTAACGAGGCTGAGGGCCTAAAGCAGTGGGGGTCGGGGTGGGGGGAACATATCAAGGAAGCGTACCCCCAGGACGACCGGCTGCCTGCCCTCTGGGAATGGAGGCCCCTTCCCACCACCGGTGAGATCACCAACCCAGGTGCATTCCAGAGGGCGCTGAGGACCAACCCTAGGTCTGGTGGAGGCTGGGAGGGCCGCCCACTCCGCCACCTTCTCCCAGAGCAGGAAGCAGCACTGATAAGCGGCAAGTTTATCTCGGTTTGAGTTGCTAAAGTGGCTTCAAGCCGAGGGTGAAGGCTAAGCTGAGGGGCTGCGAGCGCACAGCAGGACCGCAGCGCTCACTTCCTTCCCGCATCGGCGCGCGGCTTTCAGCCAAGATCCTCGAATTTTTACAAATGCTGTCACCGGTTTCTGACATCCCTGAAGCCTTCACTCTCCCTCCGCGACCCCAGTCCCCGGACCGCCCCAGGCACGCTGACCGCATCCTACGTGAAACCCCCTGGCACGCTAGCTGCTTATACCTCTACTCATCTGTAAAATGGGAATAATAATAGAAGCTCCCTCTGGGAGTTGCAGTGAGAAACAAAACTAGTTAATTAAGAGCCCTTAACAGTACCGGACACTTAGTAAGTGCTCAATACGAGTTATAAATAACAATGATAATGGCTTTCACTTGTAACAAACGCCAGTGCCAGGTTTAACCTGCAACTGGCGATCAAACAGCGCCGTCAGGGAAGTATTTCTAAGTGCCCTGAGTGATGATGAAACAGACGTAGAGGGGGCCCTAACTTGCTCAGGGCGCCTCCACTGGGGAGCGGGAGAGCTAGTTCCCACCCAGGGCAGCTTCTCTCCTCCTCCAGGAGAGGAGGCTGAGAGAGGAACCCGGCCCTCCGGGACGACCCCCTGTTCCCCCGGTGGCCTAAAGGAGTGAGTGAATCCTCGGCCAGGCGACCAAAATAGCAACGGCCAGGAGCCTGTGCGAACAGGGATCCCGCCCGAAAGGCCAGAAAAGGGAAATGGCCGAGGTCAAGCCCGGCCGTCCGACTGCGGCTGAGGGTCGCGCGGGGGCGGGGCTGGACCCCCACGTGCGCCGCCTGCCGCTGCCTCGCCGAGCCCTTTGTCGCGAGCAGCCGCGTTCGTGCCGCACTCGGTGGCTTAAAATAAAGACAATGTTCCCAGCCTCCCTGCGGCTAAATCCGGCGCGGGTGCGGGGGCGGTGAGAGAGCCGGGTAGGAGAGCTTCTCCCGGCCCTACCTCCCTTCTCCCTTCCTGCCTCAGTTTCCCCATCTGGTAAGCGGACTCAGCCAAGCCTGGGGCCGAGAACATACAATCGGGGGTGGGCTGGGGCGGAGGGCGTCACCCCCCTGCCTCCGCGGCTGCACGGACTTAAAGAGCAAACAAATCTCTTGGGACAGAGAGGGGCACCCAGGAGGAGGCAAGGGAAAGCTGGTCACCCTCCTCTCCCGCCTACAAAATAAGTGTTTTTATTTCTAAAGGGACGTGTGCAGAGGCGGTGGGAGAAGAGAAAAGGGAGACCAAGGAGCTTGGGGGGAGGGGGCAAGAAGAGAGCCTGATTCAGACTCGGAAATGGATGTTGAGCGTGGAGGCCTGACACCCCCACACTCAGCCACGTGTACGCGCACAAGTACACGCAGCCCCACCGCGCGCACAAGCCGCCGCCGCAAATGGAGCGCAGTCCAGCAGGGGGCAGCGGGTATCCGCGCCCACGGGCAGGGACTGGTCGAGTTCTGACCCTCCCCTGCCCGGCTGGCTGACCCCGGAGTGGGAGGGGGTTGCTCAGATTCCTCTCCAAGCGGCAGGGTCTCCTGGACTTCAGAGAGGAGGTAGCCTGGGTGCTTGCTCTAGGCGCAGCTGGCTTTGAGAAGCAGAGATGCCCCCACATGTACCTGCCACGTGTGCCCACCCACCAGAGGCACGATGGTGGCTGGCCGCACCCCAGGGACCAGAGTTTCCGCTCCACCTGACTCCATTGGCAACCGGGGCTCCGGCCTGAGGAAGCCCAGGTTACCCTCAGGCATCAGGATTGAGAGGGGTGCTGGATGCTGGGAAGGGCAAGGGGCCAGTGGTAGGGCAGTTCCCAACCACACACCGTCCCCCAGCCCCTCCAGAGTTTCGAGCTCAGAGCTGAGGGACCTGAGTGCAAACACTTGCCAAGCACATTTTAAACCCACCTCTGCTCTTTGGTTTTCTCATCTACATCCTGCGAATAGATGATCCTGGTCCTTCCGGCTTTCCACCCCAGGGCTTCAGCACAGCCCAGGGAAGCAAAGGACCCAGCAGTAGCCTCCCCACCTCTGCTCTGTGGCCAGCACCCCAGGAGGTCTCTAGGACCAGGTGAGGACTGGGTACGACCCAAGTCTCTATGGCAAAAGGTCCCCAGGGGTTCTATCTCTGAGGAAACTCAACACAGAAATCCAAACCAGCCTGGGGGGTGGGGGGTTGGGGGGGGGAACGCAGTGCTGACCAAGCAGTGGGGCTCCCGGAGGGTGGGGGGAAGGAAGGGCAGCCTGCCACCTGCCAGGGGCACGCCTGTGAGCCCCAAGTGGGAGTCAGGGGAGACAGAGTTTGACAGGCTGGGAGGAGAGCTGTCTGTCTGCCTGTCTGTCTGTCTTCCAGGTGGAAGCTGGGGGTGGCACAGGCAGAGAGGTAGAGGCTGCCTCACTTGTCAGAATTAGCAAGTTCCACAGTTGGGCAACACTCATACACACACCGAACACAGACACACGTCCTGGCTTCAGACCCATGGGGCGACACCTGCGTTTCCACCGGCTGCACGGTGACATGCGTACTCAGGGACACAAATGTGCAGGGCACTCAGCAACGCATGGAGCAGGTATACATGCCCCCACACACACAATCATCCCCGCAAACCATTCACCCATGTGCCCTCACACCCGGCTGTGCAGCGGAGACAGAAAACCAGCACGCGGGCTCGGGCTCGGCGGCCGCTCAGCCCTCAGCCCGGGGTGCGCGCGCCAGCCCTCTGGGTTTGTTCCAAGTTGGAGCCTCTCACGTGAGGCCCAATGTGTCATTTCCAAACAGAAGGAATCCAGCTCCTTCCCAGCAGGGAGAAAGAGCAGGGTGTGGGGCTGGGTGGGTGGGCGCGTGGGCACGTGCAAGGGGGCAGGGCGTGTGTGCTGGGGAAACAGGCATGTGAACACCGACCGGCCTGGTACAGCAGGCTGGGGGCTCTAAGGCTGGGTGGGGGAAGTGTGCCTTTGTGAGAGTGTGTGTGTGAGCTCGTGTGTGTGTGTGTGTGTGTGTGTGTGTGTGTGTGTGCAGCCGAGCCTGTGTGCTTTGGGTGTGGGTGTTTGTCTCCCTGTATCCGCCTTCTCTCCCGTTCTGGACTTTTAGCCTTCCTGGGCTTATCTCCCTCCTGTCCTGCACCCTACCTGTAGGAGCTGGAATTGGGTGCCCTAGTGGAGAAGGAGGCCACGCTCCAGGGCCCACTGTAACCCCGGACGCTGCCCGAGGCTTCCCTCTAGCTCCCCCTCCCTTCCTTTCCTCTCTTTCCTCCCTCCCTCTTTCTCTTCCTCCCTCCCCCCCAAGGCTGGCGTGCCAGGGGGTGGGACATGCCAATCACCGGCTGTGCCTCTCCGGCTGCCAGCACAGGGCGCAGCTCCCCCCGGGAGCCAGGTGTTTGGGTCCCTGGAGACGCCGCCAGCCCCCCGGAGAGACAGCAGGGCTGAGGACCCTTCAGACCCCTCTCCAGCCCCATGGTGAGTATGTTTGAGAGGGCTTGGGAGGGGCTCCACTGAGGTGGGGGCAGTAGAAGCAGGGTCCTCGAGCAAGGCAGGGACCAGGACTAGAAGGAAATGAGGAGGGACCCCAGAGAGAGGAGGGGGCCAGGGAGGGGTCTAGAGGCCAAGGCTCTGCAACGCTGCTCCAAGTACCCCATCTCCTGGCTTCTGGTGGATACACCTAATGTTTTTCTGGGGTTCAGCTGGAAAAGGAGCTGGGGAGCCCCTAGAACTCTGGACCCGGAGCCCAGAAGGGATCAGCTTGCCATGCAGCAGGCAGAGCCCCCAAGCCCCAGAGACAGTGTAGGGAGGGCAGGGGACCAAGAGGTAGCCCTTGCCACCAGAATCTTTTGGGAGGTTGACCGCCCCCCCGACTGGGGTGCCAGTCTCAGAACCTCCTCCTCTCCTCCCTCAGGGAACCCTGACTCCCACCATCCCCATCCACCTTCAGCCCCTCCACGATGGACTGAACCAGGCTGCTGGCCAGATGGACAAGCGGGATGCCAAGGTGGGTGCCGGGCCAGAGACCAGCAGGAGACCAGGCCAAGAGCTCCAGGGCTCCTGGGGGACACGGGCACATGGACAGCCACGCCGGCCAGGGAACATGGTCCTGATGTGTCCAGGAGCCCAGAGGGCCCTCCCTATGTCCGTAGTACCTTGGGCTCCCGCAGGGCAGATCACAGCCCTATACCCAGGTAATGCATTGATACGAATGGGCACCCATGCCAGTTACCCATCCCAGGACCCCCAGACTTCACAATGTGGGGATGGGCTGGAGGCCAGGCACTCTGATTCTTGCAGAGTGCCAGCTTCTGAGCTGGCATCTGGGGAGGGGGTGGGCAGCTTTCATCTGGTCACTCCGACAGGTGCTGCTTGGGGGGTTATCAGTGCCAGTGGAGAGTCACTGCTTCCCAGAAAACATACCTGCAGCACTGCCCAGGCTGACCCAGGGCCTCCTGCCCAAATGGCCGGAAGGAGTCAGTCTGTCTCCTGCAGCTGGACAGTCTCCTGCCCCTGGGTAATCAGCTGCTCACTGAGCTGTCAGATGACAGTTGGTTCTCTGCCCCCTGACCTCAGCCACTGGGCAAGCTGTGATCGCCACTGTGATATGGAAGGCAGGGGAGGAAATGATGAAATGGGGCTGCAGAAGATGTGACTCTGGGCTCCTAGGATGGGTCCTGGAGGGCTGAGAACTGGATCCCCAAGTGCAAAGAGGAGTCCAGAGGGTCAAGAAGAGGGTAGGCAGAAGTCATGTCAGACTAGAAAGGAACCTCCCCATTGTACAGATGGAGAGACTGAGGCTGAGGAAGGGGCAGGGACATGCTCATGGTCACAGAAGGAATATCGAGGGGTCTGGCTGGGGCGTTCTCCTCACCCTCAGTACAGCCTTGAACTCCCACCTCCATGAGCAGGATGATGGGGTGGGGGGAGCAGCGAGCTCTGTGAGCTGGGGCGCCTGGGCGGGTGGGGAGAGGTGGGTGAACATCTCGCTGGGTTTCTGTTCTGCTGTGATGCCATGGTGATGCCTAGAAAGATGGGGGAGGGAGGGAGAGAGAAGAAAGGAAATGGGGAGGGGAGCGCAAGGAGTAGAGCAGAGGGCACGCGGAAAGGAGGATGAAGGCCAGGTACTTCTGATGCCACCTGGCAGAGTGGGCTCTGGGGCCCAGCCTGCTAACTGCCAGGCTCTGACATGATCCGGCTAAAGTTGGGCAACTGGTTAAGGTCCATCAACAGTGAGAGTATTTGGCACTGGTTCTAAGGCTGACGCTCCTCTTCCGGCTCAGCCGTGCATTTATGAGCAGTTAACTGATGGCTCCTGCCCTTCCCTGGGGTAGTCAGCACTCCCCCGGAGTGACTGTTGAGCCTGGAAAGGTGATAAAGTGTATCAGTTTACCCCCTCTTTTCCAAAGCCAGACATCAGAGATGGAAGCTGTGTAAACCTTCAATGGGTCAAGAGCTATCTTCAGAGAAAAATTAACCCTGGGGTGGGGAGAGCTACCTCTGACAAGCTGGTTTGGGGTTAAGGCCCCTGCAGAAGGGACGGATGGGTCAGGAGGCCTGGCCAGAGGACTGCCTTCCCTGCACGTGTGAGGTCCCAGGTACCCAGCCCCACGGCCCCGACCTCGTACCTCCTTCTCCCCTGTATCGTCCGTTCTCTCCAGCCAGGGTTCTGCCGACTTCCAGAATCACAAGATGGCTTCACTCCTCCCCCTGAATCTCTCCCCCAGCACCCCTCATTCTCTGCCTTCCCTTCTGCACTCCTTGACCAGTGGTAAGATTCAGGAAGCCCCAGTGTTCAAGCATCCCTCTCCCCATCAATCTCTCCCCTCCCCCTTCCTCTTACCAGCCAGATCCCCGGCCCCTGGGGATTGGTCCAGGGCGATGGCTAGCCTGCCCTGCTCAAGGCTCTGACCTCATCCCTTAACTCTTTGAGCCCAGGCTGACATTTTCCTCCCCGACACTGGAAGGCACAGTCCCAGCCCGGTCCTGCCCTGGCCTCCCTGCAGCAGGTGGGGCAGGGCTTCCCTGGTCCATTTGACAGTTGAGGATGCTCCTGAGGATTTTTCTCCAGTCCTTTCAAGCCAGGCAAGGTCTCACAGAGGGGGCAGGGACCTGGCAGGTGAAGGGATACAGGAACTGGACAGAGCGGAGGGACGGTACTCGGGAGCCAGTTCAGACTCCCATCACTCCACCCACCCTCTGTTGCTGCAGGCTCAGCCTCATGCTCAAAGTCCTACAGTCAATCAGGAGATCTCCGTGTACATCCATGGATTTATTCCACAGATGTTTACTGAGCAACTGCTGTGTGCCAAGCAGAGAGCTACGGCTGGACCACCGCCTTCCCGTAGCACTGTGATCGTACGTCATCCAGATAGATGACACACGCTGTCACATACACGCACACACACACAGGCAGACAAGATTCTCAGGGAAGGACTGATTCATCCCTATTGATTGATTCAACCCAGGGTTTGGCCAAGCTAGTCAAAGTAGGCAAGGAGGCCATTGAGCCCCCCATCCCCACAGCATTTGGAGTAGGCACCCAAGCGGTTAGCCCTGGAGGCAGACTGTTGTTCGGTCACAAAGTCACATCCAACTCTTGGTGACCCCGTGAACTGCCGCACACCAGGCTGCAGGCAGACCACCTAAGTCCAAATCCTGACTGCATCAGTGAAGAGCTATCAGGTTAGAGCCTCATTGGTCCTTTTGCCAATTGAAGATAATAGAACCTATTTCCCAAGAATTTGTAACAGGTCAATTAAATCATGTTATGTAATGCTTAGAGACATGTCTGCTTATAGTAAGCAGCCTGTAAATATTAGTTGCTATGATAATATTACTAAAAGCTCCCAAAGACCTTTATCAGGAAGCCACAGTTCTGGGCAGAAAAGTGCCTCCTGTTTCCTTTCTACCTTCCTCTATCCCAGACACCCTCAGAGGATGTCCCAACCCATCCCCATAAAGACCCTCATCATTTCTCTCTTTTCTTTTTAATTTTTGGCTGTGCTGTGAGGCATGTGGGATCTTAATTCCCCGACCAGGATCACACCCGTGCCCCATGCCTTGGAAGTGCAGAGCCTCAACCGCTGGACCGCCAGAGAAGTCCCACCCCTACTCCAGTTTCTTATTCTCACTCAGCAATGCACACACTCTCACACACAAACACTCATCCTATAGAAAGATACCAGGTCGGGACTAGAACTTACCCAAGGTCACCCAGCAAGACAAGAGCAGAGATGGGGCTTGAAGCAAAGGCAATGCAAGGACTTCCTTGGGGAGTCTTCCCCTCAGCCCCTGTGATCCCCACTAACCAACCACCCCACTCCCATGGATGTTTTCACAGAATATGCTATGCAATACAGCTTCCACCACACACACACCCCTTTCAACCAGAGGGCTAACCCTAAGTCCTTCCCCTGTAGAAATTCTGGAGCTGCTGCTGAACCCTGGCACCCAGACTTTCAGCCCAAGGGAATTCCCCACAGGGAAATCACCCACGGTCTCTGGAAGCCACATTCTTTCTCAGCCATCATCTTGCTGACCCACCAGTAGCCTTAAAGAGGCTTTGCCTTATTGAAGATTGCCCCCAGTAAGGAGTTAAGGAAACCTGCTCAAGGTCATACAGCAGGGACCAGAGCAGGCCTCCAGGAACCTTCTCTGGAGCAAATTACAGTCCAAGAGGGGTCTGGGGGAGGACCCCCGCTTCTGATCGTGGAGGAAAGATAAAGTCACAGATGGCTCTCTTCCTGGGCCGCATCCCAAGGGCTCAGAAGGTCCAGCCGGTGGCAAGAATCAGGGTCCAGTTTGCCAGAACCTCTGCCCTTCTCTTTCCCCCAGCTGTCCCCGAAGGGAGGCCCTCACATCTCATAGGTGGGGCACAGAGGGTCGGCTAAGAGGAAAGAATGTGGCCTTGAAGCCTGCAGGTCCGGGGCTGAGAGAAGCTAAGTGAGCCTTCAGCCCCGGCAGCCTCCCCTCCAGGACCTGGTCCATTTTATAGGTGAGGATGTTCTTAGCTATTCTCTCCTGTGCTTTCAAGCCATCTTGGAATCCTGGTTTTAGGATCCTGTAAAATCTCCCCAGATGTCAGGCTGGTCCCAGTCCTCCACTGGACAAATGAGCAGTCTGGGGACCAGAGATGGGCTCTGCCAGGATCTGGAGAGGAAAGGGCAGGGGACAGTCAGATGAGAGTCAGTGGATCAGAATGAGGAGTCAGGAACAATAGCAGAGGCTGTTGACTGAGTGTCATTTCAGAGCCAAGCACTTTGGATACTATTATTCTTATTGGACACAACTGAAGCAACCGAGCACAGCACAGCACATTCTTATCAGCAGGCTTCGCAGGTGCAGTGGTAGAGAATCTGCCTGCCAGCGCAGGAGACCCAAGAGACCCGGGTTCGATGCCTAGGCCAGGAAGATCCCCTGGAGGAGGAAATGGCAAGCCACTCCAGTATTCTTGCCTGGAAAATTTCATGGACAGAGGAGCCTGGCTACAGTCCATGGGGTCACAAAGAGTTGGACAAGACTGAACATGCATGTATCCCCATCAGCTGAGGGAGGCAGGGCTACAGGGAAGGAAAGGTTAAGTCATTGCTAATGATCACACAGCTAGGAAGGGACAGCGTGGAGATTCAAACCCAGGGCTGTGATCAGCAATGCAGGAATTAGGGTGAGGCGAGTGAGGTGCTCGCCTTGGAGCAAAATTCAAGGAGTGGGTACAAAAATACCTCACTAGTCAAGATAAATAATATTGTAATGTAATAGTTTTGAAAATCAAACAGCAAATTACAGCCCACAGGCGGCCTGTTTTTGTAAATCAAGTTTGGTCAGAACCAGGGCCAGCAGGATTCGGGTGAGGCATGGGCGATGAGGTGTTCGCGCAGATGCAGGGTTGGATCTGTCTCAGTTTAAAATTGTGTGCATGATGGATGTTTTGCATTGATTTCTATTCTTTAAATGTCACGTTAAAATGTTACTTCCTTCATGACTGAGTTTGGGGCATCTACTTAAATTCTGCACGCAAAGCAAGTGCCTCCCTCATCCCACCTAGTCCTAACCCTGGTGCGGTGTGAGGGCCAAGTACAGTGGCAGAGCGCCTGGTCACACCCCTGCAGTTGCGGAGGGTACAGGCCTGTAAGCTTGGGCCTGTAAGCTCCTCTTCTGTTCAGTCTTCTCAGGTCTTGTCCCAGGGAGCCGCTGGAGGCTACAGAACTGCCCCCAAGGCACCCAGGCTTGGGATGTGGACGCCAGCACCCAGTCTGGGAACCAGGAGACCTTAGACTACACAATACCTTTTTCTTTTTGCTCTGGGCCTCAGTTGCTCCATTTCTGCAACGGGCACAAACAGCACTGAGTCTAGATGATCAAAGGGATCACAATAGTTCAGGGTTACCTGTCAAGGGTAGTTTCCACCAGTGACCTCACAGGGAAAAGCCCAAGCACCTACAGTCTGATCCCAGCCTCCTGCCTGACTTCCATTAAGGGACGAGGTTGCAACAGAGCTCAGTAAGCAAGATAAATCATATTTTAGTGTAATATTTTTAGTTCAAATTGGCAAACTATGGCTCCTAAGCCAACAACCAGGGGGGTTTTATATTTATTTTTATCTATTTACTTATTTAGCTACACTAAATAAGTGTAGTGTAGTATATTTAGCTACAGGGTCTTAGCTGTGGCAGGTGGAATCTAGTTCCCTGACCAGGGATCAAACCCAAGACCCCTGCGTTGGGAGCATGGAGCTTAGCCACTGGACCACCTGACCATCAGTTTTATAAATAAAGTTTCATTGGAACTTACTGCTTGGGCTCCAATCCTGGTTCCTACTTTAGCTGTGTGATCTTGTACAAATTCTTGTGTTTTTCTCAGCCTTAGTTTCTTCATCTATAAAATGGAAAGAAAAACAATCCCTAGGTCATAGATTCCTTGTTAAGGTTAAGTGAAAAAGGAACATAGGTACTCTGAGTAGTGACTGGCCCTAAGGAATGCTAACTAATAGCAGTGACCATTGTTATTGTTAGTTGCTGTTATCATAGAATTGGGGGGGGGACGTGGCATGTGGGATCTTAGTTCCCCAACCAGGGATCAGGTTTGAACCTATGCCCCCTGCAGAGGAACTGCAGAGCCCTAACCACTGAACCACCAGTGAATTCCCCATAGTATTAGAAATTTTCATCAAAGAAGCAGACACTTCAGGGCAGGAGGGAGCCCTTGTTGCTACCCTTGCTGTGTTCATGGGAACCATGGACCAGGGCTATTCTAAGCACTTGACATCCATTTACTCTTTAAGCCAGGCAATAATTCCGCAAGCATTAGCTAGGGACAGGCATTATTACCATTTGTCAGCTAAGGAAACCCAGGCATATAGCAGTGGCATCGCTAGAGGAGACCACACACCCAGTACATGGTATGGCCTGGATTCAAATGCAGACAGTCTGACTCCAGAGCCCAGGTTTTTCAGCCAGGACTTCCCCTTGTGCCCCGTCATGTGCAAGACCCAGGAGCAGGAGCACTGACAGCCACAGCCTGTCTTGCTCTGTCACACTCTGAATTCCTCATCCTGAGAGTTGCTGTCACACAGACACCCCTAGCCACGCAGCACCAAGGCATCCCTCACCAGTGACCTCTCACAGACTCTAGTTTCCTCATCACAGACCAGGTCCCCAGGAACACCAGGGCTTGCTGGGTCCCTGCCCAACGTCTCTCCCTTGGAATTTTTCCAAGGATACCGGCCCTGAAGGTAGGAGAAGACCCAGTCTCTTCAACCAACAGAAGGATGTCTGAAGCACTGAACGAGAACATCCAGCAGCAAGGCCGGGGCTGAGCGGCTGGGCCTCTGCCAGGCCAGTGGTCGCTAAGAGTCATGGCTTTTCTCTCTACCCACCCTTAGTGCCCGGGCTGGACTCCAGCTTCAGGCAGTCTGGGGGATCTTCCTGTTCCCCTTGCTGCCCTCCACTCAGCTGTGGCCTCGCACACTACATCTGTCACCAAACTCCCGCTTATGTGGGAGCTGAGGCCCTCGCCTATGCTGCTTGCTTTTACTCCAGATTTTCCATCACCAGGCGAGCGAGCGTCTGGGCCTGGGTCAACTTCCCCTGATGCCCTCATAAGTGTTTGCTCCAGCCCCAAACTGCGCGTGCGCGCATGTGCCACGCCCCTTTGCTTGTATCTCTTTCCCTCTCTCTTCTTTGGAGACCCCTGCCCGCCCCCCGCCTTCTCAACACTCCCTGTTTCACGGAAGAATCCTGCTGGATCTTCACACACTCTGAAAGTGAGCGAGGGAAGTGGGTTCTGATCACACACCATCTGTGTCGCCATGGCCCAGCCATAGAGCCGGCTGGAACCACGGTTGCCTTTGTGAAATGGGGGTCATAAGAGACCTTCCTCCTACAAATGCTAGAGATATATATATATATATATTTGGCTGTGCTGGGTCTTCACTGCAGCTGCACAGGCTTCTCTAGTTGTGGTGCGTGGGCTTAGTGCCCCTCTTCCCCCAGGGACTGAACCCATGTCCCTTGCATTGGCAGGTGGATTCTTAACCACTGGGCCACCAGGGAAGTCTGGAATGTTCAACAATTAAATTAGGTAATTGAATTAAGCGCTTAGCCCTGTGTCTGGCATGTAGTAACTACTCAGAAAATGAAAGCTTTAATAAAATTGACTGAAATGCTTTGAAAATGTGGCAGTCCCATGTACGCCAGTCTCCCCACTCCTGCCGCATGAGTTAAGCTAGACAAGCATTAGCAGCAATTTCCCGATGAGAAAATTGAGGCTCGGAGTCTGAATGGTGAAGCTGGAATGGGGACTCAGATCTCTGGATGCCAAAGCCATCCCCTCCCCCTCAGGCCGCTGGTAAATCCATTGGTGGCTGGGAAAGTGCATTCTAAGTGACCAGGCGTGGGCACCAGTGAGGATGGTGTGACGCTGTCTGGTTGCCGCTCTGGGAGGGCAGTGGCTGTGCTCCCAACACCTTCTACTCCAGGCTCTGGGAGGCGTCCTGCAGCCCAACCCAAGCGCATGTCCTCTCTTTTCAGGTGATGACCGGCCCCTGAGGAAGCCCCGTCCTGTGATTAGAGGAAGGGGCTGCCTCCCCTACTCCACCCAGCCACCATGAATACCTCAGCGCCACCTGCCGTCAGCCCCAACATCACCGTCCTGGCACCGGGAAAGGGTCCCTGGCAAGTGGCCTTCATCGGGATCACCACGGGCCTCCTGTCACTGGCCACGGTGACAGGCAACCTGCTGGTGCTCATCTCTTTCAAGGTCAACACGGAGCTCAAGACGGTCAACAACTACTTCCTGCTGAGCCTGGCCTGTGCCGACCTCATCATCGGTACCTTCTCCATGAACCTTTACACCACGTATCTGCTCATGGGCCACTGGGCTCTGGGCACGCTGGCCTGCGACCTCTGGCTGGCCCTGGACTATGTGGCCAGCAACGCCTCGGTCATGAACCTGCTGCTCATCAGCTTTGACCGCTACTTCTCCGTGACCCGGCCCCTGAGCTACCGCGCCAAGCGCACACCCCGCCGGGCAGCCCTGATGATCGGCCTGGCCTGGCTGGTTTCGTTCGTGCTCTGGGCCCCGGCCATCCTCTTCTGGCAGTACCTGGTAGGGGAGCGGACGGTGCTGGCCGGGCAGTGCTACATCCAGTTCCTCTCCCAGCCCATCATCACCTTTGGCACGGCCATGGCCGCCTTCTACCTCCCCGTCACGGTCATGTGCGCCCTCTACTGGCGCATCTACCGGGAGACAGAGAACCGGGCCCGGGAGCTGGCGGCCCTGCAGGGCTCGGAGACGCCGGGGAAGGGGGGCGGCAGCAGCAGCAGCTCAGAGCGGTCCCAGCCGGGGGCCGAAGGCTCCCCAGAGACCCCTCCAGGACGCTGCTGCCGCTGCTGCCGGACCCCCCGGCTGCTCCAGGCCTACAGCTGGAAGGAGGAAGAGGAGGAGGACGAAGGCTCCATGGAGTCCCTCACCTCCTCGGAGGGTGAGGAGCCTGGCTCCGAGGTGGTGATCAAGATGCCCATGGTGGACCCCGAGGCGCAGGCCCCCGCCAAGCAGCCGCCCCGGAGCTCCCCGAATACGGTCAAGAGGCCGACCCGGAAGGGGCGCGAGCGGGCGGGCAAGGGCCAGAAGCCCCGTGGGAAGGAGCAACTGGCCAAGCGGAAGACCTTCTCGCTGGTCAAGGAGAAGAAGGCGGCTCGGACCCTGAGCGCTATCCTGCTGGCCTTCATCCTCACCTGGACGCCGTACAACATCATGGTGCTGGTGTCCACCTTCTGCAAGGACTGTGTCCCCGAGACCCTGTGGGAGCTGGGCTACTGGCTGTGCTATGTCAACAGCACCATCAACCCCATGTGCTACGCGCTCTGCAACAAGGCCTTCCGGGACACCTTCCGCCTGCTGCTGCTCTGCCGCTGGGACAAGCGTCGCTGGCGCAAGATCCCCAAGCGCCCCGGCTCTGTGCACCGCACCCCCTCCCGCCAGTGCTGATGGCCCTCCCGCCTGCATCCCTCCACCCCGGCAGCCCCCGTAGAAATCGGGCAAGGGTGGTGACCTCAGACCCAGGGCCCTGCTCGGGGAGGGGGGCCCCCCCAGGCTTCCGGGGACCCTAGGTCACCTTCCTGCACAACCCAGGGAGACCCCACCAACTTTCCAAACTGGGGAACCCGGGGAACTGGTTCTTGTGTTCCCTTCTGGGTGGGAATAGGCTCTTCACCAGGAAGAAAGCCTGGGAGGGGGTATCCGGACTTTGGATTCCTTGTTTGTGTTCAGGCAGGAAGTCCATGCAGAGCCAGTAGAGCCGGCCAGGAGAAAGGAGGTTTAACCAAGCGGTCCTCCTTGGCCCCAGGAGCTGGCCTGGATCGAGTGGAGGATGGCACCCCCTGCCAGCAGGGAACTGACACCAACTACTGAGAGAAAAGCTTGGCTCAAAGGAGTATCCCTGCTTCCCAGGCGTCCCCTCCCTCCCCAGGCACAGCGCACTCCGCTGGGCCCTCGAACACTCTCCAAGGTGTCCTTGTGTGGGTCACCCCCAAGGCAAATGTCCAAGCATCAGCGGGACAATGACACCAGAGGGGACCGATGTGGCCCGTCGCCATCAAGCCCCAAGGCAGCAGGAGGAGGGAGCACCAGGCATCCCGACTGTCCCACTAAGTCATTTCCCTGGGAGTGAGGGGCAGGGGTGCCTGCTGTCCAGACCCTGCCCTGGAGAAGCCCTCAGACCCTCCCTCCCTGGCTCACAGACACCACCTGGGTAGATCTGCTCCCTCGGATCTAGCCAGGCCTCCCGCATGCTGCCTGCCTCCGCCCCCAACCCCCACTGGTCTGGCCCAGCACAGGTTCCCTCCTGTGTGCTCGTCCATCTGACCCATGCATGGCCTCCCAGCCACCCTCATCTCCAGGCCCAGCCTGGTCCCAGATGTTCTTTCCTGCCAACCTCAGCAAGCGCTGAGTCTGTGAATAAAGCCACATAACCAGCGGCCACTAAGGGGCCTTCTTCCCTGGGTTAGTTAGCTCTTTTTGTTCCCTCCCTCACACCCCCGCCAGTCGGCTGGCCACACCGTGCAGCTTGCAGGATCTTAGTTACCCTACTAGGGATCGAACCTGTGCCCCCTGCAGTGGAAGCCCAGAGTCCGAACCACTGGACTGCCAAGGAACTCCCTTAAGGACCTGGTCGTAAGCCAGGACAGGATGGGGCAGGGAGGGTCCAAGGACCATGAGAAGTGGGTCACTGCCCTGAGGGTGGTCTCAGGAGGAGCAGCACCAAGTGGCTGGGTCTACTGAAACCTGTGAACCCAGCACCCAGCTTCCGGCTCAGGTGAGTAAGGCTGTAGTGGGCAGAGCTGGCTACCGGAAGAAGGAGGACCATGAAATAAATTGCCCCTGCCCATAGCCCAGCATATTCTTCAGCAGCTTTGCCATAAGGGGAACTCATCACTCCCCACCCCAGGGAGAAAAGAAATGCTCCAAAGCCGCATTTACAGATGGGAAAACTGGGGCCCAGTGACCCACAAAGACCTTTCAGGGTTACCCCCAAAGCAACACTTTGAGGGTAACTGCCTGGCTTCCAGACAGTTCACAGCCTCCCAAAGCATTCCACAAAGATGCCCCTCAGGCACTTCACTGGTGAGGGGGCCCCCAAAGCCTAAACCCTAGCGAGGTTAATCCCACAGCGCAGAGCAGTGGCTCTCTGGTTGTCACCGGCGTCCTCAAAACCACCGTTAGGTTCAGTCATTCACTAGGACACAGATCTCAGCAAAGCTGTTATCTTCGTGGTTATAATTATTACCGTGAAAGGATGCAAAGTCAGCAAAGCATAAAAGTGCACAGGCAGAGTCCAGGAGAGACCAGCTGCCAGCTTCCGCTGACCTCTCCCAGTGCAGTCATGGGGACAGCACTTAATTCTCCCAGCAACAATGAGTCGCCACCCCAGAAACACAGTTTCCAGCTGCATGAAGCACTGCCAACCAAGAAGTTCAGCCAAGTCTTGGTGTCTGGTGTTTCATGAAGGCTACTGACCACCCACATGGCTGACCTTAGTTACTTAGTCTCCAGCCCCTTCAGAGGCTATCCCAAGAGGCCCCTGGCTCCCAGATAAGCAAAAATATTCTTATCAAACAGGATATTCCAAGGGTTTAGGGGCTATCTCCCAGGAGCCAGGCAAACCTTTCTTTGGAGCGTGCGAGGTTTAGACAGCCCAGACGCTGGATTGAAAGCTGAGTTAACGCTTCAGTGCACAGTGGTCCTGACCAGTAGCATCAGTGTCACCCAGGAACTTGTTAGACATATAAGCTCTTGGGGTTACCCCAGATTTACTGAATCATAAACTCTAGGGGTATAGCCCAGCCATGTCTCAATAAGCTGCCCAGGTGATTGTGACACAGGTTAAAGTCTGAGAAATTCTGACCTAGAGGAATAAGTCATGTACAGATGTGAAAGTTGGACCATAAAAAAAGCTGAGTGCCAAAGAATTGATGCTTTCAAACTGTGGTGCTAGAGATGATTCTTGAGAGTCCCTTGGACAGAGAAGAAATCAAACCAGTCAATCCTAAAGGAAATCAAACCTGAATATTCATTGTAAGGACTCATGCTGATGTTGAAGCTCCAATACTCTGGCCACCTGATGCAAAGAGCTAACTCTTTGGAAAAGACCCCGATGCTGGGAAAGATTGAGGGCAGGAGGAGAAGAAGGCGATAGAGGATGAGATGGTTGGATGGCATCATTGACTCAATGGACATGAATTTGAGCAAACTCCCAGAGATGGTGAAGGACAGGGAAACCTGGCGAGCTGCAGTCCATGGGGTCACAAAGGTCACACACGACTTAGTGACTGAACAACAAGACAAATGAAGTCCTAGGTGGGGCTAATCCCTTACAGAGAGAGAGAGAGTGAAGATTCACCCAATATACAGCTGGCAGGACTCCAAGAACCCTTTGAAAAGGAAGCTTCCAATACTATGGGCAGGGAAATCCACTCAAGAGGTGACAGGACAGGCTGGCCAGAGGCTAGCAGGCACACAGCACTGTAGAGAATGACCATAGGACACAAAAGCCTCTCCTCCTCTCCCACAGCACAGCTTCCTGGGTTGTCAGCTCAAGACTCTGAGAAGGTCCCTCCCTGACCACCACCCACCACTTAGGCTTGAGCTCCCTTTAGGTTAAATGCCCTGCCCTGTGTCGAAGGCAGTGGTCCCAGGAAGGGGGTAGGTCCTGAAGAAGCCAAGCAGTGTTGGGAGAGCAGGGGTGTTGGAATCAGACTGGCCTGACCTCTACTGGAGGCCAGGAGTGGAGAGGTCAAAGCTGGTATTCAGATGATGAATGGGGCTGGCAGGTCACAGGTCAATGTGTCCCTTGTCCCAGGCACAGGTCCCACCTGCCCACGCCCCCTCCCCTCAGGCATGTCTCTTAATCCTGTCCCCCCCACCCACCCATGCCACATGGCTTTCTGAATCTTAGTTCCCAGATCAGAGATCTAACCTGGTCCCCTGCAGTGGAAACAGAGTCCTAGCCACTGGAGCACCAGGAAATTATCCCCTCCCCTCAGGCATGTCTCTTATTTCCAGTGTCCTCAGCTCTGAAAGGGGAATTAATCCTGCAGAAGTCTTAAGAGGATGAGATGGGCTGTAGGAAAAACACCTAAATGCCTCTACAGGCAGTGTTATCGCAGCATCAGCCGGCTCCGCAGGTGAAAGGCCAGACACCCAGCCCACGTTCAGCCCCACACCTTTCCCCATTCCTCCAGCCTGGGCTTCAAAAAGAGTTCGGAGTCCCATTCCACCAGCCAAGGGAGAAGAAACAGGGCTTGGAGAAACGAATAGGGGCGCCCGGCACGCCTGGGTGGAGGAAGGTGTGCAATCCGGGAAGACTTCCCGGAGATGAGGTCTGAGCTCTGAAGGCCTTGGAAGCAGGATTCCTGCAGCTCCCGCTGCGGGACGACGGACGGAGGCGGCGGGAAGGGCTTGAGTCCTCCGGCCCTGGCTGGACATGGCCTCTCTCTCCTCCCCAAACGCAGCACCCCTTCCTGCTCTGAGGGAGTCCTCGCTCCAGAAACAAGGGCGTTTTGTGCCCCAGCAGGAAGCAGGGAAAGAATGGAATGCCTTTGTGAACTCCACCTCCTCTAGGCTGGAGCAGACCTAGAGAAGGGGGCGAGTTAGGACCGTTTCTCCTCCCGCCGGCCCCCGCCCCTCCGTTCCCATCGTGTGACTTTAGCGCCATCTGCAGGAATAGCCGAGGAATAGCCCTGCCAAGAAAAAGGAGGTACTTCAAACCCGGGTTGGACTGCTTCTCAGAGAAAAGGCTGCTGCTGCTGCTGCTAAGTCGCTTCAGTCGTGTCTGACTCTGTGCGACCCCATAGACTGCAGCCCACCAGGCTCCTCTGCCCCTGGGATTCTCCAGGCAAGAATACTGGAGTGGGTTGCCATTTCCTTCTCCAATGCATGAAAGTGAAAGTGAAGTCGCTCAGTCATGTCCGACTCTTCCAGACCCCATGGACTGTAGCCTACCAGGCTCCTCTGTCCATGGGATTTTCCAGGCAAGAGTACTGGAGCGGGTTGCCATTGCCTTCTCCACAGAGAATAGGACCACAGGACAAAAGACAGAATAGATGGTCTTGGCCATCTCAGCGCCTGCCCCCACCCCTTAGCAGGAAACCTAGGTACCCAAAGGGTCAGCTCACTTGGCTGATACTACTTCGAGGCAGGCCCTACCTACCTTTCTCCAGCAGAGCAACTTCCCCAGACAACTTGGAGCTGAATAAGAGGCATCGTGGCATCTAGGGACAAGATCACATTCTCCCAGGCCTCCCGCAGGCTTTTGGAATCCTCAGATTCCTTTTTTGGAGACTGGTTCTGATTTTACAGAACTCATGCTGACCCATCTGGAAATTCCAACAGGTAGTTGCTCACCTGTATAGCACAGAAACCTTATGAACAGCAGGTGTCCCACACTAGCCTCTAGGCTCCATGGAGTTCGAGACGTCTCCGGTGGCTCAGACAGCAAAGAATTTGCTTGCTGTGCAGGAGACCTGAGTTCGATCCCTCGGTTGGGAAGATCCCCTGGAAAAAGGAATGGTACCCACTCCAGTATTCTTGCCTGGAGAATTCCATGGACAGAGGAGACTGGCAGGCAGTCCATGGGGCTGCAGTCCATGGGGTCACAAAGAGTCAGACATGATTGAGTGACTGTCGCTTTGGGGGCTTCCCTGGTGACTCAGATGGTAAATAATCTGCCTGCAATGCAGAAGACTCGGGTTCAATCACTGGGTCAGGAAGATGCCCTGGAGAAGGAAATGACAACCCACTCCAGTATTCTTGCCTGTAGAATTCCATGGACAGAGGAGCCTGGTGGGCTGCAGTCCATAGGGTCACACAGAGTCGGACACGACTGAGTGATTAGCACTTTGTTCTTAGGGTCTTTGGTGACACACACAAACTGCATAACCCCAGGAATCAGACTGTCATGTAGAATAGTTCTGGAAAATGTTCTTACTTGTCCCTCCCAGCCCATATACTTCCCCTGCCTCCCAGCTCCAGAAATCCCTCTTGGTATTTCTGACCCGACTAGCACCACCATTCACGAAGTGCTCAACCTAGAAATCAGGGAGTAGCCTTAGATTCCTCTTTCTCACTCCCCGTACCGTTGGTCTACTCACCACCCCCACCCTGAATAGTTCCCAAATTCCATTTTCTCCATCCCTCCCCCCTCCCGCCTCCATCACTATCCTAATGAAGAACTCTTACCTGAAACGTTAAAATAATCCCTTTAAAAAACACTCCTTAATTCAGGAGTGAGCAAATTTTTTCCATAAAAAGCCAGATAGGGACTTCCTTAGTGGTCCAGTGGCTACTCCATGCTCCCAATCCACTCTATGCTCCCAGAGCAGAGAGGCCAGATTCCATCCCTGGGCAAAGAACTAGATCCCACACATTACAACTAAAGATCTGGTGTGCTGCAACTAAAACCTGGCACAGCCAAATAAATAAATATTTTAATAACTGAATAAAAGGGTTTTTTTTTTTCTTGAAGCTAGATATGAGACTCTGTGAGCCAAGAGGACGCTTCCCCCATGACTCAGCAGTAAAGAAACTTCCTGTAATGCAGGACACCAGGGGTTCAGTCCCTGGGTTGGGAAGATCCCCTGGAGGAGGATGTGACAACCCATTCCAGTACTCTTGCATGGAGAATCCCATGGACTGAGGAGCCTGGTGGGCTACAATCCATAGGGTCGCAAAGTCAGACACGACTGAAGTGACTGAGCACACATGCGTGCACAAGCCAAGAGGCAAACTGATGAATATTTTTTAGGTTCTTATATATTATACAGTCTCTGTCACAACTGTCCAACTCTGCCACTGGGGTCAAAAGCATCTGTGAACACCACATACGTAAATGAACATGACTGTGTTCCAATAAAACCTGACTTGAATTTTTCACTGAGATTTTAATTGCATATAGTTTTCCTGCCTCACAAAATATTATTTTTCTTTTGATTTAAAAATGCAAAATCCATTCTTAGATCACAGTGGTACAGACCCACAGGCCATAATTTGCCAGCCAAGGTATAAATCGGTCCCACTCCCCTCCATTCACCCTGCTTCAGCCAAAGGGCTTTTGCCAAAACACAGATCTGATGCTATCAATCCCTTGCTAACAACTAGGCAATAACCGCATGAGATTAAAAAGCAAGCCACATGGCCTCCAATAACCTTAACATTCAGATCCGCTTCCTTCATTCTGCCTCTTTTGTCTGTGACTCCTCCCCACGCAGCCCATACTCCCAGCCGCTGAGATGCTCCTAGTCCTCACACAGGCCTCAAGCTCATTCCAAGTGTTTACTCTTCTGCTTGGAATATTCTCACCCTAAAAAGGAAAAAGTTCTGTTTCCTTTATTCTCCACTTACAAAACTTCTGACATTAAATCTATGGTTTTTGTTTTTCTTTTCCCCATACCAACCAATTCTCCAACATGAGCTGGTGGTGTCCTGTGATTCAGTTTTGAAAGTATATACCTGAAATTAATATCAGATCCTACAAGTTAAGGACTCAGTCTCACAAGATGGCCCACCTTTCAGACACCAGTCCCGAGTAAGGGGTCCCCAGCTTACCCATACCTCTCTCTGATTTGACTACAAATTGGGGGTTCCCATGACTCCAACTCAGGTTTAATAATTTGCTATAAGAGTTCACAGGACTCAGGAAAAAACTTACATTTACCAGTTATATAATAAAAGATATGGTAAAGGATACAAATGAGGAGCCAGATGAAGAGTTTCAAAGGGTGAGATCCAGAGGGTCCCAAGCAAAGGAGCATCCGTATCCATGGAGCTGGGATGCCCCACCTTCCCAGCACATGGACGTGTTCACCAACCCAGAAGCTCTATGAACCGCAAGTTTTAGGGACTTTTATGGAGGCTTTCATAAAAGCTATGACAAACCTAGACAGCATATTAAAAAACAGAGACATCACTTTGTTGACAAAGGTCTGTATAGTCAAAGCTATGATTTTTGCAGTAGTCCTGTACGGATGTGAGAATTGGACCATAAAGAAGGCTGAATGCCAAAGAATGGATGCTTTTGAACTGTGGTGTGGAGAAGACACTCAAGAATCCCTTGGACTGCAAAGAGATCAAGCCAATCAATTCTAAAGGAAATCAGTCCTGAATATTCATTGGAAGGACTGATTCTGAAGCTGAATACTTTCCACTACTTTGGCCACCTGATGCAAAGAGCCGACTCATTGGAAAAGACTCAGATGCTGGGAAAGATTGAAGGCAAAAGTAGAAGGGGGTGACAAAGGATGAGATGGTTAGATAGCATCACCAACTCAATGGACATGGATTTGAGCAAACTCTGGAAGATAGTGGAGGACAGAGGGGCCTGGCGTCTGTCAGGGTTGAAAACAGTCCGACACCACTTAGTGACTGAATAACAGTGACATGGAGGCTTCACCGTGTGTGTGTTAGTCACTCAGTTGTGTCTGATTCTTTGCATCCCCGTGGACTATAGCCTGCTTCAGTCTGCTCTGTCTGTGAGATTCTCCAGGCAAGAATACTGAAATAGGTTGTCATTTGCTTCTCCAGGGGATATTCCTAACCCAGGGATCAAACCCGGTCTCTCGTGCTAGAGGTAGATTCTTTACCATCTGAGCCACCAGGGAAGCCAATTATTAATTAATTCAATCTCTAGCCCCTCTCCCCTCCCTGGTGGATGAGGGATGTGGCTGAAAGTTCCAAGCATCTAATCATTGCTTGGTCTTTCTGATGAGCAGCCTCCTTTCTGGAGCTATTCAGAAGCCTATGAAGAGTCACTTTGTGAGAACAAAAGACATTAACTCCTTGTCACCCAGGAAATTCTAAGGGATTTAGGAGATCTGTGTCAGGTGATGGTATAGTTGCTAAATCATGTCGGACTCTTTTGAGACCCCATGGACTGTAACCGACCCCATGGACGGTCTCCTGTCCATGGAACTCTCCAGGCAAGAATACTGGAGTGGGTTACCATTTCCTTCTCCAGGGGATCTTCCCAACCCAAGGATTGAACCTGGGTCTACCTGCATTGCAGGTGGATTCCTTACTGACTAAGCCACCAGGGAAGCCAAGGGTCAAAAACCAAATACTGGAACAAAAGATGCTCTGACTTACCCCTGGAGATTGAGTTAATCAATGATCAATCACACCAGCCAGGTGAAGCCTCCATATTGTTCAGTCACTAAATTACAGAAAGTTACACGGCCAGGGAGCCGGGGTTTGTGAACCTGAACAAATCGCTTTATTTTTCCAATCCCCAGACTCTTCATCTGTAAGAGAGAACAATCATGCCGAGCCTGTCACAAATGAAACACTCAGAAAGCACTGGCTTCCTTCCCCACCCCCTGCAGCAGGTAAAAGCATTTCACTTGTCCTTTCTCCTGCTTCTCTGCCTCTGCCCAGCCAAGTAGGGGGCAGTAGGGTGGCACATGTTAGACCACAGCCCCTCCGTGCCTAAAGGACTGGGCACGTTGTCTGTGACATGGTAGACAACAAACCATCGTTATGATATTACATTTTTGCTTATTAGTATATTTTGCCTTAGATGACTGGGAACCAGGCGGGAAGCCCATAGGTTTCTCTGACTATTACCATTCTTCCCTCTGCTGGCATGTGGACAAACTGTCTTTTTGAATCTTAAAAATTCCTCAAGATCGATGTTATTGTCCCCATCTGTGATATAATAAGAAATATATATTTGGTCTTTGTCCTCAGTTCCTGACACAGAGCTTCTAAAACCCTTGGAATTTCCTGAGCTGTAGATGTGAGGGGAGCACCTTTTGTTATTCAACAGGAGCCCATTTCAACCTTACCTGAGTTTGTGCCAGTGAGGGGCCCCTAGGGAGGCCTGAAATAACTTCAGGACAGGGACTGGTGACCAGAGGAATCCCCTGTGTGAAGAGAGGGTTGGAACTTTCAGCCCCACCTCTTACCTCTGGGAAGGGAAGAGAGGCTAATCGCTAATGGGCAATGACCTCCTGAGCCACACCTATTCAATGGAACCTCCATAAAAACCTCTGAACAGTGGAGTTCAAAGATTCCGGGTCAGTGCACACAGCAAGGTGTGGGGAGGATGATTCACCCGCCCGGAGAGGTCAAGGAAGCTCCTCACGCCTTCCCTCCCCCATACCTTGCTCTGTGCATCTCTTATATTTGCCTGTTATTGTGCTCAGTTGCTCAGTCGTGTCCGACTCCTTGTGACCCCATGACTGTAGCCCACCAGGCTCCTCTGTCCATGAGGATTCTCCAACCAAGAATACTGGAGTGGGTTGCCATTTCCTTCTCCAGGATCTTCCCAACCCAGGGATCGAACCCAGGTCTCCCGCATTGCAGGTGGATTCCTTACCATCTGAGCCACGAGGGAAGCCTGTTCCTGAGTTGTACCCTTTCTAATAAACTGGTCCATGTGCGTGCGTGCACGCCCAGTCCCTCAGTGGTGTCCGCTCTTTTGCAACCCTATGGATTATAACCCATCAGGCTCCTCTGTCCCTAGGATTTCCCAGGCAAGAATCCTGGAGTGGGTTGCTATTTCCTTCTCCAGAGGATCTTCCCAACCTAAGGATCTAACCCATGTCTCCTGCATTGGCAGGCAGATTCTTTACCATGTGAGCCACCAGGGAAGCCCAATAAAGTGGTAGTACTAAGTAAAGTTCTTTCCTGAGTTGAGTGGTCTCTAGTTGTCCTAAAGAATAATTGGGGAACTTCCTTGGAGGTCCTGGAACTTCCTTGGAGGTTAAGACTTGGCGCTTCCATTGCAGGAGGCATGGGTTCAATCCCCGTTGCAGGAACTAAGATCCCTCATGCCACACGGCACAACCAAACTAAGATTTTAAAAAAGAGAGAGAATAACTGAATCTGAGGAAGGAGTTGTGGGAACACTGAATTTATAATACCTATGAAAATCTGGTACCTGCAACCAGAACCTCAAATGGGGCCAAGTCTTGGAGGAAGAAGCACTTAACTCATGTTGTCTGTGCTAATTCATGGTAGATAGTGTCAGAAGTGAATTGAATTGTAGGACTTCCCCATCCCCCACCAGTTAGTGTCCAGAGAATCAGAGAATGGGTTGGAGTGAGGGGGGAAAAAAGAACACACACAAACACATACACACTCACACACACGCGGTGTCAGAAGTGTTGTGGGTAAAAACAGTTCAGACTATATCACAGATGAGGAAACTGAGGTTTAGTCCAGAGTAGACCAAGGAGTATCCCCAGATGATCTTCAAACCCATCCTCTCCACCTCTTGACCCTGGCTACCACTATACCTGGGTGACTCCCCCAGCTTATCAGTGTCCTGATCTCTTCAGCCCCAGGGGCCTCAGTCTCCACACCCAAAGTCCTCAGCTGCTCCTTCTTCCAGAGCTTAACCTCCAACATCCTCACTCCCGCTCCCCACCCACAACAAGCCCTGTCCTTTTTCTCCCAGTCTTCTCCCTGCCATGGCTTTCTCCTTAAACCACACCCTCTTCCATCCACACCACAAATATCCATGATCCCTGGGCCCCTTGCTTCCCCTGAAAACTCACCACCCTGGACCAACCCTACCAATCATCCATTTCCTCTGGTCCTACACAGAGGCAGTCCGTCACTGCTGGAAAAAAGTCCTGCCACCTTGCCGATTAGGGTTTCCCAGATGGCACAGTGGGCTTCCCTGGTGGCTCAGATGGTAAAGAATCTGTCAATGCAGGAGACGCAGGTTCATTCCCTGGGTTGAAAAGATCCCCTGGAGAAGGAGAATGGCAACCCACTCAAGTATTCTTAACTGGAGAATCGCATGGATAAAGGAGCCTAGTGGGCTACAATCCATAGGGTTGCAAAGAATTGGACACAACTGAGCACACACACGCACATCCATACACCTTGCAGATTGCCACCAGAACCTATTCAGGGTTCCTGACCGCAGCCCATGGGCCTCATGGCACCATCTAATCACCCTACTACTTGCCCTCGGTCAGCTCCCTTGCTTTATTCCCAAAGGCGCTCTCAGCTTTCCCCTGTCTCCTCATGACGCCTACTCTCCTCGCTCACAAGAGACCTTGCCTCCTGTGTGTTCATTTAAATGCACTAAGATTCAAACTCTTTGTTTAAGAAATCACGCAGTCACTGCGGCAATTATTTCACCTCCTGCACGTGAGAGAAGAGACATGTGCCAGTGCCCCCCTTCTGGTTTCACACACGCACGCACACACACATACACACACACACAAAGCTCACAGGTATTTACACCTTTTAGAAAACAGAGATGTGAATTTAAATATTATTGCCAGGGCAACGCATTATTAAGGAAGAGAAGCAATCAGAATCACAAGCTTTTTAAAAGTTAAAGGTTACTTTCATAAGACAAAGCGACAGCCTCTTAAATATTATTGTCTGACAAAACTCCCTGGTTAGAAATAACATTTGCAAGGATGGTTTTATGATGCAGAAAAGACTCTGCTTTTATTTCTGCTGCTTCAGAAGAAGAGGGAACATCATTTCCTGATCATACTGAGATTTCTTTTCTTTTCTTTTTTCTGCCACCATGTTAAGTGGTCTGGAGCTTTGAAGGCCAAGCACTGAAATTCCATGATGTAGCACCAAGAGAAACAAAGGCAGGTCTGAAGTGGGCTTGAGAGGGTAACAGGAAGGAAGGCCAGGGATCTCCAAATGGAAGAAATAGGCTGCAAGTGTCAGACATTTTTTCTCTCTCTCTTAAGCGGCAAGAGGAAACAAACTAGTGATATATGTTTTCCCCTTCTCTATACAGATATAAAAGAGGTTTCTCTTAAAATTTTGTGTTGCCATAATGATACCTGGTTCCACCTGAACTTAACTTTTCTCAAACCTTGAACTAACCAATGCATTTCTTATGGAAATATTTGTCTTAAGCTATGTCAATGTGCTATGCATTTACCCTAGATTCTGTCTTCAAGTGGCTTCCGCCTAAAGGCTCAGAACCAACTTGACAAACCAGTATGTTATACTCATACACTGTTCTCCTAATCTATGTTAGTGAAACTATATATTTGTATGGAAATCTGCCTTTCTACAAGATTCATGTCAATCGTTTTATGGCCTGGGATGACTCACCTGGTGCCATTTTCTGAGTTTTGAGACATTTCCTTTCTTTAACTAGCAGACTGCTAGTAGCTATATAACATCCGGCTAAAGACTAGCAGTGGGGTACTCTTTCTGCCCCCTTCTAATGTCTATGTCGGAAGCTTTCCCTATCTCTTTTATACTTTAATAAAACTTTATTACACAAAAGCTCTGAGCAATCAAGCCTTGTCTCTGGCCCCGGATTGAATTCTTCTCCTCTGGAGGCCAAGAATCCTGGCATCTTGCGTGGTTCAGCAACAACCTTTCAGGCTGTTCACACTGCCTGGCCATGCACCTACATTTCCCTAGACAGAGGCTCCACTGTTTAGCTTCACTAGGGCCAATCCAGCTCCAGTGTACGTGACTCAGGTGGCACTAGAAAGCAGATTCAGATTCTGATTCAAGAGGTCTGGGGTGGGCCTGAGAGTCTGCATGTCCAGCAAGTAGATGATGTACTTAGTCCCATATTTTGTTGTTGTGCAGTGGCTCAGTCATGTCTGACCCCATGGGATGCAGCACGCCAGGCTTCCCTGTCCATCGCCATTTCCCGGAGCTTGCTGAAACTCATGTCCACTGAGTCGATGATGCCATCCCACCATCTCATCCCCTGCCGCCCTCTCCTCCTGCCCTCAATCTTTCCCAGCATCAGGGGCTTTTCCAGTGAGTTGGCTCTTCACAATCAGGCCCCAAACAGACACTGTGAACAGTATCCTGGATAATTATTCATATTTTCTCCCCTCTCCTCAAACCTCCAACATTTGGGAACCCACAGTCCACACTCTCAGCTGCTGACCTTGTTTCCTGCTTTACTGAGAAAATAAAAGCAATCTGTGGGTGGAATTCCACAAATTCCTTCCCCCATCCCACCCCACCATCTACTCACCAACTCTATACTTGCTGCTCCACCTTCCCCGTGGCCAGCTTCCTGTAAAAGCTGCCCCCCTCCACCCCAACATTAGATCCTACTCCCTCTCTTGACCTCAAAGGCATCTGTCCAGCAGGTTTCCTCTCTTCAGCATTTCCCCCTCTCCGCTGAGGCACATATGCTGTCATTGCGCCCATCTTAAATAAATAAATAGCTTTGTGTTGCATATTTGAAAGTTGCTAAGAAAGTACATCTTAAAAGTTCTCACCACAAGAAAAAAAGAACTCTGTAAGTATGTTTGATGTTAGATAGAGTAGCCCCCATTGTGGCAATCACTTTCCCAAATACACAAATATCGAATCAGGAAAATTGAACCAGGATATCTCAAACTCAGTAATGTTGTATGTCAATTAAACCTCAATTAAAAGATAAAATAGGGAGCTTCCCAAGTGAACCAGTGGCTTAGGACTCTGAGCTCCCAATGCAGGGGGCCTGGGTTTGATTCCCTGGTCAGGGATCCCACATGCTGCAACTAAAGATTTCACATGCCGCAATGAAGACTGAAAATTCCACAACTAAGATCTGGAGCAGCCAAATAAACAAAAAAATATATAAATATTTAAAGAGATAAAGTAGGGACTTCCCTGGAGGTCGTTAGGACTCCACGCTTCCGTGACTCCCAAATCTACATCTCTAGCCAAGAATGCCATGAACACCAGAGCAGCAGGTCCAGCTAACATCTTGACACATCCACTCAGATGTCTGCTAGACCTGAAAACAATCTGGGCCCAAACTGAGCTGCTAGTTCCCCCTCACTTTTTAAAGATATTTTTCTTTAATATTTTATTTATTTATTTGGCTGTGCAGGGTCTTAGTTGGGACACGTGGAATCTTTATTTATGGCATGTGACCTCCGATTTGTGGCCTCTGAGACCTAGTTCCCCGACCAGGGATCAAATTCAGGCCCCCTGCATTGGGAGCACAGAGTCTTAGCCACTGGACCACCAGGGAAGTCCCTAGTTGCTCACTTAAACCTATTTCTCCAGCCGTCTTCCCCACATAAGTGGTTAATCCAGTGGTCTAGCTGGCTCAGGCCAAAAACCTTAACAACATCCTTGACTCTCCTATATCTAGCCCCTCCTCAGCTCACAACCTCATGTGAACTAGAAGAGGGGGCCTCTTCAGCGCAGACATGGTACCTCGTGTCTGACCTGGCAACAGGACAGAGCCCTTTGAAAGAGAAGGTGAACGCCTCCACCCCGGACTCAGGGCGACTGCAGGCAGAGCAATTCTGCCCTCCAGCCTCGCCCGCGGCCTTGGCTCCGCGTCAGACCGCACATGCCTTGGCAGCGCGTCCCCCGTGGCAGCCTCCCAGGCAGTTCCAGTTTGAAGACAATTGTACTTCCTGCTGCTTGGCGCCCGCTTCCTGCCCATTTTCCAAGTCTGGTCTTGGCAGGTCCTGACAGCCTTTCTGTAAGTTCCTTTGCTGCTTAAGAAAACCAAAAAACGAAAAAGAAAACCGTGAACTCCGACCAGTACTATCTCAAAACTTTTACAAATACCTCCCAACCTTAAAATTAGAAAAATCCATTTCTCCACCCTTCCCTGGAAGGGCTCTGGAGACGAGCGCCAACCATCTCCTGGTCATCCAACCGCAGGCCACCAGGGCCCGCTCTGTTTTGACACTGACCTGGCCTCTTCTTCCTGCCTTCATGTCCCCCCACTCTGTTCTCTTCTCTTCCTCCTCCTTTGCGGGTCCCTCTGTTACTGTGTGTCCTGTGAATGTTGCCAGTCCTCAGGCCCCCAACCTCCCCCTTCCGCCCTTCACACCCCACACACTCACCCCCGCATCATTCACACTCACCGTATGTACCCCCATCTCTACCCCTCTCCTTTGCGGAAAGCTCCACGTGAAAGTCCAAGGGCACCTAAACCCAGCACATCTACAAGGGGCTGCTCCCATTCCCACCCACAGCTCCTTCTCTTCCTGCCTGCGGCGCCCCCCCTCACACACCAGCTCCATGGCCCCAGGCTGCTCCTACAGTCTTCTAAGATAGAAACACAGGAGTCATCGCACAGCAACCTTCTCCCCTCACATCAAGTCCATCCCTCCTAGGCTATTGTGAAATCCTGAAGCTTCTCTTGAAACATCTGTCCAAGCCATCCCTTCCTCCACAACCCCACAGCCTCCACCTCATTCTTCAGATTCTGCCAACAGCCTCCTAAATGGCCACTCGGTCCTGACCTCCCTCAGCTTGCTCCACAACAGCCAAGCCAGAGTGTTGTTCAGTTGCTCAGTCATGTTCAACCCTTTGCCAGGTTTCCCTGTTCTTCACTTGCTCCCAGAGTTTACTCAAACTCATGTCCATTGAGTTGGTGATGCCATCCAACCATCTCATCCCCTGCCGCCCTCTTCTCCTTTTGCCTGTTTCCCAGCATCTGGATCTTTTCCAATGAGTCAGCTCTTCGCATGAGGTGGCTGAAGTATTGGGGTTTCAGCATCCGTCCTTCCAATGAATATTCGGGGTTGATTTCCCTTAGGACTGACTGATCTCCTTGCAGTCCAAGGGACTCTCAAGAGTCTTCTCCAGCACCACAATTTGAAACCACCAATTCTTCAGCCTTCAGCCTTCTTTATGGTCCAATTATGAAAAGAGAGAGTGAGCTTTCTAGAACTCTATCCTGACCATGTCACTCCCTACCAAGCACATTTCTCATTCTTATGTGAGCTTCTTTTTTAAAATTTTATTTTTTTGGCTGTGCTGGGGCTTCGTTGCTGTGTGGGCTTTTCTCTGGTTGTGGCAAGTGGGAGCTACTCTGCACAGGCTTCTCATTACAGTGGCCTCTCTTGTGGTGGAACCCAGGCTCTAGGGCACTCGGGCTTCAGTAGTTGCAGCTCCCAGGCTCTACAGCACAGGCTCAGTAGCTGTGGCACATGGGCTTAGCTGCTCTGAGGCATGTGGCATCTTCCAAGATTGGGGATTGCACTTGTGTCTCCTACATGGGCAGGCAAATTTTTTACCACTCAGCCACCAGGGAAGCCCCTTATCTGAGCTTCTTAGAGACGCTCATGTTTTATCCCAAACCTTCTGAAACAGAACATTCAGGAGAAAAACCAGGACTTTCCTCTCTAATCATCGTCCTTAGGCATAACTAAGCAAGGCAAACATTGAGCTGGTGATTCCCAAACTGCTGTGGGAATCATTTCAAAAAGTTAATCAAAAACTGACTCCCAGGCTCACCCCCTTGGAGACCCCAATTCAGTGGTTGTTGAATGGGAGAGACTTTTCCAGAGGATTCTGCATAACTAGGGTGGCAACCACTAATGTCCAGACAGACCAAGTACAGATAACGAGCATGGCTATGCAGCCCTTGGTGTTTGTCTCTAGTTGGCTGTCACCACTCTCCCAAATTGTTCAAAGCCACACTCACTGTGGTGTTTCACGGGCTCAATAGTTGTGGCGCATGGGCTTAACTGCTCCAAGGCATGCATATTGGATCTTCCCGGACCGTGGAGTCTCAGCCAAGTGGCTGTATGTACATAATGTCCTCTCTCCAGGTGGCCCTGTCCTCTAAGTGCCTACGCGTGCCTCAGTCTCAGCTCAAATGAAGGTTCCAAGAGGCTTGCCCTGATCTCTCCTGGGCTGAACACTCTGTCTACCCCACAAGGCCCAATTCACTACTGCCCCACAGCCATAACCTCAGAACTGCAATTATGCACACGCCTGCTCCTGCTCCAATCAGTGAGGCCCAGAACACTGGGCAGTCTTTCAGTCTCCTTTATGCCCCAACATGGGGTTTCCCAGGTAGAGCTAGTGATAAAGAACCCGCCTTCAAATGCAGGAGACATAAGAGACTTGGATTTGATCCCTGGGTAGGGAAGATCCCCTGGAGGAGGAAATGGCAACCCACTCCAGTATTCTTTCCTGGAGGATTCCATGGACAGAGGACCCTAGGGGGCTACTGTCCATAGGAGTCGCAAAGAGTCAGACATGACTGAAGTGACTTAGCATACACACAAGCACATGCCCTAACACACAGCACACTGACTGGTACTCAGTCCAACCGAAGTGGCAGTTCCCTCCCTGACCCATGCACAGGTATTGATGCCAGAAATCTTGGCTCTCTGTGTATTGATGCTGAGCAGAAATACAGGGACTGGGTTATGGAGGAGAAAAAGTAGCTTTATTTCTTTGCCAGGCAAAGAGGGAACACAGTAGGCTAGTGCCTCAAAAACTGCCCCACCCCACCCTGGGGAATAGGGAGAGGTTTTATATCCCAATGAAGATCTTGCTTTTTTTTTTTTCTTTTGCAAAATTTCAAAACAGCCACAGCTGGCATCAGTCAACTCAACAACCACATCCGGTGTCCCTGAAGTTATTGGCCCATGACCTTTTTAAAATATAGGATGCTACAAGAGAGTGTGGGCTTCCCTGGTGGCTCAGTGGTAAAGAATCTGCCTGACAATGCAGGAGATGCATGTTCAATCCCTGGGTCAGGAAGATCTCTGGGAGATGTTCCTGGAAATGGCAATCCACTCCAGTATTCCTGCCTGGGAAATCTCATGGTCTGAGGAGCCTGTAACCCTATGGGCTACAGTCCAGGGGTCGAAAAGAGTTGGACATAACTTAGCGACCAAACAACAAAACAACAAGCTAGAGGCCCTGGGGAAAGACCAAGTCCAGTGGCACAGGGGGCTTGACTACGGGGCTAAGGCCCGGGTCCAAACAGCAGCTCTGGTAGGGCACGTGCTCGTCTCCTCCTGTGAGAGCACCAACACTGCAACTCTGTTAAACAACCATAGATAGGACACTGGAACCCACCAAAAAAGATACCACACATTCAAAGACAAAGAAGAAGCTGCATCTAGATGGTAGGAGGGGTGCAATCATGACAAAATCAAATCCTATACCTGCTGGGTTAGCGACCCACAAACTGAAGAACACTATACCAAAGAAGTTCTCCCACTGTTGTGAAGGTTCTGAGCCCTACATCAGGCTCCCCAGTCTGGGGATCTGACAAAGGGACTGGGACCCCCAAGGAATCTGATCTTGAAGGCCAGCAGGATTTGATTATACGACTTCCGCAGGACCGAGGGAAGCAGACTCTAGTCTTGGAGGGCACAAACGAAATCTTGCTCGCACCAAGACCCAGAGGAAAGGAGCAGTGACCCCACAGGAGACTGAACCAAAACTACCTGCCAGTGTTGAAGGGTGTCCCCCGGAGGCGTGGGTCGGGAGGGGCTCACAGTGGGGATGGGGCCGCTGACAGCAGCAGTCCTGGACGGGGCCCCTTTGCATAAGCCATCTTGGAGGTTGCCATTAAGCCAACCATAGAGCCCATAGACCCCAGGGCTGGGTTGCCTCAGGCTAAACAACTACCAGGGAAGGAGCACAACCCCACCCATCAGCAGATAATTGGAATAAAGCTTAATCGGGCTTCCCCAATGGCTCAGATGGTAAAGCGTCTGCCTGCAATGCAGGAGACCTGGGTTCGATCCCTGGGTCAGAAAGATCCCCTGGAGAAGGAAATGGCAATCCACTCCAGTACTCTTGCCTGGAAAATTCCATGGACTGAGGACCCTAGTAGGCTACAGTCCATGGGGTTGTAAAGAGTCAGACACGACTGAGCGACTTCACTTTCACTTTTCTTCACACCAGAGCAAGACCCAGGTTCTTCCCACTACCAGTCCCTCCCACCAGGAAGCTTACACAAGCCTCTTAGCCTCTTCCATCAGAGGGCAGAAAGAAGAAGCAAGAAGAACCACTATCGGCTAGAACAAAAACCACATTACAGAAAGTTAATCAGGATGAAAAAGCAGAAAGTAATGTCCAAGATGAAGGGACAAGATAAAACCCCAGAAAAACAACTAAATGGAGATACACAAACTTTCAGAAAAAAGAAGTGAGAATAAAGATAGTAAAGATGATCCAGAATCTCGGGAAAACAATGGAGAAGGTGCAAGAAATGTTTACCAAAGAACTACAAGAACTAAAGAACAGCAATGAATAATACACTAGAAGGAATCAATAGCAGAATAATGTTCCTTACTCTGTAAATAAGGTCCCCACATTCCTCACAGATATATCACACTGGCTCAAAAAGGAAAAAAGAAAGTGAAATCTTAGTTAACTGATTATCTCATTTAAATATAAGTGTGTTTAATTCTTAAAGAGGTGGACTTCAGTGCTCAGAAGGCCAACATTTGGTCCTCTGGAAACTGGAAACCATATTAGGAGCAGATTCTTGTTCATCATGAATTCAGAAATGAGGACGGTACCAGGAACAGAAGGGTAACTCAAACACTGTTGAGGACTTCCCTGGTGATCCAGTGGCTAAGACTCCAAGTTCCCAATGCAGGGGACCCAGGTTCAATCCCTGGTCAGGGAACTAGATCCCGCATGCTGCAACTAAGACCCAGTGCAGCTAAATAATTTTTTTTAAAAATTAAAAAAAAACTGTTTGTTGTATAAATAGCAGAGGTGCCTTTCTGTGGGAGCCACATGCCCGTGGCCCTCTGTCCCCCTGTCAGGTGAGTCTTGCTGTCAGCTCAGATGCCCTGGGGAGAGAGATCCTGGCCACTTTCCTCATCTGTGATAATAGGTAATAGATGAGAATTCCTTCTTTGAAGGATAGCTGCAGGTCTGAGACAGCCTCTGTGAATGCGCCTGTCTCTTTCCTTCCTCCCTTCCTATGGACAGTGAGGGAGAGGCCCATAACGGCACAGCTCTTGCAGATCTCAGAGGGTCTGCAAGTTCATGTTCTCAACTGTTCCTCCACAGCACAGAGGTCAGAGCATTACCAGGATTATTACATAGCACCAGTGGAAATTCCAATGTCTTTATTTAACTTTTGGTTTATCCATTTTGTTTTAAAAATGAATGTTGGAAAATAAAAATAAAAATGAATGTTGGGGACCTCCCTGGTGGTCCAGTGGTAAGGAATCCACCTGCCAACCCAGGAACACATGTTCACCCCCTGGTGCAGGGAAATTCCTCATGCCCTGGGGCAACTAAGCCTGTGCACCACGGCTACTGAAACCCGCCTGCCCTACAGCCCATGCTCCGCAACAAGAGGAGCCACCAAAATGAGAAGCCCACACCATGCACCGCAACTAGAGACAGCCCGAGTGCAGCAGTGCAGACCCAGCACAACCAAAAGTGAAAAGTAAATAAGTAAATTATTAAAATGAATGTCAGGGAGTTATTCCTTAATGGATAGCCTCAGTTTGGCGTGATGAAAAAGTTCTGCAGATGGATAGTGGTGATGGGTGCACAGAGCTGTGAATGTACTGGAGACCACTGAGCTGTTCGCCTAAAAATGGCTAAAATTGTAGTTTTATACTATGTGTATTTTACCACAATTTTAACTGTTAAGTCCACAGTAAGTTGCAAAGCACACAATCGTGATGGTACAAACTGTAAGCCAGAGGAGAGGCCTGGGGTCCGAGGAAGATAGGGAAAAGAAGGGCTGGAGCTGGGACCCTAGGAAAGGACCGAGAAGAGAAGGGTGGAAAGCCTCAGGAAGAGAAGAGGCCCCGCTTAGATGTGGGCCAAAACGGGGAGGGCCTGTGGGGGTAAGGAGGGAAATCCTGGGCAGAAGGGAGTTACAGCTGGCAGGCTGCAGGGTGTGTCTTCTCAGGAACTGAAGTCTCAGAGTGCCTAGTGCCTAGTGCACGCCTTCCTCCACAGCCCAGGCCAAAGGTCAGCAGACAAGGACTGGACCTTAATTTGGGGCATCTAATCTTTCGATCAGGCTTTCCTGGTTGACTCAGTGGTAAAGAATCTCCCTCCCAGTGCAGAATATCCCCTAGAGAAGGAATGGCAGTCCACCTCTTGCCTGGAGAATCCCATGGACAGGGGAGCCTGGTGGGCTTCAGTCAGGGGTTGCAGAGTTGGATACAACTTAGCGACTAAACAACAAATCTTTCGATCTGTCCCTTACATCAAGACACTCAGACACACAGGCCCTGTCCTACAGTTATCAGTGTTATTTTCCATAAGAAAACCAGGAGGGCCAAGCTCAACCCGAGGCTATGAAGCCAACCTAAAAAATGGCAACCCACTCCAGTACTCTTGCCTGGAGAATCCCATGGATGGAGAAGCCTGGCAGGCTAGTCCATGGGGTCGCAAAGAGTTGGACACGACTGAGTGACTTCACTTTCTAAGAATCATTATGACCCCAAGCCCTGTGGATCTACCTGCAGGATCCCAGCACTGCCTATCAATCATCTCTGAAGTCTAGACTTTGCCCTCAGCTACTGGGAGGTGATCTCTAGGCCTCTGGAATGTCCTGACAGGAGTCTCTGTTAGTCTGGGGACTTCAGATGTGATTTTATGACAAGGGCATTGTGAAACAGGGCCTCTGGAGGGGCTGGAGACTAAAAGTATTAGCCAGAACCTGCGGGAGGGGCTGGAGAACGAACATTAGCCACTGGGCCTCTGTGATTAAGCCTCAAGAATTAACTCTGGACAGTAAAGGGTCAGGTGAGCTTCCCTGCTCGGCCATACTCTGTGGGTTGGTCAGAAGGTCTGTGTTCAGGGCTCCACTGGACTCCTCTCAACTGGGAAAGGACCACCAGACGACCCTTCATGTTTGGATGCCAGATCAGCCAATCCCAGATGAGCCCGGGCTTGCGTCCTTGGTTTTTGAATGTGTGTCCTTTCTCTGGAGTAAATCTGTAATCTTGGTGCTTCTCAGTTCTGTCTTTCTAGAAAATAACCCACTAAGGATAGTCACAGGGACTCAGAACTCACAGCTGATGTCTGAAATGAGGGGAGTATTATGGGGACCGCAACTTCCGGTGGTGCAGTTTGCCAACTCCTTGCTCCCTGGCCCCTTACTATGACCTTCATCATCTGCCCACCCCTTGCCAACCACACTTCATCCCTGGTCCTCTCCACCTGCCCCCTCCTCATTCCTCATTCCACCCCGGGCACTGGAATTCTCCTTCCCAGACATCTAGCAAGTAAATTCCCTCCCGGATTTCAGACCTTTGATTCAATGCCACCTCCCCGGTGAGGCCCCCACTCTAAACTCCCTCCATGCCCACATACCGCTTTGTCTGCTCTACTTTTTCCTCTCTGAACACCATCACCATGTCCACCAAACTCTAAACTTAACGCATCTCATTTCTTCTCTGTCTCCTCACTAGAGGATAAGCCCTGAGCAGACAGAGATCTTTGCACTGTTTCCTCCTGTAAACCCAGGAGCTAAAACAGTTCCTGGCACATGCTGAGTGCACAATAAATCCTTGTTGAATGAAGAATCTGCAGTACTTGTAGAAAACAGGCCACCCTACACCCACCTTTTCTCCCAGAAAGGCCAAGTCTGCAAAACAGGAAAAGTGACCATGCTTGGCTGGAGACCACTGTTGAGGGAGGTTAAAAAGAAAAAAGAAAGAGTCAGCAAGAGCCGAGACCTCCAGGAGAGGTCTTGAACCTTGTCCAGGCTCGGGGAGGAGGTAGGGTGCTAGTCCGGCCTGACACCTCCTGGCTGCTCTGACTTCGGCAGGCGCCTTCCGCTCTGGTCCTGATCACTGTGAGGGGGTCCAGCGGGGGAAAGGGGAAGGAGAGAGAAATTCCTGCATTGACAGCAGGTGGAAAGAAGACATGGCCTCACCAGGCAGGAGTGACTTTTATTTGAAACCAGAAAACACCCTATTTGGGGGTTCATCTGTAACAGTTTAAAAAAAAGAAGAGAGAGAAATCAGAACCCAAAGGGCCAGGGGATGGGGGGAAGGGTAGTGGGCCCAGGTCAGGCCACGTAGGGGAAGCGGAGCAGCAGCCCCTCATGAGGTTGTAGGTTCAGGTGCTCCAGCTCAAGGGAGGTGCCCTCCTCACGGCCTGGCTGGGTGCTGAGCAGCAGATCCACCCTGGCTGGCAAGCTGGTGCCGGTGGGCAGGCTGGCGGCCCGCAGCCTGGCCAGTTGGCCCACATCCCCGAAGTTGAGCACTACGAGGAAACGCTCGTTCTGATCCCACTGGCGGATGTAGGAGAAGAGGTCGGGCCCCGAAGAGAGATCGTAGAAGTCTCCATGCAGCAGGGAGCGTTCCTTACCCCGCTGATCACTCAGCCAGCGGAACAGGGAGAGGAGGGAGTTACGGTCCTCACTCTGGCCCTGCAAACGGTGATAAAGTGATAAAGATACTTCAGACAGGGACGAAGGGCTCCCCGGGGCGCAAAGTCCTACCAGCCACCAGCCCCCACCCCTTGACAATCAGGCCCTG
Organism: Bos grunniens; assembly: GCF_055505025.1. Lineage (NCBI taxonomy): Eukaryota > Metazoa > Chordata > Mammalia > Artiodactyla > Bovidae > Bos > Bos grunniens. The sequence continues at coordinate 9,939,428 of NC_141193.1, forward strand.
CCCGTGGAAAACACTCACCTTCACAGTCATGCTGATGTTTATAGATGCTGAGGTGTTGGGAAAGCTGGATTCATCCCACAGCATGACCGGGGCCTTCACAGGCTGAAAACCAGGCAAAAGAGGACTGAAAAAAACCTAACTGCTCTCCAACTCCTCCCCTCATTTCCAGATTTATAACCTCCTCTACCTCAGGGCCTTGCACACTGTCCCCTCAGCCTGGAGGGCGCTTCTTCCAGATAGCCATAGGCCAGTCCCTCATTGTGCTCTGATCCCTGCTCAGGGACCTCCCTCAGGTTTTCTGAGGCCACTTGATATAAAATCGACTGTATCCCCTGCTCTCAAAGCCCCCGACCCTGCTTTCTTTTGCAAAGCACATGTCAGCACCGGGCACCCTTACTACACGTGCTCACCATCTAATTTCACCACCTCCAGCTCTTCTGTGTACTGCTGGACCCTCTGTGCAAAGCACACAGGAACTACTCTGTCAGTTTTGTGGAATAAGTGAAAAATGGGTTTTATAAATGGGGTTCCCAGGTGGCACTAGTGGTAAAGAACCGGCCTGACAATGCAGGAGACATAAGAGATGCAGGTTCAATTCCTGGGTCGGGAAGATCCCCTGGAGGAGGGCACGGCAACCCACTCCAGTATTCTTGCCTGGAGAATCGCTATGGACAGAGGAGGCTGGCGGGCTACAGTACACAGGGTTGTAGAGTCAGACACGACTGAAGCAACTTAGCACACGCATACACGGGTTTTATAAATATCAGCTCAATGTCAACCTCCAACCTTGTGGCTAAAGCCAAGTGGGCGCCTTCATGGTCTTACCCCACCTCGTCTCTCGAGGTGTGTGTATCTGGTCCCCTACAAAGCTCTGAGTTCCTGGACAGCACAGGGCCTAACCAAGAGTAGCCAGTGTCCAGTGAATGAACAAATTACTAAGTAACAGCTACTGTATTGAACTCCTACCAGGGAGCAGGCACTGCATTTTAAATATGCCTTGTTTCAGTCATAACTACTCTCTGCATGTGTTAGTCGCTCAGTCGTGTCCAACTCTTTGTGACCCCATGGACTATAGCCCACCAGGCTCCTCTGTCCATGAGATTCTCCAGTCAAGAATCTTGGAGTGGGTTGCCATTTCCTTCTCCATACTACTCTACAAGGAATGCAATTATGGCAGAAAAAATGATTAAGAGTTAGAGAAAATAACTTGCCAAGGCCACACAGTGACTGACCAGGGGGCTGACTAGCAAACAAGCTTTCCTTCCCAAGGCTCATGGTCTGTCCGCCACCAGCCACAGAACCACTGTGATGGGTGAACACAACCTCTCCCACTGTGCTGGGCAGGCAGCAAGCATTACCTGTCCAGGAAGGCCAGCTCCCTCCAGGCCAATCTCGTCTCCATAGCTGAACACTGGGGTCCCCGGCAGGGTGAAGAACAGCAGCTGGTAGAGTCGGAGGAGTTGGGGCGACACAAAGGAAGTCAGGAGTCCCGCCTGAGACACCTGCAGGAATGGACACACTCGTGAGCCCCAGAGCCCACTTCTGCCTCCACCTCCCAATACTCAATACTCTCTTCCAAAAGGCCTCCTGCCCCCTCTCCCACCACTGTGGTACTCACACTCCAGCTGCACCAGTTGCTGCCAAAGGCGTCCAGATACTGGGTGACCAGGAAATTTGTATGATTCCCAGTTAAGCTGGAGTGTGACAGGTAAGAGCTAGTCAACAACAGGTCCCTGGTGGGTTCGAGTAGCCTCAGGATCTGCTGAAGGTCGGAGGAGTCTGTGCCTGCAATCAAGAGCCTACACACAGCAGAGGGAGTTGAGGTTAGTACTGGACAAGAAAGGAGAATGGAGGCGAAGAAGTTTCTCTAGGCTAGGAACTCCACCCTTTCCTGGGGCTCATACTCCACTGGGGGCAGGGGGGGTTTCCCAGAGTGGAGCTGAATTGGGGAAGCTGGGGTCTGGCACCCACCGATCCTCACTGACGCTCTTAGTGATGTTCTGCCACTCAGCTAAGAATGAAGACGGATTCTAAAAGGAAAAGAGCAGAGTCGTGAGGAAGGGAAGGCTATCGGGCCCTGGCAAGGCTTCTGTTCTCACATAGAAAGGGTACTCACTGTCAGATTCTGCACATCCCGGACCTGAAACCCGTCCACACCGGTCTGCAGCCAAAACCTCAGAGCTTCCTATGGGGAGAAAGGCAGAAGTACAGAGGAAAGCCATCACTGCTGATGCAAAGGCTCAGAAGACTCCAGCCCACACTAAATCTTCCTACCCTATACTTCCCTGTGACCTCAGGAGAGGCACTTGCCTTGAACAGTCTCACTTTCTTGCCTCTACTATAAACCTTTAGCCTTCAGTTCCCCTTCCATTCCAACCCATCACTAATCCTTAGTGATATAGTGCTCTTCTCTACTCCTCCCCATGGTAAATCACAAAGCTTTAACACCTACAGAAAAGGCCTATACACTAAATGTTAACTTCCTTCAACACTTAGCATATGTAAAATGTTGATATACTCATTTTACAGATAAGGAAACAATGTCAGAGAAGCAAAGAGGCATGCCCAAGGCCACAATCAGAGAGCAACAGTGAAGGGACCTAAAATGCTAACCAAGATCCCAAGATGAGTATACTTACTCCTCTCCCAGTTTCTTGGAGCCTGGGGAGGGTCTAAGTAAAAGAGCCATTCAGAGCAAGACTCAGGATAAAAGCTGAAATTCAAAGCACAGCCCCAGGGCAGTTTACCCAAAGATTTGAAAAGAGAAGCCAGCTCTGCAGAATAGGCCCAGGCTTGAAGCCCTGGCATTCCTGCGGCACGTGACACAGACCCCCACTCCCCCTGCCCTCTCTTCTGGGTTCTCTCTCTGCTCCCTGTCTTCTCTCTTCTGGTCTCCATCTTCATCTGAGGCTACCACACTTTGCGCCTTAACATCTAAAAATGTTCTCTTCTCAGTAACTTTTAAAGGGTCTTCTAGCAAGTGGCAAGGAATGAACCAAATGACCCCAAAGGTCAATTGAAATGCTGGGAGTACAGAATTCTACCTCAGAATCCTGGCTGCCAGCAGAGGGTCAGAGTCTGCCTCCAGTTTTGTTCTACCCCTTCTGAACTGGTCAGTGCCCTAGAACCCAGGCATTAGGAGCTGGGATGACTTTCAAAACCCCACTCCCAGTCTTCAGGGTACGGAGTTTGAGCCTTATACCTTCAGAGAAGGCAGATTTGAGATTTAAGATTAGTCGGGACCTTCAATCCCAGGGCATATTAAAGGCCCTCTGAACCTTAGCTTCCTCACTTACAGACTTGGGATATGAGTAGGAACCTTGTTTGGTTATAGAGGATTAAAGAAGGTATATAAAAATACTCGGCATATTCCCGGACACATAGGAAGACCCCAGTGCTTACAATTTCAGACTGGGCTGCCTTCCAAAACACATCAAATAAGAAATGGGAAACCAGACAGGACAGGATTCCCACAGAGAAAGGGCTTCCTCTGCCAAAAGGAAGAAAATTCACATCTGAAAAATTCCATCCTGGCACTGTCACCCTCAGAGTCAGGGAAACAAGTGGTCTTTCAGAAAAGGAACAAACAAAAATAGGGATGTACTACTTGCCTATCCTTCTGCCTGTGGGAAGAGTGTGCCTGCTGGGCTACAAGGAGCCAGGGGCCCCTCAGGTGGTGCCAGGCTACGTTTATAGAACTCACTATGAAAGGGCCAAACAGCCCCAGCATCCGGCTCCCACCTGCCGTCAGCACCAACACACTCACCTTCATTTTGATGGCCACAGTGTCAATCTGAATGGATTGAAACCAAGGGTTCTGGCCCTTGTAGTTGGGAGTGAGGTCCAGGATGACCCGGATGCCTAGAACAAAAGAGGAAGAGGTGGTTGATAGAAAGACTTTGGGAGAAGGGAAAAGGAAGAAATCAACAAATACAAGTCGGTAGACTACTCCCTATGTACTGGTACAAAAGTTTAGATTTGAACCCTGGTGTAACTCATTTCATTGAAACAAAGATATGAGCAAATATGGGGGGGGAGGCGGGGTGGGGGGGGTCAGTGTTGGGAGGGAGTAGTGTAACACAGAAGGCTGAGCTATGAAGCCCTGGCCCCCTCATTCCCAAAGTGAACTTTTTTCAAAGACAAGATTTTACTTTAATTTTTTTTTCTCCAAAGGATCTACTCTTAAGTTTTAAAACCACTGATTTAGCAAAAGCCTACATTTTGCAAATAAGAGCACTGAAGCCCAGAAGCTAAATAACTGTATATCCAAGTATACAAAGTCTCTGAACCACCTGACAAATCCACTTTAAGTTGAAGCCTAACAAACCCACCCTGGACCTGCCCTAGGAAAACTGTAAGCCAGTCAGCAGTAAACCAGACAAAAATCCTCTCCGGACTTTCCCCTGGCCAGAAGCCCAAGTCCTCTCTAGCTACTACTTTGCCAGTTCTAGGACACCCACTCTTCTTCTTGGCCGAGTGCAGGAGACTCTCAAAATCTTCCTTGGAGCCAAAAATGGGGTCGATTTGTTCCAAGTTGGTCTCTGTGAGGTCATCCTCCTGGTTCTTATGAATTGGGCCCAACACAAAACCCTTCACCTTCAGGGTGCTTAAGTAATCCATCCGCTCCTTTAGGTCTGAAATGGAGAAGCAAAGTTACAGTGAGGCCTCGCCGAGGCCCCTGATCGCCCCTATAAGGCTGGATCACCAGACTGAGACGCTGATTTAAGGCGGCTAGCAAGTTGCTTCAGAAACACGCTGCGACAGGCTACGGGCGCCGGGAAGGGGCGGGGAGCATGCTGAGTCAGCCACCCTCAGGAAAGAGCAAGTGGGGGACAGCTCCCTTCAAAGAAAGCAAGGAGGGGCTACGTCTCGGGGAGCGGTCGCCAGTACCGAGTAGGGTAGAGAACCGTCTGAGTCAATCTGGGAACAGAGCTCGAAGTTGGCGACCATTTAAACCAAGGGCCCATGGGGTGGGAGGTGAGGACGCGCGGGGAGGGAGATGGGGGCGCCCGGACTCACCCGCTAGGTTGCCTGCCTCTTGGCCCAGGAAGGCCCGAAGGTCTCCAATGCGGTAGAGGGCACCCTTGTGCCACCATCTCTGCTCTGGCAGCTCGCGGCACCGTGGCGCCTGCACGATGATGACCACGGCGCCGGCCAGCATGCCCAGCCAGCCGAGCCAGAAGAGCAGCAGCAGCGCCCAGCGGGTGCGTACCCAGGCGGGGCTGCCCGCCACCTTCAGCAGTTCCTCTTTAGACAGGCCCGTGAACTTGGCCTCGGCCGCTGCGTCCGCTTCGTCGTCGGCCACCTTGATCTTAACCAGACCATTCTTCTCGGTGCCGCCCGCCACGACCACGGCCATCGCCGCCCCAGACGCCGCGTTCATCGGCTGCTTCTCGGGTTCCAGCTCGTTCAGTTCCACTTCCTTCATGTCCACCTCGGTGTCCTGGCTCATGGTGCCTGCGGAAACGGAGACAAGACGCAGTCTGCGGTCAGCTGTTGGCTGGACACCTGCCCGGATCTTCTGGCCCCAGAACAGACTCCCAGGCTTCCGTGACTCCGCTTAGGTTCCCCGACCCAGTCTGCGGCGCGGCGGGCGCGGCCTCGGGGCCTGAGTAGGGGAGCCCCGCCCCGGCCCGCCCCTGCTTGTCCCTTAAAGTGGAATCTCCTGGGTTGCTCTTTCAGGGACTGAAAGGGTGGGCGGCGGCCGAGGGAGTAACGTTGGGTACTCAACTCCGATGGCTGCGTGGTTCAATCCCCCTGGCCCATTTCCTCATCTAGAACCTTCTAGTCCTAACGTTCGGACATTCAGAAAGCTGAGCACGGAGCCACCTTTAGGCGGGCGGAGTCTGCAACCTGTCCCGCCACCGGCCCCTGCGCTGGTCCCTCCCGCCTCCGCCTAAGTGGGCTAAAGCGGATATGCACAACTGCGGGGGTTCCGAGGCTCTTCTTCGCCCACTCGGAAGGTTTGTGACTTCCCGGGACACCATCTTCCATTTGCCCACGCCACGTGAACTCAGAGTCAACGAAACCCAACTCAGCCCTTTCCCCCACCAGGCCTTATCTTCTCAGGCCTCTGGGACTTGGCACTGGACCCCTGCTTTCCCGCAGGGCTTACTCCCACTCTTTCAAGATATCTTGAGTGTAGTTCAATTCATCATGCAGCAACTATTTACTGAGTGCCCATATAATAGTGTGCTTCATTAACTTTAGTGAATTAACCCTAATCTAGTCTTCTTCATGATATTTTATGATGAATCTGTTTGGACAGGAGAATTGCTGACATTTCCCATTTTACCCTACCCCGCCCCCACTTTCTGGCGCCAGGATGTCGGGCAGCTAGGAATCTGACATCCAGAAGAGACTGATGGATAATCTCGGGACTGACAGCATGCTGGGGCTGGGCCTCTGTTGGAGGCATCCATCTTCTCAGTACACATCAGAAGGTGCCCCGGCCTGACTGTTCCCCACTTTGCAGGGCCTCCTGCAGATTAGTCCAGTGTCCCCCTCCAGGTGCCAGACTTCCCTTACCTCCCTGTCCCTTCGCAGTGGTAGGCCTTGGAGGCAGCTGGTACTGCCGAAGCCTTGTTGGCATATGGCCAAGGCACCTCGGACTTGCGTGTTGTTGTTCAGTTGCTCAGTTATCTGACTCTTTAAGACCCCATGGACTGCAGCATGCCAGGCTCCCCTTCCTTCACTACCTTTAGCTCAAACTCATGTCCACTGAGTTAGTGATGCCACCCAACCATCTCATCCTCTGTCGCCCCTTCTCCTCCTGCCTTCAATCTTTCCCAGCATCAGAGTTTTCCAGTGAGTCGGCTCTTCGCATCAGGTGGCCCAAGTATTCCAAAGACCTTGAAGACCACCCAACTTCTCCCCACAGAGGACCCTGAATTGAGAGTAAGACAAAGTTCATCCAGACATCAACACCACAAGGTGCCAGCACTCTCAGGAACTTCTTCTTCCGAAGCAGCACCAGCTGGGTTATTTTCAGAGAGGACCTGAAGGAAGTTAAGTTCTTTCTCCCTCTCCCACCTGGGCTGGAAGCCAAGACAGCTGTGTATTTGGAAGAAAACAGAAACCAAGATCTGAAGAAATAGAAGAGGTACCAAAGGAGAGCTGAGGCCATGAAAAAGCTCACCCTCTGCCCTTCCCCTTCATTCCTCTCCCCTCTTCATACCAGACTCATCCCCACCCCCCACCCCAAGCAAGCAGGTAGAGGCTGTTCAGACCTGTGCTGCATGATGATAGCAAGTCCAAGGTGCCCTGGCCATATGCCAAATAAGTGCCAACCAGACTGAACAGACTATCACCAGCATGAAAGCTCAAAGTTAAGAACTGTGGGGTCATACACTCTGAGATGTTTCAACGTAACACTCCCATACATACACACAGTATCTGACTCACAGTCCCCCACAGCTCCAGAAAGATGAAACCAATCCCCGCCTGCATTTGGTAAAGAAGCTAACAACTTGCCTCCCCAAGTTTATCACCCACCACACCCGTCACAGGGACCACCCTCCAGCAACATCAGCCTTCAAACACCTGTTAGTCCTGCCACATAAGCAGCTGTCAGGCCTCTGCATCTTTGTGCACGTCATCCCCTATGTGTTTTGACGTTCCTTTTCTGCCTCATAACCTCCAGTTCATTCCAGACCTAGCTCAAATGACAGCTTCTCTCAAACCCCTGGAAAGAATTACTTTCCATCCACTGTGCACGTATCTCTTCCTGGGCTGGAAGAAATCACATCCTATTTATTACTTTTCCTTGTCTGAGTGTCGGCACTTCAAGACAAGTGGCAGAGCCTTGTGCTACTTGATGAACCTGCCTGCTCAGACGTAGGCACTTTATACTGAAGTGAAGTGAAGTCGCTCAGTCTTGTCCGACTCTGCAACCCCAAAGCCCACCACGGTCCTCTGTCCATGGGATTTTCTAGGCAAGAGTACTGGAGTGGGTTGCCATTTCCTTCTCCAGAGGATCTTCCCGACCCAGGGATCGAACCCAGGTCTCCCACATTGTAAGCAAGACACTTTACAGTCTGAGCCACCAGGGAAGTCCTAGGCACTTTATAAGTGTGCGGTAAATAAGTGGATGAACTATTATCATTAAAACCTGGTATTTCCCTTCTTAGAAGCAACTCAACAAAAGCAGCATGTATTTGAAAAGAAATGTGCACCTCAGTGTTCACAGCAGCATTTACAATTGTAAAAATATGGAAGGTGTCCTTCAACAGACCAATGGATAAAAGATGATATAGTGTATGTGTATGGAGTACTACTTGGCCAGAAGAGAGAAGGGACTTTTGCCATTTGCAGCAACACAGATGGACTTTGAGGGCATTATGCTAAGTGAAGTAAGTCAGACAGAGAAAGACAAATGCTGGATGATATCACTTATATGTGGAGTCTAGAAAATACAACAAACTAGTAGACATAACAAAAAAGCAGCAGACTTGAATACAGAAAACAAACGAGTGGTTACCAGTGTGTGTGGGGGGCACTCTATAGGGTGAGAGACCAGGAGGTACAAACTACTGGATATAACACAGGCTCAAGGATGTGTATACCGTGGGGAACAGAGCCAATACTTGGTAATAACTGTAAATGGAAAGTAACATTTAAAATTGTGTTTAAATTTTCTTAATTAAAAAAAGGCAGGAAAAAAGTAGTATGTGAAGACAAAGGGATAAAGTGAAAAGGAATTTAAACAACACTGTGTGGTATCAAGAGGAAGCTGTTTATGCAGGAAAACAAACCAAGACTTGTAACTGTTCAACCAAATAAAACCAAGTAATAAATCTAGTTGAAGGGGAGGACAAAAAAAGCAACAGAGCAACACAGCAGAGAAAGAGAGCTGAAGGTGCTAGAGATCCTCCAATCCTAGTGTATGTTGCTAAATGCAGAACTTAATATTTACTATAGAATTCAAAGTATATAATTTGTTCAAGAATTTAGCCTTCAAGGGAAGCAAGGAAAAAAGTAGTTCAAGAGTCCAGAGCCAAATTAAAAAAGAAAAAAAGAAAGAAATGAAGACAGTTTGAGAGACCCTGGGGACAATATCAAACATACTAACACTTTATAGTGGTCCAGAATGAAAAAAGAGAGAAAGGGGCAGAGAACATTTATGAGGACATAATAGCTGAAAACTTCCCTAACCTGGGAAATGAAATAGACATCCAGGTACAGGAATCACAGAGAGTCCCAAACAGGATTAATCCAAAGAGGACCATACCAATGCACACTGTCATTAAAATGGCAAAAGTTAAAGAGCGAATAATAAATGCATCAAGAGGAAAGCAACAAGTTAAAAAAAAAAAAAAAAAGAGCCCAGAGCCAATAAGGACAGATTAATGAGGTCATTAACGTCTTCAGGACTTTACACTCATTCAAGCAAATGGTGGGGGCAGCAGGGTGGGTGGTCGGGTTGGGTAGTTGGGGCCCTGAAGTTCAGAGGGCCAAGTCCACAGAGAAAGTTCCTTTCTAATCCCCTATTGCAAAAATTCATGTCCCATGTTTCCCAACAGGTGAGGATTACTTGATCTTAACCAAAGACGGAAGTTTTCCCCTCTCAGTTCAGTTCAGTCACTCAGTCGAGTCCGACTCTTTGCGACCCCATGAATTGCAGCACGCCAGGCCTCCCTGTCCATCACCAACTCCTGGAGTTCACTCAGGCTCACGTCCATCGAGTCAGTGACTGACGTCCATCAAGTCAGTGATGCCATCCAGCCACCTCATCTTCTGTCGTCCTCTTCTCCTCCTGTCCCCAATCCCTCCCAGCATCAGAGTCTTTTCCAATGAGTCAACTCTTCGCATGAGGTGGCCAAACTACTGGAGTTTCAGCTTTAGCATCATTCCTTCCAAAGAACACCTGGGACTGAACTCCTTCAGAATGGACTGGTTGGATCTCCTTGCAGTCCAAGGGACTCTCAAGAGTCTTCTTCACAGCACAGTTCAAAAGCATCAATTCTTCGGCGCTCAGCTTTCTTCACAGTCCAACTCTCACATCCATACATGACTATTGGAAAAACCATAGCCTTGACTAGACGGACCTTTGATGGCAAAGTAATGTCTCTGCTTTTCAATATGCTATCTAGGTTGGTCATAACTTTCCTTCCAAGGAGTAAGTGTCTTTTAATTTCATGGCTTCAGTCACCATCTGCAGTGATTTTGGAGCCCCCAAAAATAAAGTCTGACACTGTTTCCACTGTTTCCCCATCTATTTCCCATGAAGTGATGGGACCAGATGCCATGATCTTAGTTTTCTGAATGTTGAGCTTTAAGCCAACTTTTTCACTCTCCTCTTTCACTTTCATCAAGAGGCTTTTTAGTTCCTCTTCACTTTCTGCCATAAGGGTGGTGTCATCTGCATATCTGAGGTTATTGATATTTCTCCCAGCGATCTTGATGCCAGCTTGTGCTTCTTCCAGCCCAGCGTTTTTCATGATGTACTCTGCATAGAAGTTAAATAAGCAGGGTGAAAATATACAGCCTTGACATACTCCTTTTCCTAATTGGAACCAGTCTGTTGTTCCATGTCCAGTTCTAAGTGTTGCTTCCTGACCTACATATAGGTTTCTCAAGAGGCAGGTCAGGTGGTCTGGTATTCCCATCTCTTGAAGAATTTTCCACAGTTTATTGTGATCCACACAGTCAAAGGCTTTGGCATAGTCAATAAAGCAGAAATAGATGTTTTTCTGGAACTCTCTTGCTTTTTCGATGATCCAGCCAGCAGATGTTGGCAATTTGATCTCTTCCAGTGTGTTTAAAAAAAAAAAAAAGATTTCCAAAAACAGAGCAAAGATGGGAAGATAGTTAGAAACTCAGGAAACTGTCCAACAGACTCTGCAACACTGCCAAAGCTGAAGGTATAATTTCAAAGACCCAGAAAAAAACCATCCAGGCTCTGCCTCTAAACTACCCATCAGCCTTGAGGAGTTTAGCCATTCGAAAACTGGATGATGGCTAATGTCAAGGAACTGAGCACTTGGAGTCAAAGTGCCACCGAGATGAAAGCAGAGAAGGAATGTGAGCCCTACCAAAGGGACCCACTTGGCAGCTGTTATTAGAAGAAGCAGTGTTGGAATATTATTTGTTATTACAAATCCTGCAGGAGGGACACTGGCTGGTGAAAAGAACTGTCAGCGTTGTCTTACTAAAGGGTGAGAAATGTGAGTGGGGATAAAAGCCAGAAAGAGTAAAGGAAAAACCAAAGCCTTCTCGTTGCAGAAGAGAAATGAATGCACCATCTGCAAAATATCTCATAATCAAACAAACTGAACAACACTGAAGCAAGTCATTCTCTCTAATGCAACCAAATACTAAAAGAGAAACACCAGAGATACAGCAGATCAATTTATGGATGAGATAGAGTAGTTATTACTCTTGGATAGATGACATCAGATAGTCAACTGATCAGAGACAGAACACTGATCTCATCAAAAGGCTAATTGGTAATAAGAGATTAAATGATTCCTTACATGAACACTGAAGTACTCCAACATCAGCTCCTTCTGCAGTCCTGGTCCCACAATACTGGTGGTATTGTCAGTTTCCCATCTCCTGTGCGCTTCAAAACTGTCTGTCATCACATTCTTTGAAAGGAAGTCACCAAGTGCAGCCACAGGCAAAGGGCATCAAGTTACACTCTGCCTCCCAGGAGGCGTACCTTCATCAATTATTTGGGATTTTTCTGTACAGAAGACTTCTCTCTTCCCTCTCATATATTTATTTATCTATTCATTTATTTATATCAGTATGGATTCTTGGATACTTATTTTATAGTTTGGGTTAGAATCCAACACTGTACTGCTTTCTTGCTCCAATTACTCCAGCTTTTGCCACTGTGAGCTCTCACTTTGGCCACTGCGTCCTTTTAATACATACCCCTTCCCCTTCTTCTTCTTTTTTCAGCATTTTACTTTCTGGCACTATATGACGCTTCAGGTTCATCTTGTATATCCTCTAGGGCCCCAGCCCTAGAAACAGCATTTCTCCAAGGAGCCACAATCCCTTTTATTGGAGAATAGTATTAGAAGTCAAGATATGGGCACTCAGGCATCCTTTGAGGAACGAAAGTTATCCATCAAAAATATGTCTTGGGAATTCCCTGGCAATTCAGTGGTTAGGACTCCTTGCTTTCACTGCTGAGGGAGTGAGTTCAATCCCTGGTTAGAAACTAAGATCCCACAAGCCACATGGCATGGCCAAATAAATAATTAAATAATTTATATATATATATGTTTTTTTCTTGTATACTCCACTTTTTTGGGGGTGGTTGGTGTCCAATTTTTAAAATCTGTCCTTACTTCAAGGCCTGAAAGATATTCATCTATACTTTCTACAGACAAAAAGGCTTTATTTTTGACATTTCAATCCTCAATCCATCTTTAATTGATGTTTACTTATGGCATAAGGTAGGGAACTAAACTCATATTTTTTCCAGATGGATAACTATAATGTGATGAAAATACATCCATAGTACTACCCTGGTGGTACAGTGGATAGGAATCCACCTGCCAATGCAGGGGACATGGGTTTGATCCCTGGTCCAGAAAGATTCCACATGCCTTGGGGCAACTGACCCTGTGTGCCACAACTACTAAGCCAGTGAGCAGCTATTGAGCCTGCTCACAGCAACTAGAAAAAGCCCAAGCAAAGCAATGAAGACCTAGTGCAGCCAAAAATACATACATACATATATATATTTGGTCTCCGTCCCTAGTTACTGACACAGAGCTCCTAACTCCCTTCGAATCTCCTGGGTGATAGGAATGCCTTTTGTTCTAATGAGGCCACTCTTGGGCTCCTAGATAGCTTCAGGATCAGGGCTGGTTACCAGAAAGGCATGACTGGAGTGATGAAACTTTCAGTCCCACTCCCCAACCTCTGGGAAGGGGAGAGGGGTTAGAGACTGGATTAATCATCAATGGCAATGATTTAATCAACCGTACCTACATAACAATATCTAATGATCATACCTACAGTTTCCGAGTTGGTGAACACATCAAGGTGCTGGTAGCGTGGCACCCACACCCCCACTCCTTGCACCTCGCCTTCTTCCCAAGTTGTAGCCTTCATAATAAACTGGCAATAGAAGTTAAATGACTCAGTCCCTCAAGGAACCCATTTACTCTTAAAACAACTAAATGACCCCCAAAATCTTTGTCAAATATTATGATCCACTAATCTTTAGTTAATTCTGCATTTCTAATTATCCAAAATTAATCTGATCCTGTGATTCCCACAACCCCCTACAGCCTCTCCTCGTCAATCCCCCTGTTCAGTATCACAGTTCAGTGAGTGACACAGCTATTCTTCCAGTTTTCTAGGCCAGAAGCACATGGGCAATTTTCCTAGCTCTTATATCTTCCTATCCTCCCTGTCCAGCTAGATGCTAGTATAAACTCTGTAGCCTGATTAATATAGGTACAATATCTCCACTTAGGAAAAACACACACACAAACTTCTGCTGCACGCTATCATGAAACTCTCTAAACAAACTGGAAATGGTTCCAAGTCTCCATCCAGACTTAAAATGTGCCAGTTCTTGCTCCTGCATTCAGTATTTCAAATGTCTTATAAATGTATTTATACAAATATATTTACATAAGCAATATTAATAAATGTATTAATAAATAAACCAAACTCTCAAGTACTTTTGATTTTCACAGACATTCAACATGGCTAAATGTTACCAGATTTCCAGCAATACAATCCTAAAGATACATAATGAGGCATTCAGTTCAGTTCAGTTCAGTTCAGTCGCTCAATCGTGTCCGACTCTGTGACCCCATGAATCGAAGCACGCCAGGCCTCCCTGTCCATCACCAACTCCCGGAGTTCACCCAGACTCACGTCCATCGAGTCAGTGATGCCATCCAGCCATCTCACCCTCTGTTGTCCCCTTCTCCTCCTGCCCCCAATCCCTACCAGCATCAGAGTCTTTTCCAATGAGTCAACTCTTCCCATGAAGTGGCCAAAGTACTGGAGTTTCAGCTTTAGCATCATTCCTTCCAAAGAAATCCCAGGGCTGATCTCCTTCAGGATGGACTCGTTGGATCTCCTTGCAGTCCAAGGGACTCTCAAGAGTCTTCTCCAACACCACAGTTCAAAAGCATCAATTCTTTGGCGCTCAGCCTTAGAAACCTGAATTTAAACCAGTTCCTTACATTGCAACTAAATTGGTTAATTTCAACAACACTCTGTAAAATAATTTGAATTACAGAGAAATTAAAAACAAACTAAAACACATCACTAAGAAGGGAAACCCTCTTTTCTAATTAAAATAGAAACTGCTGCACTAATGAAATGTTAGCTAGAATGTAAACAGTCTGAGAAAGGAAATAAACTTTTTCCTTGAAGAAACACATACTCCTAGGACAAGAACTAAAGAATTAACAGCTACAGTCACCTGATTACCACAGCCTGATTGTCACAGTTTTTTAACCATTGTTAAGTCCCCAGTGACATGTGCCCAGAGGTGCTGCAATACCAGGCTGTGATACTGAAATACACATTTGGGACTTGTCTGGTGGTCCAGTGGTTAAGACTCCAAGCTTCCACTGCAGGAGGGCAGGAGGCACAGGTTCAATCTTTGATCGGGGAATTAAGATCCCACATGCTGTGTGGACCAAATACATATTTGGTCTTCAGTCCTCTTTCCTGGCACCAGAGCTTCTAAAATCTTTGGAATCTCTAGAATAAAGAGTGGAACTGTCAGCTTCATCCCTCACTCTCCAGACAGGGTAGAGGAGCTGAAGCCTGATTAATCACCAATAGCCAGTAATCATGCCTATATAATGTAAAAGTCGTTCAGTCATGTCCGACTTTTTTGTGACCCCATAGACTGTAGCCTGCCAGCCTACTGTGTCCATGGGATTTCCGAGGCAAGAATACTGAAGTGGGTTGCCATTTCCTTCTCCAAGTTGCCATATACACTAGCAATGAAAACTAAGAGACCTATGATTAAACCTAACAGTGAATAGATGACTTCTTTATGAAGGAAAAGATAATATCCTACAGAAATACTTTCAAACAAAAAATAATGAGACCCTAGTATATGTCAGGCACTTTTCTGTGAGCTGGGGTGGTAGCAAGGAAAGAGAGCCTGCTTTCATGAAGTTTAATTTCACTAAGTGAAAGAAAGAAAATTAACGAATAAATACTCAAACACACGTAACATGTCAAATGATTACAAGTGCTGTGAAAAGGCAGAGTACGATGAGAAAGAGATTACCTGATTCAGGGAAGGCATCTCTGATGAGGTGATATTTGAGCAAAGACCCAAAGAGGTAAAGGAACAAGGGAGCTTTCTAAAAGAAAGTTTTCTAGGTGAGGGAATAGCAAGTGTAAAGACCAAAAGGAGAAACATCTCATATTTGTAAACAGAAAGATTTGATGTCATAAAGAAATTAACACTCCCTGATGAAATAAAATCTTAAGGCAGGATAAAAGTTAACATAAAATTTTCCCCAGACGTTTTAGCCATTGCCCTCTCCCCTTTGGTGTGCATTATGCATCTGCATTAACCAGATCCCCTTAGAAGACACAGCAATGCCTACTTGCAAAAACAAACAAAAGCAACTTCCTCCTGGCACCAGGAAGGTAACTCCTTAGAAAATAACATTCCTTTCTCAATTCTGTAAGGGGTCACAATAACTCACAACTCGCCTTGCTGGACTATGTTACTTTGATGTATGACCCTTTGTCTCAAAAATTTCTATAACTCTGCTTTGACCTCTACCAGGGGGACAGTCCTCAAGAGCTTTCAGAAAGATTGTCTCCTGGGTTATAGTCCTCTAGCTGGCTCAAAGAAAAGTTTCCAGTTCTTTCTTAGACTGACTACTGATTAATTTTTTTCATCAACATCCCCAGACAGTCTATCAATCCACTGCAATTCCAATACAAATCTTAATATCCATTCTTGGGAACTTTATGATTCTTTAACACACGTGTAAGAGAAAAGGGCCAAAAACAGTAAAGATATTTTTTAAGTAATAAAATTTTGAAGACAAATCCTACCATATATCAAGCATGTTATATTCCTAAGTAATAACAGTAGCATGCTAAAGTAATAATCATAACATGAAATAGCCAAAGGGATGGATAAATGGATCAACAGAACATGAAACTGAAAGAAACTCATGCATATCTGAAACCTTAATATATGCAAAGATAATATTACACACCCTGGAGGAAAGAATAACTATTCACCAAATGGCACTGAAAAAATAAAATTAGGTGACTACTTAAAAGTAAACACAATAATATATTCCAAATGGTTAAAAGACCTAAATATAAAAGCAAATATTTTAAATTTTTAGAAAAAAATGAGAGTATCTTTCTGATTTTCAAGGTAAGGAAGGAGTTCTTAAACAAGACACAAAAGCACAAACCATTACGAAAAGAACTAATAAATTCTATAAGAAAAATCTGTGCATCACAAGAGACCATAACAAACTGAAAAAGACAAGCCACAAAAGGGAGAAGACATAGTATTTGACACTAATAAGACAACAGAGTCTTGTATAAAACATATAAAGTTTCAATGAAAACCAGTAAGGAAAAAGGCAACAATTCAGCAGGAAAAACAATTTACAGACTAGGAACGGTAAGTTCACAAAATTGAATACATAAAAAAATGGCCAGTGAACTCTTGACAGATTACGTATTAATAATCAATAAAATGCAAATTACAATCACAAAAAAATACAATTTTATGTCCATAGACTGGCAAAACATCTGATTGAACCAAGTAATGACAAGGACATGAAATTGCCTAAGTGGTAACATTAACTGGTATAATCACTCTAGGTGTGCAATGTACAAAAGCCTGTAGAATTGAAAATACTCTTAGATATTACCTATCAATGTCACTCCTGGATTCATAACCCAGAGAAACTCTCATAAACGTGCAGAAAGCAACATACAAAGCATTTCACTGCAGTACTGATTATAGTAGTAAAAACTTAGAAACCGTAAAAGGGTTTATCACCAGGGGACAAAATAATTTGTAGAACATGTCTAGAGTATATAAAAAACTGAATTTTAAAGAGCTAGGGCACAAAAAGACAGGCAAAGTGTATCAAAAATATAATGTTAAAGAAAAGGGGGAAATAGTAGATTCACCTTAAAATTTTTCTAAAAACTAAACGATACAAAAGCACCAACAGTCTCATTTTTAATGACATCCTATCCCAAAAGAAAGAACCACACCATTCATGGAGGAACTGCGGCATCTGGTGGACATGGGAAATGGAGAGAGTGAGCCTAGAGTTCATCTCCCTGTTCCAAAATTCCACTTAATAAAAACACCCTCAGGTAGAGGATTTACAAGATGTTAAATGATATGAACAGATAATGATCTTCAGCCAAAACCCATAGAAACAACCTATACTTAAGATTCCCTAACCAACAAGGACCAATGTATAGCAACTACACTCAATATTTTATAATAATCTATAAGGGAAAAGAATCTGAAAAGAATATATATATTTACATACATGTACGTATGGTTGTAGTTGAATCACTGTGCTGTATACCTGAAACTAACACAACACTATAAATCAACTATACTTCAATTGAAAAAAAAAAAAAGATTCTCATCAGGCTTTGCTTCCCAAACTTCCATGTAAGGTCACAAATGCAATCTTAAACATGTTCCTTTTAAAATTTCACAAATTTAACTCTTCCAAAACCCAGTCTAATCCTTCTCTGGGAGACCTTCCAACTGGCATATTCCTCCCCAGGGTTCAGGAAATAAGGAAATTCTGTTCCCAAATTGAATTTTTGCCCTAAAGGTAAACATCCTACTCCAAGCTCATAGCAGGGCACTGTGCGTTTGCATATTCCTGCTGCTCGTTTACCTCTTGTAACTATACGATCTCTATGTTTGCTGCTGCTGCTGCTAAGTCACTTCAGTCGTGTCCGACTCTGTGCGACCCCATAGACGGCAGCCAACCAGGCTCCCCCATCCCTGGGATTCTCCAGGCAAGAACATTGGAGTGGGTTGTCATTTCCTTCTCCAATGCATGAAAGTGAAAAGTGAAAGTGAAGTCGCCCAGTCGTGTCCGACCCTCAGCGACCCCATGGACTGCAGCCTTCCAGGCTCCTCCATCCATGGGATTTTCCAGGCAAGAGTACTGGAGTAGGGTGCCATTGCCTTCTCCTACTCCTGGACTAATAGAGGCAGTGCCTCTTGCTGCCAGGAGAGGGCAGAGCTATTCCCGGAGCAGCTGCCATCCTCAGAAAGATTCCTGTTGGAGGAAGCTGGTTTATAACTCTAAAGTATTTCTTCTAACAACCTCTTCAGGAGCTTCATAACATAGGGCAGGTAAACACTGAGTTATAGTGACATGCTGAGAAAGATCGAGGGCAGGAGGAGAAGGGGGTGACAGAGGATGAGATAGATAGCATCACTGACTCAATGGACTTGAATCTGAGCAAACTCTGGGAGAGACTGAAGGACAGGAAAGCCTGGCGTGCTGCAGTCCACGGGGTCTCAAAAGAGTCAGACACGACTGAGTGATTCAACAACAACAACAGGATATATATAGCAAATGAAGTCATGGTAATAGATATACTGTTTAAGGCAGAGTGAGAAAACAAATGGATCCAGAACAGAACCCTGAGTGCAATGGGTTAAAAAGAGAATGGGAGGTAAGGAAGTCAATGGAGTGGGGATGGAACAGTTTCAGAGATTCCTACTTTGTCTCTCCCAGACCAAAGGCTCAATGTGGGAACTTCTCTGGTGGTCCAGTGGTAAGAATCTGCCCTGCAATGCAGGGGACACAGGTTCAATCCCTGGTTGAGGAACTAAGATCCCACATGCTGTGGAGCAACTAAGCCCATGCGCCACAACTAGAGAATCCCTGTGCTGCCATGAAAAGTCCTGCATGACGATCTTGTGTGATGCAACTAAGACCTGATGCAGCCTAAATAAATAAAGACTCAATGCGGGGGGTTACTCCAACTCTTATCAATCCCAGTAAGCACTTGGGGACCAGGGATATGATCACCAGATAAGAATCCAAGGACTTCAGGGAAATGTCCTGGGATGCAGGACTTAACCCCTGGCAAGGATTCCAGTGGGTGGGGCAAAATCACTGTTTCGGTGGCTTATAGAAGCTTTGAGAAAGCAATGGCCTATGCTGAGTGAAACAGATATGCTTCAGTGGCCCTAAGAGATGACAGAGGAAGCAATGAAGAGGCTGAAGGAAGCAGACATGCTAGAATGGATATATTATGTGAGGCTAGAAGACCCATCAGAGAATTGTGTTCCAAGAAAGGGCCCAGAGGACACAACATTCACCAAGGCCATCAGGAATGTGCTACCGACAGGGGCACCAGTATCACCTGAAGCTCAGTGGTGGTTTCCCTCTACAGTCCAGGAGAGGAAGTCACAGAGCTGACATCCTTACTTCCCGCTCACCCCCATCAAGTAACAGTGAAGTGAAAGTCTGACTCTTTGCGACCCCATGGACTGTACAGTCCATGGAATTCTCCAGGATAGAATACTGGAGTGGGTAGCCTTTCCCTTCTCCAGGGGATCTTCCCAACCCAGTGATCGAACCCATGTCTCCTGCATTGCAGGTGGATTCTTTAACCAACTGAGCCACAAGGGAAGCCCAAGAATACTGGAATGAGTAGCCTATCCCTTCTCCATAGGATCTTCCTGACCCAGGAATTGAACTGGGGTCTTCTGCATTGCAGGTGTGCCGGGAGCCAGCGTGAGGAACTCCGCCCATGGCAAAGGTCATGAGGAAGGAGGCTCGGCATATGCAAAGGCGGGATTGAGCCTCAGGAGTCCCCCTGGAAATTCTCAAGCATCTACCCCCAAAACCAGAGTCTGCCTACTTTACTGCTTTGTGCTCTCACCTACACCTCTGACTTTACGGGGGGCTGTCCCCCACCACCATCTCTCTCTCTGAAAAGGAGTTAACTTACAGCTCCAGTTAATAAAGTTCCTGGTCGTGACAAGAGTGTTTTATTTTTTTTTAAAGGCTTAAAATGTATTTTAATAAGTTCATGTTGCATTATTCATTTCTCAGAAAAACTTCAAAGGTATTAGGGACAAATCAAACATGGTACGCCAATAAAAAATGCACAGCATAACTACCTAAGATAGGCAAAGCTAAGAGCTACCGTCTGACATTCAGCATACAGCAACCCTGTTCTCAAGATTGTACTAGGCCTATCAAGAAAGCTGTGAATGGCAACATCACAGACACAAAAGGGCCATTTCTGGGTTGTCCTTACCCAAGAAAAAGATGGAGGCAAGTTTAACACAAGATTTTTTTAAAGATACACTAAATGAAAATCTCTAAGAGAAAATGTCTTCCTTGGGACATGAAAGGGTAATATATGGGACATAACAGAACCGTATGTATGTTGTCTGTGACCTCTGTGGACATGTGCCTGAATTCCCACCTGGGAGTGATTGGAACAGTGGGGCCAAGGTCACTGGGGGATGTGTGGTTTTTGTGGTATATGTGGCAGGATCTCTGGGGTGAGACAGTGCACTAAGTCGTGTCCGACTCTTGCGACCCCATGGACTGTAGCCTGCCAGGCTCCTCTGTCTATGGGATTCTCCAGGCAAGAATACTGGAGTGGGTTGCCATTTCCTTCTCCACAAGAGTGTTTTAGTTCACAAACTCCTTTGGGAGTTCTCTAGCCTGCCTGAACAGGTTCTTCCGGCCACATGTGATCGTTCAGAGCCTCCCAACCGTGAGAGGCATGAGATGTTCTAAACTGTCTAAATACAGATTCCTTTGAGCAGTTAAAAGATTGATTAGAAATTGTATTGGTGAAGGGTTTTCATTTGTTGGGCCAATGTTTGCTGCTAAGTCTCCACATCCCCTGCCCTTATACACATTAATGAATGTAACTAGCATATAAGAGAAATAAGTATTAACCTTTGATATTAATCACGTTTAGACCTTGGGCTAAGCAAATTCTTTTCTTAATTAGAACCCACTGCACCCTCACCCTATAGGAATGTAACTTTATCTGGTGCCTTCGGAAGGTGGTGCCTGGTTTAGGAATAAATCACCCCTGGAGAAATAAGTGTTCTGGTTGACTGACCGCTATCACAAAGAAAGGGTCGTAAATTGTTAGCAGGCCCCCTGGCCAGAAGATGATGTAACACCCCTAAGACCTTTGTATACATTTGTATGAAGCACCTGATTTTGATAAAAGTCAGGACTGCTGACCCCACGTGACTTTTGTATTCCACCTCTGTGTATAAAAGCAGACCCGAAAAATAAAGAAACGGATCAGTTCCTGGAAAGATTGGTCTCCCCAGGTCGTTCTTTCTCTCACCTTCTGGCTGAATTCCCTGGATCCACCCAGGCTGGACCCCAGCAAGTGGCCCCCGGAACAGGCTATTCGAAGGTAGGTACCTCAGAACAATTAGGGTCAGCCCTGTTGCTCCCCCAGTGTTGAATTTTCGGGACGGATAGGACCCCACTCAGGGTGCTGCAGACCTCCCTGTAGGATAGACAGGGTGAGTAGGAGTGGGAAGTGTTAAAGGGTTAAAGAGAAACCCGGTTTCTGGAGTTAAAAGGGTTGAGGAAAAACCCGGTTTTTAAAGGCTAAAACTAAATCTTCTTTACTATACTTAATTTTCTGACATGGGTAACACTGAATCAAACGAAAGACAGCTCTTTATAGGAATAATTTTGCAGTTATTAAGTAAGAGAGGAATTAAAGTTAAAAACTCTACCATTCAATCATTTTTTCATTTGTACAACAGTGTCCCTGGTTTCCAGAAGAGGGCACTGTTAACTTAGATATCTGGGAGAGAGTAGGAAAACAGCTGAAAACTTACCATGCAGAACATGGCTCAGAAAAGGTGCCTAATGATGCCTTTTCCTTATGGAATTTCATTAGAGATGCTTTAGACTCGGCCCCTGATTCTGAAAAAGTACATCTTAAAGAGGACAGTGAAGAAAACACTGTAGTTAAACCTACCCCAGAATCTGAAAAGGTACATTTTAAAGAGGAAAGTGAGGAAAAAACTGTAGTTAAACATGAGGAGGATGAGAAAAAGGAGGACCTGCCTGACTATGGGCAACTAAGAAAGATGCTAGCCGCTATGGCTGCTCAGGAACAAGTTAAAGATAGGGACAAAGAACAAGATCAGCTCTCCCCTCAGGATGAAGAGGATTTAGACGAGATAGCAGCTCGATATCACTCTGAAGAAGATTGGCCTCTTTTAAATAAAGATGCCCCAAGAAGCTTAAGAGAAACTTCCCCTATCAGGCCATCTGCTCCAAGGAGCTTAAGGGAAATGTCTCCTATTAGGCCATATGCCTCTAGGAGCTCACGGGAGACATTCCCAGTTAAATTATCCGTAAACTCTGAACACCTAACAGTCCAACGAGCCCCAGAGTACAGAGCAAGAGACATGGGACCCATACCTTTGCCACCACCCCCTAGAGCGGGAAGTGTGGGGCCCATACCTTTGCCACCACCTCCCAGACCAAGTGCTATAGGACCCATACCAAGAGATATAGGACCCATACTAAAAGATATGCGACCTATACCGATGCCACCACCTCCTTAACGAAGTGGAAGACCTCCACTATCGGCTCCACAAGGAAGGGTTTTTTCTGTCCCTGACGATAAATTTGATCCCCAACTTGAGGCTTGTTTCCCTTTAATATTTGACCGTTATGATGAACTCGGAAGGGCTCTCGGATGGGAGCCCGTTCCTTTAAAATTGGTAAAAGAACTTAAAGATGCTTGTGCTTTGTATGGGCCTAAAGCCCCATACACAATGCAGCTGGTAGAAGCCTTAGCAGGCAAATGGTTGGCACCCCATGATTGGAAATCAGTCGCTAGGGCCTGCCTGTCTGGAGAACACTTTATACTTTGGAAAGCTGAATATGATTATCTTGTTCGCTGGCATGCCAATAATAACAAACAGGGACATTTAAACTATATCACGGAAGGTATGCTAGCTGGAAAATATGATTACCCCACACTTAACGAGCAGATGGGACTAGATAAATACGCTATACAACAGGTGGCTGATTGTGGCTTTACTGCCTGGCGTTCATTGCCCGACGGTAGGGAATCAAATTCTGCTCTATCTAATATTAAACAAAAGTCAGAAGAGCCATATGAAGACTTTGTCTCACGGCTTTCAGAGGCTGTCCAGAGAATAATTTCTGATTCTGAGGCAGCCGGAATATTGACAAAACAATTGGCCTTTGAAAATGCTAACTCTACCTGCCAGGCTATTTTACGCCCTATAAGAAGATCTGGAACCCTAATTGATTACAGGAGGCAATGTGCAGATGTAGGACCGTCCCTGCTGCAAGGTGTTGCGATAGCTGCAGCAATAAAGGGGAATTCTTATCAGCAGGCAGTCCAATCCTTTTTTACTAACAAGAATAAGCCAGCACAAGGTGATCCCAGTAACCAAGGCAGGAATAATTTGCCCAGAACTTGTTTTTCCTGTGGCCAGGAGGGACACATTTTTCGTGCTTGCCCTCAAAGAACACTTGGTTCTTATCCACCTAATTCTGCCCCACCGGCTGTGTCTGCTCCGCAAAATCCTGCTCCCCTGCCCGCGAACCCTAGGTCTCTCTGCCCTCGCTGTCAAAAAGGATATCATTGGGCAAGGCACTGTAGGTCAAGATTCCATAGAAATGGAACCTTTTTGGGCCCCAACCAGCAGTAGGGAAACGGACTGAGGAGCCAGCCCCAGGCCCCGACAACGACTGGGGCAGCCTCACTGAACCCATTCATTCCCTTCGTCCCGTCGCAGAACTCATCAGAGCAACCCCAGGCAACGCAGGACTGGACCTCAGTTCCACCACCTCAACAATATTAACACCAGATAGCCCCACTATAAAAATCCCTACAGGCGTTAAAGGTCCATTACCGACTGGCTTGGTGGGAATTATACTAGGCAGAAGTTTCTTAGCTATGCAAGGTCTTACAAATATTCCTGGAGTAATCATATATACAAGAGAAATTCAGATAATGATTTTACACCCAACTAAAACTTTTCAAATACATCAGGGACAGAGAATAGCCCAACTTTTGCTTTTGCCTTATCATACTGCAGTTGGGCATGCAGCTACTCAAAATGAAAGGCAGGACAAAGGATTTGGGTCTAGTGACATGGTTTTTTGGGTAACAGAAATTACTAAGAAACGTCCTATAAAATCTATTCTCGTCAGTGGCAAGTCTATTGAAGGACTATTAGATACAGGAGCAGATGTTTCTTGTATTTCTGGGAAAGACTGGCCCAGCTCCTGGCCCACCCATACTACTGAAAATGAGTTGATGGGCTTAGGAAGAGCCCCTGCAGTAGCTAAAAGTGCAAGATTTTAGACTGGCAATTTGAAGATACCAGTGGAACATTCCAACCATATGTAGTTCCTTCGCTCCCCTTTTCCCTGTGGGGGAGGGATGTGCCGTCTCAAATGGGAATGTTACTTTTCAGCCCTGATGATAAAGTGACCTCTCAAATGCTACAAATGGGTTATGACCCTTCAAAAGGATTGGGTAAACAGCAGACAGGAATAATTGAGCCGATTTGCCCAACTCCTCGAAAGCTACGTACTGGATTGCGGTATCCAAATTTTTAATGGAGGCCATTGTTTTTGCTGCCAACTCCATTGAATGGAAATCTCAAGACCCAGTGTGGGTAGAACAATGGCCTCTGCCTAAAGAAAAATTACTGGCAGCTAAAACGTTAATTTTTGAACAACTAGAATTGGGACATATTGAGCCCTCCAATAGCCCCTGGAATACTCCTACTTTTGTCATTAAGAAAAAAATCTGGTAAATGGAGACTTTTACAGGATTTAAGAGCCATTAATGCCACCATGGAGGACATGGGAACCCTACAACCTGGGCTCCCTTCCCCAGTAGCCGTTCCAGAGGGACATAATATAATTGTAATTGATTTACAAGATTGTTTTTTCACCGTTCCTTTAAATACTGAGGATAAAAAGCGACTTTCAGAAAATCTTAAGCAGCCTTATTTACGATTTCAATGGAAGGTTTTGCCTCAGGGAATGAAAAATAGCCCTACCTTATGTCAAAAATTTGTCAATGCCGCTTTAGAACATGTCAGAGCTAAATATGAACAAGTATATATGATTCACTTTATGGACGATATTTTAATAGCTCATCCTGATAGACCCCATTTACAAACTGTCCCCCAAGATTTGACCCAGGCATTGACAGCGAGAGGCTTAAAAATTGCCCCAGAGAAAATTCAGGTCAATCCGCCCATAACTTACTTAGGAAGGGTTATCAATTCAGAAACAGTGACTCATGCCCCATTACAATTAAGAAAAGATCACCTTGTTACTTTAAGTGATTATCAAAAACTTTTAGGCGAAATTAATGGATTAGGCCCTATTTAAAATTAACCATTGCCGAATTAAAGCCTCTTTTTAACATTCTACGCGGGGATCCTGATCCAACTTCTAAAAGACAATTAACTGCTGAGGCTCGGGAGGCCTTAGACAAAGTAGAGGCAGCTTTATCTCATAGCTATGTAAAAAGAATTGATTTACAAGCAAACTGGCAATTCCTTTGCCTAGTTACTCCAACTGCACCTACGGGAGTCTTATGGCAAAACGGCCCCCTAGAATGGGTCCATCTTCCCGCTCAAACTAAAAAAGTAGCGGCTTCTTACTTAGGATTGATAGCTACTTTGATATTAAAGGAAAAAAGCAGAGCATTGAATTATTTGGTAAAAAGCCATCAGAAAATTGTAATTCCATATAATAAGGAACAACTTGATGCTCTTCTAATGTTTGATGAAAATTGGCAGATTGCTATAGGAAACTATTTTGGTCAAATTTTTGCATCATTTACCCTCCAATGTTTTGTTAAATTTTATATCTAGACACCCAGTTATTTTCCCTGTTAGATACAAACAGTTCCCTATTCCAGATGCCAAGAATTTTGTATAAAATTTCAAATAAAACATAACACAGGCATCCCTTATAATCCCCAGGGACAAACTATAGTAGATAGAGCACACCAAACATTAAAAATACAAATTCAAAAAATTAAAGGAAGGGGAATTTTAGTTCCCCCCATCAGATCTTACAACATGCTCTCTTTGTAACAAATAACCTAAATGCTGATTCGTCCGGAACAAGATACAAAGCCGTTGATGAAATGGAAGGACCTCCTCTCCGGACTATGCAAGGTTCCTGACCCATATTAACTAGCGGTCGAGGATGTGCTTGTATTTTTCCACAGGACACAGATTCTCCAATTTGGATCCCGGACAGACTAATTCGTCATGTCACAGTCCCCCAGAGACCAGGTTCACGGCGCGTGCACTCGCTTGCTTCCCTCCTCCCCAGCCAGCTCTGGCCTCCGCGCCGCCAGCTGTGCCCGGCACCCTCCTTACTGCACCCCGTGACCTAGAGTCAGGAAAGTTTGTGCGGTGAGTGAGGGCCAGAGAGGAAAGCGTGCCCGCGGAGTGCCGTCCAGACCAGCGTGGCCTTGCCGGCGAGAGGGGAGCGCCCTGAGCCCAGGCGGTGGCTAGCCCGAGTCCGCGCACCCCGCCCCTCCGCCCGCCATGGGCGCCACGGCCCACAGCCTGCCACTCGCATTCTGCCTCCTGCTGCTAGGGACACTGCTCCCCTGGGCCAACGCCTGCAGCTGCTCCCCGGTGCACCCACAACAGGCGTTTTGCAATGCAGACATAGTGATCAGGGCTAAAGCAGTCAGTAAAAAAGAGGTGGACCTAATATAGTAACTTGTGAACAATGTATGCTTTCATCTTGTTTAAACCCTCAATATAGGGTTTGCTCCTTTGTGGTGTTTTGTGAACAATGTATGCTTTCATCTTGTTAAACCCTCAATATAATGCTTGCTCCTTTGTAGTGTTACAACGTCCACCTTATCTTATGATGTAACCACTTATTGATATAATTATGGTCTTGCTGTATTACAACAACTGTAGGATTTAATGCGATCGCAACAGTTTGTGGGCTTGCTTATCCTGGGAATAGCAGCTTTAATAACCACAATTACTTCTGTTACTGTGGCAGCAATATCATTGACTCAACAAGTGCATACTGCCCAATATGTTGATACCATGTCTAAAAATGTTTCTCTAACTCTAGCAACACAGAAAGCTATAGATAGAAAGTTGGAGATGAGGGTAGATGCCTTGGAGGAGGCAATAATGCATATTGGGACTGAGTTACAGGCTTTAAAGGTGAAAATGGATCTGTCACGCCACACTGATTACCGGTGGATACGCGTGACATCTTTAAAGGTAAACGAGACAGATTATGAATGGGAAAAAATTAAAAATCATATTTCAGGTGTTTGGAACAGCTCTGACATTGGCCTGGACTTAGGGAAACTTCATAATCAAATACAGACCTTGGAACACTCTCGACTGGATTTTACCGCCGCTGGAGCAGCTAATGACTTTTTTCACACCTTCTCTAACTTTATTTCTGGAAAAAACATTCTAATATCTTTAGTTATGCTGCTGTTGGTGCTCTGATTTTACTTCTTATAATCATTCTTCCTTGTATTGTCAGGATTCTTTGGCAGAACATTCAGAGGGTCACGACTGAGCTGCATCTGGCTGTTTTAAGAAATAAAAAAGGGGAAGATGCCAGGAACCAGCGTGAGGAACTCCACCCGTGGCAAAGGTCATGAGGAAGGAAGCTCGGCATATGCAAAGGCGGGATTGAGCCTCAGGAGTCCCCCTGGCAATTCTCAAGCAACTACCCCCAAAACCAGAGTCTGCCTACTTTACTGCTTTGTGCTCTCACCTACACCTCTGACTTTACGGGGGGCTGTCCCCCACCACCATCTCTCTCTCTGAAAAGGAGTTAACTTACAGCTCCAGTTAATAAAGTTCCTGGGCGTGACAAGAGTGTTTTAGTTCACAAACTCCTTTGGGAGTTCTCTAGCCTGCCTGAACAGGTTCTTCCGGCCACATGTGATCGTTCAGAGCCTCCCAACCGTGAGAGGCATGAGATGTTCTAAACTGTCTAAATACAGATTCCTTTGAGCAGTTAAAAGATTGATTAGAAATTGTATTGGTGAAGGGTTTTCATTTGTTGGGCCAATGTTTGCTGCTAAGTCTCCACATCCCCTGCCCTTATACACATTAATGAATATAACTAGCATATAGGAGAAATAAGTATTAACCTTTGATATTAATCACGTTTAGACCTTGGGCTAAGCAAATTCTTTTCTTAATTAGAACCCACTGCACCCTCACCCTATAGGAATGCAACTTTATCTGGTGCCTTCGGAAGGTGGTGCCTGGTTTAGGAATAAATCACCCCTGGAGAAATAAGTGTTCTGGTTGACTGACCGCTATCACAAAGAAAGGGTCATAAATTGTTAGCAGGCCCCCTGGCCAGAAGATGATGTAACACCCCTAAGACCTTTGTATACATTTGTATGAAGCACCTGATTTTGATAAAAGTCAGGACTGCTGACCCCACGTGACTTTTGTATTCTACCTCTGTGTATAAAAGCAGACCCGAAAAATAAAGAAACGGATCAGTTCCTGGAAAGATTGGTCTCCCCATGTCATTCTTTCTCTCACCTTCTGGCTGAATTCCCTGGATCCACCCAGGCTGGACCCCGGCACAGGTGGACTCTTTACCAACTGAGTTATCAGGGAAGGCCCATTAAGAAATACAGGAGAGGAATTACAGAGGCACTGCTTAACTGCCAGAAGTCAGAAAGCTCTAATTATCATAAGGCTGGCAAGATTGGAGGGTTAGCCATGGGGCCTGGAACCCGTAAGAAACAACTGTAGATATGATAAACAGTGGTATCCCTAGGCGGAAGCCAATGAGGATGCTGCTGAATATCTACAACCTGCAGGGAGAAAGAAGAAAGGAGCACAAGGCTAAGGACGGTCACCACAAGAAATAGTCAAAATATCTTTCTTAGTTCCTGGGTTTGAGCCGATTTTCAAGTCCCAAACTCAGTTACTGAAGAGGTAACTGAATCCCTAGGGGAAGGAGCATGAAACTATGATTCTCCTAGTTCTTCCCAAAAAGGAACTCATCATCTACTAAAAGAACTATACATTTGGAAAAGGAGAATATGCAAACATTTTGAGGATTTTAGACACAGGACCTGAACTGACACTGATGCCTTGAGGCCCAAAGCATCATCATTATTCCCATTAGAAGAGGTAATTTCCGCAGTCCCCAAGTGTTTAGTGGAACTGATATACTCAGGAGTAACCTCTACATTGGATCCTCGGCCTACAAGAGAAGGGCTATCACAGTGGGAAAGGCAGAGTAAAAATCTCTGAAACTCCCCCACTCTTCAGCCATGATAGTAAATAAAAAGAAATTACCATATCCTAGGGAGTAGGAAAGAGGAGAAGGCAGAGAAGGCAATGGCAACCCACTCCAGTACTCTTGCCTGGAAAATCCAATGGGCAGAGGAGCCTGGTAGGCTGCAGTCCATGGGGTGGCTAAGAGTCGGACACAACTGAGCGACTTCACTTTCACTTTTCACTTTCATGCATTGGAGAAGGAAATGCAACCCACTCCAGTACTCTTGCCTGGAGAATCCCAGGGACGGGGGAGCCTGGTGGGCTGCCATCTATGGGGTCGCACAGAGTCGGACACGACTGAAGCGACTTAGCAGCAGCAATAGCAGGGAGTAAGGAGAGAGGGACAGAGATTAGAGCCACCATTAAAGACAGCAAGGATACATGGATGGTGATGCTTACCATAGCCACTCGTAGAACTAAAACTCCCATCTATACACCAGGTGACATGGTAAGTTGCCAACTTTGAGTGCGACTCAAGAATACGAAAGTGCATTGCAGGTCCAAGTTACAATGCCTGAAGCCCTGCCACTTGAACCATAACATCCAAGAGACCTATGGGGTTGGAAAAATACACACTGTGGAGCCTATGGCAAGTCCCAGTGGGCAAAGCAGGTGGCTGAAATCCTAGAACAAGGCCAGGCTGTTCACAACAGAGAAATACATGCCTTTTGAGAAACAGCTCTTGGCATGTTATTGGAACACTTCATTATTAAACACTAAGTAACCAAGAATGGCCCCATTATGAGTTATATCAGACCTGCTGCCATTATAAGTTGGACCTATGAAGTCAAAACGTCAGAGCAGACCAGCAGCAGTCTTTCAAAAAATGGAAATTGTACCTCCAGAATCAAGACTAAGCAGAACCAGGGGATGCAGACAAACTGCATAAGCGGGTAGCCCAGACCTCTCGATATCCACCATATTTGTAAAAGCATCCCCACCCCTCGTGCAGAAGAACTCGCAGTCATCAGGAATGTCCTGTATAACCTGCTAAAGGAGGAAGTAAAAGCTCAAGCATGATTTATAGATGGGTCAACTTATGAGTGCCAACTGAAAATGATGACGGCCACATTCAGAAGAGGACTTAAAAGACAGTGGAGATAGAAAATCTGCCAGCTATCCACCTGACGATCCACCTTGTGCAGAAGGAGAAATGGCCCAAGGTGAGACTATATACACACTCTAGGTCAGTGGCCAATGGTCTGGCCAGCTGATGAGAGGACTGGAAGGAAAAGGACTAGAAGATCAAAGGGTCTGAGGGCTGGGATAGAGAATGGTGTGGATATATGTGTACAAAGCCAAAGATTTCTGCATCACACATTGTGAGTGAGTGAAGTCGCTCAGTCATGTCCGACCCTTTGCGACCCCATGGACTGTAGCCTACCAGGCTTCTCTGTCCATGGGATTCTCCAGGCAAGAATACTGGAATGGGTTACTATTTCCTTCTCCAGGGGATCTTCCCGACCCAGGGATCGAACCCGGATCTCCCACATTGGAGGCAGATGCTTTAACCTCTGAGCCACCAGGAAAACCCACATGGCTAAGTTGCTTCAGTCATGTCCAACTCTGTGCAACCCCATAGACGGCAGCCCACCAGGCTCCCCGTCCCTGGGATTCTCCAGGCAAGAACACTGGAGTGGGTTGCCATTTCCTCCTCCAATGCATGAAAGTGAAAAGTGAAAGTGAAGTCGCTCAGTCGTGTCCGACCCTCAGCAACCCCATGGACTGCAACCCACCAGGCTCCTCTGTCCATGGGAGTTTCCAGGCAAGAGTAGTGGAGTGGGGTGCCATTGCCTTATCCGGAAGCCCACATTAGTGCCCACCAAAAAGAATCCACACAAAAGAAAGAAACCACCAAACAGACAAAACGACTTGGCCTTCATCAGAAAGCAGGCCAGGATTCAAACCCAGGTGTTCTCTTAGCCAACACAATGACTTATAAAGAAAACATGTAGGGACTTCCCGGTGGTACAGTGGCTAAGACTCTGCACTTTTCAGTGCAAGGGGCCTGGGTTTGATTTCTCTGTGGTCAGCAAACTAAATCCTACATGTCGTAACTAAAAAGAGACCATGTGCTACCACTAACCTGACTCAGCCTAATAAATAAAATGGGGGAAAAATGTGTAAACTCCTATTTATATCTCATCCTTTGAAAATTTTTCTACCTTTTCAAATAATTGATAATGTACATAAAATATAATTTACTCTAAAAATCTTCATATCGTAAGGTGTATCAGCTTTTTTGTTTTGGGTTTCGTTTTTTTTTTTCCCCTGTGCCACACGGCTTTTGGGATCCTAGTTTGCCAACCAGAGACTGAACCCAGGCCATCAGCAGTGAAAACAGTTTTTTCTTAACTTACAGGAAAGAAACAATCAAAAAAGTTTGGTGACCACAGCTCTATTCTGTCATTACATAACTACTGCTGCTGCTGCTGCTGCTAAGTCGCTTCAGTTGTGTCCGACTCTGTGCGACCCCATAGACGGCAGCCCACCAGGCTCCTCCGTCCCTGGGATTCTTGTTGAATTAGGAGAGATGTTTGTTAGCCTAGGTCTGGACTACTTCATATGGTTTATAGTACCTCTTAAAAGTCTAAAATCAAATTCCTTACTAATGAAGCCATAATTTATAATGCTTATTTTTTTCCAAGGGAGAGATAATTCCACCAAAGTTATAGCTAAAAAATCTCGTTTAACAACTACATATTCCCAAAGGGACACACTACTCCTACAAGTACTGCACTGCCAGGGTGGTGCACAGAGCTGACAAAACAAGCTCCTATTCTATCTCCTTGTGCCAAAAATCAATGTAATATGAAGGTGAAAGAAGAGAGTGAAAAAGCTGGCTTAAAACTCAACATTCAAAAAACTAAGATCATGACATCTGGTCCCATCACTTCATGGTAAATAGATGGGTAAACAATGCAAACAGTGACAGATTTCATTTTGGGGGGCTTCAAAAATCACTGTTGACAGTGAGTGCAGCCATGAAATTAAAAGACACTTGCTCCTTGGAAGAAAAGCTATAACAAGCCTAGACGGCGTATTAAAAAGCAGAAACATTACTTTACTGACAAAGTTCTATAAAGCTATGACCAACCTAGACAACATATTAAAAAGCAGAGACATTACTTTGCCAATGAAGGTCCATCTCGTCAAAGCTATGGTTTTTCCAATAGTCATGTATGGATGTGACGGTTGGACTATAAAGAAAGCTGAGCACTGAAGAACTGATGCTTTTGAACTGTGGTGTTGGAGAAGACTCTTGAGAGTCCCTTGGACTGCAAGATCAAACCAGTCCATCCTAAAGGAAATCAGTCCTGAATATTCATTGGAAGGACTGATGCTGAAGCTGAAACTCCAATACTTTGGTCAACTAATGCAAAGAACTGACTCATTGGAAAAGACCCTGATGCTGGGAAAGACTGAAGGTAGGAGGAGAAGGGGACAACAGAGGACGAGATGGTTGGATGGCATCACCAACTCCATGGACATGAGTTTGAGCAAGCTCTGGGAGTTAGTAATGGACAGGGAAGCCTGGTGTGCTGCAGTCCATGGGGTCACAAAGAGTTGGGACACCACTAACGGAACTGAACTGAATTCCATTTAATGAAGCAGTGCCTCTTGCTGCCAGGTGGGGGCAGGGTTGCTCTCTCAGAAAAATCACCAGACCTCTCTCAGCAGCTCATTTGATAAGGATTGGGTAAAGATCATTTGAAAATTTACAGGGATAAATTAACATATAGAGTCCTACTTTGTGTCCTGTACTCTGCCAGGTCATAGGGAATCAATATATAACTTGCACAGACCTGATGCCCAAACTTAGGAAGTTTATGGTGGGCAGGCAGAGTGGATTTGTCTCGGGGAGGGAGTAGTGGTGAGGAAAGTGATGAAGGGGTCTCAATGGCTATGTTGATGATCTGGACAGTAACCTAAAGACTGTGGAGGGGTACTGAAGAATTATGAACTGAGGCATGAGACTGGACCAACTTTTTTATTTAGAAAGATCACTCCAGCTTCAAGATGAAGAATGGATTAGAGACAGCAAACCAGGGCCAGGGAGCCAGGTTACGTCTATTGCAAAAACCTTGAGGTCACTGACCTGAATTAGGGTAGTGGCAGTGGGGTAGCTTGGACAGTTGAGTGAAATAGGAGGAGTAGGTTCAATTCATTTTGGAAATGAATTTTGGGGACCAAAAGAATTTGTGAATCATCCAAGTAATACTGCTCATCCAGAAGGCAACTGGATGCATAGCTCTGAAGCTCAGGAAAAAGATTGTTGTTCAGTCACTAAGTCCAGTCCCACTCTTTGTGACCCGGTGGACTGCAGCATGCCAGGCTTCCCTGGTAACAGTGGCCATTAAAATCATGGAAGTGGATAAAGTGGCCCAGGCAGAGAAAAAGCTAGGCTTCTTGATGAGGGCGAAAGAGAGTGAAAAAGCTGGCTTAAAACTTAACATTCAAAAAACTAAGATTATGGCATCTGGTCCCATCACTTCATGGCAAGTAGAAGGGGGAACAGTGGAAGGAGTGACAGATTTTCTTGGGCTCCAAAATCACTGTAGAGGTTGACTGCAGCCATGAAATTAAAAGATACTTGCTCCTTGGAAGGAAAGCTATGACAAACCTAGACAGCATATTAAAAAAGCATATTAAGAAGCCAACAGAAGTCCATATAGTCAAAGCTATGGTTTTTCCAGTAGTCATGGAAGGATGTGAGAGCTGGACCATAAAGAAAGCTGAGCACTGAAGAACTGGCACTTTTGAATTGTGATGCTGGAGAAGACTCTTCGAGTCCCTCGGACTGCAAGGAGATCAAACCAGTCAATCCTAAATGAAATCAACCTTGAATATTCATTGGAAGGACTGTTGCTAAAGCTCCAATACTTTGGCCATGTGATACAAAGAGCCAACTCACCAGAAAAGACCCCGCTGCTAGGAAAGATTGAAGGCAAAAGGAGAAGGGGATGACAGAGGATAAGATGGTTAGCATCACTGACTCAGTGGACATGAATCTGAGCCAACTCCAGGAGAATAGTGGAGGACAGAGGAGCCTGGCATACTGCAGTCCATGCGGTCCCAAAGGGTCGGACACAACTTAGTGGCTGAACAACATGTAACTGGAGGAACATTAATGTTTGAACAATGGGACAGAAGATATACCTCAAAGGATCACGAAGAAGTTATTAACAGCAAAAACATAAGAGGAACACTAGAAGAGGGCAGTGTCCCAAGCACTGTGGAAACTGTGTTTTAAGAAACAGGAAATGGGGTCACTGGACATGGTAGGTTAAAGGGTATTACCATGCGTTTCTGTAATGGCACAGAAAAATCAAATTTAAAAAAAAGGAAATGGGTCAACAGGATAAAAAGGTGCTACTGAGAGATCAAGTAGGACGAGAGAAAAGTGTCCTGAGAAAGAAGTGAGCAGTACTGTATAAATCCAGTGCTTCTTAAACTTTAGTGTGCATACAGACCACCTGGGGATCTTGAGTAAATGCAAATGCATTTGGTCTGTGGAGAGATCTGAGATCCAGTGTTTCTAACAGACACCCAGGTGATGCAGGTGTAGACAGATCTTTTAAGTAAAAGACATTTGCTGGAAAGAGCAAGATAAGATGTTAGCCAGAGGGTGGCATGGTATTAGACTCACACTGGCATATTGTCTAAAGCTCCTTCCGGAGTCAGACTTTTTGAGTTTAAATCCTGACTCTCAA
Organism: Bos grunniens; assembly: GCF_055505025.1. NCBI lineage: Eukaryota > Metazoa > Chordata > Mammalia > Artiodactyla > Bovidae > Bos > Bos grunniens. The sequence goes on from NC_141193.1 coordinate 9,974,456, forward strand.
CAAATATTTTCTGAATGAATAAGTAAATGGGCCAACAAAAGGCAATGTACCCCAGGGGTTGTTAAAGTATAATCTTAAAAACTGAAAATATGACTCATAATAATATATACACATGTCAAAGATTTTATTCAACCTATTAATTAACAAGAGAATAAATAAAACTTAAAACTGGTTCAAAAGAGAATGCTAGGAAAGGAGGATCATCAGCTAAAAGTCCAGATAAGAATGATATGAATTTGCATTCTAATACATAAATACAAAACCAGCCAATGTCTTAGAAGGCTGCTGCTGCTGCTGCTAAGTCGCTTCAGTCGTGTCTGACTCTGTGCGACCCCACAGACAGCAGCCCACCAGGCTCCCCTGTCCCTGGGGTTCTCCAGGCAAGAACATTGGAGTGGGTTGCCATTTCCTTCTCCGTCTTAGAAGGCAATCTTACCAAATTACAAAATACCTAGAGCAACAATAAACAGGACATCAAACGAAGGTACACACCCCACTGGAAAACCAGGTAATCCCCAAGTTAGGCAGGCCTGCTTTACCTTTATCAAAAGGATACCTAGTAATAACTTTTGCCTATTTCCAAGTTTTGGATAATTTTTCTTAACAGGGTCAAAAGTAGAGACTAGATTTGCATAACAGCTCTGCCACACTAGTTATATGTCCTTGAGTAAGTAACTTGATATAAAATTCAGTTTTCTTATTTGTAAAATGAGGACGGTAACCACAAAAACTATTTTTTGAATTGAGGTAACATACGTAAAGCATTCAGTACAGTGCCAGGAAGGTGCCATAGAAAGCACTTCATACATGTTAACATTCAGCACCCTCCACCAACTCTTTCATCTTGTTTTTCTCATTTCCCTTTATGTAACAGTCCAACCTTTTTGCACCACTTTAGCAAATATATTTACACATGCGCGCACACACACATTTCATTTAATTTTGTGTGTGGCCATCCTGCATGGATCGACCAGGGATCAAAACTGTGCCCACTGTGGTGAAAGCTCAGAGTCTTAACCATTGTATCACCAGGAAAGTCGAATTTTCACCACAGCATTTAACTCCACTTGATGTATTATTCGTCTATTTCTGTGTTTTCTACCAGAATATAAGTTCCAAGGGAGCATAAGGGGACGTCTGCTTTGTTCCTTGTTGTATCTCCTGTACCCAGTAGATGCTCAACGTTTATCGATAAACAGTATCGATAAACGTTAAGTGAAGGTCATGGCGATGATCTCCAACTGCCAAGAATATTGGCTTTCTTTTTTTTTTTTTGATGTTTAAGTCACTCAATCTGTTTACAGCTTTCAAAAAACATATCCAATCTTTAACATTTCCCCTTTCTAAAGTGGATTCTATATTACTACAGAAGTTGCTGCAAACTCAGTCATAGGCCACCTTGGGTATACAGGCATATTCTGATTGGCTCAGAGAAAATGCTTAAAAATTTTAAGTTACATGCCAACATTTTTAAGGAGCAAATTAATCAACAATTTTGGATTTCTGGATTCTCCTGATCAGATTTTTCACAGACAATATTCTAGCAAGGCACAGTCAGCAGGAGCAAAGACAAGCATATCAAGATCCCTATCAGGTTCCTATGGCTTACCTGCATTACTTATATTCCTGCAGGTGTGAGTTGAGGACTTCTGATGTATTATAAATCATTTCCTATTTCCCTTTCATCATGCTTGAATCCACTTATCTGTTGCCTAAATTATTGTGACAATCCAATTAATGTCCTGTCCCAACTTACCCCTTTTTTTTTTCTCAGCCTTGCCCTGTGTAGTGTGTGGGATCTTAGTTTCCCAAGCAGGAATCAAATCCATGCTCCACGCAGTGGATGCAGAGTCTTAACCACGGGACCACCAGGTTAAGTCCTGGTTTATAGGTTATTCTACCTATAGTTCAAATTATTTAGCTTTGCATTTCAAGCCCTTCTCATTTGGCCTTCCCTAGGAAATCTTTTCCAACTTTATATCCTATGATTCCCCTTCAACCCATCTTTCATGAACTATATTTATATACTTTTCCAGCTCCAATCTTGTCACTCAAATTATTTCTCTAACTTGAATTTCCTTCCTGGCTCTGTTTATCTACCCTTTAAGGCCCAGGCACTGCACAAACATTCTCCAAATACCATGCCCACACACAACCTCCCTGCCTACTCTGGACCTTCTGAATTTTCCATAACTTATGTTTCATTTTCTATACATTTTGTTACAACTTTTCAATCACCCACTTGGACAAGCGTCTAGCATTGTTGAACACATGAATTTACTCTAGCTATAATAACATTTTTCAAATTGGAATTCTTTTGGTATTTGTTTTGTCACTTATGTTTCGCTGGAACACACATAAGGACAACACTGCCACCAAAGGAGTGAAAATTGGTTCTTTTGGAGCAGGAAGAGGGCAGAAAATCCTAGATATTAAACAGAAGCTTTCTGGCCCTCTGAAGGGCCACAGTATATAAGCAAATACAGAATTATAAGTGTTAGTTACTCAGTCGTGCCCGACTCTTTGCGACCCCATGGACTACAGCCCACCAGGCTCCTGTGTCCATGAGATTTTCCAAGCAAGGATACTGGAGTGGGTTGCCATTTCCTTCTCCAGGGGATCTTCCCAACTCAGGATCGAACCTGGGCCTCTTGCACTGCAGGCAGATTGTTTAGGGACTGAGCTATAAGGGAAGCCCTACACAGTTATATAAGTGTTATTAAAATTTCATGGTGGGGATTAGAGGGGGAAATGCTTTTTATTTTTAAAGGCTCCTGGAGAGAGGAAGACAACAAGAAAAAAAATTGAGAAACAGTATCCAAGGATCATGCCATTTGTTTTCTGTGTACTTGTTTGCCCCCCAAATACCCTGAGAAGTGTGTGATCACAGCAGTAAAGCAGAGTGATCAAAAGTGCAGGCTCTGTCATCAAGACTGCCTGGGCTGATTTGCACCTGGGCTGATATTTCTTAGCTGGGTAACTCTGAGCAAGTTAATTAACTCCTCCAGATCTCAGGTTCCTCATCCCTAACATTACCTTATAGCCTTCTCCTAGGGTGGTAGTAGTAAATGAGGTCATCCAGGAGACCACACAGTGAAGAGCTTAATAAATGGTTATAAAATGTACATATAATACATTTTTAAAACGGTCGTGTACCCTAGGTGTGCATTACAAATGATTAAACTAAAACTGGTTGTCCTCAGTAACAAGGGTATAGATGACTGGAACCACCCTGTCAATCAGGCAGGAGTTGTACGCGGTTCTGCAAAAGCTTTTTACACCTAGATTCCCTCCAGGTAATCTGCGTTAAGGGGCTTCCCAGGGGGCGAAGTTGGTAAAGACTCCTCCTGCCAAGACAGGAGACGCAAGAGACTCAAGTTCGATCCCAGGGTTGGGAAGATCTCTTGGAGTAGGGAGGAGCCCCTGGAGCAGGAAATGGCCTCCAACATTCTTGCCTGGAAAATTCCATGGACAGAGGAGCATGGCCGGCTACAGTCCATGGGATCACAGAGTCTAACACGACTGAGCACGTATACACATGCAATGTGCTTAAAAAGGCGTTTTAAATGTCAGCTAACGGCTCAGAGGTTAAAGCGTCTGCCTCCAATGCGGGAGACCCGGGTTCGATCCCTGGTATTCTTGCCTGGAGAATCCCATGGACGGAAAAGCCTGGTAGGCTACAGTCCACCGGGTCGCAAAAGGTCGGACACGACTGAGCGACTTCACCTTCACCTTCAACGCTAGCCCCACTACAAGCTCCTAGCAAAATCGGACCAGACAGTAGGACAACGGTGGCCGGTTACAGAAAATACCCTAAGACTGTTATAATATTTCAAGAGGACCTACAACCTGATTCACTTTCCCAAAATGGTTCCATGCAAGAGCCCTCCACTCGAGATCGGCCCGGGGCCCAATAATACCTGAGTCGCCCCCCGCGCTGGGCACCTGAGGACCAGGCCCAGAAGGCTCGCTGGGCGGCTGGCTTGGAACCGAGATGACGCCAGCGGAGGGTTCAGGAGGCTCGCGGTCCATGGAGTAGGACCCTGCACGCGGATTTAGAGTGTGTGCAAGCAAGGGAATGCTCAGGGAAGGGTGTGGGGCAGTCAGCTATGACGGACACGGGGTGTCAGTCCAGGATCTGCGCGAAGCCGGGTACTTGTCGCCTCAGCGCCAAAAGAAGTCGCAGTAAAAAACCCACGGGCGCACGTTAGTCGCGCCTGCGCACACCCTAAAGCGCATGCGCACCTTTTTCGCGCCACCGCTTCAGGGGGCTAACAGCCTTTCGTACTTCCTCTAGAAATCTCTACCCACAATCCACCCATTTCCCTCTGCGCTTGCGCCGGCCGTAGTCCCGCCCCCAAATCCCGTGGGCCTCTGCGAGATGGTATTTATGTGTTTCGCGGTAGGCCTGCGGTCTCATTTATCCACAGCTCTCGGTAAGTGTGTTGGTTTATTGAGTTTTATGAGAAAAACGGCCATGCAAACGTGTCCGCGCCTTGGCCTTTCTTTGTGGTGCCTATTGGGTTCGTAGGGGAGGAGAAAAAACGTGATCATAGTGTTGAGGCCTTGAAGGAACAGGGGCTTTGTGAAGGACAAGATGGCGATGGCGGGCCGTGCCGACGGGCCTCTCTGTGATGAGACCCTTTTCACAGACCTGTACTGAACTCCGTGAGGATAAGAAACTCTGAGGAGGCCGGCCTTGCATGGCAACGCAGTCTTAGCTCCGGAAAATAAAGCGTTTACGAGACAGAGTGCTGACCCAATATCATTTGTCTGCAGGGTTCGGACGCGCGCCAAACGCTGAAGGATCGCAAACCGGTCTCATTGGAGTAAGTGCTCCTGGCCTCTCTTTACTGTCTTTTTCCTTCCTTGTTGAATATGCGGGAGTCCGATGGGATGTGCTACGGGGATGATTTCAAAAACTGAACTCTCTCTTTCTGATGGATTAGTGGAGAAAACATAAAAACTCTGAGTAGCACCATCCGTGGCAAATGTTTGGGCTTTTAGTCCTGCGTTGTTAAGGCACTAACGTGGGACAGTTAAACTACGAGATATAAAAGTAAGAAAGGGTATTTTTTTTTTCCTCCCAGATGTGGTTTAATTCAAAGGAGCTTACAGATTGGAGGATGAGACAAGACTTATTCCTGTGTGGATCAAGTGTGGTGATCCTGCAGGTGGGTACGCGATGATTTATGCAGATGGGGTGTAGAAGCACAGTATCGGGATGGGACTTGGTGGTTGAAATTGCACTGGCCACTCCATGATGAATGTAAAATGACAAGCATATGCCTGAACTAAAAAGTGATGTCATCTTACTACTGAGAAGTGGGCCCGAAATGCTCCAGGGTCTTTTAATGGTAGTTCTCGAGTACTAAAAATAATAGCTCATTTTTCTGTCTCCAGCATCTCCTCACCAGTCTTGAGGAATTCAACTGCCTCCCAGGCTGAATGCAGGTAAGTTTTCAAATGGGAGGGTTGGTTGTGGTCTCTGGTGTTTTCAACAACCAGGAGAGCAAATGGTCAGTGGAGCAGTGTTTTTGCTCCTTCCAGCTTGTTCCTCTTGGAATGATTTTCCTGGGGAGGGAGTCAGCAGCCTAGCAAGCAGCATAGTTCCTTCTTGAGAGGGTGTGCTCTTCCCTCACCCACACATCACTGTCAGATGATTTGAATTGATAATGCTGATCCTCTGTGAGGTACCACAGTTAATAGCATGTTAGAGTTCTGATGGCAGTTTCTGTTGATGAAGAAATTGTATTTCATCTTAGTGTTTTGGAGTAACCGTTTTCTCCTCTTTTGTAGATTGTCACAGCATTAATAGAGTCATCTATCTTACAGTAAGTTACTTCTCTCAGTATTGTGGGAAATGGAGGGGTTTCTCTTGTTTCTGATAGTGCTGTTTCTTGATCTCTTATTTTATCTGTATTGATTTCCTAGGTGCCTCTTGATCTGCTCAGGATGACTTCTACAGAGTCAAGAGGTGAGTACTTGTAACCTTGCTTATTGTTGCTTAACTCCAGTGCCAATGAGGAAAGCAGACCTCCTGTCTTACCCCTGTTCTACCCCAGAGCCAGTAATGGTGAACCCACTGGGGCTAACTGGGAGAAAGGATGAAATTTCATTCCATAAGGAATTGTCTGAGGTACAGCAAATGAACAGCATTTGCTTGGCTTGGGTTATCCATTAACCCTAGTTAGAATAGTTTTGGTTGTTTTAGATATTTTGCTAATTACACGATCTTCTCATTCAGGAGCACCTTGTTGCTATACACTCCTGGAAAGCCTCCAGAGTTAAAAGGTTAGTTGATTAATTGTGTGTATGGCATACACCACCAGGTAGGCAGTTTCTGTGATGAATCAAACTAGCTCACTATGACTTAAACAATGAAAAGACATGAACACCTGAGAAACTGGGAAAGACAACAGTGGGGTACTGTGTAAGGAACTTCTGTCACTCATAGCTTTGTCCTTCCGTAGGTACCATTGCCAGTTACCGTTGCTCAGAGGTGAGTGATCACCATGTGTTTGCGCATACAATGCATTGAGTGGGAGAAAGTACCTTTTTAGGTATCTGTGATGACTTACATGGAATCTCGTTCGGCTGATGATTTGCTGTTGAGACTCGGAAATCTGATTTTCTGGGAATGGTGGCTTAGACAGGAACAGCTTATAATGCAAGAAGCAAGCATTACTGACGTAGTTGTCTTTGTGTTTCAGGTACAGCTCCTTGTCTGGTGCCTGAGAATGATTTTAGGTAAGTCTATTATCTATGGCTGCTGTATAGAATTCACCAGTTTTTGTTTGGTGCTTTGAATAACTGCCGACATGACTTGCTAAATCCAAAGTTTGTCTTTGGCCATTAGTGAACTGCCCGTTACATTGCCACTCACCAGTGATGAGTTCAATACCGCCCCAGTCTGATCACTATGACTGAAAGGTATTTCTGAGCTGTGAGTTTCCCTTGGAGTAAAAAGTGACTGTAGTGTTAAATTGAGTGGCCTTATAGCCAACGGGAAGTGTTTTGGACTAGCTGGTGATTTCTGTAAAATGTCCAGTGAAACCAACATAGCTTTTATAGATGGGCCTGTCCTGGAGACAGTTGACTTAGTTCCCAATCTTTTGCAGGGGAAAGGAGTAAGCCATATATCTGCTCCACTGTAGTCTGAAGTTGAGAGGTGAGTAAACTTAAACACACAAGGTGTGTCAAGTTAAAATTTCCCAGTGAAGAAATACTCACAAGTCTTACTTCCTGTCCTAGTCCCAGAGCCTGTAAAGGTGAACCCACTGGGGCTGGCTGGGGGAGAAGAGGAAAGCTTGTTCCAGAGGGAACTGTCTGAGGGATCATGAGAGTTCCTAAACAAGGCAAAGGAGGAATAAATGACTGATTGAAAGGCAGATATTTTTTTTTCCCCCTAGATCTGAAGAAAGAACAAAGCACAGATAATGGTAAGTATTTGTTCATGTACTTGTATTAAATAAACGAACCATGTTTAAAAGATAACTCTTGTAAACCCATCAGGCATATACTTGTGAAAATCCAATAAGAAAAAACTCATTTTTCTTTTTCTGTACAGGAATCCAACGTGGAAGATGTCAAAACTGAAAAATCCTTGTACAGATTGCCTGTTCAAATTAGCATACAATCATTTCAGCCTTTCTAAATAAAAATTTTTTTAAACCTTCATTGATTCCTGTGTTTGAGTGGGTCTGACTGGACAGAAATAATCCCAGAAAGATTGTTAAATGGCTTTCCCCATTTAGCTTGGCACTTTACCTAACCCAGGGAAGTATCATTCAGGGAGCCTCTTTGGTGTTCTTCATGAAAGTTTACTGAGTTTGAGTGACCCCTTTAACTGTGTTTAAAACCTTAAGACTTTGGATATTAGGAGACAGTGGCTCATCAGTTAAGAACAGAAAAATGGGCTGTCAGCTCTTGGTATCTTGTTGCCCCTATCCTTCACATGAATCTCAAATGATTTCTGTGGAGTTTAACAGCCCTGGGCCTACAACCAGAACTTCGGAAAGGAACTGCATTAGTACCCACTTGGGATACATTATGTCACTTCAGTCCTGTACAACCCCTTGTGACCCCATAGGTGGTATCCCACCAGGCTTCTCTGTCAACAGAATTCTGGCAAGAATGTATGTACTGCTTGCTCAATCATGTCCAACTCTGCAACCACAAGGACTACAGTACACCATGCTTCCCTGTCCTGCATCTCCCAGAGCTCATTCAAGCTCAGGTCTTTTGAGTGATGCCATCCAACCATGTCCCAGACAGGTGGTCTTAGGTAATGACCACTTTTACATTTCTCAATAGAAGGGGAAAATGGATGAACTAGAATGCTCATCTGTTGTTAAATTTTCATATGTTTAGAATATGGTTGTCAGAACTGGTAAAGAAGGCAATTTAGGGGCTTCTCTGGTGGTCTTTTTTTTTGCATTTTCATATTGTTCATGGGGTTCCCAAGGCAAGAATACTGAAGTGGTTTGCCATTCCCTTCACCCTTGGACTGCAAAGAGGTCATACCAGTCAATCCTAAAGAAAATCTGTCTTGAATTCATTGGAAGGACTGTTGAAGCTGAAGCACCAACACTTTGGTCACCTAATATGAAGAGCTGACTCTGGAAGAGACCCTGGTGCTGGGAAAGATTGAAGACGGGGAGAAGACGACGGGATGAGATGGTTGGATGGCATCACTGACTTAATGGACATGAGTTTGAGTTCGTGATGGACAGGGAAGCCTGGCATGCTGCAGACCATGGGGTTGCAAAGAATGGGACAACTGAGTGACTGAACTGGTGGTCTAGTGGCTAAGACAAATGTATACACACACAATGGGATATTAGCCATAAAACAAAAAAATTGAGTCAGTTGTGAGGTGGAAGAACCTAATAGGCTTCCCTGTTGGCTGAGATGATAAAGAATCCGCCTGCAATGCAGGAGACCTGGGTTCAATCCCTGGGTCGGGAAGATACGCTGGGGAAGGGAATGGCAATCCACTCCAGTATTCTTGTCTGGAGAATCCCATGGACAGGAACCTGGTGGGCTCAATAAGGAGGTGATATATGTATACTTAGAGCTGATTCACATTGATGTACAACAGAAACCAATACAATAGTATAAAGCAATTAACCTTCAATTAAAAAAAAGAATCCACACTTCCCACTGCAGGATGCATGGGTTTGATCCCTGACTGGGGAATTAAGATCCCACATGCTGCATGGTGTAGCAAAAAACAAAAGGGGGATGTAAATTGAGGGGCATTGTTATATCAGTTTCATGAAAATAAAACATTAAATTACAAAATTTAAGTGTACCCACATGGAAAGAATATTCCCTTGGCCTTGCCTCTCCCTTCCCTCTCCATGACCTCCCACTGCTCTCCATCTCTGCCACCACAGCTACCCACCCCCACCCCCTAAGCCACACTCATTTCCTGCCTGGAAGATCACAAGGAGACTTCTCTTCCTTTCCCCTGTAGACCTTAAACTTAATGAAGGCAGAGTCCATGTCTGATTTTGCTCATCATAGTCAGGTGTCTGCTCAAAGAGCATAAACAAATGGACAAATGGCCTCCAGGGAGCACAGGTTTCCAGGTTCAGGTGAGGCCCTCACTATCAGCCCCCTGCATCCATGAAGCAACAGGCAGGAGTCAATAGATGCAAATGACAGAGCTATTCCCTCTTAACCTTTAATTCAGAGGAGGAACAGGGCTACTGCCAACCTGAAGGCTGAGACCTGCCAGGGAAAAGCCCCCAGAGATCTGTGCTTGGGATGCTTGACTGCATCCTGCGTAGATGGACTGAAGCTTATTTGGCTAGGGAGTTATGGTCTGCCCCAGGTTGAGTCTTGCAGAGTTTGGAGAAGGTTGGGGTTGAAAGAAACTGAAGGGGCTTCCTTGGGGGTCCAGTGGCAAAACCTGCGAGCTCCCAATGCTGGAGCCTTGGGTTCAATCCCTGGTCAGGAAACTAGATACCACGTGCTGCAACTAAGAGTTTACATGCCACAGCTAAAACCCAGCACAGCCAAATATTAAAGAAACTGATTTTTTTTTTCTAAATACTTATTTGGCTGCACCAGGTCTTAGTTGCAATACCTGAACTCTTAGTTTCAGCATGTGGAATCTAGTTCCCTGCACAGGGATCGAACCTGGGCCCCCTGCATCAGGAACCGAGTCTTAGCCACTAGACTACCAGGTAGGTCCCCAAAATTTTGCTTTCACCTTTGTATTAGTTGGTTTTTTTTTTTTATTATTTCTGGCTACTGTAATAAGTTGCCACTCTAATAGCAGAAAGTGAAAAGGAACTAAAAAGCCTCTTGATGAGGGTGAAGAAGGAGAGTGAAAAAACTGGCTTGAAACTCAACAATAAAGAAACTAAGATGGTGGCATCCAGTCCCATCACTTCATGGCAAATAGAAGGGGAAAATGTGGAAACAATGACAGATTTTATTTTCTTGGGCTCCAAAATCACAGTAGATGGTGACTTGCAGTCATGAAATTATAAGACATTTGCTCCTTGGAAGGAAAGCTATGACAAACCTAGAAAGTGTTAGTTGCTCAGTTGTGTCCGATTCTTTGTGACCCCATTGACTAGCCTGCCAGGCTCCTCTGTCCACGGGATTCTCTAGGCAAAGATATTGGAGTGAGTAGCCATTCCCTTCTCCAGGGCATATTCCTGACCCAGGGATCAAACCTGGGCCTCCTGCACTGCAGGCAGATTCTTTACCATCTGAGCCATTAGGGAAGCCCCTGACAAACCTAGATAGCATATTAAAAATCAGAGACATCACTTGGCTGGCAAAGGTCTATATAGTCAAAGCTATGGTTTTCCCAGTAGTGAGAGTTGGACCACAAAGAAGGCTAAACACTGAAAAATTGATGCTTTTAAATTTTGTTGCTGGAGAAGACTCTCAAGAGTCCCTTGAACTGCAAGAAGATCAAACTAGTAAATCCTAAGGGAAATCAACCCTGAATATTCATTGGAAAGAATGATGGTGAAGTGAAGCTCCAATATTTTGGCCACCAGATGCCTAGCATGCTGCAGTCAATGGGGTCGCAGAGTCAGATGTGACTTAGTGACTGAACAACAAGTTACCACAAACTTGGTTGCTTAATACAAAGCAAATATATTATCTTACAGTTTTGGAGGTCAGAAATCTGAAATGGGTCTCAATAGGCTAAAACCAAGGAGTGCTAACAGGGCTGCATTTCTTTCTGTGGGCTCTGAAGGAGAATCTGTTTCTCTGCCTTGGCTAGATTCCAGAGGCCACCCCCATTCCTTGGCTGACAACCCTCTTCCATCTTCAAAGCCAGTGATGGTTTAGCAAATCTTTCTGATGCTGCATCAGTCTGACACTGAGTCTCCTGTCTCCCTTTGTGATCTTTGTAATTATGTACATGGAGCCCATCAGATAATCCAGAACGAAGATGCAGATGCTAAGTTGCTCAGTCCTGTCAGATTTTTTAGCGACCAGGTTCCTCTGTCCATGGGATTCTCTAGGCAAGAGTATTGGAGTGGATCCAGGGGATCTTCCCTACCAGGGTGATTGAACCCTCATCTCTTATGACTCCTGCACTGACAGGCAGGTTCTTTACTACTATTGCCACCTGGGAAGCCCAGTCCAGAATGATCTCTCCTAAAAACTATTAATCATATATGTGAATTACCTTTTATCTGCCATGTAAGCTAACATAATGAGAGGTTCTAAGAATTAGGACATGGGCATTGTAGAGCATTATTCTGTCTACCACAGTCCCTTAATTCAGCTTCTGCCTAGAGGCTCTGGGTTTATCGGTGAAGCCTTCTGTTTATTAACAGGTACACAGTGTGAGAAACCACAGTCTCTAAAGTCATAGATGGTCATACTTTGCTAGCTGTAATCATATCAGTGAAAATAGAACATGCTACTCTTGCTGGAAGGATCTCAACCCAGGCACGGTGTGTGTGTTTGTGAGTGTGTCTGTGTGCTCAGTCGTGTCCGAGACTCTTCGCTTCTTCACAACCCACGATTCGTAGCCCTCCAGGCTCCAGAGACACGGCCTCTAATTCCAACCCAGATGTAGAGCTCAGTTAAGGAGGTTTCAAATAGAACGTTCTGCGTTCACACTAACATAGTTTCCAAGGAAACAGGACTTCAAGTCCCTTTTCAGCAAGAGCCTGACATTAATACCTTTCATACAGCTGGGCTTTGCTCTGAGCCTCTAAAGTACCGCTTCTGTTAAATTTGACCTGCATTGCCTCACCCCCTCTCCCACCGCTGGTTCCTGGGTTTAGGAATCAGGAGGCTCCGAAACGCTTTTCTCAGGCCGCTTTTTCCCCCGCTGTAGGGCCAACGGTGGGTAGTGGATGGTACAAACGGCAAGATGTAAGTGGGGTGGGGGCGGATGTTACAGTAAATCAGGGAGCGGGGAGGAGCAGACGCCAGCCTGGAGCCCCGTAATGCGAGGGGAACACAGTCCTAAAGACCAACTTCCACTGTCACTTCTGGACCGAGAGCAGCATGTCCTCAGTTCTCGCAAGCACCCCATAAGCGCGGGTTATTATTCCTCCATTTAACAGAGAAGACAGGAGCCTAAGTAACAAGCTTTGCGTGCATGCCGTGCGTGCTAAGTCCCATCAGTGGTGTTCGACTCTGCGAATGTAACCTACCAGGCTCCTCTGTCCATGAGATTCTCCAGGTAAGAATATTGGAGGCGATGGTGACCTCCTCCAAGGGATCTTCTCTACTCAGGGATCGAACCTGCCTCTCTTATGTCTCCTGCTTTGGCAGCGGGATTATTTACCACTAGTGCCACCTGGGAAGCGCAAGTAACATGGCTCGTGGCATCAAATCAGAAAGTGGCGGACAGGGGTCCCAACTCTGTTCTTTGAACACCAAAGTCAGCGCTCAGGAACCGCGGGCCTTTCCAAGTAAATGTCTGGAAGAGGGGCGCCGCCCTGCATCCGCTTCAACAGACTAACGACCACCACAGCTCTGCTGCCCCTTCAGGCGCGGAGAGATCGCCAGTCTCCGAGGGTAAAACACCAGGCGGCCATAGAAATCACGTCTAGCATGGAGACCAATCCCAGAAAGCGAAAGAGCAGCGGGGCGGGTTTATGCAAAACACACAGGGAGCTAGCCGGAAGGCGAAGCAGTAAAGGAACACAATTTAAGGTCTATTTCCACAAATTTAGTAATTACTATGAATCAGAAATGATGAAAAATTGGTTTTAAGAAAGACTGAACTTTGAGAAAAATCTAATGATTAGGCCATAAAAGTCACCACAACCTAAAAAGCTACACTAAGAGTAAGGCTGGCCCGGAGAGAACCAGGACAGTATCGCTTCTCGGCCTTTTGGCTAAGATCAAGTGTAGTATCTGTTCTTATCAGTTTAATATCTGATACGTCCTCTATCCGAGGACAATATATTAAATGGATTTTTGGGATTAGGAGTTGGAATAGGAGCTTGCTCCGTCCACTCCACGCATCGACCTGGTATTGCAGTACTTCCAGGAACGGTGCACCCCCTTCGGGGGGAACAAGTCTTAGTTTCAAAGAAAGATCTAATGTCTACGTTATTATACGTGCTCTTTCTTTATTGGCAGCACGGTGGTAGAATACAGCTGTAAGTATTTGCGTCGCAGAAACTTTTATTCAAGACAAAACACAAAACTATTTGTAGCTCTTTTTTGGTTTAAAGCTTAATATACAATATTGAGTAGTCGGGTTGTACTAAAAACCGGTGGGGATTAAACACTGTGCTTATCTCTACTGTGTGGTTTTCGTTTAAGTAGTTTAATTTTCAGCTGTAACAGGCGCGAATAAAGTGAGTCTGAGTTTCTTTTACAGAATCTTGACGGTTACTGCTTGAGTCGCACCGGGTGCGTCACGACAAACATATTTTAAGGTTTTTTTTTTTCGGTGTTTTTCTAAAGCTTTAAATAAAGTACAGTAGTTTAATTTACTTTTTTAACTTTGTAACGTACTTGAGATAAACCATCTGTAAGGATTTCCGTACATGTAATATAATGGTAGTGGTTTCGGTGGTTGTGGCGCCATTTTACGTATATTCGGGGCTTTTTTAAGAGGTTCAACGAGGAAGTCCCTGTCAACCAAAAAACGTGGTGGGGTCGATTCCCCGAGGCCGCAAAGATCACCTGGAGAATAGTTTTTACCACTGCAATATTCCTGTCTGGAGAATCACAGAGTGGGGTCTCAAAGATTCAGACTCGATTGAGTGACTAGTACTTTCCATTTTCACCGGTATTCCTGTCTGAAGAATCAATTGGGCGGACGAGCCTGGCTGGATATATGTCCGTAGAGTCGCCAAAGCCGTCGGGTCCGACTTAGCAACTAAATAACTACAATTTTGAGAACAGTGACGTGCACGTATTAGATAAGTTATTTGCCGTAGGGAAGATATTGAGTACTCAGTGCTTAGTACTCTTTCCAACGGGTAAGTTTCCTGGTCTAGTTCTCTCAACTTGAAAACTCTAGGTGTGTATCTGGCCTTACAGCGAGGAAGGCTTTCGAGCAGAGAAATAAATGGTTGAACGTCTCATAAAGGGAAATCATAGTATTTCAGGGAAAGAGACCGTTCAGATTTACTTTAGGGTCTGTGGGGGGCGGTAATGGTGGTTGTGCTGTGTTTCTGTGGCCTAACCCCCAACTTTGTTCATTTTGTCCTATTACGCTTGAAGTTGAAGCCATGCGCTTCTTCAGTGATTTGAATCGTTCTGATATGACCTCTTTTCTTCTCTTGTAGAAAACATACATGCTTTAGAGCAGAGGAACAGACTAGGGCTGCCTGGATCCGATATCGTGGTTGAGACAATATGCCTTTTACTCCAAATGTAAAATGGTCAAGTTACTGTTCAGATCTCCACAAATAAGTCTCTAGATTTCATTTTTGTAAAAGCAAAACCAGCTGGCTGGGAGAATATTTTTACTCTTCCGGTTCTTTAAAGGCCTAGAAAAGGAGTTCCTCCGGATCCGACGAGACGCACGCTGGTGACGCAGGCGCTGCGCCGGAAGTGTGAGCCTTGGGTTCCCGAGCTCCGCTATGGCGGCTGCGGCTGCACGCTGGAACCATGTGTGGGTTGGCACCGACACTGGCATCCTGAAAGGTGGGTAGCGAGGTCGGGCGTCGGGAACTGCGGGCGTCGCCGTTTCGCTGTTCTGACGCGATTGACGTCCGTGTCCCGCAGGAGTGAACCTTCAGCGCAAACAGGCGGCGAACTTCACGGCGTCAGGACAGCCACGGCGCGAAGAGGCAGTGAGCGCCCTGTGTTGGGGTGCGGGCGGCGAGACACAGGTGAGCGACCGCTGACAGTCGGAGCTGGGAGTCGGCCTCGGGCGCTGCCGCATCGCTCTCCTCGCCATCCTGTGCTCCTCTGCCCCCAGATCCTAGTGGGCTGTGCCGATGGGACAGTGAAGCACTTCAGCACCGAGGAAGGCAGGTTCCAGGGCCAGAGGCAATGTCCTGGAGGGGAGGGCACGTTCCGAGGCCTCGCCCAGGTCGACGGGTAAGACCAAACCCCTTGCAGAAACGCTCCGGTCGTAGCGAGAGCGTTGAGGCTCCCGCTGGACGACCGAGTAGTGGCGATCAACCCTGAGGTGACATGAGCCTGGTCTGCGTGACAGGGACGTTTTTCCTGCCTTCGTCCGTTCATTCCTATAACAAACTTTTATGGAACACTTACTCGATTGTTTATAGGCACTGGGTGAAATGCAAAGGCTTAGGTAAACCAGACACAGTATCTGCCATCATAGAGTTTGCTTCTTCCAGAGTTTTTTGTTTTTTGGCATAATAACCTTTTGGATGACCCTGAGCACGTTATTTAATAGTTTGAAAGTAAAAGTGTTAGTCGCTCAGTCGTGTCCGACTCTGTAGCCCGCCGACTCTGTAGCCCGCCGGACTCCTCTGTCCGGGATTTTCCAGGCAAGAATACTGGAGCGATTTGCCATTTCCTTTTCCAGCGAATCTTCCCCAGTCTCCTGCACTACAGGCGGTATCCTGCAGTGCAGGAGATTCTTTACCAACTGAGCCACTAGGAAAGTTTAGAATACGTTTTTAAATGCGGGCTAACAACCACCAACAAAGTGGTAAAACTCCTAAAGTAAAGAATAGGAAATGCTGGGTTGCAGGCTTAGTTTTCTTCTGAAGGTGAAGAGAGAGGCTATGAGCTGACTGTGTAGGTTTGGTGAGGTTAATTCTGACAGGTGAGTCTGGAAGGCTGGAGCGGGGGAGGAGGAATATTTGAACTTGGCCTTGAAGGTTGGGTAGAATTTTGACAGGTGGAGAAAGGAGTTAGAGCATTCTAGAAAGAGACTCCTGCCTGAGCAGAGGGCAAGGATTCGTGTGAGGCTACAGGGCACATCACAGGGAAGATAAACAGCGTTTGGGGGTTGAAGAGAAGACTCTTGAGAGTCCCTTGGACTGCAAAGAGATCAAACCAGTCAGTCTTAAAGGAAACCAGTCCTGAATATGCACTGGAAGGACTGATGCTGACGCTCCAATACTTTGGCCACCTGATACAAAGAACTGCTGGAAAAGATTGAAGGCAGGAGAAGAGAATGACAGAGGATGAGATGGTTGGATGGCATCACCAGTTTGATGGACAGGAGTTTGGGCAAGCTCCAGGAGTTGGTGATGGTCAGGGAAACCTGGAGTGCTGCAGTCCATGGGGTTGCAAAAAGTTGGACACAGCTGAGCGACTGAACTGAACTGGGGGTTGAAGCCCAGGAAACTTTTTTCCCCTTTTAAAAATTTAAGAGGAAGCATTTTAATATAAGATGAACGAGGTAAGTTGGGATTTAAGGTAAAGTGCTTTAAGTGTCATGTTGAGCAATCTGCAGTTTTGTAGCTGGTGAGGCATGATTGGTTTCTGAGCAGGAAACACTGTGGTCAGAGCTGTGAGCCTGCAGGAATGTGCAGATGGATTAGAGAGGGGGCAGTTGGGAGACTCTTGCCACAGCCCAGGAAAACCCAGAGCCTGAACCTAGTTGGGGAGGGTGGGAAGATATGAGAAAAAGCAGAGGGCTTGGGCTGTACAGATCCTGGGGAGAGATTGGCTTGTCTGGTCTGACACCCAGAACAGGGAACTTGAGAGAGGAAGCCGGTGTTTGATTCTGACCAAACACTAAATCCAGAGCAGTCCCATTTCAGTGCTTTCAGAGCTCTGACTCCTGGTGACCACATCAAGAAAGATCAGCAGGGCCAGGTGCCCCAGGTGGAGCTGTGGGGTAAAGACTGTGCTTTGCAGTATCATAGTCTTGATTGCAGCTCTGTTTCTGACATTTATAGCTAAGTGGCAAATCTTATAATTTTTCATAGCTTCTGTTTCCTTACTTTTAAGACCAGTAAACCATTACCTTGATGAGGAAATTAAGTAACAGCCATCAAGCCCCACCCAGACCTGAGTTACCTAGAGGCTTCCTTAGGAACAGGGCTGGTAGGAGGGAGTCTGCTGCTACTGCTAAGTCACTTCAGTCGTGTCCGACTCTGTGCGACCCCATAGGTGGCAGCCCACCAGGCTTCCTGTCCCTGGGATTCTCCAGGCAAGAACACTGGAGTGGGTTGCCAATCTCCCTCTCCAGTGCATGAAAGTGAAAGTGAAGTCGCTCAGTCGTGTCTGACTCTAGTGACCCCATGGACTGCAGCCTACCAGGCTCCTCTGTCCATGGGATTTTCCAGGCAAGAGTGCTTGGAGTCTAGTTCATATGAATTTGGGGGTGGGTCGAGAATACCATTTACCCCTGCTCTTTTAACTCTATCCTCCCTTTGCCTGCAGCACCCTCATCACATGTGTGGATTCTGGGATTCTTCGAGTCTGGACTGACAAGGACAAGGAGGCATCCTCTGACCCAGTGAGGCCCCCCTCATCCTGATCCTGATGGTTGGGGAAGGTGGGGCCCAG
Organism: Bos grunniens; assembly: GCF_055505025.1. Lineage (NCBI taxonomy): Eukaryota > Metazoa > Chordata > Mammalia > Artiodactyla > Bovidae > Bos > Bos grunniens. The sequence goes on from NC_141193.1 coordinate 9,992,357, forward strand.
GGTAGAGCCAATGAAGGCTTTGGGGGAGGAGGACTAAGGATCTGGAAGTGACTCTCATCTCCCCTCTCTCATTCTTTTCAGGTCCTGGAACTGAGGGTGGGCCCTGGGGTATGTAGGATGCGCCAAGACCCAGCACGCCCCCACATCGTTGCCACAGGTGGGAAGGAGAATGCTCTGAAGGTGTGGGACCTGCAGGGATCTGAGGAGCCTTTGTTCAGGGCTAAGAACGTGAGTGATGGTGGGTGGAGAGGACCTGGGTCCGAATTCCCAGGAGTCGAGGCCACTGATTATGAATTGGAGACCAGCTGGGTTTTAGGGGATGATGACAGAGGGCAGAAGGAAGGGACACACTGAGCCCCTCCCAGCTCTGTCTCTCATCTACCGACCCCACCAGGTACGGAATGATTGGCTCGACCTGCGGGTTCCCGTCTGGGACCAGGACATACAGTTCCTTCCAGAGTCACAGAAGCTCGTCACCTGTACAGGGTACCACCAGGTAAGGCACACATCTCACCCCTAACTTTTTCTGGGCTCACACAGCTTCCTGGAGAAACAGGAGGCTTGCGCTTTGCAGGCTCGGTCCCCACCATTTGGCACAGCCACTGTTCTCGCCATCCTGGTGTCATCCCTGAGCTCCCAGAAGAAGGACCACTTCCCCAGTTGAGTGTTCAGCCAAGTGGCTAAGCCAGTGACCTTCGCTTACTACATTCTAGGAAGGAGTTGCTTGAACTGTGATTCTTCTTTTTCTTCCCACCTGGAAGAGAGAAGGGAGTGTCCCCTTCATAGTAGAATCACATGGGGCCCGTGTTATGAGAAGACATGGATGGACTGGGTATCAAGAGAACTGGGTTCTGGTCCTGATGGCAGTCTCTAATTTGCTTTGGGACCCAACCATGACCCTCTAGTATCTGTAATATCTGGTCTCCATTCCTCAGCTGTATAGGAAAGGCCCAACTGGGGATCTTTTCAGCTGGGCCTTTTTTTTTTTTTGGACCGTACTTCCTGATCCCTGATACTTCCCTGATCAGGGATCAAATCTAAAGTGGAAGTTCGGAGTCCTAACCATTGGACCACCAGGGAATTTGAAATTCTAAGACCCAGGCAGGACTGGGTGGGGCTACATTTGCCCTGCTTCCTCTGCTCTGCATACTGAAGTCTGCTCTTGGTAATACATTTCTGCTCAGAACACATATGAGGGCTTCCTCTCTCCTTCCTGTCCAGGCTTAACTTTTTTCTCTGTTTGAGTTCAGCAACTCTGACAGTTGGGCCAGCTTGCTTTTCCATCATGAGAGGGGAGTATAGATGGAAAGCTCACACATGCAGACCATGGGGATGCTGCTGCTCCTAGCCCGGGGAACCTCTGTTCTCAGCTCTATATGTTCATGTTCCTCAGCAGCTCTCCTCTACTCCTCAACACTCAGAGAAGAAGGGTGTGTTTCAAATGAGAAAGTTTCTCTGAAAGAGTGGATTGTAAAAGCAGTGTATGGGGTAGGGGGGCTTCCCTGGTGGCTCAGTGGTAAAGAATCTGCCTGCCAATGCAGGAGGCTCGGGTTCAATCCCTGGGTTGGGAAGATCCCCTGAAGAAGGAAACAGCAACCCATTCCAGTATTCTTGCCTGGGAATCCCATGGACAGAGGAGCCTGGTGGGCTACAGTCCATGGGGTCACAGAAGAGTTGGAAACAACTTAGTGACTAAACAACAATAAATGAGGGGAAGTGAAGATGTGGAGGCGTCAGGGGGCTGTGCAGAGTAAAGGCGCTGTTGTGATGCCTCAGTCTTCTCCCAGGTCCGTGTCTATGATCCAGCCTCCCCTCAGCGCAGGCCAGTCCTCGAGGCCACCTACGGAGAGTACCCGCTGACAGCCGTGACCCTCACTCCTGAGGGCAAGTGAGTGTGTAGAGGGCAAAGTGGGGCTTGGGGAGGACTCCAGGGGGCTCCTGCTGACCAACCCCATGTGTGTCTCTCTGGTCTCCTCCTCAGTTCAGTAATTGTGGGGAATACTCATGGGCAGCTGGCAGAAATTGACCTTCGGCAAGGTGAGGAGACCAGGGAGCCTTGCGGGGGGGCAGAGGTGGGGAGGAAGGGCAGGATTCCCCTCTCACAAGGGGCGGTAGAGCTGCTGAGCCCTCTTTCAGGTGCCAGAACCAGGTTCAATCCAGGTTCTGCCAAAAGCTGTGTGACCTTGGACAAATTACTTTGTCAATTCCCTGTGTCTTAGTTTCTTCACTGAAAAATGGAGATGTTAATGGTAACTGTCATGTCAGCATTATGTTAAACAAGGATTAAATGTTGAAAGAAAGTGATTTGAATAGAAAACACTCAATAAATGGTTGTTGGCTGACCAGTTAGCACTGATACCTGCCCCCTTTTTCCAGGGCGCCTGCTGGGCTGTCTAAAGGGACTGGCAGGCAGCGTCCGAGGGTTGCAGTGCCACCCTTCAAAGCCCCTACTAGCCTCCTGTGGTTTGGACAGAGTCTTGAGGATACACAGGATCCGGAATCCACGGGGCCTGGAACATAAGGTGAGAAACCATTCGTTCCTGCCTCTTGTGCCCTCCTCCCTCCCCCCTCCCCCATTCTTGTTTCTGTTTCAGCAGACTTGGCCCCTTAAGGTCCCTCATCTCTTGCAGGTTTATCTCAAATCTCAATTGAACTGCCTCCTCCTGTCAGGCAGGGATAACTGGGAGGTAAGCTCTTGGGTCTGGGAATGTGGGAGCTAATGGTACAGGTGTGAGGATATCTCTGTGAAGAGGGAAGGGAGGCATCTGGAACTTAGACCTGAGACTGTCCATCCACCTGCTGGGTATAGTCCTGACAGGGTCGTTGCCAAGAGTAACAGGAGCATGGATGAAGTGAAGTGAAAGACGTTCAGTCATATGTGACTCTTTGTGACCCCATGGACTGTAGCCCATCAGGCTCCTCTGTCCATGGAATTCTCCAAGCCAGAATACTGGAGTGGGTAGCCATTCCCTTTTCCAGGGGATCTTCCTAACCCAGGGATTGAACCTAGGTCTCCCGCATTGCAGGCAGATTCTTTACCAGCTGAGCCACCAGGGAAGTCCAAGAGCATGGATGGGCATGGTTTTTAGGAGCAGGAAACAAGGGGTGGTGCCTGGAGGAATGATTGTCCTCCCTGTGGGTCTGTTATTGTACCTCTGACTCCTGAGGGCTTCTCCCACTCACCAGGATGAACCGCAAGAGCCTCAGGAGCCCAACAAGGTGCCCTCAGAAGACACAGAGACAGATGAACTTTGGGCGTCCTTGGAGGCAGCTGCCAAGCGGAAGCTCCCCGATTGGGAGCAGACCCAAGGCGCTCTCCAAGCCAGACGGAGAAAGAAGAAACGGCCTGGGTCCACCAGCTCCTGAAGAGCTTGTGCTCGCTTTGTAAATAAACAGCTTAAAACGTACCATGACCTTGAGCCTTTTGTGATGGGGAGAGAGTGGTGGCGGCTCCCTGAGCTGGGGTGGTGGGGGTATCTGACGTCACAAAAGCAGGGCCGGGAACCTGCCGGCTGGCGTGGGTGGCACCGAGTGCAGGGCCGCATGCGGGGCCATGGGCTGCTGCCAAGATAAGGACTTTCAGACTTCGGATGAGCAGGCCAAGGAGGCCGGGTCAGAAGGTGGGACCAGAGACACACCAGGGGGCCCAGGGAGCTGGGAGTGGGGACTGGACCACCAGGAGGTTGGACTGGGGAGAGTAGAACTCAGCGGCCTCGCATCCTCTCAGGCACTGATGCGGAGTCGGTGGAGCAACGAGATCGCAGGTCGAACGAAAGTCTTTTGATCACTGTGCTGTGGCGGCGGCTATCCATGTTCAGCCGTCGGGGTTCCTCTCGGTCAACCAAGAGGCAGGCAGTCCAGAATCCAAAGCCGGCGAGTAGGATCCAGGAGTGCGATCAGGAGAGGATCCAGGAGGAGCCGGAGAAGGGGTGACTCCAGCCCTGTTCTCACTCCTCCCCAGCCTTCAGAGAATAAAGTTTCTAACGTGTACCTGCCTATGCGCTTGTGCCTCGGCTTTGGGCACGTAGAGCGCGGGCACCACCAGGGTCGCGGGCTCTTTAAGGCTCCATCCCTGAAGTTGGCCAGTCCCCTGGGCCCCCGGCTCTAGTTCCTTGGAGGCGGGGCCACAGGGGTAGCCTAGCCAATGGGAGGGCGAATTAACACCTGCGTTTCGGTGGAGGGGCGTGTCTCTCGGGATGCCGAGCTCGAAGAGGCGTGGCACCGCCTTCCCGTCATCGGGGGTGGGGTTACGTGTGGGTGACGTGGCGGCTTCCAGTCTTTGGTCGGGTTTCGGCGGCTTCGACTCCAGGGGGAGGAGGCGGTGACGGTCTGGGAGATTATAGCAGTGGCGGCGGCGGCAGGCGGCAGAAAGGAGGTAGGACTCGGTAGGGTCTGGCTGCCGTGCCTGCTCTGGGCCGTTCTTTCCGGGGACGGCGCCGGGCGGGGGGAAGGGAACCAGGGACAAGCGGGCAAGTCCTGCCGGCCCGGCTCGGAGTGAGCGAATACCTCGCTGTCCAATCAGAAAAGCCCCTTTAAGAAGGACGTCGGCGTTAGCTAATCAGTATTTGCAGACTTCCAGAAGGTGGGACTTGGGCGAGGCGAGGGTGGGACTTCCTGCTTCAAATAAACACCTAGAGATTTCCCCCCTCCGCCCACCGACGTGTGTCCCTCTGAGGTGGTCCGTCACCGTTTCTCCCTGAGGAGTCGGAGGAACCCGTGGATACGAGAGAGCCCAGTTAGGGCCTGGGGCAGTTGCAAGGGACGGGCTGGAGCCTCAGGGCCACAGGACCTGGCTCTGGCCCTGCCTCTACTTCAGGGCCCCGGCCCGTGCTGTGGCTGCCGGAACCAAGTTGGAAGAAGAGTCTGAGGAGGGGGACAGCTTGGGCCGCAGAAGCAGCAGGATCCTGTCAGCTGCGGGCCGGTCCCAGGATCTGCGGGTGGCTTCGGGCTCGAAACTCCGTGCCAAGTGCGGAGGGGCCCCGAAGAACTGCTGGTTGGGGCGGGGGATTGGTGGAGAAGGAGACTGCCTGGGGAATGACACTCTCCCCTCCACCACAGTCCGAGGTTATGCGTCTCAATGATCCCGCGGAAACGCTACGGATCTAAGAACACGGATCAGGGTGTCTACCTGGGTCTCTCAAAGACACAGGTCCTGTCCCCTGCAACTGCTGGCAGTAGCAGCAGCGACATCGCCCCTCTGCCCCCCCCAGTGGCCCTGGTCCCTCCCCCTCCCGACACCATGTCCTGCCGGGATCGGACCCAGGAGTTCCTGTCAGCCTGCAAGTCCCTGCAGAGCCGTCAGGTAAGGACCTGGACTGGGAGAGGCAGAATGAGTCTTATTCAAACCTGGGAGAGGGGATGCTCCAGCACCGTAATTCTTGGGGGAGTCTGATGGAGACCTGGTCTAGCTTGGGATGGTAGGATCTAACAAGCATCAGAGAAAAGGTGGGCTAGCTTATCTAGAGGCAGGGATCCAGACTTTGTTGTTGTTTTATTTAATCAGGAATCTAGGGTTGCTATTCTGAAACGAATATCTCAGGGCGAGAAATGATTACAGTATATTTGGTTTGGATAAGGAACAGGTTCTAGAAAGAGCCTTTATTTAGCTCAGAGACAAACGCTTTAAATTCTCATTCCAGTGTAATTCTACCAAGTTTGCTTTGTGACAACATGGAAGTTAATCTAGTTGGACCTCAGTTTTTATATCTGTAAAATGAAAGAAACTTTCCAAATAAAGTAATTTTAATAAAATCACTTGGGAGTGCTTTTTTAAAAAATTAGATTGCTTTGTTTTGGCCCAGACTTTCTGAATCCAAGTGGAAATTGAGTAACTGTGATTTTAAATATTTTTACTGCTCAGTTCTTGTTTACAATTGCTCTTCTATATCCTCTCCAAGAGCTTCCTGTTTATCCTCTCAATTCCCCAGTTGGAGGAATAGAATGGTAATACTAGTTACCATTTATTCAGTGCTTATCATGGACCCAGTATTTGGCTAAAATAATTTATAACCCTTATGTTTTTTAATCTTAGCAACAACAAAAGGAGATGTGTAGAACTGTCTCCATTTTACATAAGAGGAAACAGAGATTCAGAGTGGTTGAAGTCACTTGCCCCCAGCCCCCTCTAGTAAGTGGCGGCATCAGGTTTTGGGTGGCCTGCCCAGCAGAGGGTGCCACCAATGCTAGAGGGCGAGTGTAGAGGACGCCTGGGGATAGTGAAAGCTGGCAGTGGGGAGGAAAAAGTTACTTTTTGATGTTGCCTTTCAGAATGGAATCCAGGCAAACAAGCCGGCTCTGCGTGCTGTCCGGCAGCGCAGTGAATTTACCCTCATGGCCAAGTGAGTTGGGAGAAGTTATGTGGTAGGTTGGCCAGTGTCTGAGGAGATGTAGTCTTGCCTGTGGTGACCTTGGTGTCGAGGACTGGGATTGGTTGTGCTGGTGCTAAGGTGGGAAAGGTCCTCTCCTTCCCTTCCACGGTGTTCTCACTTGTGCTTATTTGCAGGCGCATTGGGAAAGACCTCAGCAACACATTTGCCAAGCTGGAGAAGCTGACAATCTGTGAGTGTTCCTGGACCTTTCAGAGCTGGGGCAATGAACACCGGAGGGCTGAGGAACCATACTGTCTTGAGTCTGGTCTCCGACCTCACCTGTGGTGGCTTCTTGTTTGTCTCTGCAGTGGCAAAGCGCAAGTCCCTCTTTGATGATAAGGCAGTGGAAATTGAAGAGCTAACTTATATCATCAAACAGGTGAGCGACTAGCGATAAGGAGAGTCGGGCATTCCAGTTGCATCACTTCCATCTCTTTCCCTTGCTCTAGAGTCTCAGAGCAAGTTTCTCTGCTGCTGCTGCTAAGTCGCTTCAGTTGTGTCCGACTCTGTGCGACCCCATAGATGGCAGCCCACCAGGCTCCCCCGTCCCTAGGATTCTCCAGGCAAGAACACTGGAGTGGGTTGCCATTTCCTTCTCCGATGCATGAAAGTGAAAAGTGAAAGTGAAGTTGCTCAGTCATGTCTGACTCTTAGTGACCCCATGGACTGTAGCCCACCAGCTCCTCCGCCCATGGGATTTTCCAGGCAAGAGTACTGGAGTGGGGTGCCATTCTAGCCAACTCCAAACATCCTACTCCTCTGTTGTGTCAGTGGTCATCTGCCATGTACAAAGCTGGACACTTAGCACACAAGCATTATGAGGTAGATACCAGCCTTTAAGGGCTTATTGTCTGGAAGAGGTATCCAGTCCCATAAACTCACGCTTACAATGAATAGGCAGCAAGTGGCACAAAAAAGATGGTACAAAAAGATGAATGAGATTCTGGGTACACTGGGAAAGATTTTATCGAGGAGGTGAAAACTGAGCTGATTTCGAGGCTTGTGGAGAGGCAACAGAAGAACATTTGAGACAGAAGAAACAGTGTGCACCGGCATGTCTCATAAAAAGGAAAAGTTCAAGTCTTTGCTCAGATGTCATGTGCTCAGGGAGGCCTACCTTGCTGTTTAATACCCCAGCCCCTCCAGCTCTGATCTCCCTTACCTTGCTCTATTTTCTTGTTTATAGCACTTGATACATTCTAACAGTCTCTTTCAAGCTTGTGTCTGTTGTTTGTTTCCTCCCACTTACCTCCTGGACAAAAAAGAAAATAACAAA